>NC_090933.1:1259873605-1260498605 GCF_040938575.1 Ambystoma mexicanum | reverse complement strand
AGAGTGCCTTGGAGGGATGAGAAGAAGAGACTGCAGTAGGGTTGGCAGGTTCCTTGCAGATTTAGAAGCCGTGTTGTTGATGGCCCCAGAAATGCAGGCTTGGACATGAGCCCTCATTTTAGAGCGGATAGAGAGTCGATATTGCCTTTGGAGCAGGCGACAGGCCAGTTTGTAAGATAATGTGCCTGAAGCCTGTCATTTCCGCTCAGCAACTCTGCACTTGCATTTCAGAGCGGCCACTTGAAGGCAGGCTTCATGCCGATCCTCATGACGGGGGCAAGGTTGTCCAGAGTGTTGGAAATGGAGAGATGGAGATTACCAAGTGCCGAGTCAGTGTGAGAGTCAATAGCAGGTGTGGGGTGAGGAATGAAGGTGGTGGCAAATGCAGCGACTGACACACGCTTTATTAGTCAGATGATGAACAAGGAGACTGAAGTGCGGGCAGAGGCAATGCCGGGGGGCCAGGAAGCTCCAGATGGTAGGAGAGAATAGAATGGTTAGACCAGGAGAGATGGGCAGTTAGAAGGTTGGAGAGAGTGATCACATCCAAAGGTGTGACCAGTAGAGTGTGTCGGGCCTGAGGGAAGAATTGTGAGGGAGAGTCACAAAGTTTGTGGAAAAGTACAGTGGCTGTATCCGGCTAGTGTCTAGGTGAATGTTAAAGTCCCCAAGAAAGAGGAGTTTGATGGAGGAGGACAGGAGAGAGAAGAAGTCAGCCCATTCAGAGACGAAAAGGGTGGAAGGTCCAGTGGGCTAATAGATATTAGCGAGGGAGAGGTTGGGAGAGACACCCAGCCTACAAATGAGGCACTCAAAGGAAGAGTAAGATTGAGTGGGAATAATAGTAGCAGGGACCCATTCAGACAAGACAAGGCCCACTCCGTCTAGGATCTTGTAGCTCTCAGAAAGGAGAGTGTCAAAAGCAGCGACAGAGCGGACAGCGAGCTGACATTACATCCGGTCTCGGTGAGAGCAAGGACGTCGAAGTCAAAGTTCTCAAAGAGGTGACAGATGTCTGAGGAGTGTTTTGCAGCAGAGAGAGAATTGAGGGTGGCTAGGTGAAGCTGGTTGCCGCCTTTGAAGGTCTTCCTGGGTGGGGTACAGGGACGTGGTACACCCATCGGTGGGGCTGGAGAAGCCAGAGGGGTGGCAGTCGGAGAAGTGGCAGGAGAGGGGAGGAACGAGAGAGAGAGATGCCTATCCAGAAGGAGGAGGTTGGGCTGAGAGCCCTGGTGTCAAGCTCTGAGGTCCAAGTGGATTAGTACACCTCCGTCCCCAAGCACCAGTCAGAGAGGAGCAAGAAATACTCGCAGACCAGTTATTGGAGCCACAGGTGGGGGTAAACAGGAAACACCAGGTCCCAGGTGGCTGCAAAGAAAATACCAGGTTAGTTAGTGGCTACAAGGTATTCACAACAAGCATCAACAGGTATAAGGAAAAAGGCACCTACCCTTGGGATGACTGATGAATGCTTTGCACCTAACTGTCCCCCCCCCCCCCCCGGGTCAGGTGGGTGATGCAGGAGAAAGGATGGGACCACGGGATCTGGGTGGAGAGGAGTGGGTCTGGATAGAAGGTAGGCAGTACTTGAAACAGTTCCAGGAGTCTTGAATAATACAGCTGGAGGTTTACCATGCACCAAGTCCAAAGGTTAATCCATAAGCAATCCAAGAATCAGTCCAAAGTCCAGGTAATAAGGTAGGCAGTCCAATAATAATCCAGGTATCAAAACCAAGGGCAATCCAGAAAAAAAACAAGGTCCAAAATCCAAGAGGTCGAAAACCATGAAGTACAGAATGCAGGAGTCGCTAAACACTGTATAACCAGCTGAGAAGCAATGCATGAAAAGGCTAATCCCCTTTTATTGCAGTCTTCCTCGTTTGCTGGCCAATTGCGGACGATTTCCTGGTCACGTGATTATTCCCTTGATCACGTGACCACCTGGTTCATCTGGCGCCAGCTTCCTGGAGGCGTTCGATTATGTCACGTGACCCTCCTACGTGACTTGCCATGCCAAGCGGAGGACCGTAACATGGAATGGCACCCCCTCCGCGGCTGCAATCTCCAAGGCAAGCCCCAATGCAGGTGCGGAAAGCGACGCCAGGGATGCCCCGGTGCACAACGTCTTCCTAAAGGTCGAGCGGAGGCGGCCGCGGGAAGGATCCGCATTTCGCTCCGCCGCCTGCACACCATGCGATCGTGATCGGGTGAGTCCGAGGGCATGACACCTAGGCCACGTTAGTGGCATTATGGTAGACAATAATGATGCACCTAGAGGATGTGAAGTAAGATAAGAGAACTCCCAATCTGGTTCCACCGTTAATGGGCGAGGAGGAGAAAACGGATAGAATAGAGACCATATGGTGAGTCCATAGGCCATGAGAAGGGACTGTGAAGAGGATGTCAGTTATTGTCTGGAGGAAACACTGATGTAGATATCAGCAATGGGGGGAGGGGGCAGCATTGGAGGCCAGGAGCGCTTTCTTAAACTTTTTCCTTCCAGACTTCGAGAGAGAGGTAGGATAGGTGATAGTATAAAGTAATGTTCTTTGCAGCCAAAGTTTACAAGTTAAATCAAAATGTGCGACGTTAAATCAAAGAGAAAATCATTAAATAGGCCAATTCATGAAAGCCCCCACCACCTCCCCGCCTATCATAAATGAAGCACACTATCTGGCCACGCCATAAGTAGCTAGGCAGATGCACGGCCAATGCTGTACTACTTAGCGCAGCTGAGGGGTCAAAAAGGGGAAAACGGCCTCTGTTCTTTTTTACTTGCGTCCTCCTTAACAATGCTTCGATTCTCCATCACCCATATGGCAATGGGTAACTGGACTCATTTCAAAATGGCTGCTGTAAAAGGCTCCCAGTTACCACCAGAACGATCTGCTCATTTCTCTTGAAATGCACAATGTTAGAACATATTACAAGTTCCTGATCTGCACTCTGTACAATGCAGCGAAGCACCCCCAGCACCCCTCAAATTCAATCACATACCAATCCAAGCCAATGGACTTCTTTCAGCATAGTAGGACCATCGTATTCTCTCCCCAAGCACAATATAGGCACGGCCCTTCATAAGTGTATGCATTTACTTTATGGATATGTAATACATTGCAGCTTGCAATATCCGTATAAAAGCTTGTAAAGTACTTATTACAGTCTAGTTGTGACATGTCTTATGGACTTGTAATGAGAAAATGACGTCACTACGGAACTGTAATCAGTAATTATAATAATTTGTTTGTGATGTCACAATGCCTGCTGCTTGAGCCAGCACGAAGCAGAATTTGAGATGTCAATGCAGCACTTAATTAAAGCCGAGGCAAGCATTTCAAATTCCTTGTACTTAAAATAGCTTTCTTTGATATTTTACAGTGGTTAATTGATAAGGAAATGTTAATGGTATTAAGTGTATTTTGTGTAGAGTGGCTGAAGAGTGGTGCAGTCTGTGGCAGTCCCTGGAAGCAGTCTGTCTGGAGTTACCATTGTTGAGCAAGGCGGAGCGTTTACAAAAGCTCATTTTCCCCGTGGAGCGGCCGCGGAGTGGCTAAAGAAAGGTGCAGTCTGTGGAAGTCCCTAGTGTATTTTGTGCACTGCTGGAGTTTAGTAATGTAATTGCCATTTGTATAGCACCTATTCCCATTGGTATGGTCTCAAAGTGCTGTAGTTAAACGCCCATGGGGGGACCGAAGTCCAGGGTATGGGAAAATCGTCTGGAGTATAGAACCCATGTGTGCATTTTAGCTGATATGAAGGAGGCTAGGGGTGGCAAAGTTCCTATTAGCTACTCATATCGAACTGGCATGTGGAGGGTTGCTAAGCAGTCATTCGGAGAGTATGAGAGTGCAGGAGACTCATTATGTGTCCAACTAGACCACATTTCTGTCATGGGGATAGCTGCATTCTAATGGCAGAGGTGTTGTATGATTTATTTGAATATGTTGTACGATAGCAGGTGCGTGGGGGTGGGTGGCCTTGCCTTTGGCTGACTTCTAGAAGCATGGACGGTGATATGTACCTGGGAATTATGGTTTGTTTCATAGGTGTGGTATGGAATCTGTTCTGTGGGCTGCTGGAGTTATTCTCTGTCTCTGTAAATGTTGTTGTCGGTGGCATTGCTTATCTGGAAGGGAGCTAACTTATCTGAAGAGTATGCAAGGGCTTGTCAGCAGGCAGGGGTGAAACGCCAGGTCTTGAGGGCCCGCCGGAAGGCATAGTGGCCGGCGATTCGTCGGATGCTAAGGGGAATTAAGTTCCAAATTCAGGGGTCTTGGACGGAGAAGGAGGCCCCACCTCCCCCCTAATCTTGTTGATTTGAACAGAGGGATCACAAGGAGAAGTGCAGTGGCCGAGCACAGGTTTCTGTTGGGTTGGGAGCGGGTGAGTTTGTTGGAGGTATTCTGGGCCTGTTTTGGGGCGGGCATGGTGAATGATGCACATGGCTATGAAGGTGGCCCTTCGCGCAACAGGGAGCCAGGGGAGGTCACGGAGGGCAGGTGAGATGTGCTCTCTGGGGCCACGAGGAGTCTAGCTGCAGTGTTTTGTACCCGTTGAAGCTTTCCGAGTTGATAAGCGGGTGCGGCCAGGTACAGGGAGTTTGAGTAGTCTAGGCGGGAGAGGATGATGGTAATGATTGCCATGAAACTCAAACTGGGGTACCCCCATTGCCGGACTCTCCGCAACAAAAAATAAATTGCAGCCACTATGAGAGAAGGAGAGGTAAGGGACAATGCGTCTGAAAACACGGGGGTGTAGGTAACAGGTTTTAGACACTGTGTTAAGGTGGCGTGAGAGTGTCAAGTCAGCGTCCATAGTGCATCCTAGGTTCTTTACTGAGTTGGATGTGGTGGGAGGGGGCCTAGGGAGGAAAGCCAAGAGGTGGGATGGGGAAAGGGAGCCGTCTTCCCACAGATCTTAAGTTCTGTTTTGCCAGGGTTGAGGAGGAGGTGGCTTGCTGTCATCCAGAGGTCGATGTCTGAGGCAGGAAGAGAGGTCGGTGGGGGAGGTAGGCGTACTTCGAATTTCTTAAAGACGATATGGGCGTTGTCAACATAGTTATAGAAGGTTCAATTATAAGGATGGAAAGAGGGCTCAGGAAGAGTAGAGGAGAAAATGAGGCGCCCTGTGGAACTCCATTGAAGACAGAGCTGGGGGCCGAGGAGAAGGGGGGGCGTAGGGCGATTTGTGATCTATTAGCCTGGAAAAAGGAAATCCACCCAAGAGCTGTGTCCCTTATGCCCAGAGAGGGGAGGTCTATCTGCATGCTACTTATTTTAAAGAACAACATGTTTTTTGTTGCTTTTTTATTCAAATGTTTAAACTTTTCCTGCAACACATTTGAAGATGCATATTCGTTTTTTGTTTCATCCAAATCGATTCTACACCGAGTGTATGTATGAACACCTGGAACAGCTCTTCCACTAGATTAAGCGAGACGCCGGGTATTCAAGGAGAGGACAGTGTGTGGCCATCTAATGTAAGGAATACAATGCCCCCTACCGTACGCAAGAAGGATACTGCAAATCACCTCAGACTTCTGTGACCTTTTAAAGGAACTCCTCTTCAACCTCATTCCTCCATTCCAGTGGTATCCAAACATTTTTATGCTGAACCCACCCTTGAATAAAATAATGTTTCTGCCTCCCCACCCCCTAGCTAAAACTGCTTATGTTGTTTATTAAAAGCAGTCACCGTAATCACTTTGTAAAGAGCCTCACACCTCACGACATCCTTTGTCCAGCCCCACAGTTTGAAGACCACGACTTTATTTGGTCACGGAACTCCTGGGTGACTTTCAATATCCTTATAACGTAGACCTTCTGGGAGGGGAACACCAAGAGGACGAAACGATGGGATGGTGCGGCGAGTTTGCCGCTTGTTAGATTAGAGGGCTCGTAGCCAGCAGTACAGATCATACTCCTAGCATGTGAAGAACGGATATGCCCACACGGGCAGTTAAGCCTCCGGCCGGTCAACACAACAAACCCACCCCTATTATGATGTGTACGAAAAGCTCCACACACGACCAACACCCCGCCCCATTCCAAAGGGGGTATCCAACAGCTGGCAAGGTTACAGTCAACCAAACTCTAGGGATTAACGAGGCTCGGAGCAGCGTACAGTAGAAATGCACGTCGCCGGTGATCCATCTCCCACGTAGACATCCCCAGGGATTTTCATCTCTTTATTATGCAAGTGCACGCCACTTGGCATGCACATTCACGCTTTATGGAGGAAGACCATCATCCTTCAAATCTGCGCTACTGAGATCGTCTACGACAAAGCGTGCCCATGAATAAGGGCCTAGTTAAAGAGGGACCATTTGGTATGCTTCCTTCACAGGCAGCACGGCTAATTCCAAAGATGGCTTCATTATATGCTCATTTACCATTAACCCTTGCAATGGGAGACCAGGCTGCCGGTGGAGGTGTGCGCGCCACTGTCTCGGACTGCTTCAGCACCACACTGGGTGCACATACATGCTTTCCAAGAGTCTGCAGCCGGCCTGGCTGCTATTTGCACATATGCGTGATAGAACAGGCATTATCTATACATTGACCATCACCTGTTTCCCTATTGCAAAGTTTACATGAGTGAATCCGCTTATCATTCCAGAATGCTATGGCATTTGGGGTCCACAGTGCATTGCGAGGACAGAGTGCCCACCCACTCTATGGGCACCTAATCATCTCTTTCCTAATCTCACGCGGCATGAGCAAATCAAGCAGAGTTGTTAAAGGTGGCGGATCAAGCTGCTACGGTTGCTTCCACCATCATAAGGCATGGCTGCTCTGGGTCCAAGTATTCTTCCTATTACTAATGCCATTTGGCTATCCCACCCACCTGAAGCCCTGCATTTTGTGTGGTAAATGACAGCCATCCAAGTTAGTGATTCCGAGCAAAAGTCAAAGACCTATATAGAGGTGGTCACCTATGGTGTAGGTCACCAAAATGAGTGCCGTGAAAATAGATCAGGGTCCTTCTCCCTTTTCTTTTTCGGGGTGTGAGGCAGCCGACGGGGACGACATGGACCCAGTCTTGGAGACAGTAAAATAGAGGCACGTGGGGTGCATGGGGAGGGGTGGAGGCAGGTTCTGCCAGAGGCGAGGATACCTTCTGCGAGGGCCGGGGCAAGGGAAGAGGCAGAGATTGGTGCGGACAGGCCAAAAGAGGTCATACCGGGGAGAGGCACTGGCAGGACACCGTGGCACGCAGGCAGTTACGGGAGACTCACGCCTATGTTCCATATCGATTGTCTGGCGCCTCTCCCCAGGGCGCTAGTAAATGTCCATGAATGGTTCATAGAGCAACAGTATGACATAATTTCCTACCGCCCATGTATGCCAAACTCCAAGGAGCATACACAATCGAAAGCACGCTTATCCCATGATAATGCACTGTAGAACAATAAATGCTACTTCACCGCACAGATATGAATGTGCCATACAAGATAGCCAATCAGGTTGCTCGGAATGCAGTATGTAACTATCATTG
Source organism: Ambystoma mexicanum (assembly GCF_040938575.1). Lineage (NCBI taxonomy): Eukaryota > Metazoa > Chordata > Amphibia > Caudata > Ambystomatidae > Ambystoma > Ambystoma mexicanum. Next base: position 1,260,491,108 of record NC_090933.1, on the reverse strand, counting down.
CATCTCTCTCAAAAAAACCTAATGGGGGAGGGACTGCAGGGTTGTGAATTGACAGTGCTGGCACATTCATGTGGTAACAGCATCGTTGACCTTGGAGCTGGCCAATAACGCTAGCTAATCTCCACTAAGAACCGTATGCCACCTTGCCTGTTCTTAAGCTAATAATTAATCAGGTGGGGGCAGTAACCAGTGTTATTGAACCGTCCCAAAGTCAAGCCATTATCAGCAAAATGGAAAAAGGGTCCCACATCACTCCACACACAGATCAAGACACACCCATTAATCAAACTAATTTACTCCAGATCAATAAAAACAACACACAATCAGTCAACAACGTCCTTTTGTGGGGGAGGGACAGGGGTGACGGAGCCTATAATTGAAAATAAAAAAAGCTTCTGCTCGCATGAAAGTTATAAAAAAAGGAAGCACTTGTCTCCCCCTCACAACACCCCTAACCCTTTCAACATGTCTCCAGAGCCATGTCGATTAGTCTCTCCGAACCATGTCGATTCGTCTCCAGAGCCATGTCGATTCGTGATTCGTCTCTAGACCCATGTCGATCCGTCTCCAGAGCCAAGTCGATCCGTCTCCAGAGCCATTTGATCCGTCTCACTGCAGATCTGATGCATGAAACCCTGCAAGAGTACAATTAGAAACCTTTCATTCACCACTTTCCACTTAGCCGGGCACCAAGCGGAGACCAAAGCTCCCAGTCAGATCAACATCTTCCTGGCATCCACAGTCTACACTGGTGTTTCTGCACCAGGATCCGGGCACATCACTAGTCTACTGCACTGCATTCATGCCCCAGGGCTTCCTCTTGGTAGAGATGAAGGGCCTCCTGCTTAGGTCTGAAGTCAGAGCGTCATATCTTGCAACATCTGTTGCCTGGCCTGCCCAACCTAGATGCAGAGGATGAAGCACACGGCTGTGGTATTGTGAACGTATGCCAATGAGAAGCGGAGGAGTTCACTGCCCCCAATGCCCTTTAGCAACATGGGCAGTATCCTTGCACTGCCCCCCTGGGAGATTCAGAGTTTTCGGTTTCCGACTGCACCTCCCAAAAGAGGCTATGGGCAGTGTCCATGTTGCTGGAGATTAAAGACTATTTTGCTGCTTTTGAGTAATTGACATCAAGTTCACTGCTGGTAAAGCAGAGACATTGGCTGGGTTCCGGAAATCCATACCGGATGTTGAATTCTGTATTATAAGTTAAGTTGTGAGTCAAAGTTAAAGTTGTGAGTCAGGAGGGACAAAAGATGGAAAAGCAGCTCAGCAGGTTGAGTGAATTTTGCGGAGTCTTATGCATCACCTGGTTGCCACATTTGTGAGTCCTTATGGTGCAGACTCAGCCCACCTTCTTTTATCTGACTGAATCATATTAGATTTTGCAGACCAGCTCTATTCCGATTTCCTACACATTGGCAGGTTAATCTGACTCCTTTCAGACCCGCTTTTCTGCATGCGCTGCACTGACTGTCCATTTGCCCCAACAGGCAGTGAACGTGTTGCGGGCAGACCAGGTATAGTGCAGCAGGGGAATATGCAGCAGCAGCAGTGGCGTGTGGCATAAAGCGGATGAGCACCAGTGGCGTGTCCAGCGAGTGGCCTGGGGTGGCACGTGCTAGCCCTAGAGGCAGGACCACCAGCCATATGCTGGAGATATCTCCTAGAGGAAGGACCTCAGCTATATGCTGGTGATATCTCCTAGAGGCAGGGCCTCCAGCTATACGCTGGAGATATCTCCTAGAGGAAGGACCTCCAGCTATATGCTGCTGATATCTTCTAGAGGCAGGGCCTCTAGCTATATGCTAGAGATATCTCCTAGAGGCAGGACCTCCAGCCATATGCTGGCGATATCTCCTAGAGGCAGGACCTCCAGTTATATGCTGGCGATATCTCCTAGAGGAAGGACCTCCAGCTATATGCTGGTGATATCTCCTAGAGGCAGGACCTCCAGTTATATGCTGGTGATATCTCCTAGCGGCAGGGCCTCCAGCTATATGCTAGAGATATCTCCTAGAGGCAGGACCTCCAGCCATATGCTGGCGATATCTCCTAGAGGCAGGACCTCCAGTTATATGCTGGCGATATCTCCTAGAGGAAGGACCTCCAGCTATATGCTGGAGATGTCTCCTTCACTTCACCACCTACAGCAGAAATTGGCATTTTCCATCACAATACTGCTGTTTTTTTCTTGGAGATGTAAAAAGACATGGCATCCTGGATCGCCATGCTTTTTTTTTTTAACACCTCTATAGTGGGTCGGAAGAGAAATCAAAATTAGGGAGGCCATGGACAAGTAACAGCTCTCTTAAAATAAGCCTAATTTTCTACTCCTACGGGTCACGGTCTCCTAAACGTTTTCTACGCACCCCTATCCTAAGCACATCTGTCTTGTGATTAACAGCTCTTTTGATAGCAAAAACAAAAGAGGTGATGACTGGAAGGTTTTGCATGAATCGTAACCTCTTTTGAGACAGGATCTGTCACTTAACAGCTTAAGAGAGCTGCAGTGATCCCCTTGTTGAAAAAGAGACCATTTGCAATAATCCAACTATCGGCCGATTTCACTGCTACTTTATGTAAGCACACTGATGGAAGCAGTAGTTGCAGCGCAACTGCAGTCCTATGTGGAAGCACAGAATTTGCTGGATGTATCGCAGCCTGGCTTTAGACCTGGGCGTAGCACAAAAATGGTAGAGGTCGTGGCAGTGGATGGTCTGAGAATTGTTTGTCGATCGTGGGGGGGGGGTTATGTTGATGTCTTTTCTATTATATGTTAATGTGTTATCTGATTCCCATTCCTTGTTCTACTGATGGAATCCTAGCTATTGATGACATCAGAGCAATCCTGAGCTTTGTGTTAGAATGTTATTCTTTGAGGAGTCAGTCTACTTGTGCAGATGGTTGGGGGTCTCTACTACCCAGCTTATCCCTACAAGCAATAAAACATTTGTTCAACTTGTTGTGCCCAGTTTATTGCCTTACATTGGCGACGAGGATGGGATGTGCTGCAAGAGGAAAGCAGCAGCTGGAGTGGGAGTAGTTATCCGGAGCTGAGGAGCTGGAGCCGGACTGAGACCTCCAACCGCCAGGCCTACGGGTGAGGAGTTGCCCCCCCCCCCCCCCGACCTGGCCTACGACGTTGGACTGAAGGGAAAGTGCGCTGAACCTTCTCTGAGCTTACCTTCTGGAGACCTGCAAGCAATATTGCGCATGTTTGGTTTTGATATCACATGGTGGAATTGTTAGGAGGCGAGCAGTGTTTTTACAGGAGGTGGGCGCAAATATTTTGAAACATTGGCTGCAGGTGGCAAGTGAGTGACATTCTGTTTTTCGCTTTTGGTGTATTGGTAGCTGATTTCGGAGAGCACTACAGACTTGGATTGGCACCATGGCTGTATCCGGAATCCCGGGTCCCCAGATGTTTTTACCGACCCCGGGCCCCCCGAGAATTAAATGGGGGCCCTGGAAAAAAGGTTTTCTCCATTATGTGAAAGCCACATGTGGCAATGGCATGTCAGTAGAAAGAAAGTTGGCTATGCTTATGCATCTTCTGGGGTATGAGGGGCAGCGAATTTTTTAAACTTTACCTGAATTGAGCGAACTGGATGTTGAGGAAGGTATGAATGACTTTGATGCAGCATTGGCAAAACTGGATAAACATTTTGAACTAAAGATAAGTACTGTGTTGGAACGCTATCACTTTGGTGTGAGATCTCAGCATGAGGGTGAAACTGTAGAGGAATACATCACTGCGCTTAGGCATTTATCGCTGAACTGCAAATTTGGTGTAAGTCTGGATGAACATATTAGAGATCAGTTCATGTTACATTGTGCCAATGTCAGGGTCAGAGAGGAAGTGTGGCTAAAAGATGACCCTTGCTTAGATGAAGTAATTGGGATTGCAAAAAGAATTGAGCATACTTTGAAATGTGTGGCAAAACTTGCTGTGAAAGAATCCAAAGCTGTCCAACAGGTTGAGGTCTTGAAAGTAGGTGACAAGAGGAAAGAAACCGCAAAAGACCAAACGAAAAAGGGCAAAACGGCCAAATCGACTGGCATGTATCAAAGCAAGGGTGGTAATGGTAACCAAATAGCAAATAAATCTGTGCAAGAAGAAAATGTACAAGTGGGAAAAAGGAGACAAGAGCGCCTGTGTTTTAGGTGTGGGAGTGCCCGCCACCTATCTAATTCTCCGATCTACCCTGGAAGAAGAGCTATATGTAACATCTGTAAAAGATGGGGACATTTTGCAAATTGTTGTGCCAATTACAGTGTCGTTGCTGGGAGGAGCGTTATGTTGGTTGAGGAGCCAGATGGGCCATCCTCAGATGAATATGAAGGTTCAGAAAATGAAATTGTTACTGTGAATATGGTTCAATGTTCCGGAATGGATGAATGCGAGCATCCTTCAGCTTGGGTGGAAGTGAATGGTTGCCAAGTTAAAATGCTAGCGGACTCATGTTCCAAAATCACTTTGATGTCAAAGGCGGTGTATGAAATTTGCTGGGAGGTAGAATGGACGATTTAAGCTCGTCAGACAAGACACCTGGGGGCTATAGTGGCAGTAGGATCGATGTGGTAGGATGTTGTCCTGCAACTTTTAAATTTAAAGACAGGGTTACGCGCGGAAAAATATATATCACCAAGAAGGGTGAGACGCTGTTGGGATGGAGAGAAAAAAAGGGGACTATGTATTAAATTAGACCCCAATAGTAAAGAACAAGTGTTCGATGTAGAAAAACTATCCATGGACCTTAGTTTGGATGATAGTTTTAAAAGTTTCATTGTCAAGTATCCAGATGTGTTTAATAATAGCGTTGGGTGTTTGAAAGGGATGATTCACAAAATTGTGCTGAAGGAGGGTTCCAGGCCCGTGGCGGCAAAACTTAGACCGTTACCGATGTCATTGCGTGATGCTGTGAGAGTGGAGTCGGAGAAACTGGAGAAAGCTGGCATAATTGAACCAGCGAAGGCGGTTGAATGGATTTCCCCCGTGGTTGTTGTGAAAAAGTCTGGTGGGGATTTGAGAGTATGCATAGATCTAAGAGAATTGAATCGATGTGTGGTTGCTGACCGCCATCCCCTTCCAAATATGGGAGAACTTCTGTCTAGGATAGGAAATGCCAAATACTTTGCCAAATTGGATATGGCAAGCGCCTATCATCAGATTAACCTTGATGCCGAGTCACGAAAACTGACGGCTTTTATCACATACGAAGGTATTTACCAGTTTCGGCGCATGCCTTTCGGATTAATATCAGCTTCATCAGTTTTCCAAAAAGTCATGGATGGATTATTCAAAGGTATTAACAATGTTTGGTGCTTCCAGGATGATGTGTTGGTTTGTGGCAGTACTGAAGAAGATTTAAAAAGGAAACTCAATAAGGTTTTAGAAATTTTGAGAACACGAGGTATTACCTTACGAAGTGAGAAATGTGTCTTTTCTACTCAAGTAGTAGAGTATTTAGGACACGAAATATCAGAGGAAGGTTTAAGGCCCAAAAAAATGTTGGTAGATGGAATTAAAAGAATGGAGTCTCCAAAGAATAAGGCAGAGTTACGTTCATTTTTGGGGACAATAGAGTTTTACCATTGTTTCATTGAAAAATATGCGGATAAGGTTACCTTGCTGAGAGCATTGTTGAGAAAAGGAGTGGAATTTGTTTGGAATGCAGAGTGTGAAAAGGAATTTGTTGAGATTAAGTCTGAGATTGATATGGCAAAACCCTTAGCCATGTATGATACTAAAAAAAGGACAATCTTGTCTGTTGATGTGAGTGAAACGGGTATTGGAGTGGTTATGTCGCAAGTGGGAATGGATGGTGCAGAATCCGTGGTGTTACATGCCTCGCGCATGTTGAGAGGTCCTGAATTGAACTACTGGGTTTTGGAAAAAGAGGCTTTGGCATGTCATTGGGTTATAGAAAAACTGAAAAACTTTGTGTGGGGTCAGGAATTTGTGTTAACAACAGACCACAAGCCACTGAAGGCTATATTTGAAAGCAAAGGGTTGGACAAAGTTTCAAGGAGAGTTGCCTGTTGGGTGACAGGATTGCAATGTCACAAGTTTAACATTGAAGTGGTAGCCGGTAAGGACAATGTGCAGGCCGATCATGCATCTAGAGTAAGGATTAGTGATGAGGAAGATGAGAAGGAGTCTGTTCAAGTTGAAAGTATGGTATTTGCTACAGTGGAAGGTGTACTTCACAAAGAAGAATGGGTTGAAGCATTGTTGTCTGATGAAATGTGGAGGCGGATACCAATTTTATCAAGGATGGTTGGCCAGAGAAAAGATTGTTATCTGGAGAAGAGCGGGCTTTGTGGGAGGGGTGAGAGGAATTATCTGTGAAGAATGGTCTAATATATCGATGGGATAAGCTTGTTGTTCCAGTATGTTTTAGAAAAAAACTAATTGCTATTGCGCATCAAGGCCATATTGGTACGTGTAAAACCAAGGGAGTAATTAAGGCCGATTATTGGTGGCCGGGTATGGACCGCGAGATTGAGAAAACAGTGGGAGGATGTGTAGACTGCATAAAGTCAGGGAAGAGCATATCTGCTGTAGTGTAACCTGTGAAAGGAGTTGAAAGTCCTAAGGGTGTGTGGCAAGACCTTGCCATGGATATCTTAGGCCCAGTGGATATGGGCAGAGGTCGTGGTAGGTTTGTGTTGGCCATAGTAGATATGTTTTCAAGGTGGGCGGAGTTCAAAATATTGAGAGAAGTCACGGGTCAATCTATTGTAGCATTTCTGGAAGAGATATTTGAGAGAGAGGGCTTGCCAATGAGTGTGTTGACGGACAACGGTCCACAGTTTACTGGAGGTTTCTTTCAAGAGTACATGTACAGATGTGGAATCAAGCATAAAAAGACTGCATTGTATTACCCTCAAGCCAATGGTATGATCGAGAGGGTCAACCGCTGTATAATGGAAGGTATTAGGAATGTCAATGCGTGTGGGCTGGACAGGAAAGTTGCGGTAAAGGAACAAATGTATGCGTTGCGGATGGCTCCTAATGAGTGAGTCCATTTGAATTAATGAGGGGACGGAGGAGTAACAACCAGCTTATCCCTACAGGCAATAAACCATTTGTTCAACTTGTTGTGCCCAGTTTATTGCCTTACAGGGGGGACGGTGTTTCTGATTATGTCGGACCTCAAGGCGGCCTTGGATACCATCAATCATTCTACTCTCCTCTCGCAATAGTGAGTATGGGATCAGAAATAAGGCCCTTGCCTGGCTTAACTCCTTTTTGGAGGGACTGAACGCAGTTAGTGGTTCTTCCATCTTTTGAATCTACTTTAAAACCTGCAACCTGTGGTGTGCCGCAGGATCTTCGCTGAATCCGCTGTTGCTCAATCTGTACACGAGACATTTGTCAAATCTAATCAGATCCTTTGGTATGAGATTTTAGATCTATGCCAACATCACGCAACGGATCTTTCATATGGGAGAAGCTGCAGGCTCACAAGGGAATAGGGTTAGGACATGCCTATATAGATTAAGCAGTGGATGTTTCAAAATCGTCTTAAATGCAATGTTAAAAAAACGAAATGGCAGTATGCTCATCTGGCACGCTTAATTCAGGGTTTTCTGAATGTGGGATTCTTTAACTGCGACCTGGCTCTCTCACTTCTGTTCCTAATCTTTAGGCATTTGCCCTATACCTGTCCTGGTGTCGCTGGATAAGTTGCTGTTTCTTGATGCCCAAATTTCACGAGTGTCCAGTGCCTGCTTCTTTCACTTGCGTTTGCTAAAGACATTTCTGGATTATTTTGCTTTTCCACATGGGTTACAACTGATAATTGCGTTTATATCCCATAGACTGGACTTCTGAAACACAATTTATCGGGGTCTTCTGAATTCATCAATTTGTAGACTTCAGAGGATCCAAAATGCAGCTGCAAGGATTCGATTGACCTTGGGTCGTAGTGATCATATCTGCCCTGGCCTTGCAAGCTCTACATTAGCTTCCCGTGGACAAACGTATAAAATTCAAGGCGCTCTGTATCACTCAGAGCTTTCCACAGTAAAAACTGCACAGTATTCACCCTTCAGGGAGCTTCGCTCCGCCTCGGCAAATCTCTTGGCTACCCCCAAATCCAGACTGGAAAGATGAAGGAGTGGGGGCTTTTTTTCGGACCAGGCGGTAAAACTCTGGATTTCCTTGCGGTGGCCCCCTGAGAACCCCCAATTATCTTGATTTTAAACATAAATTGATGAATCTGTTTCCTCCCTGATGAGGGTTGCTTTGGAGAGGTAACGGGGGAGATATCTCTAGCCCAATAATCTTTATGGTTGGATTCTCTCTTGTTCAGCACTGAGATGATTGTTAAGGAGGATGTGGTACTTTATAAAAGTGTTTCTACCTTACCTTAGCGTAACCCTTTACTCTTTTCAGAAACATCGTCCCATTTCTTGCACTGAGTGTGGCTCTGATTTCCTCAGATCCGGAATTTGGTAAAAACTGTCTCCCTGGATAATGGGCACAGAGAAACTGACAAAGCTGTGTTGCAACACTGCACCTGCATTGACATCAATCATACTCTGTTTCCTCAACATGTTATTATAAAAATGTATATTTTGTCAGATTGGTTTATTATGTGATGTTTTGCACCTTTTAGGTCATTGGTTTAATAGTGTCATTTTAGCCATGTGTTTTTACACTTCTTGCAAGCATATCACTTGTCTGCCAGAACTCTACTCCTAACCTTGCCCCCATCACTCGAGGCACTGCACCGCCTCTCAGGCCCTCCACAGTAGGTGGGATCCCAGTGTGCATTTTATTCCCATTTCCAGCCGTGCACGCATGGTATTTGAAGTATTGGAATATTTCATGTTAAACCGAGGTTTTTCACAATTTCTCCCCAAAATAGATCATAAAATGTACCATTCTAACTGACTATTTAAAACAAATCTTTGGGTGGTGAACTGTGGGTCAGGGTTAGCGCTTGTTCGCTCACTCATGTTTGGGAGGGGATTTCAGTCTCAAGTAGAGAAAATGAAACGTTGGCATCTGTAAGGTTTTGAAGAGGCTCTCTTCTAATCCAGAGTCATCAACACAGCCATTCCACAATCTTGATGCCTGACCAAAAGACAACATAAACCCTGCCTGCAGCCCAAACAGTTAGTGTGTTAAAAAATAAATACACATGGCTTCCTTTAGGGGGAAAAGGATGCCCCCATAAACATGTTGTGAACATATCATGCTTGGCAACTCCCATGGATTCGGAACTAGGCCCTGGGAGGTGGGCACAGTCTCAAAGAAATACTTTTATCTTGCCAGGCTGCCGGCACAGCCGAGCTATCTTGCCGGCACAACGCTTAGTATGCCTATCTACTGGAGCACTGGCATTCAATACACAATGTCAATGCAACTGTTAAAGTAAAAGTCTAAGAAAACATCAACAAAAAACAACAACATGAATACATGTACACGTGGGCTTTGTTAGACTGAAACACCATGTAACGTGAAACGCTGGTTTTTGGGGCTCCTCGAGAACTTCTCTTGAGAGGGAGTTGGTACAGGGCTTTTGAGGTGTAATACTCAGCCGTTCGGTTATGCTATTTGACATGCAGATGACTAAAGTGTGGAAAAAGAAGGGCCTTTTACTGTGTGCCCTCAATTCTATACATACAAACAACACACCAGTTCTTAATCGCCAAGAGTAAATTATTGCTAGCCAGTGGCCAGTGGCGAATGCAAATTATGCACCTGGCCTAATTCAAAGGGGATGATGGTACGAACAGTTATGCTTCTCCGTGTCTTTTTCATCCTAATTTTACGTTACTTCTATAGCGCCTTGTGACAAAGCAATTTACAAAAATAATGACAAAATAACAACAAATCAATAAACAGGGAAACAGAAAAATAAACAAAAGAACGCCAAAGAAGAATGAAAATGATTTGATAGTGCAGAGAAACAGTGAAACATGCGGGTCAAGCAACATAAACAGTGGAAGAGAAAAACCGACCTCTCCACAAAACTAATTATCAACGCGGAGGGGAGCCAATCCTCAAAAGTGCTAAAAAACACGAAGGCTCCACAATCCTAAGTCCAGCGAGCGGCTCTGCGTATGTACTGTCCTCAGAAGCAGCTAGCCTTTCTTCAGCATACACTGGCTTTAACCATTCAAGGCACCCTTTTTCAAAATGCCCGGTCCTGCTTCTACCTGCATGAAAAGCTCCCATAACGCCAATTGACAAATGCAGGATAACACTCCATCACCAAGGAGAGAGTCCTAGCTGAGAGCACTGGGGACCAGCCTCTATTGAATCTGCATGAAAGATCAGCCTTGACCACGCCTACCACTGAAACTCTCAACATGTTTGCAGCAAGTTGTCTAAGGAGTCCGAAGTCTCCTGGACCAGCTAGGCCAGGGCTCACAATGTGGCGAGTAACACATGCTGTGCTTATTTATATATGTGGAATTGGAGTTGGCAAGCGATGGTTGGCCAGTAGCTTGCAACTTCTCTCTAGCTTGGACTATTGTAACAGCCTCTTTCTAAATCTACCTGCCTCTACTCTCCGCCCTCTGCAACTAATCTAGAACAGGACTGCAAGTCTTGTCCTTGGCCTCAAGCCCAGGGATCGTATCTCTCCAGCTCTGAAATCTCTTCACTGGCTCCCAGTGGATGCAAGGATTAAATTCAAAACCCTCTGCATTGTCCACAAGGCTTTCTGGGGCCTGGGTCCAAAATACATTCAGCTATCCCTCCGCAAATGCCTCCCCTCTCTAGCTCTTCGCTCCTCTACCTCCAACTCACTCAGGGTCAGTCATTTTTCTAAGAAACGAGCTGGGGGTAGATCTCCGTCTTCGGCTGGGGCCTCCCTCTGTAACAGCTTCCCTGCCACTCTAAAACTTGAGGAGAACCATCTCCGGTTCCCGAAGCACCTCAAGACCTTCCTCTTTTCTTCTGCCTTCGCTCCCCCTCTCCCCTGCTGATCTGTTCTCTCTTGGCACCGTGTACCTGGCCACACTCTGTCTTTTGGGCCCAGGTACCTGCTCATCCTGTCACCCTCCCGCACTGTCTCCGGGCCACCCCTTGCACTGGGGTCTGTATCTGTACCCATACAGCCCCCCCCTTTTCTTCCTGCACTTATCAGACCTACCCTGTCTGCCGCCTTAAACCTGGCACTTGCAAATTGCTGGCTGCATTACCACTGTTTGTTACCTTTATTATTTATTTATTGTTATTTATCTGTTTCTCCTCTGCTTCGCACTTTCCACCTCTCCCCCCTTCCATGCACTTTTCCCCTCCCCCCTCTCCCATGCACTTGCGTGTTCTCAATGTCACTGGGCCTAGTAAGATCGCTGTTTTATTCTCCCCTGTTCCCCTCCCTTGCCTTGTCGCGCTCTGAAACACTTATGTACGAGCGCAATAGAAATAAAATATCAATCAATCAAAACTTGACATTTTTAGCCCTGCTCTAAGGTCCTTCAGCCCCAAATTCACCTGTGGAGGCGAATGGCCAGACTGCATGCACAGGATCCCCCCTGGTGGAGTCTGACTGCAGTACTGGTGCTCTAAGGTCCTTCAGCCCCAAATTCACCTGTGGAGGCGAATGGCCAGACTGCATGCACAGGATCCCCCATGGTGGAGTCTGACTGCAGTACTGGAGACCTGCATGGCAGGCTCAAAGTAGGGGTACAGCAAACGAAACCCCTGACTGCAGGAAATCGAGCCCAAAACATGAACTAGACCTACAGTCATAGGACTATAATCTGGTCTGCAGACAAACCATGATGGGCACTAACGCTGCATACCGTAGCTTGATTTGTAGCTTCGCCTATGCCGCCATCTTGGCGCTGCCACCTGCAGCTCACCTTTCTCCACTATCCTCTTGCATTATTGTGTGTGCGCGCCGTTCCTCAGTCTGCCAGGGTCCTGCTCTCACACACACTGTACTCGTGAAACTCTTCCTTGCATAACGTAGAGTTAACATGGATCTACAGCTGGAATTAGCTCCCTGATGACCCAGGAAGCAGTCGGAGGATGACCTCATCCACCTCATGAGTTTCTGACCTTGCGTGCTCAGAAACTCATGTGTAGAAAGATTTTATCACCAGCCCTTTTAAGATTACCACAGATAAGAGCACAACACAGGATGGCATAGACACCTCTGCAGGCATGTGGAAATAAACACACTTTCCCTTTTCCTCGAAGCATTTCTTCTTAGAGCTAAATATTTTAATGACGCCAAACAGCAGGGTTGTGATAAATTGGTGGTGGGGCTTGATCTCAGGAAGTCGCCGATTGCTGGCTACATAACGGTACTGGAAGGAGATGAAGAGGTCCTGTATGGGGAGAATTGGAGATTCTGAGTGGAGCATTAGCCGAAGGCCTGGACGCGGGAGAACTGGAGGTTCTGGTGGGGGAGGAGACAGAGGTCCTGGAGCAGGACGAATTAAGAGTATCTGGTTGGGATGAATTGGGGGTTCTGGTAGAGGAGAATTTGAGGTTCTGGTGGGGTAGGAGCAGAAGACATGGAGGGGGTAATTGAAAGTTCTGGTGGGGGGGGGAGAATAAAGTTCTGATTGAGGACAATTGGAGGTTCTGATGGTGGAGAAGGAAACAGAGGTCCTGAAGAAGGAAGAAATAGAGGTTCTGGTTGGGCTGAACTGGTGGTACGGGACGAGGGGGAGCAGAGGTCCCGGAGGGCGAGAATTGGAGGTTGTTGTGTAGAGTAACTGGAGGTGCTCAGGAGGGAAGGAGAAGATATAGGTACAGTCTGTTGGTGATACAGAAGGGTTTTACTGTATTTGCTGTTTCCCCGGATTTATGGAGGGTGAGAAATGGGCCATGAGGCTAATAGGAATTATGGTACACAAAGATAGTCAAAAATGTTACGTCAGATGTGGTTTGTTTATTAGTTTTAAGGGAGGCTTCGGTTCCGTGAACCGCAATAACTTATTGAAAAAGGAACCAGGTCACAATCACTGAGGACGGATCATGATCTTCAGTTTGCAAAATTTACATTTTATGGAAACTGCCCGTATTTTATGTGGATTTTACAGGTGAAAGAGGTCCTAGTCAAAAGTGATATTAAATTTCAAACTTTTAATTTAAATCTGGTGAAGGAGCAAATCTGGCATAAGCCAAAAGGGTCAGGAGGGGCCAGTTGATATCCACCTCCCAATACCCCATGCTCCTCAAGCACAGTAAACGCGCTCTTATCATGATAGTTTAATGGCAACTAAATGTTTTATCCAACTATGGCTATTAATTGAATCGGTGTGAATTCTTCTCCTAGTCAGATGAGGTGCATTGAACATATTTATTCATATGACCATTTACTGTTATTTTTGACTGACATACTTATTTCTAATTTTATTTTTTGTAACCATAGGCTGCAAAGAATAGGTGGATTTCATGGTCAGAACTTCAAACAAAAGCGTAGACCTTAGCATAGCAGCGCTCCTTGCACTACTAATCGGAGCAGAAGATGAAGGGCTAGAAAAGGCCCATGCAACTCTTCATAGCCAAAGAGGGCAGCACAGAAGCGAGAACCTGCCTGGGTGACGTCCCTAGGCCATGCGATTAAAGACTTCCTAGCAGACACAGGGCCGCCTAAGCAGGACTTCAAAGTGGCACTCGCCATTAGCCCTAGCGGACACAGGGCCGCCTAAGCAGGACTTCAAAGTGGCGATAGTAGATTTGCCGTAAGAAATTGTGTCATGTAGAGAAATGAAGGGGAAAGTAACTTTTAATGCCTGGCTAGTAGCTTGTAACTTGCCATTTCTTTCCCCTGGCCTAGAGCATGCATTTTACTGATAACAAGGAACTACTAGGCATTTGGTAACACTCATAGGGTTTCCATCAAGGCTGCCCTTGTCCAGTGAGGACTTGCCTCTCTACTGCTTCTATTTGTCTTGATTCTGGGGTTAAAATCAGTTGGTAAATGGTGGCTGCAGAGCATATGCATAGCGTGCTGGCTTGCATGCAGAAGGCTCCTGCCACTTTTCCCACACTGCCAAATTCTAATTTTGGGTGGATTTACTGCTGCAGTAGTACTGTGTAGTAAATGCACAGATTTTCTGAGGAAGGGTGGTGGATTTACCCAGTGCTTTAAGTGAGATTAGAAATCGAGGAGGGGGATCTCACGCCCCTAATGAGAGCCGCCCCCCCTCGACTAGGAGGAGGGGGCTTGTAAAAGTTGTAGAGCTGGGGTACATTTGATGCTCCCAGACCCTCCTTTTAAACAAAAGAAGGGTCTTGGCCAGTGTGACATCAGTCTGCCGCAGCTCGCATGCATCAGGCAGTTCTTTCATTCAAGGAGCCACGTAGTGCAATGCTTTAACCAGAGGGTCCTTGAATAAAAGGGCCGCCAGTCGCTGATGTCTCTTTTGTTTCAGAGTAAATAGTCATCACCCAGCATGAAGCCCCTGGCTTCAAACGAAAGGAGAGCTGGGCAGTCCAGGCCTCCTCCTGTATAGAGCACAGAGAAATCAGGCAGACCACACTGCACGGTTACATCTGCTGCTTGGAGTTTAGAAGAAAGAAAAGGCATGCCATATCTAATCCGAAGTGCTGACACCTGCAGGAAGCTTGTGTAACCGTGCAGCCGCAGCACAGGCTGCCTGATGTGTCAGCGTGGCGGGGCTGGGCTGGTCAGGGGTCGGCCCCGGCCACCTTAAAGCTCTGCATTTACATCCAGCATGTTGCTGCAAATGTTCTCCACTTTATCAGCCAGAAATTAGGGCATCTCTCAAAATTCACGATGGAGTTTTACAGGCTCTAGAAATGTAGAGTTAACACCGCTCATACTCCCGTGGTAACTCCACAGGACCAGGTGGCAGTAACAGTAACCTGCTAACAGAACTCTGAGAAGCAACTTCCCAAAAGTGCTTGCATCAGCTCAGCTGCCACTATTCACCAGACTGTCCTGCAAGAGAGAAAAAAGGCACGAGAACACGCAGTGTCCGGTCGCAACCTTCTGGCAAGCCCCTAGCTGTGAAGAGCTGGAGTGTTGGGCACTTCGAGAGTCTGGGGTGGCAGTGGCACGCACTAGTTCCTCACCTACGGTCACACAGACGGATGTGCTTTTGTCGGCTGCCAATACGCGCAGCCCCATTTGACGCCTCTGCTAAAGTACTCGGCGGCGTTGTCGCGCGGGGGCGCGATGTGAACTCCCATTCACGCCATGGGCCTGTGAACCATCTCGCCTGCTAATGACCTGCTAATGCCAAGAAGCTGTCAGGCCTCTTCGCGATGCTGTGGAAAGGCGTTCTATGGGTGGGAAACGCTTCCCTGGTCTAATGCCAGCCGACTGGATGGCTTCTCCAGGCACAAAAGTTTTGTTTACGATTGTATGGCAAGGCGTCCTATCCTATTATGCATTTACTTCCTCATCTACTCATCCAGCAGAAAGAAAAAAAGAGGTTACATGTGATTTTATCGAATTAATAAACACAACACATTTTTTAGGAACCCAAGACATGGAAGAAAAAAAAGTAACATTTTGTTTTTCGTTGTTTTGGGCAAACCCCACCCTTTCAGAAAATACTTTGTCCCCACCCCTTAAACCACTTTTCCCATTCCCAACCATTTTTAAACTTTCTTTATTGTTTTAAAATGAACAAGTACCCCATTGGGTGTAAAGCATCTCCCCAGTTTCCCCCCTGCCCTCACGCTCTCCTCGTAGACTCTCAGCATTGCACCCACAAGGGTATGCATTCTTCCTTCCGGTCGCATAGGTATCACAATGAAAGTCGATTGAGGTGTCTGGGATGGCAGCAGGAGTGGTCCATCCGCACGTGGTTGGGCTTTCGCGCGTTCCCTTCCTGCATCATCACACCGGGGTGGATTCTGGGGACTGTTCCCCGAACCCTGTCCAATAGTCAAACGGGCGGCTGGTAATTGGGAGTGATGATGCGTACATGGTTTCCCGTTGTTCACAGAGGTTCATGCATTCTAGCCACCTCATGAATGATGGGGGGTTAGGCTTTCCCCACATTCTAGCCACAAGGTATCTAGCCATCGCTGAGGCCATGCCTGGTAGCTTGTTTCTATACGAGCCCCTCCTTCGATCAGAGCTAGAAGTCAAAGTTCCGGGGAGTAAACCTTAGCATTTCTGACATTGCCCCCCTCTATGTGCCCCAGAAAATTCTAAAGTGAGGGCAGCTCCAGCATACGTGATAGACGTCCACAAGATCGGAGCCGCATCTTTTACAGGTGGATGTGCTCTAAGGAAAGAATCTGCTTAGCTTGAGTGGGGGTGGGGTGGGGGAGGGGGTAGTATACTTGGTGTATGTATTTGTAGTGTGTCAGTCTGTACCGGCAGTTCAGAGATATGTAGCGGGTTTGGATGCAGATGGATTTCCATGGATCTTTGCTCAGTGGATTTCCCTAACTATATCTCCCATGTGGTTTGTACGCATGTTTCTGCGCTCCTCTCCCACTTCTAACTAACTTATAGATGGTGGACACAAGTTTCCTAGTGGATGTGGGGCTAACCACATAGCTCTGTGCTGGGGGGGGGGGGGGCGAGGAGGTACGAGCGGAAAGACAGGCCGTTTGTTCTTGAGAGTGCCCCGAAGTCTGTAATAGTGGAGTAGGGTTACGGCAATTCCCAACCACAATCTATTTCCCCTTCTATAATTCGTAATGTTTTTTTTTCCTTTTTTAGCGTTCGTCCAAAATTGCAAGTTTTG
Organism: Ambystoma mexicanum; assembly: GCF_040938575.1. NCBI lineage: Eukaryota > Metazoa > Chordata > Amphibia > Caudata > Ambystomatidae > Ambystoma > Ambystoma mexicanum. Next base: position 1,260,474,443 of record NC_090933.1, on the reverse strand, counting down.
TTAACTATTCGAGAACATCACTGCATACCAAAAAAGACACTTGAAAGACTTTTTTAATGAAGATCATCACAGAGCAGTGAGCGGCCCTCCCATGTGCTGGTCAGTTTTCATTACATACCATTAACGTTCCCTTACTTTATGTGATCTGGAGTAGTGTACCAGGACTGTATGAAAGACCACCTTTGCTATTTTTTGGGACCTATTCCCCTGGTGGGGAGTGAACCAGTCACAAAGCCCAACTCAGCAGCAATATGCCAGTTGCTGTATGCGCAACAGTGTTTGCATGTAATAGGGGGAGGGGGTGTCAGTGGCTATAGTCCTGGGTATGTCCCTTAAGAGGTGTGAAGGGAAGGCTGCCTAAAGCTGCATTCGAGGGGGACAAGGACATACTCAGTGCTTTAAGTGGGCTGGGGACTGAGCCGGGACCCTGCTAGGGCCCCCCTGGCCGCACCACGCCGGGTAACATATTGCTGCAGCCATGACGGGAGATGAACCCGCCATAGGCAGCTCAGGCAGCTGTGACTCACAGAAGTGGCAGCCAGACACAGCGTCATACAGTTTAGGCGACGCTGTGCTTTGCTGGCACTTCGGTCAGTCACAGCGTCCCCACACAAACTCGGCTCGATGATATGCAGATTAGATCACCGAGCCCGATGCGTCTTGTCAGATACTGGCAGCAGCATAATACCCGAGGGGAAACCAGAGTTGGTGTGCCTCCCCGCTCACTACCTGCCCTGTCTGGTTAGTATAAAAACCACTCGAGGCTGGGTACTGAGGCACGACGGGAGGGTCCTTGTTTTTTGGAGGAATGAGTTACAGAGTAGTATGGAAAGGGCAAGCCATTGTGATTAGGAATGATTGGAGGAAGGTACCAATAATACCTCACCATGCCAGCTGCGAGGAACATTTTCACCACTGAATCAAGATAATAAATAGCAGGTGTGGTGGGTGAAGATCTTCACCCTTTTTTACTCTGAGCCTTTTCAGAAGCAGTTTGTCTAATACAGTGCCACTTTAAGCTTTGCTTTTTTTCACTGATGTAAACACTTTGTTCTTTTAGCGCTAGCTTTACCAAACAGTACTGCGGGACCCTTCCCAAATGGTCTCAGGGCGCACACAAGACAGACAAGACACAGTGGTCAAACGTCAGGTGCAAAGGAATCTAAGATAGAATATAAGTTGGCGGGGCGTTAAAGAGAAACGTTTTCAGCGTCGTCTTTAATTCTGCGCAAAAATTCTTTTTTTTTTTTTTTTAAGTTGAGCGGGATGGCATTCCAAGTGGCAGGGTCCAGGACATAAAAGTTTTTCTTCCCGTATTTGGCCAGAAGGAATCTGGGCTGGATTCGTTTGGCCTGATCTAGTGACCCGAGGGAGCACGAGGGCACACAGGCCTTCAGACGCTCTGTGAGGTAGATGGGAGCTTCCAGGGCAAGGCACTTGAAAGTGAGGGTCAAGATCTTGTATGAGACAAAATGCCTCACGGCCAGCAAGTGCAGGTTTCTTCTTGCTTCAGAGATGGAATGCCATCTGAGAATGCCCAAAACAGCTCTCACAGCACCATTCTGTGTAACCTGGAGAGCAGAGAAGTTAGACTGTGCAGTGCCAGCCAGAAGACTATTGTAATAGTCGAGCTGTAAATTAACCAGGGCTGAGGCTAGAAAGGATATCTTTTGCTTGGACAAAAAATGACGCATGTGACCAAGAAGTTAGTTGACAAGGGCACGTGATGCACGGGTCTTAGCTACGCGCTGCCTTATAGTGAGTTCGGCATCAAAGGTGACGGCCAGCTTTTTGACCACAGGGATGGTAGTGTTGGCGATGGAGAAATTGACGTACTCCGGGTCCTGGTTCCTCAACATATGGCCTGAGGCAGTGATGAGAATCTCAATTTTCTCGGCATTAAGGGCCATTGAGTTTGCTGCCATCCAAGAGTGGATGGTGGAGTATATAGAATTGATGGCCTGGGAGTAAATGCCTGAAAGTTTAAGAATGACCCGAGTGTTGTCTGCGTAATTCGTATACTGCACACCCAGGTCATCAAGGATCTTGAGGAGAGGAAGAATGTAGATATTAAACAGTGTAGGCGAGAGGGAGGAGCCTTGAGGCACACCACGGGTAAGAGCAGTGGGGGAGGAATGATTGTCATCCCTGGTGACCCTGGCATTACGGGGGCCCAAGAAAGAGGAGAGCCATTATGCTGCTGTGCTAGACCAGCCTACCAGCGATTCCGACGTAGTAGTCAAGAATTCATGGTCGACCAGGTCCATGGCAGCACAGATCCAGCAACATAAGGAGGGCTGGATGGCCTTAATCGATGATAAAAGAGGTTAGACTTAAGGTCGAGCATGGCGGCCTCTATGCCAGGTCGAGCTCGGAAACACCGGATTGACGCGGACCCAATATGGCAATTTCCTCATTGAATTTCTGGAGTTGTAAGTATGCAACCCGAGACAATGTAATAGGATCTAGTCAAGAGTATGGCCTCCTATGTGCGTGGGCTCAGGCAAACCTGATGGTATTAAGTGCTGATAGCAGTGACCGGGCAGCTTGATCAGTTGGCACATTGACCCAGAGATTAAAGTGAACCAGCAGAACGACTGATGTGTTTATATTTGAGGTTTTGTTAAGAAGGTGCAAAAGTTGCTCAACAGTGGAAGGGATCGAGGGGGCCTGTAAATAATGATGATGGTAAGGGAGGTGTTATCGTTAATTCTTAGTTTGGCCACTAGTGATTCGCAATGGTCCAGGAGGTCGTGAGGCAAAAGGTGGCATTGAAATGTCTCCTTAAAAAAGTAAAGCAACACCCTCTCCCCTCGCGTCTTCACGATCAGCCTGCAATATGCGATAGTCACGAGGGACTGCTAGTGTGGCTTCAGTGGGAGTGGAGTCACTGAGCCAGGACTCTCTAATGGCTAAAAAAAAAAACTAAAAAAAACATGACTAGACTGTAGTAGGAGATCTTCCACCTACCTCACCCCATGTGATAAGGGAGCGCTTGTAAAGAAGAGCAAGAACAAGCGGAGGGCCAGGAGGGCCATCTTTGACCGTGCTCCTCATGGAGGTGAAGGTGGTGTTGGAACATGAGTTGGGCACATCGTGGGAATTAAGAGAACATATTTTCGTTCAGGGCACATATCAGGACACAATGTAGGAATGCGATTAAGCTGTACCTGGCAACAGGAAACCGAAAGGCAGCCCTGGTCCTTACCCAAGCACTGGAGACTGATGAGTAAGGGGAGCAGCAGCAGCAAGTCAGACGCAAACCAGCGACAACCGGCATCTGCATACGTGGCAGCGCCGGTGGGATGAAGAGGTCCAGGAAAGCTGGGAGATGTAGTTCGAAAGAACTGTAGTTCAATCCTGTTCCAGAGCGCGTGGTACAATTCCACCGCGCCTGAAAAGGAATGCTCAACTGAGGTAAGATAGAAATGCTAATGTCAGTCCTTAATGCCTGGAGGCTCACAGGTGAGTCAAGTAAGTATAAAGCACAATAAGTTAATTCAAAATGTGAGGCGGTATAAAGGGTTCCATGTGATAAAATTGCGGCAAAAATTGCTGTGGTTATCGCGGCAAAAATACTGTGGTTTTTGCGCCGCAATCCATGTAAAACATGCGGGGGACACCCCTGCAACCCCCAGACCCATTATACCATTTAAGGGGAGCGGGGTACACCCCTTTAAAACCTGCTCCCTTTAAATGGTATAATGGGGCACACTTTTACCGGGTCAACGATTTTTTTTACCGGGACATTTTTGCCGCAATTTTATTACCAGATCCCGTATAAAGCAGATCACACAAAACACAACCGCAGTCACACAAGCCGACAATGCTGTTGCAGGTAATACGGAATGGCACTCGCAGCATTCACGAGTATGTAGAAAACAAAGTACACGTAATCCAAGCTGCGAAGATCACAATTAAGAATAATGCCCCCAACAAACAAAAAGGGCCTTACAAACCCGCCAATGACTAAACAAGCGACCTATAGGTCCACTTGTGTAGTCATTGGGTGGTTTGTAAGGCCCATTTTGTTGCTTGGCGCCTCAGGCTCTACATAGAAACAAATTAAAAGATCCGATTATAGGCCGGTTCCCAGCGTTTGCCGACCTGCTGTATGGAAATGATGGACCGCCCTTGTGAGATTCTGCGCTTTTAGGAGTGACTACTAAGAGGTTAAGTGGTTTAATTGTGTATGAAATGGGGGAGTGATAGGGTAATGTCGGCCCACTTTGCACAGGCGGGGAAGGCACGCACTCTTCATTTTAATGAGAGAGATGCATGAAAACTTGCTGTCTGGAGACAAGACGGCCGAGTAAAAGCACTGCGGCGGACTGTACTGTGAACGGCCTAAAACTGCATCTCGAGATAGCTGATGAAATTGGGCATATGTGTACGTGAAAATAACTCTTACAACACACATAAGTAGAGACTAGGAAACATTCTAGCCAGCATGTACCAATGAAAATCTCCAAAGCAATCACTACGATGCAGGTGAAGATCAGGATCTCGCTTGGGAAAGCACAGGACACCACGTGACCTGCATGGCAGAGTCTCTTGCTAAAGCCTGGGCACCCAGGAAGCTCTTCAGTCACACACCCCTGACCTGCAGCTGCCCTTGTTAAATCATGGCCAAGCGCAGTGTATTCCTCTGCCCGTGTACCTCAATCCGGTCTGTCAATGCCTCAGTTGTGACTTTAGTTAACTTGCAGTTCCAGTTGTGGGCTCAGCGTACATTGATGGCTTTCAGCATTCCGTGCTGCTCCTCCGATAGTGGGACCTACACCTTTGCAGTGCTCATCAATCCGGACCAGCAAAGGGACGGGGGTCGGCGGGGGTCACAATTGTACACATTTTGCCTAACATATTTCTTTGTTTATAAAAGATGGCTTGAAAAATACACAATCCATAGTAAGGTACGGACACAGATTTGTGTGCGTACCTTACTATGCTGTGTGTACATTGTAAGCCATTTTTTTTTATAAAGCCGAACATTGTTGAAAGCCAAACAGGGTGAGAAGGGGAGATGATGAAGGTGCAAGCAAGTCGTGAATATTTGCCCATTCACTTGGGAGTACCGTGGAATGCCTTTTATCCCAACCTAGGGGCAGAAATGTACGCTATGCATGTCAGAAAGCTCTACAAAATGAACTGTTCACCCAATCCTTTATCCAAGGTCTTTCCTCCGCCCACTTCAGAGGGATTCCAGCTACCTACAGTCGGTCCTACTCTACTGGGGTTCATGAAATGACTGCAGGTTGACTTGTGGCACACTGGCGCTCAAAAAACACCAAATCATTTCTAAGAAGCAAGGTCCCATGTTTGCAATCTGGCGCCTAAAAGGCACCAATAAACATCACGGGGCTGCTCTGGGGCTTCCAGACACTCATTCAATGAGCGGTTTAGATTTGATTTTAAGAGCTGCATTGTTTTCTAACAAACCAAGGCGATATGCACTTAGTCATGTAGGCCGACCATTTTTACATGTCCGTCTTTAGGCCACACCCACCAAGTCTTAGACCACGTCCATCATGCAAGCCATGCCCCCAAATGAGCCCCCCGCACCCCACTATTTCTTACCCCACTTACAGCACTGGACATACTAATGGTAGTCATTTAAAAGTATGTTCTTTCACCGCGTTTTCTTCAGTCTTGCTAGAAGCACAGCACTGGGGTGGAGGGGAGGAATGGAAGGACCCAGGTAGGGAGTTTGGATGGAGGAGATAGGGGAGTGATGGTTAGTATGGGGGAGTGGAGGGAGCAGAAAAGAAGGTGCGGTAGAGGGAGCACAATTCCACAACTTTTTGTTTTTACACTTCGACCACTGTATGCAGGTGCTAAGGGGTCAATCACCTGTGTTGAGGTATAAGGAGCTTTGCGGTACTCCTGCCGTGCTCAGACCTACACTCTGCTAGACTGCATTTCACTGCAAGTAAATGTGTAGCTGTGTATTAATGTGATTATTCATATACCTCAACTTTTTTACTCTTACAGTGTTTTTTATTTCAGTAGTTTGCACTCAGCCTGCTCGGCAAAAGCAAATGCATCTCACTATTTGGGGCATAAACCTTTCACTGAAAACACCATCTTCCAAGATGGCAGCCTCATTCATCAGCACTGAAGTGCTGTGTGAGCCAGACCACGCAATCCTGATTGGGCGCTGCAAAGGTCATCTAGACCAAGCCAGGAGCCGGCAGGCGAATGCGGACCCTACCCAAGACCCACTATTATAAGGCCCCTGTCTATGCCAAAGTGGGCCTTGAGGGCTCAGAGGGTCCCCTCGTCTGCACCCCCGCAGCACATCAGGCATGCAGCCTGCTACCCGACGAACTTGGGCCTCTGGAACTCTGTGCACCCCTTAAGTCTACCCATGAGTCATGACTGCACTTTGTCATCTCTCCCCTTTTCTTTCCCCACTATCTGGTCCAATGCCAGTCTGCCTACCCTGCTTTACCTATCCCCATTCACTACATTTCCTGCCTCTTGTGCAAAAATGTTTGCATCCCTTTTTGCATTGCATTTTGTATCCTTTTGCAAATTCGAATCCTGGTGTGTTCTTAACATCTTTGCACCAATTTGCACCAATCTGCAGTACTAAAGTATTCCCAGTGCACCTGCACTCTGGTTTGCCTTGGCTTCTAGGCCGCCTGGTAAGTTTGTGAACAGACTGTGCTGTGCAGCCCCTCTTTCTCCCAACTATCCTTCGCCGCCCCTATGGCACTTACCATCTCCCCTATGTTCTCTAACTGCTACACTATCACCTATCCTCCCTTTCTCACAAAGTGAGGAAGACAAAAGCTTATAAAAGATATCCTGGTCACTAACCCTGGCCTACCTATCACAGACACCTATGTCAGCGCAACTTTCAGACAGGTCTTCACTGATATCCTCTTTTCTGTCACCTCTCCAGATCTATGGACCCCTCATCTCATCTCTACTCTCTCCCATCTCACATCCTCACCCATTAATCGTGGCACTAAATGGGAAGTCCTCTTGGTTCAGGGTCCTCAACCAAACCTTGTCCTCTTCGATTGGCACCTGACGCCCCTCATTAACTTCCTTCCCACACCTGCTACTCCTTTTTACACTCTGCACTCCCCCTCCGACTGGTGTACGACACCCCTGTACCCCTCCTCTGAAAACCTACAACAGTGGAGACCTCTTGTATCTAGCCACGCTTAATGCTCGTTCTGCCGACATCTGCCGACATCTGCCTCCTCCTTGAAGACTTTGACCTCAATATCCTTGCTCTTACCAAGACGTGGTTCAATGCCAGCTCAGTCACTGCATTTGACTCCCTTCTCCCTGAATGCTACAAGATCATCTCGAAGCCTCGCCCTAACCATGCTGGCGGTGTGGTTGCTCTGATCTTCCCCGTGTGGGTCCCTTCTTCCCTCATAGCCATCCAGCCTTACTCTTCCTTCGAGAGCCTGGTCTGCAAGCTGGTAATCTCTCCTACCTCCTCTACGAACATTGCCACTATCTACAGACCACCCTGTTCCTCTATGAATGGGACGATTGCTCCTCCTACTCTCTGCTCACCACCTCCAAACTCCTTCTCGTGGGCGATTTCAACATCCACCATGACACATCAATCACAGCATCCCCTCTCTTCCGTGACCTCTGCACCTCGCTCTCCCTCTCTATTCTCCCTTCTGGTCCTACCCACTGCGCTGGCGACACTCTCGATGCCTTCATCCACACTGATCTTTCACTCTCCTCCCCATTGATCACCCCTCTCTCCTGGTCAGACCACACTCTCCTCTCACCTGGGTCCTCTTGACCCTCTGACGGCACCCCCCCCAGCACCACCAACCTCGTTCACAAAAATCCATCCAATGACACAAGTGTCACCTGCTGCCTTCGCATCCACCTTCACCCCTCCTCTCTCCCTACTATAGACTCTACCTCTGACTCTGCTCTCAGCAACTTCCATCTTGCCATGACCAATACCCTTGACATACCGGCCCCAGTCATGGGGATCTGCCTGAAATATACCGCCAACCGTAGCATGTGGTACGACTCCAAACTTGCAGCTCTGAAGCGCAAGTGCAGAGCTGCGGAACGAAAGTGGTAGACCTCAGGCTCACCCTCTGACAAACTGGCCTGTCGCCTGCTCCAAAGGCCCTACATACACTCCAACCGCACCAATAAAAGGGCCCACATCCAGGCTCATGTCTCTGGTGCATCCATCAACAGGGCTGAACTCTTTAAAATCTGCAGGGAACTAGCCAATGCTTCTGCAGTCTCCTCCTCACCTCTTCCCTCCCAGGCCCTCTGCAAAGCATTGGCGACACACTTCACTGCTAAAACTCAGGCCCTCCACAGCACCCGTGCGTCCCCCTCACCATACCCCGCCCTGCTGCCTCCTATGGCCTCCCATCCTACCTCTGCCTGCCTCTCCTCCTCTCCCTTCACACCTGATGAGGTCTCCAGAGTTGTCCGCTCTATGAAGGTTTCCTCCAAACAGGTTTCCCCCTGCTCCTCCAGAACCATTAAGGACAATATTGGCTCTCTTGCCCCTGCACTTGCTGAACCACTCTTTTGCTACTGGATCTGCGCCCCCTCCTGAAAATAAACTTCTGCAGTCTTGTCATGTCCAGGCAACAACTGCTGTCCAGTTACCCCCTTTCTTGGGAAACTCTTAGAGAAGCTGGTCCTCCCGCAACTGACTCAGCACACTGAACTTGTTGGTTGCCTCGACAGCCATCAATCTGGTTCCCGAGCATCCAGAGGCACGGAAACTGCTCTTCTGAACACCCGTGACGAACTGCTCGCATCTCTTGATTCCAACTCTCCAGTTCTCATCCTACTTGATCTCTCCTCTGCATTTGATACAGTCACCACTCCATCCTCACTACTCCACGATACCCTAGATATCTCGGAGTGGGCACTGGACTGGCTGACCTCCTTCCTCATTGTCCGTCCAGCCCAGGTTATTCTGGGCTCTTTCTCCTCCCCCCGCCCCACCTCTATTTCCACCTACACGGTCCTCCAGGGCTCCAACCTTTTTAACACCCATCTTACTCTGCTTACACACCTCATCTACACCTTCTCCTCCAACTTCCAGTGTTATGCATATGATACATAACTCTTCTTTACACTTCCTTCTGACCCTCTCCTTACTCCCTCCATCATTTCTGACTGCCTATCTGCCATCCAGTCCTGGTGTACTTCCAACGATCTCTGCCTCAATGCCAGCAAGTCTGAGATCCTTCCTATTGGGACTCCTGCTCCCTCTTTCTTCCCCTCACTCTGGCCATCTTCTATGGGCTGTCCCCCTTCTTCATCTGAATTCAGAAACCCTGGAGTTATCTTCAACTCCTCCCTTTCCTTCCTTCCTCACATTCAAAACCTTGCCAAGAAGGCGCACTTTCAACTCTACCTCCTCAAAGGAATTCTTCCTTTCCTCACTTTCCCCCAGAAGCTCAATGTTTCCAGAGATCTGGTTCTTTCTAGGCTAGACTAATGCAATACCCTTTTGCTTAATCTACCCTCTTCTCTGCAACCCCTCCAGCTAATCCAGAATAAGGTTGCAAGATTTACCCTTGGCCTCAAGCCCAGAGACAGCATCTCTCCAGCCCTAAAAACTCTCCACTGGCTCCATGTTACTGCAAGGATCAAATTCAAATCCCTCTGCATCCTCTACAAGGCTGCTGGAGGCCGGGGACCATGGTAGCTACAACTTGCTCTCACTAAATACTCTCTTTCCAGATCTTTACGCCTCTCCAGCACCAACTGTGTGTGTCAAACAATTTGCTAAACAGTGAGCTGGTGGACGATCCCTCTGCAGGCTCACTCCTATGAAACAGCCTCCCCTTCCTCTTTGTCTTGAGCCGAATCTCCTTAAATTCCAGAAGCTCCTGAAGACTTTCCTTTTCACTGCCTCTTTCCCTTCCACCCTCATCTGCTAAACCCCACAGTTGCTGAGATTGGGGACCAGGGCCCTTGTGTGTCCTCTTGGGCACTGGCCTTACACACCCAATCACCGTCAGCCTTCCGCCCGCTCCCAGCACTTGCATTGGCACCCATTGGCCTATGCCACCACAGGCCTGCACTTACTTATTTATTGACAGCTGACCATTCACCTAGGTGCTTACAGCTGCCCACACCCTGGCACTTCCCTCTTGGTACACGTAGCACTTAACCCAAGCCCCCCATACCCCCTGTCTGCCCCCCCCACTCCCTCATCTCCTCTCTCTCTCTCTGCACTTGCACGTTCTGAATGCTCACAAGGATGAATAGGTTCGCATCCATCTTTCATTGTTATATTTGATTGTCATTCCCATGTTCCGTCCCTGTTGCCCTGTGGGCGCTTTGAAACACAATTCACCTGATGTATCAGTGCCTTACAAATGCACAATAAATAAATAAATTGAATCCATTGTACAAACAGTACCAGGTTTACAATTCTTTCATAGTTCTCTATTGTGTAACTGTGATACAGTAAAGGTTCAGTTATCTTTCATCACATTCCCAATCACTTCAATACAACGCGGCTGTCAATCCAGCATGGGGCGGTTTGACAGCCTGTATTGTAATAAAAAGCACCCCGCACTCCTGCTGGTGCGCCTCGCCAGCAGGAGGGCAGGGTTCATTTCATTACAATAGGGCACCTGCCGCACCTTCACTCACCACGGGGAAGACCTTGAAAGACTCTCCCCTGGCCCCCGAGCTGGCGTGGGGGCGGGCTAATGGGACGCCCCAGGCGGTCACCCTGCCCGCCCCGGCCTAATGCTGGCACTGCTCTGCCTGCTCAGCAGTTGAGTTATTATCCCTGCAAGGGATACAATTGGGGAGATGAGTATTGCTTATATATTCTACCTGCTTAGTAGGATAAAATAATACCTGCAAAGGAACAAAACCATGTGTCCCCATAAATTCGCTACAAGTGCTGCTGCACACACTGCTGAACCCCATGCTTTGCACAGAAGTATCCCACCAAAGTGTTGGTTCACTCACCCCTAAGCCCTGTACCTTTCCACAAAATTCAGTGGGGTTCCACTTGTCAATCCGACCGGATGACTCTAAAGGTTGAGAGCTTACACGTAACAGAGTAGAGCATGGGCATCCTCTAATGCGGGTACAGGGGGCCAGGGGAGTTCTGGTTTTTCACCTAGCCCATGACCGCCATCTTGCTCGGATGAATATTTTGGGAGTATGGCCAGGGCAGGATATATTTAAATATACAGATATATGTGTTCTTCTTATCGATTGAGAATACTTGCATTTTCTGTAGCGGCCCTCCTTGCTCATTTCTTCTACCTTACACCTTTATGTTTTCTCTTCCCTTTTCACATGACCAAGGAGGTCCAGGACCGGAGACACGGGATTGAGGGAAATGAATTTTTTAGCTTTGAATAAAAAGGGGTTACACTATAGGAGACAAGGATGAAGAGCTGTGTGTTCTACTCTTGGGGAGATGAAGTCATGCGTCCCCTCACGCCTTGCCCTCCTATATACAGATGTAGGATTTTTTTCTTTCCAGTCCTAGGTGCTGCAGTCCCTGGTGAAGTTTGGTGATTGCTCCCTATGGGATTTTAAGGGAGTGTCTCTCCTGGGTTATTGCCCGTTTACATTTTGCATATACCCTATGTGGTCAAGGGTGTCACCTTCCATGGGTCATAGCTTACTAGCTTTCAGCGTCACAGATTTATTCAATCGTACCAGGGGACATGTATATTGAAATCAATGATGGTCTTGGGCAGAGGATATATGAAGGTTGTGGATTGTTATTTTGGGTTCAGTAGATCCCATAAGTGTCTCTCTCATTGTAAGATTCTTTTCGCAGAATGAACAGGGCGGTTTGTTCGCCTATAACGCTTTCCCTCATTCAGCAGAGAATGGTTTCATTGGTTACAGGCATCCTTTTGCATTACCCCATTAAGTCTCGTCTTTTCCCCCTGCCTTCCAGGTACATGTTTCCCATTCACAGGATGTGGGTGGAGGTTTTCCTGATCGTCTTGGAAGGCTCGTCACTGTGTGTTTGTTAAAACAGTTGTAAAGGTATGCGGTCTATGCACTTTCCCGGGTGGGAAGAGCTCTGCTTTATACTGTCAATGACTATATACAGTTAGGGTTTTTTCACAGCGCTAGTATTTAATACATCCCCAACCACTCGGCTCCGCCCGCCTCCCAATAGTGTAGGTGGGAGTTGCTAGGAAAATGAGGCCAAATCAATTTATTTCACCGTATTTAGGACTTCAGTATGAGCCCTGTGAACTGTTCACTTTCACATTTCAAATCCCTGCCCTTTCTTCAACCCCACTTTTCCCCCTCAAATGTCTAGATTGAGATGAGCAAGTAAGTTCCCGATACTTCGCCGGAGCGCACTTCTATGCAAGCGAGACCTTCTTCACAGGATGACACAGCCATCCAGCAGCCTTGAGACGACATGCGCAACTCATCGCTCCAAAGTACAGCAATGAGTCCCTGCCGGTACATGCACACAGGCTCAACTGTCCATGCACTCATCTAGTTGGAATGCTCCAACAAGAATCAAGGCTCGTCTGGTCTACCTTTAAGCCAGTCCTGATTTTCGCCCAGGAAATACATAATTCCCCGAGATGCTAGGGCCTTTTCCGCGAGCTGGATACCACGCAGAACACCCTCTTTCAGAGTCACATCCTTAGCCCCAGAAGAAGGCAGCCTCCACTGCCTGCCGAAACATCCTTGGACCAGCACCCCCTTTGCAGTCTATTCTACGCCATCATTCTTCCGACGTTGACCTTGGATTGGTCTTTACTTACCCACTGTGACCATGCACTGGTCACTTTGTTCTGGAGATATATATATATCTCCAGAACAATTTCTTTGAACTGGTGGAGAGTCAACAATGCAGCTCATCATGATAGTCAGAACTACATACATTCCTGATCTGACAGTATTAGGCTCTAATTCTGAGGGTTGCTCAATTTTGTTACAAGTTCATGTAAGACACTGCTTGGTTTTGCATTCTCTTGTATACCATGTATATGTAACACAGAAGTCTGTATTATATGTTTATTTATTTGTTGATTGTCCAAGAGTGCACTCAATAACGCATTTTGTGTATTTCTCTGTTTATATGCTTTATCAATGACTGCTAAAGATTTTGTCAGGAGTTATTTGAAAATTGTTCAAGATTTTGTTGGTCAGAAGTTATCTGAAAATACAGTAAATAAATAGCAGCCACTGAGTTAACCGCTTTCTTGTCTTAACACATTAGAAATAGTCCTTATATGTTTCCTAAGTGTGTGCTACATAATTAATGTGGCGCCACCATGTCCAGGGCCGAGACAAGGTTAATTTACTCTCTAGGCTAATTCAGTTATAGCCACTCTTCATTGAAAACAATTCACACTGGAATCAAAAGTGTGTTGATAACATTGTACACAGGAAGACCAGACCCCCCTCTGTTCCTTGAGCAAGTAAATAGAACAGTGAGAGATCCTTAAAGAATTGTATAGGATATAGTAACACACGGCTTGTATTCGTGCTCTTTAGGGTAATCCGTAGTTCACACCAAAAAGTGGAACGCAACACTACTATGTGCCTTTGAACTTGCATAATAGGAAGCCTCGGATGTTGCCATAGAATGGCTAATCCCCCTCACTATCATGAGTGGGGGTTTAGATTCTATTAAAGACACAAGGTGAGTGTTAACCCTCCCGGGTGTAGGGCAACCCTTTTCTCCACTCTCAAGTGAAGTTGCTGGGGTGTGATGGAGGGGGGGGCCGAGCAATGGTAGAGTGACACCACAGAGTGATGCCGATCACAAGTAATTTTCCTTCTAGGGTCACAGCTTAGGTAATAGACCTAGCTCATATGATGGGTGTTCAGAATGCCCCATTTCTTTAGAAAGTTAATTTCCACTTGCCATTCACTTAGGAAGAGGTTGGGCAAATTCCAGGGTATTTTCACTCCTAGATGTACACCATGATCTGGTATTGCAATGTCTGCAATGGTACAGTGCTTGTATCAAACATCTACCTTTCTTTTGCCATCGGTGCAAAGTTTCCTACATTCTCTGACAATGCAGGAACGTAATTTATCATGGATAAGAGAGAATTGACAGGAATTTTAAAGTGATACCTCATTAGGTCAGACTATTTACAGGGGGTCAGACAATGTCAATGGGGAAAGTTTTAAGGTCTGAGTCAATGAAGGCTTTGCTTCCTCCTCATGGTGTTCTAGGCAGTGGTACCTGGCGACACCCATCTAGAGTTCAAGAGAAGATTCTCCTTCCTTTGGAGGAGGAATAAGGTCATAATTAAGTGGTCACAATCAGGAAATGGTCAGAGGGAACATGGTAATGTTCCTTATCCTATACGACATTGGGCCTCATTACAATGTTGGAGGTAGACTTGCCGGTAAAACCGGCAAGGCTACCTCCAAACCGGAAAGAAAGTCTGGCACCCATGAATGGTCAATTACCGGGGTATTCCGGCCGTGCCGGACCCAGTAATTGGCCTTTTGCGGGTGCCGGAGCCAGTAGATCCCTCCCATTGAGCCCCAAAGGGCTCAAATGGGAATAGGGATGCCTATAGCACCGGCACGGTTCATTATCGGTTAATTACTTACAGGGTTGAAGTGCTCGCGGGTGCCTTTCATTCTGCCAGGTCAGACCTGGCGGAATGAAAGGCACCTGCAAGCACAACTCAGAGTGTGCCGGTCCGGATGCAATGGTACCGGTAAGCTTACCGGTACAGTTGTATCCGGACCGGCAACCTTATGATGAGGCCCATTGTCCCTTTTCCCCACAAAGTTGTAGTATTTGCTTTCAATTTCAACCTTCACATGTAAAGGATCACCATCGTAGTTCATTTTACAACATTGGCTTTGCATGACTAAGTTAAGTCAGTGGTAGGGTAGTTTGTTTGAGCCTTATGGTCAAGTGGATATCCAGATTAAGGAGGTTTGGCTCATTAGGGTTTTCCCTCGTTTCGGGTACCTCTAGGTTCCCGTAAACTGTTAAGGTTCACAGGGTAATAACCCACAATCCCATATTGGCATATATAACCTCTTAAGGGGTTTCTGCTGGAATCAACCTAATATTACCTTTATAATATGGGCACCCTTAGGATTTCAGGGACAATTGCTTCATTTGTCCTGGGATTGTTTATCCAGGGTCCTAGCAAGCTTGCAAATGTAGGGGATTATCCACCATTTCTGTTACGAGAAGGTCTCGTACGTGAATACAGCTCCTATTATATTCCCTCGTAAAGGAGGGGTTGGTAATTCCACTGGCAGTCATTCTTTATAAAACCTGTGGTGTGCAAGGATTTCATCAAATTAAAGTGCATTGTAATATTTTCCCAGCATTACACTAGGGTGGTGTACATTAAGGCTGTAGTTTTATTTCCACAAAAAGGTTATGGGTCAATTAGTTGGTTTGACATTATTTCTCTTTCAAATAGGATTTACAACTGTTTTTACATTATTTCTCCTAAAAACAATAGGATTTATTTTCTTGTGTTTTATACTCCACAGCTGTTTATCCTTCTTGTTTGCACGATAGCAGAATAGGGGTTCAAAAGGTTCATCATTGTTCAAAATAGTCTGTAATGAAGTTGCCACTAGAGAATCATTAATGTCGTTGGGTAACACTTCCCACAGGTTTATCCCCATTTCAGTGAAAGACATTAATACAGCTTCTCTTTCAAGGTTTCATTATTCTGATATATTTATATACTTGAGGGTCAAAGTAATAAGGATTCTCATATTTCTGCCTCCCACCCACCCTGTTGTTTCTCTCTCGACTCGGGTATTCATTACTGAGAAGATGGAAAGGATGTCAAAGACTATTCTTCATGCTACACATTGATTTGGGCTCTGTTCAGACGTGGCATAGTAAATGGTGCTCCGAGTGCTAGAGAAGAGGTAGAAGGACTCATGACAAGGACCTTTGTGATTGGTTGTTCTAGGGGTCATGCCACTGGCTCATTAGGAGCTCCGTTTCAGGTTCCCTGTAAAATCTGTTAATGTTATAATGTATACATTTCTTCAAAGTGTATGTTTCCTTTGCTGCTGAACGAGTAGATAAAGAAGTTAATGCACAATACTCGCCTCTGTGTCTTTAATAGCATCTATACCCCAAGTAACGACAGTGAGGTGAGTTAGCCATTGACGTCGCTTAATTCCAACAAACAATCCTGTGACTGGGTTGGGGAAATGAGCCGGATGATAAATGAGTTAGAGAAGGCAAGCAAGCCGTTGAGAGGAAAACACTCATGCCACCAACAGAGTAGGAAACTGCAATCCACAGCCAATGGGTTACAGGCCGTATTCCCTGATAAGAGTCCAGATATTAGCAACGTTCATTTACCCGTCATCGATCCACCAGCATTCAAATGAAAAAAATAAAAGGGAAAATGCAGGACAGCAATATTGGTACGCTATGCGTGATGGACACTCCCAGCCTACACCGAGTATTGGTATACTGTTAGGGAGAATTCTCCTTCTAGGGCTAATTTCTCTCACCTAGTGAGTCCCCCAGCAGCTTTGCTGGATTTCTGGAGTTATTTTTTTCACCTGGTAAGAGTGCACATCCTTTTTCCACTCTTACATGTGTTTTGGCCTATGTGTTTTTACTCATTGTGTGATCTTGGGCACTGGAGCACACCACTCCAGGTGCCCCTGTTTTTGTATGGGTTACACATGGGTTCAGGACCCAAAATGGC
Source organism: Ambystoma mexicanum (assembly GCF_040938575.1). Classification (NCBI taxonomy): domain Eukaryota; kingdom Metazoa; phylum Chordata; class Amphibia; order Caudata; family Ambystomatidae; genus Ambystoma; species Ambystoma mexicanum. Next base: position 1,260,457,785 of record NC_090933.1, on the reverse strand, counting down.
ATAGTCATTTTTACCACAGACCCAGTACACCCCATCTTACATGGAGTACTGGAAAGGGCTAATCTGTACCCCTTTTCTGTCTGTACCTCCCTGAGCATTGTTTAGCTCTTTTAACATTTAGACTTGGCTGGTGGCAGTGGTATCTACCATAACTTTTCTACCGCGATTATATTAGATAAACGTGGAACTGTTCTTGGCTATTATATTAGCCTCGAACATAAACCCGCTTGACCAAATCGTCTTTCTTTTGGCTCCGGTGGAGTTTATTCACCATTTCTTTTTGTTAAAGTCCTTCTTGTGTTTTACTTTGCGCGGCAAACTAGGTTCACCTTCTTTGTGCACCGTCTTTTGGTGGGCTTCTGCAGAGAAGCCCTCCTCCAGGCGCCTGGGTGTCTAGGTGGGCTGAATGTGAGGGAGGGGTGTAGTCACCCTCTGCACAGGGCATCCTAGGAAACCCAAGTCGCACTTTGCCATGATTGGCTGAGGTGGTTGTCCCGGCTGGACAACCCCCCTGCTGCGTGATTGACAGACAGGCTGTGTGAATGGGGGTTTTGAGCATAAAAGGCAGGTCTCTTGGGCTAGAAGTCAGAGTCGCCTCTGGAACTACAAGGAACCAAAGAGAAGCGGAGAGAACGACGGCTGCTGCAACTGCCCCGTCCCGGTGAAGCCCTGCTGCAGTCCTGAGCTATTTACCCTTTGACGACTAGGAGGAGATCCAGTCCGGAGTCTTCTTCCCTTGAGCCTGTTGGGGATAACCAGCTCATCTTCTTCAGCCAGAGATCTCTGCCGTGGTCGAAATCGCTGCACACTGCTGTAGTGGTCCGGATAGCCACCTGCTGTGTCTCTCCTGTTTTTTTAAAGGAGCGCACCTTTTATTCGTTGTCGCTGCTGCCGGTTTCATCCCTGTGTGATGCAGACCCCCTTCAGACGTCCTCCTTCACAACGAAATTCCAGGAATCGTGGGTCTGCAGGAAACCAACAGGAACAACTGCCAGGGCACCAGCTGCATCGTTGGAATAAGGTACTGTGCTCTACTCGAGGAAACTGGGTGTATCACTTTTTCTTCATCCTCAAGGCTCGCCCTTGTCTTCCCTCCTTTTTATAACTTTGGCTTCCGAACATTGACAATATCAAAGTACTCTTGGCTACACTGAATCGTGAACTGTCTAACGGTGTGATCTTCGGCAACAGGTCTCCGGTGTCACTTAACCCTGGCTCTGACCCTCTGACTTTTGAACCCTTGTTTCTGAGTGTTTCTCAATACGGTCTGCCTAACTTAAATATTGCCTGTGATTTTTGCCTCCAACTCCCTCTGGGTATCTCAGGTGCTAAGTGTGCTTTTGCCCCGGTAGCGTTTCATGTCACGGATACGCGTTTATTGAGTAGACCGAACTGTCAACTAGTGATCGCAATCATATCCGCGGTATCGTGTTTTGTCCATAACACCGGTTCATTCAAACACAGGGTACTTACCTTGAGAGATACTGTACAAAGAGAATTGGTTGTAGTATATTTAACGTGTGGTTTTGTTTAAAGTTTAATAGAGGTGTTGTGTTTATAACTGATGGTGTAAAAATAAATGTACTTATATTTTTTACCTGAAACCTTGAGTCAGTGTTTGCTTGCGCCACAGTAATTGTGGTCCCTTTGTGTAATCTCTGCTACTGCTCATATACTCTTGAGATAAGCCTGGCTGCTCTGCTACTGCTACCACTATAACTTAGTAGTACAGGCTTGTACCAAAGGTAAAACTTGTAGTGCCACCTGTGGTCTTAATCAGATGTAGTGGTCCCTAAGGGCACTGCACAGGATTATGCCTAACATATACCATGGATTGTGAGACTGGAATAAAAAAAATGGAAGAAAGAAAAGTATATATTGACATACTTGCATAATGTATCTTCAATGGAGAACACTTATACCTGCCATTTTGTGTCACTCTTTTATTGTTTCTTTTGCTTTTGTATAGGTTTTTTTTTAAAAAAAGGTAATAAAGTGAATCTTATGTAAAATATAAAGAATTGCAAACCCAAAGATAGCAGATGGCTGCCTCTCCAATCAGCTGGATGGATTGAAAATGAGCCCCAGTGCACTATAGTGTGTTTGGTGCGGAATATAGAGTTTGGGAGTGGTCTCTCTCGGTGTAGGCTCGTTCAGGACCCAAAAGGACAGTGATCCTGAGGGGCACCAAACGATGGTAGCAGATATGTTTGTGATTGCCCCCTGATGCTTTAGATTGCAAGGTGGCCTACAGCGCTGTAGTGTGGACAAACAGGAGTCCAGCTATGTCACTCCACAGCCATTCGTTTCCTCTTTGACAAGCGGAAGTGTGTATATTTAGCCCCTCCCTGTGCCACCCATGAAAGGAAAGACCGGGTAGGACACAGAAGACCTCATACACCTTGTGAAAAACTGCCATCCACATGGTGAGATTTGTTGTTTTTTATTTTATTTTAAATAAATAAAATGTTGCTGGTAATCTATCTCTGAAAGGGTGGTCTTCTGCTGATCAGACCGCCCCCCCGCCCCGTCATAAAAATCTCCATGCCAAAGGCATAGTCCACACTTGTTCCCTGCCGCATCAGTCTCCTGACATGTGCAGCCCATGCCTATCAGTGGCATAGGGCAGGTTCAAAGGTCTTGTGCGCCTTCTTGTCAGCATTTGGGACAGCATGCCCCTGCAGACAGAGGCTGTATTTAACTTCTGCATCTCTGATCTGAAATATAATTGTGGTCCCATCAGTCTGGTGGCAGGGTAAACTCTGGGAATAAGCCATTCCATGTTTTGGTATGTTGACTAATGAGGGCCCACAATTATTAAAGCCACACACTATTTGATATCATACAAGTGTGAACCCTGTGAGCCAGGTCAGCTATGGAAGGAATGTAGATTCATGGTTAGTCTGCCGGCCTTCACTTCAGCAAGTGAGACAGTCCGTATGCTGTTTTCCTTTGATTCCCTAGAACAGGGTAAGTCGTAGGCCGGTAGCCACACGCAAACATCACTCGCCCCCATTTGTGAAAGAAGTGTGATGGATGACGCGTCGCAAGCTCATTTGTGTCCATACGTCAGTAATAGGATAAACATTAAAGTGATCTGAGGTCATTGTCCCTGAAAGCGAAGCGTAACATGTACATGTTCTTAACATGTCCATTGTAAGTGAGCATTACAATTGTGATGGGTAGTCATTTATCCTAAGTGCTACTCTTTAACAGAAGAGTGCATGGAGGACCTAAATTATTCCTTTGCCAAACAGCAGAATGGCACAAAAATGCAATGCCTGAAATGTAAGCAAAGATAGACTACGCTGAAAAATGCAATTCCTCCAAGGTCAAAGTCAAATATGAACTTGCCCTAAATTAACATGCACTTCTACAATTGTTCAGACTGTATATGAATGCAAGGGCTGTCCCCTGAAACAACGACTCCCTAAAAGGTAATTGAAAATGTGGGCAACGAACATATTTGCTGAATAGTCTGCAAAACAAAATGCTGTTAGCAGATGTCGTCCTAAGACTTTGAAATATGTGTGCAACTTGAACTTTCGCTAGGCATTGTTTCAAGATGGCGATTCAGAGCAGGAAACTGGCCTTTACATTTATTTTTGCAAAACAAAGGGACGGACGATGTAAAGGATGTCTGTAAAATGACAATGCCTAAAACATCTCACCATTCAAATAAAGGTCAAGTCACGCTCATTGCAAGCATCACTGTGTGTCAATTACAGAGAAGAATGAGACAGCACGCCAGGAGGCCCTGGTCATTACCTGCACATATCTGGGCAACTCCAGCAAGAATTGAAACTGCTCTTTGAGACGTTTCAGCCTTGTGTTACGTGAAACCTCAATTCACGAGTCATGGAGCAGGAATCAATGCGTTGTACTATACGCCATATTGAATAGATTGTATCCCTAAGGCAGTGTTTTGTACCCTCGCAGCACACAGCACACACATTGTTGCTGACATGCTCTGCACATGCATCTCATTACGTTGAAATATACTACTGTTTTGGAATGATTTCTTCCACAAATATCAAAAACGGCCATGTGTCTACCTTCAGATTCTGCCACCGGAAACAAAAATAGGGCAGACTTGTTTCAGGAGGAAATCACTCGATGTTTTATGAAGAATGCTCGTATGATTCTTTATGAGGACCAGCCATGGCAAAGGCGTGCTCTGCCACTGTGCATGGCGCTCCCTTGCATGGTGATGTGTGATGCCAGGAAGCAGTTGGGCATGGTGCGGCCATCCCGCCTCCTGTGCAGGAAATCCGTGCAGAACAGATGAACAGCCTGAATGCAGCTCTCAGTAGCAGGTCGCTGCTCTTGGGTCTTCTAGTTTACGTTCCCTGTCGCTCCACTGCCACCTGTTGGAGCGGATAGATAACTGCAGAAGAAGTAGCAGACGCCCTGTGATGCAAAGCAGGAGCTCGCTTCAGTCCAATTTTCACTCCCCATTAGCGAGTGGCGAGTGGACATGTTACGCCCTGCCCCATCAGGCTGGGTAACCGCTTCTCTCAAGCCTAGGAGCTCTCACCAGAAGACCTCCGGGGAACCATACTTCAAAGAGGCACAGGCACCACAACAGTCAGCCTCACACCAGGGAGTTGCACGCCAAAGTGCCTTTGAAGCTGCAGGCTTAGGAAGTCGGCAGAGTGGGCGTGGGAGGAATAGTTGCATCATCTTGGTTCCCTGGGAGGCTCCAGGCTCCTGCTCACTGGAGGTGAGGGACCTCTGAAGGAGCCAGCCATGCTCCCTGGAGTAGGAGTGCAACAGAAGAGACCCTGGATTGGGCTTCCCAGCAATCCAGAAGGCAACGGGTAGCCCTGGGCCACGATTCCCACATTGAATCACTTCTGAGCAACCTGGACATCGCCTGCCTGGACGGAGCATTGCATCTTCTTGCCACGTGCCATTGCTGCTTGGATCCCACCGCATGTTGGACCTAGCTGACCAGCTCACTAACCCAATGCAGAATCTCCACCCCAGGAATTTCCTAGAAGCCAACCCCCAAAGACAAGAATAATGTACAGTGAAGAGGCCCTGGCCCCCCTGGTTCACCTTTGGGACCATGGTGACTTTTAAGCCCTTTGCACGCTGACATTGCAACAATTGCCTGCCTAATTCACCCCATCTTCAGTACCCCGAAGTGCTATTATATACATGTTCAGCATTTTCTGTGTCGTTTCCAAAGGGGTCGGTTATGGTTAGTGTACTTAGTTATTTGCATTCTTGAGTGTTTAATGTATATATATTGTATAGAACCTTGATTGTACTATTGCAGCGTGGGTTGCTACTGGTATCACATTCACACTGCTCCTAAGATTATTGCTTGCCCTCCGCCACGTTACCACAAAAGGCAAAGGAGGTATATCCCTCGGCTGCACCATGTTTGGATCACTGCTGGCTTTGTAGTAGTGTAGGCAGTTTAGCCACTACATCCCTGTGCCCATGGGGAGCAGCAGTCATTTGGCAAACACGTGTTCTTCTGTCCCTCGCTCCATCTTAGTTTCTTCTTCCTTTTATCTCACTCTTTCCCTAAGACACCCACACCTCTCTGTCTGTGGCTTTTCTTAAGCAACCCATGATGGATAAGACACCTGGGAATGTTCTTGACAGGATCTAGCCCATAGTGTGTGGCAATAGTGCACTCACCTTCTGAATCCTTTTCATTAGGTACTCCACTAACTACTTCTCTTCAAGCTCACCCAATCCCTCAGGAAACCTACTCCTCTGTGGTTGTGTCTTACTTTAAAAAACATAGTATTCATGCAAATGTCTCTTTCATCACTCATTGACGTGCCTGCTCACACCACATTCACTCCTCATTTTCCCAAACCCTTTCATCCCCATTTCAGAGCCGTCCACACACTCTTGCTGCCCGCCCTACACTTCAGTGGTGCAACTTAAAAAAAAATATTAACATGACTGAATATCACAGAAATCTTCAACCTGCCCATGTATTTTTCCCTACCATATTACATGTTTTTAACGACTTTGGGCGTGCACTTTTGGATGACCACAATTTTAACCAGTTTCTTTTAGTAGGCAGGAAAGTAGGGTGTGGGTGGAATGGGGGAGCAGAGATGCAGACGTGGCATAGTGAAGGAGAAAAGGAAAGGGGCATCCCATTTTTAAAAAATGGGCCGATTCTGGTCGCACAAAACTGCACAATCAAAATGCTACTTTAAAATAGTTGGTAAAAACCGATAGAATCGGTCTACCCACCCCTTGCCCAGATTCTTAAGAGTGTCGTACTCGTGCTCCAATTTAAGGACTTGGTATATTTCCTGTAGCTAATCTCATGATGCACAGTGATCACATGCACTCCTTGCTTGTTAGAATGCTAAATCAGGCTTCAGGCTCTTTTCACGTCCAACCCCAAATCTCTGCACCCATCCACTTCCCAACTTTCAGGGTCTCCATTTCTCTGACTTCCCGTTTTCAGTTCATACCTTATTCTCCCCTCTCTGGTCTATCCCTGCCCGGTAAAAGAAATGCTCTTCATGCTGAAATCGGTCTTCTACATGCTTCAGAAATATAGCTCATAATTCTACCCGCACAGCTGCTAGCAGGACTCGCAAAATCTACTAGCCCGGTAAAGCTGTGCATGTGTGTGGAAGCCAGAACATGGGTTGGGTCTGGCTGGTCACAATACACAAACTGGTTTCAGTATGTCTGGAGTATGCATGAGTTTCACCAACAGTGGTTCGGATTGCCCCTCTGCTGGGGTGTGAGTGAGAGGCACATCTTCATTGGTGGGGCTGAGTTTCTGTGCTCACCTGAGTATTTCCACAAGAAGATGAGTCCTGCAGCCATTCCCCAGATGGCCTGCAAGAAGCCTACGATCCTGCATAGCTGTGAAGACTTCGGAAGTCCCATGCACTGATCCTAAGGAGGCCTGGTGACCAACTTGTGCTGCAGTCCCAGTGGAGCCCTATCTGGCTAGTGATGTTTGAAGACCATCATCAGTGCTTCGTCCCATAGCAGTGTTGGGAACAAACATTCTCATCGTCTTCTGGTAACCCAGTAAGTTGGGGTCCTCTGAAGTGTTCCTGGACCATCCAGTGGACTGACCAGCTCCATATTGTGCTACTGCAGTAGAAGCAACAACATTCTGACTTTTGAGGGGGTCTTCAGCTTGTCCTGCAAGAGTCCTTACCGCAAAATAGCGACATCCTAGCATAGAGGACCAACTTCGACCGCACGGTCTGCGTCCCTTGCTGTGCAAAGGTGACCGTCCCTGAAACTGGCGTTCTCGCATCTGGTCGACCATCCTGAAGAGTCTTGCACCGGTGCCTGATGCATTGTTTATCGAGAAAGAGGGGTACATATATGAAGGCAAACATGTTCTACTCAAGGTACAAAGGCTGGAGGGGCACATATCTGAAGGCATACACACTCTACAGGAGGGAACATGGTAAATTAAAGGTAAGAAGGCCGAGGGGCACATATCTGAAGGCATGCAAGCTCTACAGGAGGGAACATGCCAAATTCAAGGTATGAAGGATGGAAGGGGCACATATCTGAAGGCATGCAAGCTCTACAGGAGGAAAACATGGTAAATTCAAGGTACGAAGGATGGAAGGGGCGCATATCTGAAGGCATGCAAGCTCTACAGGAGGGAAACATGGTAAATTCAAGGTATGAAGGCTGGAGGGGCATATACCTGAAGGCATGCACACTCTACGGGAGGAAACATGGTAAATTCAAGGTACGAAGGCTGGAGGGTCACATATCTGAAGGCATGCAAGCTCTAGAGGAGGGAAACATGGTAAATTCAAGACAGGAAGGCTGGAGGGGCACATATCTGAAGGCACGCAAGCTCTACAGGAGGCAACATGGTAAATTCAAGGTACGAAGGCCAGAGGGGCACATACCTGAAGGCATACACGCTCTGCAGGAGGAAACAGGGTAAATTCAAGGTAAGAAGGCTGGGCGGGGGGGCACATGTCTGAAGGCATACAAGATCTACAGGAGGCAACATGGTAAATTCAAGGTGCAAAGGCTGGAGGGGCACATACCCGAAGGCATACACGCTCTACAGGCGGAAACATGGTAAATTCAAGGTAACAAGGCTGGGCGGGGGGGCACATGTCTGAAGGCATACAAGCTCTACAGGAGGCAACATGGTAAATTCAAGGTGTAAAGGCTGGAGGGGCACATACCTGAAGGCATACACACTCTACAGGAGGAAACATGGTAAATTCAAGGTAAGAAGGCTGGGCGGGGGGGGGCACATATCTGAAGGCATACAAGCTCTACAGGAGGGAAAATGGTAAATTCAAGGCAGGAAGGCTGGAGGGGCACATATCTGAAGGCATGCAAGCTCTACAGGAGGGAACATGGTAAATTAAAGGTAAGAAGGCTGAGGGGCACATATCTGAAGGCATGCAAGCTCTACAGGAGGGAACATGCCAAATTCAAGGTACGAAGGATGGAAGGGGCACATATCTGAAGGCATGCAAGCTCTACAGGAGGGAAACATGGTAAATTCAAGGTATGAAGGCCGGAGGGGCATATATCTGAAGGCATGCAAGCTCTACAGGAGGATACCTGGTACATTCAAGGTAAGAAGGCTGGAGGGGCACATGTCTGAAGGCATGCAAGCTCTAAAAGGTGGGAACATGGTAAATTCAAGGTAAAAGGCTGGAGGGGCACCTATCTGAAGGCATACAAGCTCTACAGGAGGATACATGGTACATTCATGGTAAGAAGGCTGGAGGGGCACATGTCTGAAGGCATGCAAGCTCTACAGGAGGATACATGGTACATTCATGGTAAGAAGGCTGGAGGGGCACATGTCTGAAGGCATGCAAGCTCTACAGGAGGATGCATGGTACATTCATAGTAAGAAGGCTGGAGGGGCACATGTCTGAAGGCATGCAAGCTCTACAGGAGGATACATGGTACATTCATGGTAAGAAGGCTGGAGGGGCACATGTCTGAAGGCATGCAAGCTCTACAGGAGGGAAACATGGTAAATTCAAGGTATGAAGGCCGGAGGGGCATATATCTGAAGGCATGCAAGCTCTACAGGAGGATACCTGGTACATTCAAGGTAAGAAGGCTGGAGGGGCACATGTCTGAAGGCATGCAAGCTCTAAAAGGTGGGTACATGGTAAATTCAAGGTAAAAGGCTGGAGGGGCACCTATCTGAAGGCATACAAGCTCTACAGGAGGATACATGGTACATTCATGGTAAGAAGGCTGGAGGGGCACATGTCTGAAGGCATGCAAGCTCTACAGGAGGATACATGGTACATTCATGGTAAGAAGGCTGGAGGGGCACATGTCTGAAGGCATGCAAGCGCTACAGGAGGATGCATGGTACATTCATAGTAAGAAGGCTGGAGGGGCACATGTCTGAAGGCATGCAAGCTCTACAGGAGGATACATGGTACATTCATGGTAAGAAGGCTGGAGGGGCACATGTCTGAAGGCATGCAAGCTCTACAGGAGGATGCATGGTACATTCATAGTAAGAAGGCTGGAGGGGCACATGTCTGAAGGCATGCAAGCTCTACAGGAGGATACATGGTACATTAATGGTAAGAAGGCTGGAGGGGCACATGTCTGAAGGCATGCAAGCTCTACAGGAGGATGCATGGTACATTCATAGTAAGACGGCTGGAGGGGCACATGTCTGAAGGCATGCAAGCTCTACAGGAGGATACATGGTACATTAATGGTAAGAAGGCTGGAGGGGCACATGTCTGAAGCCATACAAGCTGTACAGGAGGGAAACATGGTAAATTCAAGGTACGAAGGCCAGAGGGGCACATACCTGAAGGCATACACGCTCTACAGGAGGAAACAGGGTAAATTCAAGGTAAGAAGGCTGGGCGGGAGGGCACATGTCTGAAGGCATACAAGCTCTACAGGAGGCAACATGGTAAATTCAAGGTGCGAAGGCTGGAGGGGCATATACCTGAAGGCATACACGCTCTACAGGAGGAAACATGGTAAATTCAAGGTACGAAGGCCAGAGGGGCACATACCTGAAAGCATACACGCTCTACAGGAGGAAACATGGTAAATTCAAGGTAAGAAGGCTGGGCGGGGGGGCACATGTCTGAAGGCATACAAGCTCTACAGGAGGGAACATGGTAAATTCAAGACGGGAAGGCTGGAGGAGCACATATCTGAAGGCATGCAAGCTCTACAGGAGGCAACATGGTAAATTCAAGGTACGAAGGCCAGAGGGGCACATACCTGAAGGCATACACGCTCTACAGGAGGAAACATGGTAAATTCAAGGTAAGAAGGCTGGGCGGGGGGGGCACCTGTCTGAAGGCATACAAGCTCTACAGGAGGCAACATGGTAAATTCAAGGTAAAAAGGCTGGAGGAGCACCTATCTGAAGGCATACAAGCTCTACAGGAGGATACATGGTACATTCATGGTAAGAAGGCTGGAGGGGCACATGTCTGAAGGCATACAAGCTCTACAGGAGGCAACATGGTAAATTCAAGGTAAAAAGGCTGGAGGGGCACCTATCTGAAGGCATACAAGCTCTACAGGAGGATACATGGTACATTCATGGTAAGAAGGCTGGAGGGGCACATGTCTGAAGGCATGCAAGCTCTACAGGAGGATACATGGTACATTCATGGTAAGAAGGCTGGAGGGGCACATGTCTGAAGGCAAGCAAGCTCTACAGGAGGATACATGGTACATTCATGGTAAGAAGGCTGGAGGGGCACATGTCTGAAGGCATACAAGCTGTACAGGAGGGAACATGGTAAATTCAAGACGGGAAGGCTGGAGGAGCACATATCTGAAGGCATGCAAGCTCTACAGGAGGCAACATGGTAAATTCAAGGTACGAAGGCCAGAGGGGCACATACCTGAAGGCATACACGCTCTACAGGAGGAAACATGGTAAATTCAAGGTAAGAAGGCTGGGCGGGGGGGGCACCTGTCTGAAGGCATACAAGCTCTACAGGAGGCAACATGGTAAATTCAAGGTAAAAAGGCTGGAGGAGCACCTATCTGAAGGCATACAAGCTCTACAGGAGGATACATGGTACATTCATGGTAAGAAGGCTGGAGGGGCACATGTCTGAAGGCATACAAGCTCTACAGGAGGCAACATGGTAAATTCAAGGTAAAAAGGCTGGAGGGGCACCTATCTGAAGGCATACAAGCTCTACAGGAGGATACATGGTACATTCATGGTAAGAAGGCTGGAGGGGCACATGTCTGAAGGCATGCAAGCTCTACAGGAGGATACATGGTACATTCATGGTAAGAAGGCTGGAGGGGCACATGTCTGAAGGCAAGCAAGCTCTACAGGAGGATACATGGTACATTCATGGTAAGAAGGCTGGAGGGGCACATGTCTGAAGGCATGCAAGCTCTACAGGAGGATGCATGGTACATTCATAGTAAGACGGCTGGAGGGGCACATGTCTGAAGGCATGCAAGCTCTACAGGAGGATACATGGTACATTAATGGTAAGAAGGCTGGAGGGGCACATGTCTGAAGCCATACAAGCTGTACAGGAGGGAAACATGGTAAATTCAAGGTACGAAGGCCAGAGGGGCACATACCTGAAGGCATACACGCTCTACAGGAGGAAACAGGGTAAATTCAAGGTAAGAAGGCTGGGCGGGAGGGCACATGTCTGAAGGCATACAAGCTCTACAGGAGGCAACATGGTAAATTCAAGGTGCGAAGGCTGGAGGGGCATATACCTGAAGGCATACACGCTCTACAGGAGGAAACATGGTAAATTCAAGGTACGAAGGCCAGAGGGGCACATACCTGAAAGCATACACGCTCTACAGGAGGAAACATGGTAAATTCAAGGTAAGAAGGCTGGGCGGGGGGGCACATGTCTGAAGGCATACAAGCTCTACAGGAGGGAACATGGTAAATTCAAGACGGGAAGGCTGGAGGAGCACATATCTGAAGGCATGCAAGCTCTACAGGAGGCAACATGGTAAATTCAAGGTACGAAGGCCAGAGGGGCACATACCTGAAGGCATACACGCTCTACAGGAGGAAACATGGTAAATTCAAGGTAAGAAGGCTGGGCGGGGGGGGGCACCTGTCTGAAGGCATACAAGCTCTACAGGAGGCAACATGGTAAATTCAAGGTAAAAAGGCTGGAGGAGCACCTATCTGAAGGCATACAAGCTCTACAGGAGGATACATGGTACATTCATGGTAAGAAGGCTGGAGGGGCACATGTCTGAAGGCATACAAGCTCTACAGGAGGCAACATGGTAAATTCAAGGTAAAAAGGCTGGAGGGGCACCTATCTGAAGGCATACAAGCTCTACAGGAGGATACATGGTACATTCATGGTAAGAAGGCTGGAGGGGCACATGTCTGAAGGCATGCAAGCTCTACAGGAGGATACATGGTACATTCATGGTAAGAAGGCTGGAGGGGCACATGTCTGAAGGCAAGCAAGCTCTACAGGAGGATACATGGTACATTCATGGTAAGAAGGCTGGAGGGGCACATGTCTGAAGGCATGCAAGCTCTACAGGAGGATGCATGGTACATTCATAGTAAGACGGCTGGAGGGGCACATGTCTGAAGGCATGCAAGCTCTACAGGAGGATACATGGTACATTAATGGTAAGAAGGCTGGAGGGGCACATGTCTGAAGCCATACAAGCTGTACAGGAGGGAAACATGGTAAATTCAAGGTACGAAGGCCAGAGGGGCACATACCTGAAGGCATACACGCTCTACAGGAGGAAACAGGGTAAATTCAAGGTAAGAAGGCTGGGCGGGAGGGCACATGTCTGAAGGCATACAAGCTCTACAGGAGGCAACATGGTAAATTCAAGGTGCGAAGGCTGGAGGGGCATATACCTGAAGGCATACACGCTCTACAGGAGGAAACATGGTAAATTCAAGGTACGAAGGCCAGAGGGGCACATACCTGAAAGCATACACGCTCTACAGGAGGAAACATGGTAAATTCAAGGTAAGAAGGCTGGGCGGGGGGGCACATGTCTGAAGGCATACAAGCTCTACAGGAGGGAACATGGTAAATTCAAGACGGGAAGGCTGGAGGAGCACATATCTGAAGGCATGCAAGCTCTACAGGAGGCAACATGGTAAATTCAAGGTACGAAGGCCAGAGGGGCACATACCTGAAGGCATACACGCTCTACAGGAGGAAACATGGTAAATTCAAGGTAAGAAGGCTGGGCGGGGGGGGGCACCTGTCTGAAGGCATACAAGCTCTACAGGAGGCAACATGGTAAATTCAAGGTAAAAAGGCTGGAGGAGCACCTATCTGAAGGCATACAAGCTCTACAGGAGGATACATGGTACATTCATGGTAAGAAGGCTGGAGGGGCACATGTCTGAAGGCATACAAGCTCTACAGGAGGCAACATGGTAAATTCAAGGTAAAAAGGCTGGAGGGGCACCTATCTGAAGGCATACAAGCTCTACAGGAGGATACATGGTACATTCATGGTAAGAAGGCTGGAGGGGCACATGTCTGAAGGCATGCAAGCTCTACAGGAGGATACATGGTACATTCATGGTAAGAAGGCTGGAGGGGCACATGTCTGAAGGCAAGCAAGCTCTACAGGAGGATACATGGTACATTCATGGTAAGAAGGCTGGAGGGGCACATGCCTGAAGGCAGACAAGCTGTACAGGAGGGAACATGCTAAATTCAAGCTAAGAAGGCTGGAGGGGCACCTATCTGAAGGCATACAAGGTCTACAGGAGGTATATTCAAGGTACTGAGAAGGCCGGGTGGGTCACAGATCTGGAGGTGTACTAGCTCTACAGGAGGCAACGTGCTTAATTCAAAGTTACGAGAAGGGTGGAGGGGCACAGCACTTAGTGTATTGTGATGTCATCCAACATGCTTTATGAAGAAGCAATCTTTCCCACCCTATTTGGTTCTGACCATCATGCATTGCATGCGCTCCTGTTCTGGCGACGTGACAAGCCAGCATCTCAAAGTACAGTAATCTGTTTTAAGGTCTGATGTACAGCAACGCTGGCAACAAGATGAATCTTCCTACTGTGTGATATTAAAATATATTGATTTTTTTAGGATGTTTTTATAGCAAGAAAATGGCAATCCTCAAGACTAAATTCAGAAACTGCACCATATTCTGAATGTGGTGACATGCATGAAGCCGTCAGTTAAGAACACGGGTGTTGCTTATAAGACACCTGTAGTGGAGCGGTAGTAAAATAAAACACAAAAAACGGAAATAAAATGTAAGTAAATATGCATTCATTTTCTTGTTCGAGGCATGTTCTCATGAGCTTCTCCCCCTTTTTTCTCACTCAGCATGCCTTGGGTCTTTTACTCAAGCTTCCACAATGCACTATTTTCTGATTGTATTCAAGGTTTTCCGCATTCACAGATTGCTATTGGGCACCAATGTCCAGACTGCAATGCTACTTTATTATGTTTCTTTGTTTCTCACTAGCTGGCATTGTCCACCTATGGGTCAATCTTTCTACTACTTTGGCGTTTTACCAGTCTTGGAATTTGGTCTCTGCTTCTTCCCTTTCCTGGCCGTGTGTGGCTCCCAGCGGCTTGTCACTTCTGACTGGTTGGGACTCCAGTTGTGTCCCTCTGCTCTTCCGTTGTATGGTTAGGTGGGCAGACCTTGCAGCAACCCAAGTGGCTTTTCTCAGGCATTTGAGAGAGGAGTACCTCATGGTGTCTCCCTTTGCTTCTCACCAATGTGTCCAAGGTTTGAGTGCACAGGGTTTTGCTCTGCCTCTTGCCAGTGTATCCGAGGTTTGGGCCTCAAAGTGCCTTGGTCTACCTCTCGACAGGGAGTTTAAGGCTTGGGTACTAGAGTGTCTCGCTCTGTCTCTCGCCGCCAGTACAAGGCTTGGCCTCTGCAGTGACCTGCTATGCCTTTACCCGGTGTGTCAGAAGCACTGACATTGTGGCTTCATTCTCGCATAGCCTCTCAATAGCATTCTTGTGGAATAGCTCGACTTAAAGTTTCTTTCAGTCTCTTATCCTTTGCTCAGGCTCGGAAGACCAACCTCCATTAGCTTCTGCTTCCTTCATACCATTCTCTTGATGCAAACTGGTCTTCCCAGCATGCGCCCCGCCTTTTATATAGGTCTACATCCTCTTTTATTAGGCCTCTCCCAGGCTATCATAGACATAGAAGGCAGATCTCTGCAAGTCTAATCGATTTCCGCCGCAGGACGCCATACGTGATTGGTCTTTAGAGACGGCTTCATCACACTGCATTCAATGAAAAGCACCACGTCATGAATGCAGCCAAATGTATGAAACTGCAGGGCCATGTGTTGTGTGTCCAGTGAAAACGAGGGTGTTTTGAATGTTTTGCCTGGGCATGGACCAGTTCAAAATGGTTGTCCATGAAGAATCCGAAATTAAGAAAAACGGTGGGGAAATGACCGAATCTTTTGGGTCAACAAACCAAAATTCCTACTTGCTTTTTGCACTTTTTTCATTTTTTAATAATAAGGGGAGACGCCCCCTTTCCACCCGTATTACCCCGTACCTTAACCAATACCCTACCCCACCCCACTCCACTCCTATATTTTAATAAAAATGTACCAACATTTCAACAACAAAAAAAAAGAATAATCAGCCAAAGGAAATTGGTAATGTCTTCCTCGGTTTTGGGGGATTCAGTCATTTGTACGGATATCGTTGAAAATAGGTTCGCGTTTATAAGCCCAGTCAAGACCTCTTCCTACAGCCCTTACCCCACTCTCCAATCACTGGGCACCTAAAGCAATAGCCAATTTCAACCTTAGACAGTGAGGTTCAGTACAGGATGAGGGGGGCATTCCATGGGCATAGACTCGGAGATAAACGTCTACCTTAAATGCAGGTAGCCAAAATACAGTATTAATGTGGTTGACAAAATCCAACCAATTGGTGCGATCAGTTGGGACCCCCCCCCCACCTGCGATATCTGTAAATCTTCCAATTGTGCTTTGTGAAAAGTCGTGTAAGCCAATGGTCAACTTAAATGAGACGAAAGTCCACAAAAACATATGGGCAAGCAGCAAATCGTGTGGATCACCAGGAAGGCGGCTATGGGATACATGTGAAGTGTCTTAACAGTGGGTGTCTTTCTAGCAAAGTAAAAGGGGATCCAAAAGAAACGATGAGGACAGAGCACAAAAGTGCGACAGCAAAAACAGCACAAGGGCCTTGGAGCTCCTGCCCTCAACAGAATACCACCAAATCATGCGGACTGACAGAATGGAGGCAGTTGCATTATTTTAAAAAGGAAAAAGACACAGAGGGGCCACATAGTCTAATAAACGCTCATAAGAATGGTGAAGTCGTCCCAACAGTTTTCCAGTGCCAACATTTTTTGCACACGAAATAGGCTTTTAGGCAAATAAAACACACACACAAAATGTTAAATGTTCTAATGATAACTACAACTACGGTATTTTTCCACTCCTTGTCCTATTCTGGCACAATTTTGAATGGTCCATCGCAATGAGGAAAACACACTGTATGTGTGATTCCTTAAAGGTCTGTGCATTTACTGGCGTCCTGACATATTTCACCCTCAAGTATTTCGGAGCAACAATGCGTGGCACCCAGGAATCAGAAAACCGATGTGCCATTTTTAGCTCCTTCTCTTGAAGCACAGAGATCTGAACAGCCTGCAACGCATATGGCTGTGCAGAGAGAATGAGGGTGATAAAAAAAATGAACCCCTTTCATCACCCCCCCTTTTCTTCATGACATCTCTAAGTGGTGATGTCAGGGTTAGACAAGAAGGGGAGCTGGGAGCTATTTAGTTCCTGCGTGTAGCCTAGAAGAGCCTGGTTAGCTTGCCACCAGCACTACCAGGAGCTACTTTTGGCTCCCCAGAGCAAATGATGCCAGTTTAACTTTAAGTTAAGCATAAGGGGTCATAACATACAAAATTACATGTTGGCATCTCATGTGGTTAGATTTGCAGAACGCTCTGCTAGCTCCTGGTTCCCCAGTGGTCGCTGCGGGTTACTGGTAAATGTTGGATACCCAGGAGCTGCTTTTAGCTCCTGCTTATCCAATCTTAATTTCGACTCCTGTGGTGTTCTTTGGGCTTTAAGATGTGCAACCTTTTTGATCATATAACAAAAAACATAATGATACCATATAGAACTCGTGTTACTTGCGAAAAAAATAAAATTTCAACAAAAATGTTTAGTTTCCGAAACAAGTCATCAATACAAAAATGGAACCTTGGCAAATATTTTTTTAAAAAACTGGTTCATTTTCTCCCACTCAAAACTCAATTTCCCTCCCTTTTGCCCACCCGGTCCAGTGTAGTTAGATAGAATGTCAAATCTGTGGAAACAGCAGAACACCACCTGGCTTATAGAAGTAAGAAAGAAGTTCCATGATGATGATGAGGACTCAACGTTGATAGGAAATGGTACAAACTACACCTGCGTCACGCGTCCCGTATAGTTTCTAAACAGGCAATGTCCTATCATTTGGTGGTTATCTCTACAAAAGGTAGTCTCCCTCAATTTTTGTTTTCGGGGGGCCAGTATCTCAGAACGGAGACATGCTATCAGAAAAATACAAAATTGAGAAAGCTGGCTACCCCACTCTATGTCCAACCAGGGCTGGCATGGTGATCTACAGAATTATTGTGACAAAAGGCTAACACCTACAACTTTGTTAAGCCACAGTTATACAAGACATATCTTATACTTGATGCAAGGCAAAGGAACCATCCCGCTCAATTGATACACACTCACAACATGACAGTTTCTTCAATAAGTCCACGTCAATTTATTAAATGTTTAAGACCAATTTAGAAAAATTTAAAAAGAGAGGGAGAATGAATCAACAACACGTACATTAATCGTACTGCATCAACATATTATTCTCGCTCACTTCTTAAAAAACAGTATGCTTTATATGGGGTTTTAAACAAAAGAACATCGCCCCTTGATAGAGTCCCTAACCCGTTTATTTTGGAATGCATCCGCTTGGCACTCACAGAAAACTTCTTCCTCTGCGACAGAGTTTTTTTTCCATCAAATCCATGGAACAAGCATGGGGGCAATGTTTGCCCCTGACCTGGCAAACTTGTACATGGACTATTATGAAACTATGTCGATATACCATGCCAACAATCCATTTAAAGAACAGATGGGACATTGGTATAGCTTTATAGACGATGTTTTCATGATCTGGAAGGCTGATGCAGCTACTTTAGAAGAATTGTTGGTGTGGCTCAATAACCAGAGCATGTACATAAAATTCACCATGACATGGAGGGCCAGATACCATGTTAAATTGACCTTTTAGGCCGCTTCTTTAAGTGGAGCGGCTGTAGAGGCCATTTTCACTCTCAATCTTTAGTTTCCCTTCCTATGTCTTCTTCCCATGCCCTCATATATGCCCACTTCTTAGTTTTCTCTGGTTGTGGACCAAGGAACAAGTTACTTACCTGTAACTGTTGTTCTCCAGCATGGGTCTGGCATGGATTCACATGCTCATGAATATTCCCCGTCGTCAGGCTGGGAATCCTCGGTAAAGAAAAAAACCAGTATCAGTTTCGTTTCTGATCTGTCTTTCGTAGTAATATCCAATCACTGGTCTCTGCGTCATACTGACCACAGCCAATGACTGCCCTCTACCTAAGCACCGCCTCTGGCAGCCATCTTCAGATTTGGAAGCACGTGAAGTGGCAGTATGACCAAGTGAAGAGCCGCAGAGGGGTAGGCGGGAGGGTTCGCATGTGAATCCATGCCAGACCCATGCTGGAGAACAACAGTTACAGGTAAGTAACTTGTTCCTTCTCCAGCATGGGGTCTGGCATGGATTCACATGCTCATGAATAAAGAATACATAGCAGTACACACATGCACAACCACAGGAGGTGGCAAAGGCTCAACATTAAGCAGTACATCCAACTCAACATTAAGCATCTTACCTCCTCACCAGGCTCACCTCAGGCGAACAGGTTGCGCAGCACTGCTTGGCCGACCCTGGACTCCTCCCTGGAATCCCGATCGACGCAGTAGAATTTCGTGAAGGTGTGCGTCGACCTCCACGTAGCAGCCCTGCATATGTCCAGCAGGGGCACACCAGAAAGGAATGCCGTGGTAGCTGCGATCGCTCTGGTGGAATGGGCTCTCGGACGGCCAGGCAGCGGTCGGTTTGCCAACCGATGACAGTACATGATACAGCCGGAGAGCCATCTGGAAATGGAAGCCTTCGAGAGAGCCTTCGCCTGATTGACAGGTCCAAAGTTCACAAAGAGTTGCGACGTCTTCCGAAAACACTTCGTGCGGTCCACGTAGAACTTCAGCGCTCTAGCCACATCCAGCGAGTGCAAAGTCCTCTCAGCCGGCGACGAAGGCGACGGGAAGAACACAGGCAACACCAAGGGTTCATTGAGATGGAAGTCCAACGGTACCTTGGGCATGAAGGAGGGGTGCGTCCTGAGCACTACCCTCGTGTCGTGAAAAGTCAAGTAAGGGGCCTTGCATGAAAGGGCCTGGATCTCTCCCACCCGTCGTGCGGAGGTGATGGCCACAAGAAACGCTGCTTTCCACGACAGAAACTTCAACGGGGCCGAGTGCAGAGGCTCGAACGGAGGTCCCATGAGCTTGGTCAGCACCACGTTGAGCTCCCACGCCCGGGCCGGAGCCTTCACCGGCGGGAACTATCTGAACAGTCCCTTCATGAACTCTTTCACCAGACGATGAGACCACAAGGACGTCCGGCCCGTGGTTCTGGTGTATCGGGAGATCGCAGCAAGATGAATCTTGATGGACGCGTGTGCCAGTCCAGCTTTGGCCAGCGTCAGCAGGTACGGCAGTACCTGGGGAGCCGAAATCCGTAGAGGGTTAATCTTCTGTGCGTGGCACCAGACAGAGAACCTCTTCCATTTGTGTCCGTAGCATTTAAGAGTCGAGGAAGCCCTGGCCTTTGCAAGAACCTCTCTGCAGTCGGCCGGTATGTCGTATCCTCCAAACTCTAGCGCTGCAGGAGCCAGGCCGGCAAGTTCAGCGATTTCGGGTCGTGGTGGAGGATGGCGCCTCCTTCCCTGGAGAGAAGATCCGCGTCCACCGGCAGCTTGATTGGCGGGGACGCTGACAAGTCCAGAAGGTCCGGGAACCATATCTGCCTCGGCCACGCAGGTGCGACGAGGATCATCCTGCACCGTGACCTCTTGAGCTGGTTGATGAGCCGGATTAGCAGTGGCAAAGGAGGGAACGCGTAGAGGAACAGGCCCTCCCAGGGGAACGAGAAGGCATCGCCCATGCTCCTCGCCTGGGGAAACCTGCTGGCGAACCTCCGGCACTTGGAGTTCGTCGCCGTCGCGAACAGGTCGATCTGGGGTGTGCCCCACCGTCGGAAGAGGCGATCCACTAGATCCTGCCGTAGTTCCCACTCGTGGCACGAGCGCAGCTCCCTGCTGAGTGAGTCGGCGATGGTGTTTTTTATCCCTGCCAGATGAAACGGCACCAGAAACATCCTTTGGGCGACGGCCCAATGCCACAGGTCCTGCGCCTCCTTGGACAGTGCTGGGGACCTGGTTCCGCCCTGTTTCCTGATGTAAAACATGGTGGTGGTGTTGTCGGTGAAGATCCTCACCACCTTGCCCTTGAGGGACGGAAGGAAGGACCTGAGGGCCCAGAACACTGCACGGAGCTCCAGGACGTTGATATGGAGGGACTTCTCCGTCGGGAGCCAAAGGCCTCTCGCCTGCAGATTTTCGGTGTGCGCTCCCCACCCTTCCAGGGAGGCATCGGTGGTCACTGTCTCCTGGTGATCTGGGGTCTGGAAGTCCATGCCCGCCGTCAGATGCGTGCGGTTGCCCCACCACCGGACCGCTCGGCGGAAACTCTCGTCGAGTGTGATCCTCTCCTCGAAGCTGCCCGTCGTTTGGATCCAGCGCGCGTCCAGGAACTCCTGCAACGGGCGCATCCGGAGCCTGCACATGGGAATGAGGTAGATGCAGGAAGACATCATTCCGAGGAGGGACTTGATGGACCTCACCTTGGCCGCGTCGGAAACCAACATCCGCTGTACCTTCTTTGAAATTCGAGCGCGTGGCCACGGGCCAAGGCGTCCAGCACCCAACGGTCGGTGGAGATGGACTCCCACACGCTGACGAATCTCGCCAGCCGGCCTCCCACCGGGGTGCTTCGGTGGGGGCCCGACCCCACGGTCGGTTCAATCCTGCTTCGACGAGGCTTTGCCGCCTTGACCTCCTTGGCGACGACGGCGGGGTCCGCCAGACTTGCCTCGTCCTCTGTAGGCCTCCTGAGCCGACGAGCGGGCCGCTTGACGGTAGGTGGAGAAACCGCCGCCTGAACTTTTGGAGGCGCCCTTGCCTCCGCTGCTCCGAAAGGGCGTCCGTCGTTGTTGCAGAACTCCAAGGGCCTGGGCCGTCTCGGTGTCCGCTTTAATGGCCTGAAGGGAATCGTCTACTGTTTTCCCAAACAGGTTGTTCCCATCGAAGGGCATGTCCAGGACTCTGGTCTGAACGTCTTGACGGAAGTCCGTAGCCTTGAGCCATCCACGCCGCCTAAGGCAAACGCCGTTGCCCAACTGGCGGAACCCGGTGTCGGCGATGTCCGTCGCAACGGTAATGGCGTGGTCCGAAGCCACCTCACCTTCCTGCAGGATCTCCAGGGCCTCTGCCCTCTTGTCGTCCGGCAAGAAGTCCAGTAGGGGAGCCAGTTTGTACCAGAGCTCCCTGTCGTAGCGGGCCACGATAGCCAAGGCGTTGGCCGCTTTAATCGTCGTCGCCGCAGACGAGATGACTCTGCGTCCCATAGCGTCCAATTTCTTTCCCTCGCCGTCCGGTGTGGAAGTCGATGTGGAGGCCGCACCCCCCCCCCCTGCTTTTTTCCTGGCCGCCGCGGAGACGACGGAGTCCGGGGTAGGCTGCGCCCAGAGGCACAGGGGGGCCGTGTCCGGGACCCGGTACTTCTTCTCGTACCGGTCCCTTCTAGCTGGCGTCGTGGAAGGGTTCTTGAGGAGGGTGAGGCCCTCATCCCAAATGTCATCCAATAGAGGCACTGAGAGGACCGTCTTCCTCTTGGCCTCGCGCCGCTGATAAAGGAAACCTTCCTTCTTCTTCTCCTCAGGGCAGAGTTGGAAAAGCTCGGATGCCCTGGTGATCATGGAGTGGAACGATCCAATCTCGTCGGGCGGAGAAGCCCTGGTGGGAGGCGACGACGGTACATCCTCGTCGTATACCTCGTCGTCCGTACCCGTCGCTGCCGTGTCAGTCCCCGTATCATCCCCTCGGGTGGACGGGGAGGAGGGCTGGAAGGGGCGCGACGGCTGAAAAGGAGGCGGAGGGTGGATCCTTCTTTTCTTGGTAGGGGGAACACCAGAAGGTCCCGGTTCTGGGTCCCCCGACGGGAGAGGTTCCGTCGGCAACGGTAGTCTCGTCCTTATCTCTGAGCATAAGGACTGTATAGCCAACAAAATGGCCGCCGAGCTGTCTCGCGGCGCTGGCAGAGGGGAATCCGACGGGCGATCAGGGGCCCCGTCGGTACCCTCGATGATGTCTTTGTCGCCTGCGTCGGGATCCATCCCGACGGGCCGGTCTTCTTCCACGCCGAGGCCGTGGCTTAAGACTTCGACCAGCTCCTCCTCCGAGGTTGAGGCCGAATCTACGACGCCGCCCTGCCCCCCCTTTTTCTTCCCCACGGGGGATTTCACGGGGGCCCTATCGATGGGCACAAAAGAGGACTCCCTCCGAGGTGGCAGGGAGACTCTGAGCCCCGAGGTCGCCACCACTGGTGTAGCCCCCACAGGCTGAGCCAGGGCCGCCGCGACAGTTTCGATAGAGGGCTTGGCCGGATGGATTAAGGCCTTCACCACCTTAGGTGCGCTCACCGCCTTATCCTTGAGGGGGGGGACACTGCCTCGCTCCCCCTCCGATGGGGCCTTCGAGCTCGACCGGGGCCTCTCCAGGAGCTTCGCCGGGTGCTCGGCCTTCCTCTTACCCGACCCAGAGCGTTGGCTCGTGGTTGATGGTGCCGGGGAGGGTGCGCCCTGCCTGGCGCCCGTAGAGCCCGACCATTCGGCGCTCCCGGTGCCAGCGGACTCGCGGTGCTTTGCCTTGTGTTGGACCCCCGTCGCCGGGGCGTCCTCAAAGGTCTTAGAAGACCGCTCGGATTTCTTCTTCTCGCCTGACGGGCTCTTCCCTTCCAGCCAGTTGGCGAGACGTTGATGGCGGTCCTTCATGGTCCGCTCCGACATGTTGCCGCAAAACGCACAGTCCTTCTCCACGTGCGTCTTGTCCTCATGTAAGCAGTAGAGACAAAAGGAGTGTTCGTCCTCCTTAAAGACGTTCTGCAGCTGGCATCCAGGGCAGACCCTGAACAGCTTTCCGGGCGTCGAGCATCCCTTCTCCTGGGCCATGTCCGGGCCTGAGAAACTTCTGGAGTCCTCCAAAAGCGTAGCTCGACGAAATCTTCACCCTTGAGGGGCGCAGACGAATCTGACACGGGTCCCCGTTGATCGGATGGAGAGTCGGTGGAGCTTGAGGCTCTTTTGACCGAAAAAACGAAGTTTTTTGAGAAAAAACGTGAAAAAATAGCACTAACGCTCGAGAGCAATAGCACGAGGATCCCAACACATGAACGTGCGGTAAAAATCTGAAGATGGCTGCCAGAGGCGGTGCTTAGGTAGAGGGCAGTCATTGGCTATGGTCAGTATGACGCAGAGACCAGTGATTGGATATTACTACGAAAGACAGATCAGAAACGAAACTGATACTGGTTTTTTTCTTTACCGAGGATTCCCAGCCTGACGACGGGGAATATTCATGAGCATGTGAATCCATGCCAGACCCCATGCTGGAGAATTAGCGCTATATTTATTATAGAAGGGGTCAGTTGCCGGATTGCCCCTTTTAATCATTTTATTCAGAACACAGTGCCTGACCTGACACTATTGAAGCAGTCCTGCTCACTCAGATGGAATTGTTGTTTGAATCTCGGAAATAAACAATTTTATTGTATTTTTAGTCATTTGGATTTAAACCATACAAACAACAACCCCAAATACAAATAATCCGTCAGTACGCAAGCCCTCAATAGTTAGTTCCTCCTCCATAGCCCTGGCCCCCTCCACACAGACCCTTGTCCCATCCCTTGCTCCCCTCATAGCCTTGCTGTCTTTACCCCTCTAGTTCTTGGGCCCCCCCACCCCCAGCTTCCCACTTGGTCCCGCCCACGCACCAGCTCAACCCAATTTCACCCACCCTTTTGGGGGCACCCAATCTCCCTGTACACTCTTCTTACCAGCTCTGCATAATAGTCCATCCCCTCCAACCATCTATGTATATTCAGTGTCATTGAGTTGCCCCATTCCGATGCCAGGACCTTCTTACCCATCATCATAGCCTTCCTGATAAAGGTCTTTTTCCCTGTTATTAAACCTCGAGTCCCCCCCAAACATGCAGGATTATCACTTTGGGGCAGGCCGGAATTGGTGTGTTGTACCCTGGATGTCTTTTCTCTGAGCCGGCCCCAAAAAGATTGCCCCATGGGGAACTCCCACATCATGTGGAAGAATGATCCCACTCCAACCCTGCTTTTCAGGCACTGGCGATCCTTCGCCCTGCCCATTCGATGCAGGATCTTATACTGTATCAATCACAGTCTCATGTACAGCACTTCAACCCAATCCCCCATCCCCCAATGCCCCTACGTTCGCCTCCCATTTCTCTCTGAACTTCTGCAGGGGCTTGGAGGTTAACCCATAAAGCATCCGATATAGTTGCGTTATAGCCTTCCCTTGGATTTCACCCCCTATGAGATTAGCCTCGATCAGGGATCTCTCCGGGATTGTGTCCTGTCACTCTTTGGCGACTGCATGTGGCAGTCTAGTGGCGGTATAGCTATCCCTGACCTGCAGGTCAAACTCTTATTGTAAGTGTTGAAGGTGGGTGAGTCAGTTCTGTACAAGGAGGTCCTTCATTTTCTTAACTCCTTTGTCTTGCCACCTTTTCTGTTTGCCCAATTTATATATTTCTCAGGCAAATCTGGGATCTCTCAGATGGGTGCTTCCCTGGTCACTTCCCCCACCCCAAACCTATTCCTCTAAGAGTCGCCCTGCAGGAATCGAGTGCACAGATCCCTGGTTGTGTCATCCCCTGGAGTGGCTTACAGCCATATAATCTCTGCCAGAGCTGTGTTGAGTCCGATCCTCTTCAGTTCCATTGCGATATGAGGTAGTTTATTTATTTATTTTAATTTTATTTATTACATTTGTTACACGCCCAGACCCTAGGGTATTACAGCGAGGTTACAGACAGCTTATCAAGTTTCTTGTACAGTGTTACAGTCAAACGGAAAGAAAAGCATTTAGCCTAACGGCTCTAAAATACAGTGTAATTACAAAATTGATATACTAAATGAATATGAAGGAGGTCATACACATTCAATGTACAGCCAATGCCATTGTTGGTTAGGCCATGGCAGGATATCATGATATATCAATATTGGTTGAACAACCAGGTTTTCAGCGCTTTTTTTGAAAGCTGAAATACTTTCCTCATTTTTAATGCTGAGTGGTAGGGAGTTCCAGAGGGTAGGGGCAAGGACTCTAAAGCTACTCCTTCCTGCTCTGGTGCATTCATGACGCGGGATTTCTAGCTGTGCCTTGTTGTTTGATCTGCAAGTCCTACTAATTGTTTTTTTCTTTATAGCATTGTTGAGGTAGCTGGGGGCTTTATTTGTGAGACATTTGTGTACAACACATAATGTTTTGAAAATGATTCTGTCTTTAATAGGCAGCCAGTGGTTTTCTCGCCTAATATTGGAGATGTGATCTGATTTCTTTATACCTAGTGCAGCTCTGAGAGCTTTATTCTGCAGTAGTTGTAGCTTAATGATATTGGTGTTGGTAGTTCCTAGTAGGAGGGCATTACAGTAGTCGAGCTTGGTTAAGATCAGAGCTCTGGCCAATGTAATAGAGTTGGAGGGTGTAAGGAATTGGCGGCTCAGGGCAATGAGTTTAGCTGTGTATGCTGTGGAGGATGAGAGGGCTGAGATATGTTTACTCATGGTGAGATTAGCATCTATATATACACCAAGAGTTTTGACTTGCTGGAGTACTGGGATCAACGTAGCGTCAATATTGATGTGTGTAGTCTGGGTGGAATGTGCCTATTCTAGATTAGGAGCCTACAATGAGAACCTCAGTCTTCTCATCATTAAGACAGACTGTTCATTGCCATCCAGTTTTGAATGATGGCATAGACTTTGTTGATGGTATGGGTATCTTGGGGTAATCCCCGGTGATGGGGATAAGGATCTGGGTGTCATCTGCAAAGTTGGTGTAGATGACACCCATATCGTCTAGTTCTGAGAATAGGAGAATAGGAGTTTTGTATAGGTATTGTAGAGAGTGGGGGAAAGGCATGATCCTTGGGGGGGACTCCGATGGGGACAGCTATGGGATCAGCCGCATCTTTGCCGATGGCGACTCTGGACATACGTTC
Source organism: Ambystoma mexicanum (assembly GCF_040938575.1). Lineage (NCBI taxonomy): Eukaryota > Metazoa > Chordata > Amphibia > Caudata > Ambystomatidae > Ambystoma > Ambystoma mexicanum. Next base: position 1,260,431,337 of record NC_090933.1, on the reverse strand, counting down.
AGCTAAAAATTATTTCATCCAGAGTGTGGCATTGTTGGAGAAGCTAAAGTCTTTTGCTAGTGTGTCACAAGGTTTGTCATGGTCCACAAGATAAAACGCTGCTGATCAAGTCCAGCAGAAGCAATATAGCCATTTTACCCGAATCTCTGATAGTATCTATTTGGATTTTCAGGTCGGTAAGAGCGGTTTCAGTGCTGTGGTTGGGCCTGAACCCGGATTGTCTGGCTCCTAGAAGACTAGAAGATTGTACTATTCAAGGTGGGTTTGTATTTGATTGTATGCTATTTTGTCATTAATTTATAGAAAGAATGGGACCGTAATTATGGGCCGGTAATTGGTCGGAATTAGAGGGTCCAACGTAGGCTTTTTAATAATGGCGTGACCCAAGCTTCTTTGATACTGTCTGGGACCAAGTTAGAATTGAAGGAAGCGTTAACAAAGTTAGTGATAATAGGTGTAAGGGTGGGGGCACGTAGACTAGATGAGCTGGGAAATGATCCCCTTTGCAATTAGAAGCTTTCAATTTAGCTATGGTGTTGAGCACTACTTCTTGGGAGACTGAAGAGAAGTGGAAAGCTGGAGTGTTGCATACTATAGGTCTAGTGGTTGAGTCGGAAATGGTATGTTTTTCAGCTAGTACTTTTCTTTAAGTGATAATCTTATTTTGTAGCAGTTTGATTTTGGCGGCGAGAGCATCTTGAATGGTGGTGCACCATTCTTTGCTCGGTTGGAGGTTTACCAACTCTTTAAGGATGGAGAACAATTCTTTTGAGTCTGAGGATGCATTGCTGATCCTAGTAATGAGTGCATCTGCTTTGTGTGCAATGATGGCTGCTTTGTAAATTTTGTTTGCAGTGTTGAAGGTGTCGGCAGCCTCGGGAGTATGGGATTTGTTGTAGAGATGTTCAAGCGAGCGTTTGATTCGCCTAACTAGTTCCTCATTAAACCAACAATAGGATTTTTTTATCAGATAGTCTGGTTTTAGTGACACAGGGTGCTAAAGTATCTATCGTGTTTGTGAGACAGTTATGGTAAATATCTGCAAGGGAACACGGGTTGTCATTAGTAATCATCTTATCTGTGAGAGTATTTTTTAGTATTGGGTTAAGGTTTTCTTCTGAGAGTTTGCGAATATTCCTGGTGACACAGGAGTCCAACGTTGTAGTTTTAGGTAAGTCAGGTTCGTTGACCATGATAGAAAAGTTAACACTATGGTGATCGGTCCAGGGTAGTGGCTTGATAGTTTCTATGGATACTGGTGGTATTGAGGGTTAATACCCAGTCCAGCGTTCTACCTTTACTATGGGTAGGCGCGTTCACAAGTTGTGTAAATAGCATGTCTTTGAGAGCATTGTGTAGGGCTTCAGCTTTGTGATCTTGGCTATCATTGAAACCGAGATTCAGGTCGCCAATGATGATACATTTTGTCTTTGGTTTGATGAGTGGAGTTAGTAGTAGTGGTATATCTAACTCGGGATGAGAATTGGTTTCGGGTGCTCTGAATATAGTTACTATTTTAATAGTAGTTTTGTGCTTCGTAGCAAGTTTAGCTAGTAGAATTTCGTATCCATCTAGATTGTCAATGGGGCAGGCTCTTAGTTTGAGGTGGGTATTAGCAATAATGGCTACTCCCCCACCGACTGTCTTAGTTCTATCCGTCCTAAGGATGGTGTAATTTGGAGGGATGGCAATAGTAAGTATTGGTCCAGAAGCTTGGTGGAGCCCAGTTTCTGTCACTATGAGCATATCTAGATGCTGGTCAATGATATAATTATGTATTTCCGCAGCATGGGCAGCTATGGATCGTGCATTGATAAGAGCTATTTTGAGTTGTGTAGGAGGTGGAATTTGAGCTGTAGGTGTTAAGTGAGAATTGCCGACATTGTACGGGGTGGCTTGTTGCTTAGTAGTATTTATGGTAGTCGTTTTGGGCAAATTGGATTGGTGATCCGACGTAGATGTGGTAAGTGTTGTAGTAGTTGTGGCAGAGGCATCAATGCCAAAGCAGTTGGTAGTCCATGACCTGACCCGCTGGGTTCTGGTGCTAACCTGTAAAGGGATCCGCTTAAATTGTTTACCTTTAGTCTAAATCTGAATGGGGTAGGATGGTATGAGTCCGTGACCCGAGTCTGTCGCATCTGACTGCGCCTTGAACTGGGTAGGAGCTCCTTTTGGGTGTGTTTTTAGCAGTAAGAGTGCATGGCGTGGAGGTAGTTTTAGACTTTTGGCTGCTGCTAGGGTCAATAGGGGTGTTGTCCTGGTCATAATGGGGATGGAAAGGATTTATGTGTGGAAGGAATGGGGTAGGGCAGGGGATAGAGTGGTGTCGGGGGAACGCTAATCTGAGAAGATCATTTAGGTGGGACAGGAAGTATGAGCCTGTGCATGGCAAGTCATGGGATACAATACAGAGAGGGAACATAATGAGCGTTAACCAGACTGGCATAGCTTGATATTGGTAAAGGACTGGCAGTATATCAGCAGTAATCTAATGGTACAAACGTCCCAAGTGGGGATGTAAGTAGTCTAGGGTAGCACGGATTTGGCCTGTAACACTTTGCTCATATGGTAATTACCTCAGATTGTGCTACACGGTCACTACATATAGTTTTATAATCACAGGGTGGCCACATGCAAATCTTAGTTGAAGCACAGCACTATAAATGGCTTTAAGAGTAACAATTGGCATACGATTGTCTGGTTACATACATCTGATCTAGGTTGTTTGCATAGATATGACAACAATAGGTTGAACAACATTTATTGGGCGTTTCAGAGAGAACGTGGTAGTTTAGGACTGGCATAAAGACATTGCTCCCATAAATGCGCCATAATCGTTTTAATGGATTAGTAACCTAACCAAGTATAGATATCCAAACTTTAATGATGTTTCTTGGGTGGGCCACTAGGTATTTACGCAATGATTGACAATGCAATACGAATGATCTTAATGGGTAGTACTATTCTTTCGTAAGTCATACTGCACAACATATTCTATTTACAGATCAAATTTAACGATGAATAGGTTACCGGGGTAGAGGTCCACAGAAGATGCAATCACTTATGTTAGATGGTTGTTGAAGAAACATTTCCAGAGTTTCAGTGTTAGGGCGAGTGTTTTGTGAGTACAAAACCAGCTAGATGGGTAGTTGTGCGCCCAGGCGCGAACAGAGGCTAACAGGGCCTTTTTCTGGCCTTCGTTGGGCCACCACCGGCTTTCCGCCTGCCGGCTGAAGTTGTGTATTCAAATGGGCAACACGTTCTTTCCCACTAACAACCACTCGTTCACTACCATCAGCAGGGACGCTCAGTAATAGTGCTGCACATTCGGCATCTCCAGTCCTCCATCCCAGACTGATCTAGTTAGCTTCTTCAGCACCATTATCGGGGTTGCGTTACCCCATATGATTTCCCGCTGCAGCTTTTCTATAGCTCGAAAAGTCCCCTTCGGCACCTACACAGGAGTATTCTGCAGTACATAGAGAAGTCAGGGTCATCACCTTGAATAGGTTTGCCCTGCCCACCACTGATACCAGGAGGGTCGCCCAGTGCTGGCGTCCCCTTTGAGCCTGTCCAGGATCGGACCCAAGTTGGTCCGCAGGAACTTGATTCCACCACAACGACTGATGCCCAAATATTTAATGGAACCTCGCTCTTTCGGAACTGGACATCCCTCTAGGATCGCTTCTTCTGCCGCCTATTGGCATGAGCCCCGTTTTATTCCAATTTATCCTTAGGCTGCTAACCTCAACACCTCCAGCACTCTCCGGCCTCTGTGCTTGGGGTCCCCTAAACCTAGACAAGGACATGGTCCCTGTAGAGCGATATGGCCTTCCCCACCCTCCGGCCACACAACCCCCTCAGTTGGGGGTTTGCTCTTACCCTCGCGACCAGGGGCTCCATCGCCAGTAGAAACAGAAGCGGTGAGAGCAGTCCTCCCTGCCTTATTCTCCTTTGTAGTGGGAAGGTAGCTCGATGTACACCTATTCACTTTAACCCTGGCTACCGGAACGGTGTATAGGCGCTGCACCCAGTGCACAAATCTAGGTTTGAACTCTCTCATAGCTGCCCAGAGGTAATCCCAGCCTACGGAGTTGAATGCCTTCTCCAAAACAATTGCCATTAGAGCATGTGGCCCGTCCAGTGAGGAGACTGTGCAGTTTCCGGATATTCATCCTGGTCACCGAGCCCGGCATAAACCTGCACTGGTTCGGGTGGATCAGCGTGCCGATGACTGGCAAAAGTTTATTTGCAAAAACCGCTGCAAGGATTTTAGCCTGCCCGCTGATCAATGAGATCGGACGGTACCCACTACATAGCCCTGGCGGTTTCCCCTTTTTATGCATTACCACTACTGTCTGAGTTCCTCCAGCAATTTGCCTTCCCCATAACACTCCAGAAGCACTGCCATCATTTCCTCTGTCTGCCCACAACCCATCAGTTTCCAGAATTCTGCCGGTAATTCATTGGGCCCCATGGACTTTGTAAGGGAGGAAGGGTCTTCCAGGCCCCCCTTCATTCCCATGTGAATGCAGGGGATATGCTCATTCCGCGGGACAATGCGACTCTGGCCAAGGTGTGAGGTACCCATTGAATGACCCATAATTATGTATGGCCTGTAGGCCACGAGACTCCATTTTTTTTAGTTACAGACTCCATTTTATATTAGACCACACTTAAAATGTTAGAAGCCAGCCTGCATCTCTCCCCTTCAGTGTTTGCGCACAGTCAGCAAGCCAACCCCCCACCTCCTCCCCTCTGCCTTCTCCGCGACTGTCCTGTTCTAACGGAAGCCTGGGCACGAAAAGTATCAAACTAAACACTGTATCTCTTGCCTTCCCTTTTACATCCCTGCCCTGTGAATGACCGGGCCGGAGCTTGGTCCTGGAAAAAAACATTTCTCTCCACAAACCTGCCTCAAACCCACATACCCCGTTCAAAGAAATATAGACCACAAGCCCTCTCACCCCAAAGCCTTTTGATGTAACAGTTGCATGGCCCTCGCCTGTTTGCTTCCCTAGTTCACCCCCTAGTACTAATCCCATGTGTGGCAATATATTCTTTTTATACTAACAAGCAATAAACCATTCTCTCATGAGATCTAAAGGGATACTTGATGAATGTGCCAATGAAATATTGTGAATGGATTAGGCATCTGGACCCATGTAGTCTCACTTTTATTGTCCAAGTCAAACGTCTAGTAATGTAATGTTTATATGTCAAAACGTATAAATAATGTGCAAGTGTCCAAGGCATGTGTGGCCATAAGGGCAAATGTCAGATAGTCTACATCAGGGGTGCACAACTGATTTTGACAGAGGGCCGAAAGTACCTTACATGAGGGCTATAGTGGGCCGAAAAGTAAATGTGGGCGGGGCGGAAGGCGGGGCGTGGCAGGAGGCTTTTTAAACCCCCAATTTGTACTAAACACATGGAAAAAGAATGTTTTTGAGGGGTAACGATTTTTATTTGCATTTCAAACTTACATTTTGTGCTACACATTTTCCATTGTTATAATGTATTTCTATTTAGTTATTGTATCTCGCCTGTTTAATTAACTTATATATATTTTATTGACCCTAGATTGGACATGCCGTTATTTTGGACTGCTACAGTTTGCTATTTGGGTTGCCCAAGAGGAGTATGGCCTTCGTTGAGTCAGGTTTCCTCAAAAAGCCAAAGATGAACATCTCCTAACTGTTCCTGTTTTAGCTTTATTATTGGGTTCACTCTTGGAGTGCAACACTATGCCCCATGTCCCTCACCCCCAAACAAACCCTATGCCCCATGTCCCTCACCCCCAACCAAACATTATGCCCCAGGGCCCCCTTACCCCCAACCAAACACTATGCCCCAGGGCCCCCTTGCCCCCAACCAAACACTATGCCCCATGGCCCCCTCACCCCAAACCAAACAGTATGCCCCATGTCCCTCACCCCCAACCAAACACTATGCCCCATGGCCCCCTCACCCCCAACCAAACATTATGCCCCATGTCCCTCACCCCCAACCAAACACTATGCCCCATGGCCCCCTCACACCCAACCAAACACTATGCCCCATGGCCCCCTCACCCCCAACCAAACACTATGCCCCAGGGCCCCCTTACCCCCAACCAAACACTATGCCCCAGGGCCCCTTGCCCCCAACCAAACACTATGCCCCATGGCCCCCTCACCCCCAACCAAACACTATGCCCCATGGCCCCCTCACCCCCAACCAAACACTATGCCCCAGGGTCCCCTTACTCCCAACCAAACACTATGCCCTATGGCCCCCTCACACCCAACCAAACACAATGCCCCATGGCCCCATCAACCAACCAAACACTATGCCCCATGGCCCCCTCACCCCCAACCAAACACTATGCCCCATGTCCCTCACCCCCAAACACTATGCCCCATGGCCCCCTCACCCCCAACCACACACTATGCCCCATGTCCCTCACCCCCAACCAAACACTATGCCCCAGGGCCCCCTTACCCCCAACCAAACACTATGCCCCATGGCCCCCTCACCCCCAACCAAACAGTATGCCCCATGTCCCTCACCCTCAACCAAACACTATGCCCCAGGGCCCCCTTACCCCCAACCAAACACTATGCCCCATGGCCCCCTCACACCCAAACACTATGCCCCATGGCACCCTCACCCCCAACCAAACACTATGCCCCATGGCCCCTACCCTCCAACCAAACACTATGCCCCATGGCCCCCTCACACCCAACCAAACACTATGCCCCATGGCCCCCTCACACCCAACCAAACACTATGCCCCATGGCCCTCCTCACCCTCCGCCAAACACTATGGCAGTTGGAAAAAACACCTTTTTGTAGGTGTACCGTTTTAATTGTATTTAAAACTTACATTTTGTACTATACATTTCCCCAAATCATACAGGATGAAACAGTGAACCAGACATAGTTGATCAGTGAGAAACATTGCAGCGTTTCTCAGCTGTCAGTTTCTGGATCTCGGGCTCCAGGGAGGTTGTTCCAACTCTCAGGATAGCATGGAGAGGTTGGTCAGTTAGTCTTGTCCTTAGGCTAGATTTATGTAGTTTCATTTGTGAAAAAACTTGCTCACAAATGTAAGTACTGCCAAACATAGATACCATCTTTAATGCCTACCGTGACATATTGGGGAATTGAGCAGTGTCCAGAGACTGACAGAAGACTAATAAAGGCATCTCTCTGTACTTATTTTTGAGGGCACTACAGCACTGAAGTTCAATCAGTTCCAGTTGCAGTTCAGGTTGCACACTGTCAACATCAGCTGAGAAAGGGTCTGCAAAAAGTTTAAAAGAGGCTCGCTGGGATTTGAATTGTGAGAAACGATTCTCAAAAACATTTTGCAGTTCCTTCAGGACCTTCACATGCCGATACCACCCTACATACTTGTCATGGGGGAAAACCTCTGCACATGCGGGGTAGTGTGCCAGCATCCCTTTCTCCAGTTGGGCTGTCAGAAGCCTTAACTTTATTTCAAAGGCACAAACTGCCTCAAACAGATCCGATATGAGATTTTGGCTTCCTTGCAACTTTAAATTTAAATCATTGAAATGGCCTGTCAGGTAAGTGTCCATTCCCTTTTCATCAAGGAATGCTTTTATTTCGTGCCGTAAAGCAAAGAATCGCTTTAGCACATTGCCACGACTAAGCCATCGAACATCGGTGCGATATAGGACATCACCATAATCCGCCTTTACCTCTTCTAGAAACGCCTGAAACAATCAGTGATTTAAAGAGCGTGCACAGACAAAATTGACCGTTTTCAAACAAAGTCCATCACTTGAGTGAATTTCAAATGTTTTGCACATAATGCCTCCTGGTGGATGATGCAGTGATAATTTTTTAAATGGACAGCCTTCTCGCCTAAGTGCCTTTTCAAGCAGCCAATAAACCCATTTTGCTCCCCAACCATGGCTGGCGCCCCATCAGTCATCACGCCTACCAACGCATCCCATGGCAAATTTAAATCATCAATGACTTTTTGAAAGGCATTAAAAATGTCAGCACCACTAGTGCTGCCATGCAATGATACCAGGGAAGCCAGTTCCTGAAATACTTTTCATTGATTATCGACCCCCCGAATGAAAATTAAGAGTTGGGCTGTGTCACTTGCATCTGTGCTCTCATCAAGTGCAGCTGAAAAGAACTTGACATCCTTACACCGCATTTTCAGTTGGCTGTAACAATTGTCAGCCATATCTACAATACGCCGCTGGATACTCATACGTGAAAGGGGAACATTTGTAAAAGCATCTTTTTTTTCTTTGCACACTGCCTCGCAAATCTACATCAGGCAGTCTTTAACGAAATCCCCATCTGTGAAAGGACGTGCTGACCTTGCAATAAGCTGTGCAACCTTATAACTCACAAAGGTGGCACATTCAGATTCTTTTTTTTTTCCTGTCAAAAACACCCTCTTGCTTAGCCAGCTGTGTTTTTAGCTCCCCAGCTTTCTTAATTCTCGCTTCCCCCTGCAAATCCTTATATTGTGAATGTTTTGATTCACAATGGCGGCGGATATTATATTCCTTGGGGACTGCTATGCGTTCGAGACAGAGGAGACACGAGTACACATCAGGTTTGGACTCGATGAAAAAAAACTTCAGTCCACTCATCCTTAAATTGACGGTGCTCCTGGTCAATCTTTCTTTTTTTTACTGCACTAAACATTGGCAGAGACATCTTTGGATAAAGATACGAAATCCACTGTTATGCTCCCACTACGACGGTCCAAGTCTAGAGTATATACAAATGATATACTTTTTGGAGAATCCTAGAAGCGACAAAAGAACAAGATCAGATAAAGAACATAGCCTTGCCAGCATACCTTTTGATGCACTTATTGATGGATACTTTCAGGAATAGCGGGCTGCATAGCATATCAACCTGCTATGTTTGAGATTAAGGTGGAAATTGAGGACATACTTTAAAAAAATAAATAACATTTCAAAGCACAAGCTGTTGCCAAATTATGAGCTTTTGAAAGGAATTGTCACAGGATGACCAATTACTTTAGTGAACATACAAAAAAACTGATCTCAGTTTCTTCCTGGGCAGGGCAAAACTGACAGGAGCTCCACCATATTGCGCCAGAGAAATAGTTTCTGCTTGTGCTTCTATCCCCCTGAACAATGCTTGATGGGGTTGTAGAAAGGTAACAATTACCCACACTCAATGGGTCTCAAACACTTGATCGAGGTTTAGTTGCAAAATTACAGGAGCAGACATCATCCAGGACCATACTAGAAAAGGCTGCAGCCGATTTTGAAAGCTTTAGGAATGTACAAATAAACCACACACACTGCTGACCCTTGACACTCTGGCCCAACATCTCTAATGATATGCTATGATAGTTTATTTCTGGTACAGCCGGAGAATTACACAAGGTGAGGGAGAGGGGAGGAGAAAGGAGGGAGAGGAACAAAACAAGCTTTTATCGTACTAGGCCTGAGGACATTTCAGATAGTGCTGGAGAGGGAGAGGGGATAGTAAGTGGGGTTGGGGGGCAAACATTTGTTACTATCATACTATGTCCAGGGAAAATTCTGGACCTAGGAGTATGATCTTTAGGGGACTGCAGCGAATGCCGAAGAGCATCACTAAATGGGAACAGATCTACGTGGTGATGCCGATTTGGGTTTGGCCCGGGATTTACACACTGGGTGCAGTTGCTATACATCAGGCCAGTGGCCAGGGTTTGCACTGGCAAACACATTTCACCTGCCTGGGTGATCCTACGGGGCACCAGGCAAGGCTGCCCGTTGTCTCTGATGTTATTCACCCTGGCCCACCTCACCCCCCAACTCAGCACACACACACTCTCAAACAAGCACCCATACAGACCCGAACCCCCACCTCCCCAACTCCAAACCCCCCACCCCCCAAATCAGCACACCCACAAACCAGCACCCATACAGACCCGAACCCCCACCCCCCAACTCAGCACACACACAAACATGCACCCATACAGACCCGAACCCCCACCCCCCAACTCAGCACACACACAAACATGCACCCATAAAGACCCAAACCCCCCACAACCCCCAACTCCAACCCCCCCACCCCAGCACACACACTCTCAAGCATGCACCCATACAGACCCGAATCCCCCACCCCCAACTCAGCACACACAAACATGCACCCATAAAGACCCAAACCCCCCACAACCCCCAACTCCAAACCCCCCACCCCCCAACTCAGCACACACACTCTCAAGCATGCACCCATACAGACCCGAATCCCCCACCCCCCAACTCAGCACACACACTCTCAAGCATGCACCCATACAGACCGGAACCCCCAAATCAGCACACACACAGACCCGAACCCCCCACCCCCAACTCAGCACACGCACAAACATGCACCCATACAGACCCGAACCCCCCACCCCCAACTCAGCACACAAAAAACATTCAAATCAAAACATTCATACACATCCGACAACCCCCCCACCCCCGCATCTCAACATACACACAAAAAACATTCAAATCCAAACACTCATACACATCTGACACCCCCCACCCCCGCATCTCAACATACACACAAAATACATTAAAATCCAAACATTCATACACATCCGACATCCCCCACCCCCACATCTCAACATACACACAAAATACATTCAAATCCAAACATTCATACACATCCGACACCCCCCACCCCCACATCTCAACATACACACAAAATACATTCAAATCCAAACATTCATACACATCCGACACCCCCCACCCCCACATCTCAACATACACACAAAATACATTCAAATCCAAACATTCATACACATCCGACACCCCCCACCCCCGCATCTCAACATACACACAAAATACATTCAAATCCAAACATTCATACACATCCGACATCCCCCACCCCCACATCTCAACATACACACAAAATACATTCAAATCCAAACATTCATACACATCCGACACCCCCCACCCCCACATCTCAACATACACACAAAATACATTCAAATCCAAACATTCATACACATCCGACACCCCCCACCCCCACATCTCAACATACACACAAAATACATTCAAATCCAAACATTCATACACATCCGACACCCCCCACCCCCACATCTCAACATACACACAAAATACATTCAAATCCAAACATTCATACACATCCGACACCCCCCACCCCCACATCTCAACATACACACAAAATACATTCAAATCCAAACATTCATACACATCCGACACCCCCCACCCCCGCATCTCAACATACACACAAAATACATTCAAATCCAAACATTCATACACATCTGACACCCCCCCCACCCCGCCCTCTATTAGGAAAGTCTTTGTGCCTCGCGGGCCGGACAAAAGAGCATGGCGCGCCGCAACTGGTCCGCGGGCCGTATGTTGTGCACCCATAGTCTACATCGTCGCAACTTGATCTCCTGGCCCTGCACCCCTCCCAGATGAGCCCAGCTGACCCGCGTGCTCCATGAAGTAACCAGTTCAACACCAGCCAATCCGGGAGCACTACCCCTACAGCTTGGGTACTGTCCTATCCTCTTCATCCAATGACGGCAATTCCATGTATCCCCTATATCACACGTCATAAATGACATGTTTTTGTAATATAATGTGTATTTTCTGATGTTTGGGCAGAGCGCTCTCGGAGTAAGCAAAGTCCTCTGCGTGCCCCATTTTACTTTATGTAAAGACTTATCTTTTACTTCACCTGCACTTGGTCCAGGTCTCATTCCCTACTGGGGTGTGTCCATTAGTGACTCTTATTTGGTTATTTCATTACCATTGTGGAGAATGCCAGCTTTCAACTTCCCCAACTGAAGCTGAGTGATGGCCGTTTGAACTCCTCCGGTGTTGGGTCCAGTTCCATTCCGTCCCTCTGCTCCCGGCTCACCAGAAGTAGCCCTGTTCCCTCCATATATTGCTCTATAGCATCCGCATCCGCGTTCCCGTAGACCTGGCACCCTTATAGTAGTCAGTGTACCCTTCTGCTAGGTCTTCGCTTTTGTCCCGTAGTTCCCCGTTGGTCCCTCTTATTGCCCTCACCCACCTGGTCCCTTTGTCTCTTTTCTCTAACCACGCCAAGAGTCTCCCACATTTATCTCCTGCATCAAAGAGCCACGCTTGTTTGTCCTTATGAGCTGCCCAGGCTCATCACAAGCCTCCATGCCATATTGGTGCAGCGCCCTTTCCAGACCTCTATCGCTATCGTCTTGTTTTCAATAACGTGTTTGACCTCGGCTGCCTCCACCTCTCGTCCCAACTCGTCCATCCTTTCTCTGCAGGCCTTATGATGCTGCCTTATCACCTGCATTGCCCTCCCCGCAGAGCCGCTTTGTAGGCCTCCCACAGCATAGAGCAGCTGTCTACTGACCCAGAGTTGGTCTGAAAATAGACCTCTGATTCCTGATCTCCGATTCCTTCGGAAGAGCCTCAACAATTTTCTCGTTCTTCAAGTAAAACGCATTCAGCCTCCACCCCCTCATTGTGAATAGCAGCAGGGCGTGATCTGAAATCACCCTTGGGCGAAATGTGCCTGTGGTCACTCTACTTGCCATTGTACTCGGGAGGAATACATATTCGATCCTTGAGAAGGACGAGTGAGCTTTGGAATAAAAAGAGAAACCTTTTCCCCAGGGTGCATGTCTCTCCAGACTTTGCTCATCCCTGTTGCTCCTATAAAGGTTTGGAGTTTGGTTGGGGGAAGTGCCTGCCTCTCCTTGTATGGCAGTCTGCCTAGAGCTGGCTGAGCCATATCGTTGAAGTCTCCTCCAACCAGTGTAATGCCCCCCCCCCCCATCGTTAGCCAATAATGTTTGAACCAATGATAGCCTCGCCAGTTGCAGAGTGGGAGGAACATACACAATGACAATACATATCGTCTACCCCCACAGGGACCCCTTCCATAGGACCGTCCTCCCTCCCTAGTCTCTTTTCACCTAATGTACCTCCAGCTGTAGTGATTATATTACCAGAATTGCCACCGCCCTGAATCCCCTAGCAAAACCGGCATGTTCAACCACCAAATATCGAGCCAGCCCTCCGCAGAAATTTGCAGGCCACCCCCAACATATGAGTCTCTTGTAAGAACTATATCCGCCTGATGGGACGCCAGGAACTTTGCTACCAAGCTTCCTTTGATTTTGTGCAGGAGCACATGGACGTTCCAGGACATGCCAGTCAAGGTCCTGAACCGTGAACTATCCATTCCCACCATTCCTTTCTTGTTAAGTGAGGTCATTAGCCTTGGCGGGGCCTTCACTTTCTGCCCAAAAAATTCTGCCCAAAAATGCCCTAGACCCGCTTCCCTTTCTGCGTGATCACACTGAAGACAACTTAATTAGAACTATCAACTTCCCCCACAAACCATCCCCTCCCCCTGCTTCACCCCAACCAGAAAACCCCTTCACCTCCCCGAGCCCATCCTCACCTGGACAGGTACTTTCTTCCCCTTCTCCTTTCCACTGCTTCCTACGTATTCTGTTGCTCCCTCCCTCTTTCCCAGTGGGTGCCTTTGTCTTGCCCCCTTCCACTGCAGCTCCCCCTGCAGGCCACACACTGGGATACTTACAATTCCTCTCTTCGCACCCACCCTCTTTGTCAGGGGGAACCTCTGTCTGTTTGAACTCCCGCCTGCGTCTCTTTTGCCAACGACCCCCTACAATCTCTCATGTCGGGGGCCTCTCCTTCCTTGTTGTACAATTGAATCTCTGAGCAGCGGTCCCCGAAGCTCAACGGTCACTGCCGATATCTGTGTCACTTACCTCCTGGCGTCTATGTTCACCGGGCCACTGCGTATTGTCTTGTGTTCACTGCCTGTTCTGCGTGTGCTCCCCTTCCTTTTCTGGCCCTTCCCACGTTACTCCGTGGGGTTGCAGCTGCCCCTAATGTACAGGCCATTCTGCTGTGTGTTGTCCTGCCCTTGCCCACTTTGCTTTTGTGGGCAATCACTAGGACTGATGGCCAGCCTTTTCCACCTGTGGGCTCCAGGTAGCTGAAACCGTGCATTTATTTATTATTTCCCTTCCTCTCCTCCCCCTTCAGTTCAGCAGGCAGGAGCTGTGAGCGTTGCCTTGTTCCCACCCCTCCACTGTGCAGCCGGCACTAGTCATGGGACCGTGCGGGGAGCTCCCTTGCCTCCACTTCCACGTGGTTCCTGTCTCACCTGCAGCACCTTCCTCACCACTGCAGCCGGATTCTGGCCACCACTCTCTGCCAACTTGCTAGATCACTACTGGGCCCGGGCCTCTCTGTCGGAACCCTCTGCTCTCGCGTGGGTTCCGACACACTTGTCCTTTGTTGCAACTCTTCCCCCCCCCCCCGCCTCCTTAAAAAAGCTGGGGTCCGGCCCTGACCCACTCTGCAATTCACAGGCTGCGGCCTCCGAGACGCAAGATGGTGACGCGCTGTTTGTGGCAGAGGCACCCAGGCCGTCGCATACGTCCTCTGTTTGACTGCACCTGGGAGCTTATAATTGTGGGGAACTTCTCTCCCCACTCTCTCCAACCCTCACTGCTGCCAGGATAGAGTCAGACCCCGAGGTTTGGAGGCTTCCCCAGCCCGGCTGATCCACTGCCGGAGCAGTGCTGGTGATCAACCCATCTACTCCTGTTGTGCAGTATTGCCCCCAATCGGAATCTCGGAAATGTTTGAATGGCGCCTTTATTTAGTAAGTCCGATATGCAACACCTCTTATTCTCCCTCCACAAATGGTAGACTCCTTTGCTAGAAGCCGTTGTACAATCCAGGTTGTTGTGCATCGGTGTAAACGGAGAGGGGGCATCTAGTGAGCTCCATGGGGGGGAACCCCAATCTGTCCCACGTTTGTAATGTTATTTTCAGGACTGGGTTTATTTAGAGGGAGTTTGGCCTTGACTGCTAGGTTAACCAGAGCACTCTCCAGAATGGGATGACTCCCACTGCTGTATCCATGCTCCACCAGTCTGGCACCATTCTACCAAAATCTGGACAATGTAGCCATCCCCTATCTGCCGCAGCTACACGAATTTGCTCGATACCCTTCTTTTCTGGCCCTTTTGGTAAACTTAACTACCTATTATTGCAGTTTTTTTTAAATTATTGTCTTGTAATATGAAGAGTGAACAGAACTTAGGGACTCAGTCTAATCGTCCCAGTAACTGGATAATGGCCAAGAGGAGTGAATGGACAAAGAACCAACTGAACAAGAGTGATTACAGATCACAACATCTCAGTAAGGAAAGTGATATAGAGACACTGAAAGTTAAACTTGAGGTGGACAAGTCTCATGGAAGAAATGAAGCAACTGGTTCAGGAAGTTACCACAAACTATTTGGAATCAAGCTGTTGAAGCGGACAAAGCCCATCCATGAGAAGAGAGTTATTCCCCTGGACTTCTTTTGTTGTTTTGCTTAGTGGTAGGGTCAGGACAGTCTGTTCAAAACTAGAGGACAGACTCTTGTTTTGGGCTACACTGTTGAGGACGAGCACCAGAGTTCGTTTTTATTTTTAATTGAACATAGTTGAAATTACATCAACTTTTTCAATTTATACATTCCTAATATTTCAAAAATCAACAAACAATGCATTACAAAAAGAAGACATTCTGTTCGATTTACAAATCAATACGTCATATCAAAAAAAAAAGTGCGTTAAAAAGCAGAACAATTTCAAATGCAATTTAACTTAATAGAACTGCTGGAAAACAGTTAAAGCTATTTAAAAGTCGTAATTTGCTAAACACACTATTGGAGAATTAGAATTAGAATAAAAATTATGCCTCAATGCGTTTTTACTCTCATTCATTCCATCTACAAGGCCTTTAAAAAATTAATGGTTGCTAGTCTGATGCTCATACAGTCGGTAGCTGCCAGGGCGACCCATCTATTACCTGGGTCAATTTGCGCAAAATACACAAGATGATTTACAAAGTGAAATCTCGTCAAATTCGTAAGAGCTGGGCAGTCTATTATGACATGCTGCAAGGTTTCAACAATGGCCACATTTTTACAGAACCGGCACCAATTAAGGTCTGGAGCAATTTGTTTTCTTCTTGCTTTAACCTCTCGAGTGGACCAAATATTGAATCTCAGGCGTAAAATTGCAGATCTAGTGGCGGCAGAAGGAGCCAAACATAAATAGGATGCAGTGTCTCTATAGCGTTTGGGACCAAATACTGCACAGTCAAAATCTTTGTATAATAAACATCTAGCTCTAGTATCAACCCAGTCCATCATTTATAATTTCTGTTTTGCTTGTTCTGGGTTAGACACAAGGGTATCAAGTGATATATCAGCATTCAGCATGATTGTCAGGATGTTTGTAGACCATTGTTTTGGAAATTCTTCAGCTGAATTAAGTAAATAATTAGAGATGGAGGCTAATGTAGAATTATCACATGAAGAGAGCAAGCATTTACGAAATAAGGCACATAAGCGCCAATTATGTAAAGCAGTTAATGAAATTAAGACCAATTCATAACAAATCAGCACTGCAGGAGTACACTGAGGAAAGCGTAAAATGGCACGCCAGAATTTAGCTTCCAATGTGATCAAAAATGCTGCTGGAATAATATGAGTTTCTAACCCATAGAGAATAGTGGCTACTACATTCTGATTCCAATATGTAATGGTGGCTTTTATAGAGAATTTGCCATATTTGGAAATAATCAATCTAGTTTGACAGATTGCAGTAGTTAGCTTCTGTTTGATCTTATTCAGTTGTGAGTGTAGTGATGGACAACCATCAAAAATAAGGCCCAAGTAAACCTAATTTGGGACAACCTTTATAGGAATATTCTCAATTTGCCATTCCAGGGAGTGCTTGCGAAGACCTTTAGGGACATATGTGACAATCTGTGTTTTGTTGATATTGACCACCAGTTCATTCTCTTTAAAATAGCAACACAGTGCCGACAGAAGATTACGCAAACCAGTTGGCGTTTTGGATACTAGAACAAGGTCATCTGCATACCACAATACAATAATTTTAACACCATTCAACTTAGGAGCATCAGCCAGTATGTTAATAAAAATCCAACGTACATCATTAATAAAAAAATTAAACAATGCTGAAGCTAAAATGCACCCCTGTTTCAGCCCTCTATTCGTGGCAACTGGAATTGATAAGAGTCCCTCCGCATTCAATCTGACTCAAACCTTAGTATTAGAATGGAGAGAAAAAATAATGTCAGTAAGGGTGGAGGGGCACTCCGCCTTGATTAACTTATCCATAAGTTTCGGTCTTGATACTGAATCAAAGGCGGAGTGAAGATCGACAAATGCAAAATATCTTGGTTGTCTTTTGGTCTGGGCTTGTAATCTTATAGCATTTAAAGTAATTAGATTCACAACAGTTCCCAAACCAGCCACAAAACCAGTCTGAGCTGGATCACGTTGTCTCGCTATTGCCGACCAGGCATTAAAATCTCTTAACACCAGCCTAGAGAAGATTTTTCCTGGGGCATCCAGTAATGCAATTGGACGGTAGCTTTTAGGATCCATACGGTCACCTTTTTTATATATCGGAACAATCACGGCTGTGCGCCAAGAGTCTGGTATATTTTTAGTTTGCAAGATGTGGTGAAAGGCGTTATTTAAAATGCAAGCCCATTCTTTTGTGTTCTGTTTAAACATCAGATTTGTAAGACCGTCTGGGCCCGCCGCTCTTGACGAAGACGATTTTTTAATAAAATCCTGAATGATTAAATTTGTACAATTCAGATACCAACATCTCGCCAAACTTCTGTTATATTTATAACAGCTCATCTTGGCATCATCATACAGGTGTAACCCACGCAGTTTCCGATACTCCATTGAGTTGTAAATGAACTTGGGATGCAGTATTGCATTTATTTAGTAACTCCCAAACCAGAGCAGAGTTCTTATTACAAGCCGCTGCTAGAAAATGTTCACCATCTATTTGAAATAAAGTAGCTTTTCTTGATCGTACCCAATTACGATATCTAGAACTGGCAATATTGACAGATTTAGCCTGCACATTCTTAGGAAGTTTACGAAGGCTTCTAAGCTCTTTCCTATAAGCTTTCTTACGTTCATGGAGGGCTAAATCAAACCCATGGGTGTGTTTCTTGAATGGCTTATTCTGAACAGGATAGATACATCTATGTACAATTCAGCCTTATTCAACCTCTGTCTGTTCAAAATAGCACCATTCAGTGCTAAAAGTCTATTGGTAGACCACTTAAATCGATTCTTGCCATTATTTACTGATAAGGTCTGTTTATACCAATGTTTAACTTTGGTATCATCTTCGACTTCAGCTGACCAAGTAAGAGCCAGTAGATGGTGATCACTATGTGTCTGTTTTATAAGAACAAATTTACTCGTGTTCAAAAAGATGCTGTCACTCATAAAAATGTAGTCAATTGTGGATCTGGAGTTACCTCACTCCTAGGTGTTCATAGGAGGGATATCACCCACAATCGCACCATTTGCCATTTTTAAATTGAGATCTTCCATAAATGACATCCATCTTGAACCCTCAAGATTCTTATTCCTTTTGGTCGACATAAAGCAAGAAAGATTCAAATCACCCATGACTAGAATTCCAGAAATATTGCCTTGAACAGTAATAGATTCAAAGAGAAGCGAGAGAGCAGCATAAAAGCTATTATCAACAATACCCACTGGATTTCGATAAAGATTGATGACTGCATATGTCTGGGAACTAAAGGTGATTTTTACTAATTGCATAAATTTATTTGGGGCCTGCCATGGAAATATTTTAAAGCCTTTACTTGCTTTCACCACCACTATTAAGCCCGCAGTGGGTCTACCTTTACCACCGGATTCGGCTGGAAGCAAGATAAGATCAGGATCGTCCCATATGGGAGGATTCAATAGCCATGTTTCTTGTAAGGCTACTATATCGTACTTATTTAATTGATCATTCAATGTCCATTGCAAATGAGAGGAGCCCCGTGTATTCCAACTGGCTAATGAAATGTCTGTAAATGCTAGATTTATTCGTGGTTATGAGCGAGTGATGGCAGAGGATAAAGAGTCGGGAGCAAGTTCTTTAACACAATAAAGGCAAGCACAAGATGGTTCTATAACAGGGCTCACAATGGATTCAATAGTGTCGGGCTCTTTGGATGGCTGACGCGCCGGATCTTGGGCTAGTAGAAAACCTAAATTGAATAAATCCATACTGGCATTCCATAGAGTGTTACGAACGATCCCAGATTTTATCCACAATCGAACAATGGAACGATTTTTATCACAGAGGAATTCAATTTGATCCAGATCACTAGAGGATATGGCTTCCAACCCCTCTATATCCCCGAAAATGTTGAACACACTAGCACGACATAAGTCATACTTAGGGAACGCTCTGTCTCGACATTTCAAAATTAGGGTGTGGAATAATTTAAATTTCTGTGTTAACGAGCCTCTAGCATCATTCATGTGAGGGTTGATATTTGTTTTACGAGTCTCAACACTCTTCTTGATGTTTTGTATCGGTTGTCCTTGATTACAGCTGCCAATACCAGTAACTAGTTTAGATTTCAGACAATTAGCCATTGACCTTTGGGCGAGAGATCTTCATTATCAGTACTGTTATGAGTGTTAAGAGTGCAAGATTGAACCGTAGAAGTGGTTGCTTCAGGCAAAACTTCCGAAATTCAGTCTACCACTGCTCTTAATGAGCTCAAACGGCCCTCAAAGCCCAATGTAGATGCAGCGGAAATAGGCAATTGCACAGCACCTGAAGGCAGCTCTCCACAACGTAGGATCAAGGAAGGTTGTACCAATATAGAGGGATGATTTAATTGTACATTATCCAAATTGTTTGTTAACAATTGGACCAACTCATTCAGTGGATCATAATTTAATGGGAAGTTTTGCACCTCCCTCGAGAAGGAGGAGGTTTACATGTCATATCTTTGTTTATGGATGGTACAGACACTGAAGAGATCGGTTCATTATTTGAGTTTATCACTACCGGCTGTTGCAGTATCTATATTACCAGGAGGAGTTGGTAAATCACCTGTGGAGACATTTGTTTGTGATTGTTTCTTTGCTCCACATGGATTTTTTTTGTTTCCTAACTTGCAGCAGGCTTTATTTTTTTACTATTCACTGCTGTGCAAGTTGTTTTTTGAGGTTTTAGCTTAGACGCCCCTTAAGTATTAGTGTTATCTGTAGGTTGAGCAACACTCTTCTCCGGAGAACCAACACTAATCCAGGACCCATTATTTTATGTTTCTGGAGCTTCTTCCACACAATCTATTGGACAAATGATTTTGGAAAAAGCTGGTAGAGCTGACTCGGTTATCTGTGGTACGTTGCTCCAAACTTCTAAGTTTGAAAGGCATTGAGTAACGGAAGCACCAGGAACTTCATTTGTAGCCTGGTGAAGAGAAAAAAGGGTTTCTAAAGAAGTTAATCTACGCTCAAGGTTTTCCAAGGAGGAGCTAGTCGCACACTTCTGTGTGCTATTTCTCATCCTGTCACTTATATGATCTAATTTTAAGGCCTGAATGGAAATTTTTTGATCTAGGGACTCAAATAATTTGAATAAGCTAGATATAGTTTTGTTTATAGCCCCCAAGGTTACTTTCAGCAGGGCAGGATTAGAGAAAGGTTCAAGGGATTTTTTAGAGGATAGACATCGGCGTGGTGTGTGCTGTATAAAAGACACCTCGTCATGTCTTGTTGAATCCATTGAACACGGTTGATCATAGTCAGTCATAACTGACACTCTTGAACTTTCTAAATCCTTGCACTCTGGAGGAGCCGGATGAGGTGGAGAAACCAGGGTGTTGGAGCTACCTTGCCCCAAACTTTCAATAATCAATGATGCCACAGAGACATTCAAGATAAGAACTTCTTGTTCCAAGTTATAGCCTTCATTGTGTATTTCTTCAGACTCATGAATGGATTCTTCTAAAACTGTTGAGAAAGTTTGTACAGGGATTGTAATTTTAATGAGAGATGGAGATAAAGCCAATATGGTTTGATCTGAGATGGTGGTGCTTAGAGTGGACACAATAAACTCAGTTGTTGGTGTTAAGTGAGTTGCTGAACTCAGTGGAGTGCAATTAGACAAAGGTAGAGCGGCAATTAGAGACGGGTTGGATGTCAAGTCAATTACATCTTTTGTGACAATTTTTTCATAGAAATGACGAATGTCATGGTTAGTAGGAGTTGTAATGATTGGTGTCAGAATAATATTTTTTTTTTTCGAGATGCGAGTGCGGCTTTTAGACTTATCACAGGATTTAGAGATGCTTTGATTTATAGGAGTTTGTGGAGATGGAACAAGCTCTGTATTACTTAACATTATGCAAGTAGGATTAGCAAGGGAATCCCTATTATCCACAGACGGCATTCCCGTTTTTAAGGTGTACATAGACTATATAAAACATTTTTAAAAAAACAATTGGTAAAATTTCTTCCACTATAGTATATAAATATGCATTCAACACAGTAAAACACAATTACACGTACAGATGGATGAGTGCAAAGAAGCAAAAGAAGTCTCTAATACGAGCAACAGTTTTCCACAAACCGCACTGACTTCCTGACATCCTGATTAGATACTGAATGTGACACGTGCCACCATCCGCCGAAAAGCCGCACAACAGCCAGCGGCCTTGACCCCAACGGGCTTAACGCCGCAAGGGTGGTTCGCTTCCTGTAAAGTACCGGCAGTTGTCACGTGATCAGTCACGTGGGCGATGAAAGACCTGCCTCCTCCTGGAAGCAGTTTACCGGGGCGGCAAGAGCTGTGCTCGCAGTGCCGTAGGTCCAGACTGAGTAAAGAGCTCAGCGTTCACTGCAGGTAATTCAACCTGCTCTCCAACACAAATGCAGTTTTGTGGTAGGTAGAACTAGAAAGGCTTTTTCCTTATTATTTCAATAAAGAAACACATTTGAAATGCAACCATTTGGTCCGTCTCCTTCTCTTGACCTACCACAGTGGCCACTTGAAGTAAAGAAACAGACGGTTTCTTCTGGCCAGATGGCAACATGGTTTGGGTGAAATTAGGGAGGGCAGCACCTGTGTGTCTGTTGCCTATTTTCTGTTCAGAGTAATTTTACTCCCCAGATGGATTGAATTATTCCTCAATATTCCTCAGCTTTGCCTACTCAACAAACCTGTGTCAAATCTGATCCAAGGAATGGATCGCACCATGTGGAGTACCCCAAACCCCATCAATCTCAGCGTGGCTCTTCGATGTCTACATGTAGCACCTAGCAGAAGTCTGAAGTACAGTTCCAATTAAATGCAGACAAAGGCAAGGTGAGGATCCAACTCAGGGCAACGTTCAACCAAGCTCATAAGAAATAGCCATGATTGGAAGGTTTTGAGCTGCCTTTCCCTACACAATGATAACACGGTGATCAGTCACTTTGGTTCTTCCAACATCCACAATCTACTGTTCACCTGACCAACCTCTGGGGCTTTCCCGCCTTCTTCACCCTATGAAACCCATATGCCTCCCTTTCAAGGCAAAACTGAATATGATGGCCAAGAAAGTCAATTTCAAGATGCGCATGTTAGATAAAGACTTCACTCTCTTGGACCACAAATGCAAGATAGAATTTGTCAGGGCCCTTATCCTGTCACATTTAGACTACTGCAAGAGCATACATTTATACAAATGGAGCTCATCCAGAAGGTAGGGTCTTGCATGGGAATGGACAACAAAATCCTTAAATGCCTTCACTGGCTCTAGAATACAGGTTAATCCTAAAGTCATGTACATCATCCAAAGGCCCATTTAAAACTCGACCCTAAAAATCTGACCACCATTGCAGCACCTTCTGTCCCACACAAACATGATTTCCCCCAAAGGGCCTCATCAAAACAAGAGGTGATGGGTGGAAGGTTTAGAATGACTCTTAACTACTGGCATCGCTGTGGCAACCCTCCAGACCATCGTCCTTTTCCTGCAAAGCCATTACAAAAGGGAAAGACAATATGCATATCATGCTTGGTCCCACCCCAACATATCACCTTACCCACATGGGCACGTTTAGGAAAGAACAGACCAGTAGAAGATTTTGGCTCTTAGGGGTCCCAGAGACTCCAGAGAATTCAGGAAGTTCCTTGAAAGCTTTTATTGTGCCAGCTCTTTCAGCATGTTTTGGGAGAACTACCTGCCACCCCAAGCCATCCATCTTACAAAATAGCTACATATCGGCTATAAACACTCTTCCGCAGGCTACCAGCCCCCATAGCCAAGAACAATGTCTGAGTCTGCTTCAAAACTTGGCACTGTCCATAAGGACGTTGGGGTGTCCGAGCTAAGCCTGGAGTCTTGAAACCAATGTCATTAGGCTAGCAAGAGTCGGGGTAGGGTGGGTGGTTGTGGGTAGAAAGTGGGCATAGTCTAGGTCGATGGGGTAGAGAGAGTGGGGCTAGGGGGAATGAGGAAGAGAGTGGAGGTAGGATGGAGGTAAGTAGGTTGAGATAGTGGGGGTTTTAGTGGGTGCCTTGGGGTACCAAATGAAAGTAGTATGTAGAGAGAGTGGAGCTAGAGAGAGTAGAGTGAAGTGGGGAGGTGTGGGATAGTATCTTGGGAGCAGAACACATGGAAGAACAAAGAAGTTTTGGGAGGACTTGTCAAAAGTAGCCAAAACAAACCCAAGCAGTACATGTAATGGGTGTGGGGGTCGGTGGTTGGGGGGTAGAGAGAAGCCTCGGGTGGACTAAAAAACAGATCTGTCGAAAGTAGCCCAATTGTACACTAAATAGCCCCAAATCCAAATCTTACTAATCACTGTGCAGCTGAGAGATGGAAAGCCAGGCGCCCAACTTGCTTATTACAAAGCTGCTGATTGGAGTTGACATTTTCATGCCATGGCATTGCCGGTTGCTATGCTAATCAGATAGTCTCAGTTCAGAACCCCCTCTTCTCTTCCCTTCTTCTGTAGCAATGATTTTGGCAATACACCAAAAACAAAAAGGAAATTAAAAGGCGGTGGCATTGCATATCTGCAAGTTTGCCTGGGACTGTAGCGCTATACCAACAATGTTGTCTGCAATCGGAGCAGCCTTATAGCCGCCCTCTGCAGGACACACAACTGCATAACTTGGGGCTACCTCCAAGAGCCATATTCCGAGATCCTTCTGTGCACAAATAAAGACCTCCTGAATCAATGCTGGAAATTACAAACATTTTTACTGTGGGATTCCAGCAGTGACGGAGGGGGAAGTCATCTTGAAAATAACCCAGGGAGGAGGAGTATTTCCCATAATGTTGCAAGAAAAGTATAAAAAGCGAAAACCTTTTAAACCTAAAAAGCTGTACTTGAGAATATTTTCAGGCTTTCAAGTGGTTTGGTGAGAGTCTCGACCCTGGTCCTAATGACATGGATTTGATTACTGGCATTGGCAACCCAAAGCTGTCTGGGCTGTCTGGCGCTCCGTGCGCGTTGTTCTGCCCCCTGCCCCCTCCCTCCACCTCCACCTCACTTCCTGGTCCTCCTCTCCCCTCTCCCTTCCTCCCTGCCCGCCAACCACCCCTCTGATTGGTTCTCCTCGTAGCCCCTCCAGGACTACGTGACGACCGCTCTTCACGCTCGCTTCTTTGTTCAGCCAGAGCGGGATTGAGCGCGTAGCCCTTTGTGGCTTGCTGTGAGGCTGCCTTCCAGGCCTCGTTGGGCTTCAGTTAAGTTTCAGGCACTGTGGTTTTTGGCGCTCCGTGCACGTTGTGCTGCCCCCTGCGCCCTCCATCCACCTCACTTCCTGGTCCTCCTCTCCCCTCTCCCTTCACGCCTCCCTGCCCGCCCACACCCCCCTCCTCTTCTTCTCCTCCTGCCCTAAATCCCACCCCCCTGAGCAGCCCCCCTGCCCGGCAGCCCCCTCGGCTAAGGGCCCCTTAGGCAAAGGGCGGCTCCTACGGCTGCGGCTCCCTGTGACTGCAGGTGTCCGCAGGAGACGCCAGGCGCAGGTCCCCCATTCTATCTGGTCAGCTCCACCTGCTTGCCCAGCCCACCAACCTACACCTTTCCACTTCATTCACTTGGTTTCTACACTTCACTGTGTACCGCTAATTGTGGTAAACTAGGTCTGTTTTTTCTGCAGGACTAAACTTAGGTGGCCTTTACACTGGGTACCTAATTCGTATTACTGTGTTACTGTTGCTCTGAAATTGTGGTAAACTAGGGCTTTTCTCCCCTTGCAGGACTCTCAAACTTTGGTGGCCTTTACACTGGGTACCTAATTCGTATTACTGTGTTACTGTTGCTCTGAAATTGTGGTAAACTGGGCTTGCCGCTCATTCCTGCCCACTTGCTCCCATCTGTCTTCCCCCCCACTCCCTCCTTATTCCATGGTCCTCTCTATCTCTCCTATCTTCTCCAACTGCTTCTCCATTGACTATCCTGCTCTCCTCACTAAATCTGGTAGGAAAAAGTTTAAAAAGGATATCCTGGTCTCCAACCCAGGCCTCCCTATCGCTGCCTCCTCCAAGGAAACTCTTACTGACATCCTCTTTTTCGTGCCTTTCCCTGACCAATGGACCCTTCATATGGTCTCTGTCCTCTCTCCCTTCTCGACTTCTCCCATTAATGGTGGCACCCATTGGGATGTCCTCTTGGCCCCCTTCCGCTCCTCTAAGGCCATCATTAATGTCTACGCTAATGGGACCATCTTGGTCCAAGGCCCTCAGGCCAACCTCCACCTCTTTGATAGACGCTTCCCGTGCCTCATCAACTTCCTTTCCTCTCCTGCTGTCCCCTCTTCTCTGTCCTTGGCTACCTTGCCTCCACCCTCTCACCCTGCCCTCTCGCTGGCTCCTTCTTCACCTCCACAGGGCGTACCTCTGATCTGTACCCCTCCCCGGAAGTCCTTCAAGGATGGCAACCTTCTCCACATTGCCACTCTCAACTCTCGCTCTGCTGTCAAACATTCCGCTGATATCTGTCGCCTTCTTGAGGAACTGGACCTTGACATCCTCGGTCTCACTGAGACATGGTTCACGTCCAGCTCTGTCCCCAGCTTTGACACACTCTTACCTGACGGTTACAAGATCCTCTCCTTGCCCAGGCCCAACCATGCTGGTGGGGGTGTGGCCCTTATCTTCCCTGAGTGGATTCCTGCCATTGTCACTCCTACGCAGACCTACTCCTCCTTTGAATGCCTCGTCTGCCGACTCTCTCTCTCTCCTAGCCATTCCCTTACCGTGGCTACTATCTATCGGCCGCCTGGTCAAATTTCCTCCTCCTCTGAGTGGGCTGACCTCTACTCCTCACTCCTGTCCTCAACCACTCGACTCCTCTTTCTTGGAGACTTCAATATCCACCTTGATGCCTCCTGTCCTCCCTCTGGACTCTTTCGTGACCTCTGCAACTCTCTCTCACTCTCTATTCTCCCGTCTGGGCCGCCCCATTCTGCAGGGCACACTCTTGATGCTCTGATCTCTTCTGACCTTCCCCTCTCTGTCCCTCTCTCCACTCCGCTCTCCTAGAGTGATCACTTTCTCCTATCCTCCCACCTCACCGTCCCTTCCCCACAGGCAAAGCCACCCTCATCACTGCCACCCACCTTCGCGGTCATCCGACCCATGAAACGCGCGTCAGTTGAGGCTTTCGCTACCACCTTCTCGCCCCCCTTCGGCTGACTACCACCCTGACACAGCCCTCTCCACGCTGCTATATCTGATACCCTTGATATCCTTGCCCCCGTCATGAGAATCCGCCTGAAGCCCAAAGCCAAATGTAACTCCTAGTATGACTCAGATCTCGTCACCCTTAAACGCAAGTGCAGGGGTGGCAGAGAGGAAATGGCGTGCTTCATGTTCATCCTCTGACAAACTGGCCTGCCGCGTGCTCCAAAGGCAATACCGGCTCTCAGTTCTCACCAAGAAGAGAGCCCTTATCCAAGCCTGCATCTCCGCGGCATCTAACAATTCGGCCGAACTCTTTAAAATCTGCAAGGAGCTGGCCAACCCTGTTGCAGTCTCTACCTCTCCTGTCCCCTCCCAGGCCCTCTGCACGGCACTGGCCTCTCACTTCATTTAAAAAACTCAGGACGTCCTGTCCTCACTCTCCTCCTATCACCTCCCCCCTCTATTCCCTGCTCTTCCTCTGGCCCTTCTGCAGCCACCCCTCTTCCCTCCTTCTCTGCCTTCCCCTTTTTTCTTCCGACGAGGTTTCGAGACAAGTCCGATCTATGAAAGTCTAGTCAAAACAGGTCCATCCCTGTTCCTCCAAAACTATCAAGGACCACAGACTCCTTGGCTCCTGCCCTGGCAGACTTCTGCAATCACTCCTTCGCCTCTGGAGTGTTCCCATCTCCCCTCAAGCACTCCCTTGTGCACCCCCTTCTTAAGAAACCCTCTTCCGACCCCTCCTGCCCAGCTAACTATCACCCAATCTCTATCACTCCCTTCCTGGGCAGGCTCCTGGAGAAACTGGCCATCTCCCAGCTTAATATCCATGCTGAATCTGTTGGTAGTCTTCATGACCATCAGTCTGGCTTCAGAGCTGCCAGAAGCACGGAAACTGCTCTCCTGAAAATCCGTGAGGACCTGCTCTCAAACCTTGACTCTAACACTCCTTGTGTTCTCATTTTGCTCGACCTCTCTTCTGCCTTTGACACTGTCAACCACACCATCCTGCTCAACCGTCTCCGTGATAACCTGGGTATCACTGGTCAGGCTCTGGCGTGGCTGACCTCCTTCCTCTCCAATCGACCCTCCCAGGGCCAACTGGGTTCCT
Organism: Ambystoma mexicanum; assembly: GCF_040938575.1. Taxonomy (NCBI): domain Eukaryota; kingdom Metazoa; phylum Chordata; class Amphibia; order Caudata; family Ambystomatidae; genus Ambystoma; species Ambystoma mexicanum. The sequence goes on along the minus strand of NC_090933.1, from coordinate 1,260,403,670 downwards.
TCCTCTCCGACATCTTTTTCTCTACCTGTGGTGTCCCCCAGGGATCTAACCTCTCCCCCTGGTTGTTCAACCAGTATCTGGCACTTCTTGCTCACCGCATCGCCGCTCTCTGTCCCAACTTTCAGTGCTATGTGGATGATACCCAGCTCATTTTCAGGCTACCCTCGGCCTCCTCTTCCCCTTCCCTCATCTCTGACTGTCTTTCTGCTATCCAGAAATGGTGTGCCGCCAACGACCTCTGCCTTAATGCCAGTAAGACTGAGATTCTACTCATCGGCACACCCACTCCCTCCTTCGCTGCAGCTCTCTGGCCGGCCTCCCTTGGCCATCTTCCTGCTCCTAGCTGCAAGGCAAAAAAACTTGGGGTCATCTTCGACTCCACACTCTTTCTCTCCTCACATCTCTGACGTCTCCAAGAAGTCACACTACCAGCTACACCTCCTCAGAGGTATCCTTCCTTTCCTCTCCTTCCCCAGAAGCTCACGGTCTCCAGAGCCCTGGTTCTCTCAAAGCTGGACTACTGTAACAGCCTCTATCTAAATCTTCCTGCCTCTACTCCCCGCCCTTTGCAACTCATCCAGAACAGGACTGCGAGACTTGTCCTTGGCCTCAAGCCCAGGGACCGTATCACTCCAGGACTGAAATCACTACACTGGCTCCCAGTGGCTGCGAGGATTAAGTTCAAAACCCTCTGCATTGTCCACAAGGCATTCTGGGGCCTTGGGCCAAAATACCTTGAACTCTCTCTTCCTAAACATCTTCCTTCAAGCTCTTCGCTCATCCACCTCCAACTACCTCAGGGTCAGCCGCTTCTCCAAGCAACGAGCTGGGGGTAGATCTCTCTCCAAAGCAGGGGCCTCCCTCTGGAACAGACTTCCGGCCTCCCCGAAACTCGAGGAGAACCATCTCCGGTTCCGGAAGCACCTCAAAACCTTCCTTTTTGCCTCCGCTTTCTCCCCCTCTCTCCCCCTGCTAAAATCACTGAACCTGCACTGAATCTGCAACTGGGCCACTCACCGATCTCGGTCCTTGGCCCAGCCACTCTTCCCTGCACTGCCTACCTGCACTACGGGACTGTCTCTGTTTCCTACAGCCCCTTCCCCCGGCACTTACCTTGCACTTGCCACCAGCTGGCCCTATTATTTATCTTGTATTCTACTAACCATGTACTGCACTTTCTCCTCTCCCCTTCCCCTTGCACTTTTCCCATTCCCCTCTACCCTTGCACTTGCGCAATCTGAATGACACCTGGCCTAGTAGGATCGTTATCTGTCTCCCCTTGTTCCCCCCCCGCCTCGTCGCGCCTTGAAACACTTGTGTATAGGCGCGTTACAAATGCCATATCATATCAAGGGTCCACGCTACCTGCAACTCTCTCTTACTAAATACTCTCCTTCCAGATCCCTTCGATCTTCTGGCTCCAACTCTCTGCTGATCAAACGCGTCTCCAAGCAGAGAGCTGTGGGCAGATATTTCTCTCTCAGCTGGCTCTCTCCTAAGGAACAGTCTCCCTCTTTCTCTCAGTCTTGAACTGTACCACTTCAAATTCCGCAAACAACTCAAGACCTTTCTCTTCTCCGCCTTCTCCCGCCCATGCTAACCCCCCTTTTTCCTTTCACTGCACCTGCCCGCTCCGAAGGTCACAAGGCCTAGTAGGGCCGCTGTTTCTTTCCATTTATTCAGTTATTTCCATTGTTTATTTGTAATCCCTTGTTCCCTTTCGCTTGTGCCATGTGGTGCTTTGAAAAAATGTTTTGTTGTATAAGCGCTTATAAATGTCCAATGAATAAAAACGTTTAAAGCAGCTCAAAAACACACCCACTTGTGGGGTGCAAAAGGGGTTCCCGGATTCGAGGAGCAATGTTTTGCCAGATCTGTGAAAATCCAGCCCAATGACTAGCACTGATCTGAAGACAACAAAATCGGTACAATTTTCAGTGCAGGAAATGAGCCGGACAGAGCCGCGCTCCAGTAAGACTGGCCTTGCCGGATGCAGCATGTGGGCTGGCCTCCGACCCAGGGACTTGCCCATGACACTCACAGATCTGCTCTGAAGCCACGTTATCACACGGGGGTGCAACCCGCACTTCAATGAGCACTTCAATGAGCAGGCGGTTTCTGACGAATCTTTTGAAAGCAATCTGCTCATTGAAGCGCGGGATGCTCTTTCGATTGATAACTCAGCTTCAGAACAGGATAAAAGTGAGATCTGACCTGAAACCGAGTTATCACATGCACAAGCAACCCACGTTTCAACATGCAGACGCTTTCAGTAGACACGGCATGGGAAACTGAATACAGAACAGCCAAAACATCGTATACTTGTTGCAGTTGTCCATACTGGTATATATGTCTTGCAATGTACCGACATGTTTTTTCTTAGTGCGAGTAGTTGAGTAGTATGACCAATCAAAACTGGAGAGTCCAACTTTCATTATTCACTTGTAAGTGTTTCTTACTGAATCACTATAAGACATGTTTCAAATTTAAAATAGTGGACCTTATGTTCCCATAATGGTTTTTTCTTCAATATAAATGAGCCATGATTGGGTTCTACGAATAGATACTGGGGAGAAGTTTGTTGATATCCTGCCGGTAATTCCGGCGTGATACCAACAAAGTGACCTACCGATTCCGCTGCCCGATATTACCGTGATATTACAAGCAGCGGAAAGGGCGTTAAACCCTCATTCCAGGTGATTGCCAGTATTACTGGCATTTTTTTGGCTCTTGGCTGGAGGTAAATCAGTGCCCCCCCACCTGTAATTTTGCTGGGCAGGAAAAGTGCCGGTAATGGCATTATTGGCAATTTTACCAGCACTTTTCCCACACTGAAAAGGTATAACCCCCAATGAATTGCATAACCTGGCCCTCTGCCCAGCCCCTCCTGGCCACGGACCCGCCCCTCCAAGGATGAGAGGGTTCCCCCAGTACATTTTTTCCATTTCCAGCACTGGTGGTGTTCACTAATGTGCACTACAGCTGGCGGGATCAAATTACTTCCGGCATGCATGTGGTGCTGGCTAAGGTGACAATGACACCCACTGCACAATCCATAGACGCTGGAGGAGTCCGGCATGCATGTGGTGCTGGCTAAGGCGACACTGACACCCACTGCACGGTACATAGACGCTGGAGGGGTCCGGCAAGCGTCTGGTGCTGGCTAAGGCGACACTGACACCCACTGCACGGTACATAGACGCTGGATGGGTAAGGCAAGCGTGTGGTGCTGGCTAAGGTGACAGTGACACCCACTGCACGGTCCATAGACGCTGGAGGAGTCCGGCATGCGTGTAGTGCTGGCTAAGGTGACAGTGACAGCCACTGCACGGTACATAGACGCTGAACGGGTACGGCAAGCGTGTGGTGCTGGCTAAGGTGACAATGACACCCACTGCACGGTACATAGACGCTGGAGGGGTACGGCAAGCGTCTGGTGCTGGCTACGGCGACACCGACACCCACTGCACGGTACATAGACGCTGGAGGGGTCCGGCAAGCGTCTGGTGCTGGCTAAGGTGACAGTGACACCCACTGCACGGTCCATAGCCGCTGGAGGAGTCCGGCATGCATGTGGTGCTGGCTAAGGTGACAGTGACACCCACTGCACGGTACATAGACGCTGGACGGGTCCGGCAAGCGTGTGGCGCTGGCTACGGAGGGTACCACGAGTAGGCAGAGAACTGCTTCAATAGATGCCCCATCACAGCTGCCATTTAATTCCAGGTTTCATTTGTGCGCTCTCTTTCACACGCTTCATTCACAGATCATCCCTAGACCCTGCCGTTCACACACAGGTGGGTCAGTTCAGCAAGACCCACAGTCAAGTATTCATGTAATGCGTGCTGGTTTACCCGGGCTGCTGTTTGTAACCTCAGTGTGCTTAAACACAGCATGTATGGGCAACCACGGTGGTAATCTGGCAACATTCTGGAAAAGGCCGAAAGCTGCTGCCCACGGAGAAACGTAAAATAAGACCGAGAATCAAGTGCGGACATCACAAAAACCATGAGATTGAAATAATTTCTAAACCAACATCTCTGGCGCCACCATGCGGATGCCAATCTAGCTACAATTTAAAAGTACGGTATAGGAGTGCTGCGCGGTCACACACACTATAGTAGAATAGCGGTATATTAAGAGATGCTGTGAATGAACAGGAGTTACCAAGTCTGGTTTATGAGAAGGCGCTAGCTCTGGACCAGGGAACTATAATGTGGCGTGCTGAGCTTATAACGTCAACATTAAATGCATGTTTGTCCACTACGAATAAAAACAAACGTAACGCTGCCCTACGTGCTTTCAGGAAGATGCACAACAAAGCGATAGCGTGCTAAGGCGGATCCTAAAATGATGCTCCGCGGAGAGAAAGCTAATGAACGGGTGCCTCATCACCATCTATTCAAAAAACCAAACAGCAGACTGACACACCTGCTTCCGCCATCGCAAACATTCCCATCAGCGTCCAATCGGATCCATCCCAATTCAATTGCCGACATGGATGTAATGTGCCATCGGTATATTTGACTGGCACCATTTACCCTGGAAAGCAGCTCCTTGGCATTGGGTTTATAATAGTACACCCATATTTTACCACGCCGGTTAAAAGGCTAGGGTTTGCAAGCTCAGAGTAGGGTTAAGACAATACACCTTTTGCATCAAGTCAATAATCAAGCTAAAAAGGGAAATCATGTCCAACTAGCATCTCCAAAAACCCTCGAAAGCCATTTCCTCCTACAATGGTTTCCCTCTTTTTCATTGAATACATTTAAATCATCATTTGTTGTTCAAGCTTTAAAATAATTAATACAACATGGCGTAAAAGAAATCAACAGTCTGCAGTCACCCCCACTCTTCGCCTTCATCGGGCATCTTCAAGGTCCAACCTAAAGCACCCCCCCCAATGGCCCCCAGCCAAACTTACATATTATATAGCTCCAACATGCACACTCGCCGTTTCAAACAGACTACCCATATAACAATGTTCCATCTAACAAGGTTCAAGTTCACCAGTAATAACAAAAAGAATAGCATTTTTTTTTAATCTGGAGTCTCACTGGTCTAAGTGCTGTGATAAGTGTTAGTATCAAATGTAATGCTAATGTAAAGTGGTTTTGTACAGCACAGATCTGAAATGAAATTTGTGGGGGGCGTGTGGCTTTGCAGGTGTTTATAAGAGAGGCAGTTACTGAACCTATGGCGTTCATAAGTGCCGGTTGGAAGTACCAGACTCCCGCGTGCTGGTCTGGCTCCATGTGGTTTGTGGCTTTGACACTTGGGTATATGCTCTATCTACAAGGGAAAACTCAAGATCTATTAGATGACAGTGCTGGGACACTTGGAAAGACACTGGCAGAGCACAGTACGTGAGAAAGACGTAGAAGGCTGTGCGATGAGCTCTGAGCTCCGAGAGGGGGTGCTCCTGGATTATAGTGGCCAGATAGATACCAGCCACTGCGGGGCAGGACGATTTGGCGAAGCCAGTTCGGCGCGGGCCGATTCGCTGAGATATTTCGGCACGCCCATTTTGGCGCGCCCAATTCGGCGCTGGGACGTTTCGCCGCAGGGCTCTTTTGGCGCAACAGATTTTTTTTTAATGCACTAGTATCGGGGAGAGCAGGACGAACGATTGTAACATATGGTGCCGAAACCCGGGAGCTCTTCTGTTCATCAAGTGCACAGAGATAACAGCAATACAACGGGTAAGTGAAAACATTTTCGCGGACCCTGTTGCATGTTGCGGTAGTGGAATTTGGGGAATTTGGAGTCTTCAGGGACTCTAGGAATAATACAAAGATAGGGCAGAGCATTCTTAGGCACCTGTAATACAGTCAGAGCACCGGGGCGTGGAGAGTGGGTGTAGGGTCGATGCTGTAGAGGGCACAGAGTGGGAGGTCTGTCTGAAGGTTGAATAAAAAGAGCAATAAAAAGAGGAATAAAAGAGGGCAGAGCATTCTTAGGCACCTGTAATACAGTCAGAGCACCGGGGCGTGGAGAGTGGGTGTAGGGTCGATGCTGTAGAGGACACAGAGTGGGAGGTCTGTCTGAAGGTTGAGTAAAAGAGGAATAAAAAGAGGAATAAAAGAGATTAAAGAATACAGATTACAGAATACAGTTTCAGTGGCAACATGGCAGATGCCGGTCCACTGACAAGGCAAGAGGCGGGTGAAGATCTGTCATATAAGTCGGGGGCAAGGGCTGTGCTGGAAAGGCTGAAGAGCATGTTGCACAATTGGGATGTGATCCCCCAGTCGGTACAAAGGAAGAAGGAGTTTGGGGCTGCCCACGAACATCAGTTACAAAGGGTGGTGAAGGGAATGGACAAGGGAGGAAGTGCTGAATCACAAGAAAAGGTACAGAGTGATCAGAGACGCTCAGATTTTGAAGTAATGCTTACACAAAAGTTCATGATCGGCACAAGATGGCAGCTGCTAGTAGAGATAAGGAGGGTGGTTGAAGGGAATGTGGAGGAAAGGTTAAGATCCGCCAAGGGGTGGGCAGACATTCTGAATGCAGCTGATGACGCATGGCTGAAAATGCAAAAAACAGTGTTAGTAAAGGAGGGGGAGGAGAGAGGACACACAGAGGGGCAGGAATGTGAGGTGCCAGCACCAGTGCCTTTGGGGGTTGGGGTGGATGACGCACAACGCTGTGGGGATGGCTCTATGTATTTCCGAGAAAGGGAAGGAAGTGGGGGAAGATACCGGAGGGAGGACATTTTGGAAGAGAGAGATGCAATGACTGATTTGGCAAACGGGGTCCTGACAAAATGGGGGAAGGCATGTCCAGACAAAGGGGCAATAAATAAACTGAATTTCAGAAGGACAGGTGACTGTGCAGTGTGCACCTTAGACAAGGAATTGAACAAGATGATAGTGAAAGGTGTAGTGTCAAGCGAATACATGCCAGAGAATGTCAAATCACAACAAGAGGCTTTCAGGGCATGTGCACCAGAGAAGCACATTGACAGGCCCACATATGAAGTTGGTGGTCAGTGTCAGCGTCACTTAATAGTGTTTGGGGGGGAAAGAGCAAAGCATGGTGAAGCACAATCAGTGGTGCTGCATCTGGGAAGAAAGATGGTAACTGCATCTGAGCGAGAGTGGCCCGTGGCACCTGACAATGATCCACAGCCAGAGCTAATGGCATCCATAGAAGATAAGGAGTGTCATTTGATGGAGGGGCCACAGCTTGAAGTGGTGGAGATTATCTTACAGAAGAGCAAGAAGCAGGATCAAAGGAAATGTGAGCGCCTCCTGGGTATTTGGAAAGCAGAGGATGAACTAATGATTAAGCTTCTCAATGCAGAGAAAGGGCAAGACAATGCATTTCAGTGCCCGACAGAGAGGGCCTGGGGGCCCACAGCAAAAGATGAGTGGCAGGAGCACATGGACATTTGTGTGGCTCAATGGAAGAACAAACAGAAAGAGGTGCCCAAGAAGGAGCAGTTCAAACAGATGGATGAGAAAGACACACAGTGGCAAGACTGGCTGTCATTTGTTCTCCATGGACTGCTGAGAGAGTTTTCAGCGACCAGGTATTCACCATGGAAGATGCTACTTGGGAAAAATATGACAAGCACTGACAAGTGGCTGCTGACACTGACTGCGGGTGCACCTAGGGAATGGGAGGTACTAGAGGGTTACTATCTATTGGAAAGTAAGGGAGAGTTTGACTTGGACAGTGCAAACAAACATGACAGGCACATGTATGTGGTGTTGCTGAATGTGAGAGTGACAGGGATGCTCAGAGCTGGAAAGGGCGGGACATGTAGTTATGTTTGTTTTAGATGCACTCTAGATTATGGCTGAGGTTAATAGGTGGCAGTGTTTATGCAATATAGTACAGTGAAGGGCTTTAGATGAGTAAAGACATAAATAAGCTGTCTTAGTTTGGTAATGTTTTTTGTTATTTTTCTGCTTCTTTATTGAGTAAGAATAGTTTTATTACAATGTGCTTATGTAGAAGTAGTGCAAGGGTTTTCGTTAGTGATTGATAGATAAAATAAGAAGAGATGAAAAAAAAGTGGGCACATGTTACGTGGTACATTTCTGATTCTGCACTTTCTTTTGGTTCGAGATACATCACATCTGAAGCAGGAACACTGGCCTAATGATTTGACATAAGGACTGGCCTAAACATCTAACAGCCATGAAAGCAGATGTCGCAGAGAACCACCAGAGCACAACCAGCCCAGCTAGCTGTGGAATGCCGCAGGCCTCGCAGAGACGGGCATGAACAGCCCTCCCTTCGAGAATGTACACAGTTCGGATGCTGCTGGCTCAAGTCCCAAGGTTGATAAGAGCCTGACTTGCAAAGACAATCTGAAGTTACGAAATGTACTTGATTAACTTTTCTTCGGCGAAATGAACTATTGTTATGAATACGTACGGCTAATGGGAGGAGATTAATATGTAGCTTTGCATTGTACATAAGTATGAGCCAGGCCTGGGAGGGGGCAGAGTCGATGCAGCCCTCCAGAGCCTGGTGTGTGTGTTAACATTACAGCACTTTTACAACCCCACTTCTGGCTTTGTGGGTTATTTGTGTCCGAGTGCCAAGTGCGTGGAATGCCTGAGACGGTGCGAGGGAGCTGGATTTGCACTAGTATCGGGGAGAGCAGGACGAACGATTGTAACAGTATTGCATTATGGTGCTGAAATATGTGACTTGTGGACAGTACAGGAACACTACCAGTTTGGCCTAACGGTGACGTTCTCCACCGCAGATGCTTTCAGGCTATGGTTCGCATATATATATATATATATCACATATTCCCTGCTTTCACTCGCATTGCCCCCATATATATATTCATATTCCCTGCTTTCACTCGCATCGTCTCCCCCAATACGATGCTGTAGTAAATTTTTTTTTAAAAAACACGATATGTAACATGATGTTTCTTATCACGATATCGAATTATGTTGGTAAAATATGTCACTTGTGCACATTCAAACAGGACGGCGAGTTTGGCCTTGTGGTTACGCTCTTCGCCCCCCAGTTTACAGGCTACGGTTCATGGCTGAGAAACAGCTTTTATTTTTTTTTACCTTTCTTTTATTTTACCATTAAAATAAAAATAATGGTATGTTTTGATAATCAGAAAAATAATCATGGTATAGCTCAGCCACGAACCATCGTCTGGAGGACTGCAGGCGGAGATCTTAACCACAAGGCCAAACTGCTCCTGCGAGTGCAAAAGTTACCTATTTTACTGCCATCATTCAATATGTGTGTATATGTGTGTATATATATATATATATATATATATATATATATATATATATAATCGCTGGATTTACATGTTACATTATACCGTTTGTGAAGGAGACGTCCATGCGGAGAATGGTGTGTTCCAAGTGCTCCATTTCCATTTGGCGTGAGGGTGTTTGGACGTGGCTGACATTGCAGCCACGTCTAAACATCCCTCGCGCCAAATCGGCGGCGCCAGAAAGGGGTGTACCGCAGCCACTGAGATGCCTTTTAGCAGCTAATTATTAGCACAGGACATATGCCAAGTGTCTGGAGGAATGGCTATGGGGGACACAGGACTCACACTCTGCTGCTTCCTCCCACACTGTATAATAATATAAAGAAAGCAAGCCCATGAGCTGTGCCCTGCAGGGGCACATATGTTCAAGTGCTTGCTTTCAGCGCACTGCATTCAGTATTCTGTCAGACAATAGGGACAGTTTTATCTATAATCTGTGCCACTGGGTTATACAGGTGATCGACACCTGCTGTTAATCGATGGTTGTTTGATGCAGGTTTACATCTTGTTGTTATGTAGGCGCTGCATACACGCAGGAGGCTGCATAGCTTTGACACGTATACACACTGCAAGAGAAATTACACCACCCCAGCCCAGCTTCAAATAACATGTATAAAAGGACTTTGTTTAGCAGAAGAGACATCAATCATAGGTCAGCTTAAAAGAATATGTGCTCAAAGAAAGTCTGTTTAAGGCACGGAGTACAAGGGTGATTAGCAATGGGGGCAGGAACCTCACTTGGCCCCTGTAGTGAGTTTAACCGTTTTCAGTTTTGGGCTGAACATCCTGAATGAGACGGTGCGCCATTAGTACGGTTGTAGATGAAACACTATTGGTTTTAAAGTCCCTTAAATAAAATGCACTGTTGGTAATGCAGTGATTTTGAGCACAATCAGGGATCCACTGCTGATGTTGAATTATTTGAAGGTAGAGTGGCACGCCCTAAAGTAGAAAGCTACAAAAGGTAGCCCAGCAGGTTGAGGGATTTGTTTTGCAGAGCGGTTATACATTTAAAGCTGGATGTACAGCGTGGGCCTTTCTGGAATTCATTATAAAACAATAGGTGCTTTAAAACGCACAGTTTGAGCTAAGGGATGGGTTGGACTAGTCACATGCTCATATTCAGGGCAGAGGTGCGGGAATGTTTGCCCCTTTAGTGAAAATGAAAAGTTGGCATCCATGGACCCATAGCTCAGGGATTGCTGTCCTGTCGGCACGATAGAAGCATTTACATTCAATTGAGCAGTTTGACAAGTAAATAGCATCTTAATAGGTATACCATGTGATAAAACGTAAAGCAAAGGGCACACTAATCAAAACATAATCGAAGGAATTTAAGGGTAGTGTGACACAAAAATAAAACAGTTTCAAGAAAACTGATGGATATGCGTTTAAGAAATAGGTTTATTTTTGGAAAGGTCTTTTTTGTTTCTATGTAATTGTAAGATGCACATTTATAAAACACTAGTGTGACCAGTGTGATGTTGTAATGTGACTTGGAAGGTGTTCTGATCAAGCGGAGACTGGATAAGGTAAGGAAGATACTTAGTATTAGGAGCGAGCAACAGGCACTGCACCCAGCTCAGCTCCAACAGTCAAAGTGCTTCCAGAACTACATGTAGTTCTGGAACACCAACAAAAGAAGACAGTAACGTCACGTAGAGATCAACTCAACACATCTCCCTCCTTATGAATTGCAAACCAATAATACCAAAATACATTACTCACAACAGAAATCCTTGAAACAAATAGGCATTTTTTATATTCTACCTTAAGGCATGTCCATGACCATGGCCTGATCATCCACCCCATTTCTCTTGTGGCACACCTCATTTTCCTCCACTTCTACATTCACATTATCAAACTCCACCACCACTTCATCATTCCTCTCTGCAGAACTTTTGACCAACCTCCCTTTTGACCAACACTCACCTCCTTCTACAATTACCACACTGTCTCAAACTGCTGCAATTCTCTTTGGCCCTATGAACTTGCTCTCCAGACACTTAGACTCAAATCTGGGATTCTTTATCAGCACTACATTTCTCACAGCCCACTCCAATGTCTTGACATTTACAGCCAAATCAAACCTTTGCTTATACTCACTTTGAGCCTCTGTTATCAAATTCATGACTTCCTGCCGGTCAACATTCACACACACTGATAACCCCAACCAACCAGGGCACAGTTTGGTGGTTGGCTGACGGCCCTTCAACGATACAAATGGAGAAACCTTGGTGATGGAATGAGGTGTGATGCAGTAACTCCACACCATCTCTTTCAGTACCTCCTTCCACAACAACCCCAAACTAAATGCCAAATGTATCCCTCCTTTGAGAAATCTATTGGCCCGTTCAACTAATCCATTCGCTCTGGGGTGATACAATGCTGTACGCAAATGTCTGATCCCAAAGCGTGAAAGAAACTCCTCCATTCTCTCTGAACAAAACTGGACCCTGTTGTCCGTAATCATTTCAGCTGGAAAGCCCTCTCTGAAGAATACATCCACAAAATACGCTATCATCTCAGTTGTGGTGGCTTCCCTCAAAGCCCTCCACTCTAACCATTTAGAGTGGTAATCGACCATCACTACAACAAACTTGAAGCCATCCCCTAAACCTTGTATGGGGCCCATAAGATCCACTGCAATCTTCCTCCAAGGGTCACGCGGAACCTGTACAGGAGAAAGCAGAATCTCTCTCACAGCTTTCCCTTTGTCACTCCTCTCACACTCCCTGCATGAACGGATATTCCTTTCCACCTCACCGTCCATACCCGGCCACCAAAACGATTGCCTCAATAATCTCTTCGTGCCCCCCCATACCTGGGCGACCCTGATGGGCTAAGTGTTAAGTTGCAGTAATCACACTTTGAGACTGGAAGCTTCAACCTCTTTATTGTAGTAGGTTCATATCCAAGGAGAGCCACCCCCAGCCAGGGGCAGCAGAACCGTCCTCCACCCTTCCACAATCCACTCTCCCCAGCCTTCCAGAACCTGGGAGCTTCAACATGACTATCATCTAGGTTCTGCTGTAACCAAGTGTCATAAGATGCAGAGATTGAATGCTAGGTGGATGACATGTACACACTGACTAACATGTTGCCATGAATGACATATAACCCATCCTAACACCTCCTCTCCTTAACCATAAAATATACAAATGCAAAGATTAAAGCCTTTTTTGCTAAGAAAAATGGGCTACTCAAAAATGAATTACTAAAATGATACATATTTAATGTAGTACATATCCTGCATCCTATGAATGAATTCTACAGCATCACACACCTTTCACTCATCTTCTCCCATTTACATTTACATTCTGCTCCTTGACCGACCTGCAAAGAGCCACTCTCTCCTTGTTCCAAACACCACCTCCTTTGACTAAGACTGAAGGACCTAGATCCTTAACCTGTTTGGGCTCGGAAAATAATGAAGCCCCTTTGCGTACCTTGGTGGGAAGTTTGACTTTAATCCAGTCACCCTCCCAACCTTGAATTCTCTACAGCAATTCTTTTGATCATACCGCTCTTTAGATTTGGCCCCAGATTCAAGAACTTTCCCTCTCACATTCTCTAGATCTACTCCTACTAGCTTGAATCTACCCATCCACCCAGGACATATGTGGGAATTGGGCCTCCTTCCTAATAGCACCTCAAACGGGTACACACCTGTGGCACTGTGGGGGGGCTAGCCTGTACTGGAACATTCTTTCCATCACTGTCCTAATCCAATCGCCACCAGTGGCAACTGCAATCCTAATAGCCTCCATAAGAGTTCTGTTGAAGCGTTCTACACACCCATTGCCCTGGGGGTGGTATAAGGACGTGTTGACTTGTTCTATCTCATGATTACTCAATAATTCCCTAAATTCCCTGGACACCAATTGAGAACCATTGTCAGACAGACATTTACTGGGAAATTCTTCTCTCCAGAATACTTGTTCCATAAATTTTATAATGCTGCTGCTGGAAATGTCCTTTAATACACGTACTTCAGGCCATTTTGACAATCGATCCATAACCACCAACAAGTAGCTGTCTGTTCCACCACTAATGTTAAATGGACCCAATAGATCTAAAGCAATTTCATCTCACGGTGCTCTGGGACATTCTCTCACTTTCATAAGCACTTTCTGTACTCTGAGTCCTTTATTTACTTCAACAGATTCCACGCAATCTTTGACCTGTTCCTCTGTATCTTTGTCAACTCCAGGCCACCAAAACTCTGACCTCACCAAACCCTTTGTTCTGGCAATACCCAAGTGTCCAACATGGGCTAAATCTACTATTAATTTTCTCATCCTGAATGGAGCAACCATCTGATGTCCTCTATGTAAATAGCCATTCTGAGCCCATAATTCTTCATTTACTTTGGCGAAACCCCACAAATCAACACTGTAATTTTTTTATTTTTCCATCCATCACTAATGTCAACAGTCTTTGGTAAGTAGTAGCCTCACCACAAGCAGTGTCCCAATCATTCTTTTTAAATGTCTCATGTACCTGAAATATCTCTACACTTTCCTCAGAACATAAACCATAGTCACTGGTTTGAGCTTCTCTGTGTACAGATCTAGATAAGGCATCTGCACCCACATTGGTCTCACCATTGACATGAAGCATGGTAAATTGTAACCCTTGCAGAGAAGTTACCCACTTCATGATACGCCTGGATACTCCTTCCAAACCACCTTTAGTAAAAATCCCAACCAAGGGTTTATGGTCTGTGCAAATCATGAACTATCTGCCCCACAGAAACCTTTTAAATGTTTCGACTCCCCAGACACAAGCTAGGGCTTCCTTTTCCACAACGGAATATCTACCTTCCGGTCCCTTCAGTGACCTGGAAGCAAATGCCACCGTATGCAAACCCATCCGATCTTCTTGCATGAGCACAGCACCAATACCATAGTCACTGGCATCCACAAAAAGCAAAGTACGTTTCCCTTCCTCAAAAGTCCTCAAAATGGGTGCATTAACAATGGACATTTTTATTTTCTCTAATTCTTCCCTGCAGTGATCATTCCATTTAAAGACAACTCCCTTGCGAGTAAGCATTCTCATGTTCCTTGACATATCCGATAAGCCTCTGATAAATTTACCATAGAATCCTACTAAACCAAGAAAAGACAAAACATCCTTTTTATGGCTTCTATGGCTTCCTCTATGGGTTTGACACCCTCCCCTGTGATCGCATGGCCTAAATAAACCACTTTGTTGGCCTTGAATATACACTTTTCCAAAGCTACTGTGAGACCTGCTTCCTTCAGTATGTCCAAGGCTCTCTTTAACCGCTCATCATGTTCGACTTCATTGCTCCCACACACAAGGACATCATCTTGATAACACATGACGACTCTCTCTCCCCCAAGCAATCTATACATTATACTCTGAAAGAAACTCGCTGCTGAAACCAACCCAAACAGCATGCAAACATATCTGAATAGCCCAATTGGTGTGATAAAAGCTGTAAGATCCCTAGAGTGTCATAAATCACCAAAGTATCTTATGAAAAGGATACGGTAAACCAAAAGGATACAATTGATAGGGGTCTTCCGGATCCTTGAATTCACACGATTTGATAGTAGTGAGGTCAATTTAGACCTTCGAAATGATACAACTCTCTGACCGGTAAAACAGGCAGAGAGAAGGATCACTGGAAAGGGTGTGGGAGAGTAATAGGAAGGCAGTCTAGGAAAAATAAAGCATCATGAGAAACTATCCCAACTAAACTCTCTGATATAATTGCAACAATGCTAATTTCAACACTAACCTGTAGGCTTAGAACTGGAGTATCCACCAAAGTCTGTGAAGAAATCCAGGAAAAGAACCAACGACAAAGGAGGGAAGGTTAGTAAGGGAGACTTATCCCGAACTGCACGAGGCTCACGCTAGATACCGGGTTGGTGCACCACAGCATAGCGTCCATAGTTCTGTGCACAGTCACCTTCAAATAAAAGTTGTAGATAAACCTTCCTTTCCCACAAAGAACAGAACAATATTGAAATGAGTCCACCTGTTATATCCTCACAGGTTCAAACCAACCGCGTGCTGGATACACGAAACAAGAGTATACGCCGCCAGAACAACTGCGCTCGATGAGTTCCAACGTCCACGTGGGATTTTGCACGCGAACCAAGTACACGCAGCCAGACCAGCTGCGCTTGAAGAGTTCCAGCGTTCGCGTGGGATTTTGCACGTGAACCAAGTACATGCAGCCAGGGCAGCCTCGCTTGAAGAGTTCCAGCGTCCGCGTTGTATTTTGCATGCGAACCAAGTACACGCAGCCAGGCCAGCCGTGCTTGAAGAGTTCCAGCGTCTGCATGAGAGTGAAAGTGGAAACGTACACGCGGACAGGAAAACAGCATGCAAAATGGAATAGAAACCCGCGTGTGAGAAGACACGCTAACGAAACCTGCTGAAGGCAGATAAAGGAGATCGCGTGTGAAGGAAACACGTCGATGAAGGCCAAGGAGGCAACTGACGGGATGCGAAGACGCAGATGAAGAGTTCAACTACCAAGACGCCAACATTTTCAATCAGAAGCAGCGAGCCACGTATCCACGCAGCTTATGAAATTTCTGTCGTAACACACGTGACTATCCTGAATCACACGAATTCAGTGACGCGAATAATGCAGATGTCGTTTTCCAGGTAGTACATCAAACAACCTCCATTTCGAATAAAACGATCTAGCAGTTCTATGAGCATAACCCGTTCTCCGTACAGACGGAGTTCCAGATCGAGAGGTAAAATGTCCAGCATGCATGACGTAGAGTCAGCATGTAACTCCACTTGATGGTAGGCCGATTTTAAATCAAGGATGGAAAACACTTTGGAGCCAGATACTCCTACCAATAGGTAATCTATTCTAGGCAAGGGAAATCTGTCTGCTACCACCATACTATTCAAATGCCTGAGGTCAATGCATAATCTCAACGATCCATTGGTTTTCTTGACCACCACTATGGGACTAACCCACTCTGACGAGTCTATCTTTTCAATCACTCCATCAGTTTCCATCCTTTTCAATTCCTTCTCTACATCTTCTCCAAGAGCCAGGGGAATAGTACGCAATTTTGCAATCTTGGGTATGGCACCCTTTTTCAATCGAATTTTATGCACAAACCCCTTCAAACACCCCAATTTGTTGGGGTTGGTATCTAAACGTACCTTAGTGGTGCCTTCACTTTTCACTGACAACACTTGTTCCGGATGGCTCGCTTCAAGCCTTATTTTTAATTCAGCTTGGTCAACTCTCCCCCTCTATTGGCAACATGTATGATCCCTGTCGATTTCCTGTCTTTAAATTGTAGTTCAGCTTAGAAACTATGACCTCTATAGGCACATCTCCATATGCGTTTGCTCTGACAGTATTTTCCCACAGCGTACAACACTAAAACTTCTCCTTCCACGCTTGTACACTTATCAATGTGTAATCTGCTCCACTATCTAAAAGCATAGATACTGGCACTCCTCCAACCAACACAGTGGAATACGTTTTTTTCTTTCTTATCTTGCCATCAATGGCGTTTACTGAACTACTTCTCTACCATTTTCACTGTAGGGATCATCCTCATAATCTACACTGACCTCATGTACTTGACCCGGGGTAGTGTTAACATTTTTACAACACCAGGCAATATGTTCTCTCATACCACAGTCATTACATATAATATGTATTGCAAAACACTCTTTGTCAGACGCTAAGTGTGACAAACTCCCGCATCTATAAACACCTCCTTCCAGGAGGACCCCTGGAAGATCCAGTCTCTCTAAAATTCCTAAAAGCATTTGTCTCCTTAGACACTCCTCTGGTGTCTTTTGCTAGTGGCCATTGCCGACCCCTTGCTCTGCCAGTAGGGGGCCTATTTTCCTGGCGATCCTCAAGTCTCTTTGCCACTTGTGCAGAGCGCCTTGGGGGCCCTGTATTCTGTCTTTGAGCAACTTTTGAAACCTATTTTCCTGGCGATCCTCAAGTCTCTTTCCCACTTGTGCAGAGCGCCTCGGGGGCCCTGTATTCTGTCTTTGAGCAACTTTTGAAACTTTCTGGATTGCCCCTTCGCTGTCCTCCGACTTGGGTCTTTCATTAGTTGCACTGTCTGCCTGAACCAATTTTATGCACTGGTCTGTGTGCTCCATGGTTTTTGCAATTTCAATGGCTCTGTCTAATGTGGGGTTCCTCTCTTTCCATAATTCCTTCTTGATGTTGTCATTGGAGCATTTGATCATTAGCTGATCCCTTAAATGCTCATCCTGACAATGATCAAATCTGCACTTAACAGCTAAACCCCTCAAGGCTGTAACAAAATCTTCAATGCTTTCTCCACTCTTGACATCTTGTAGCAAATGTGTACCTCTCCAGTATAATGTTCTCCTCAATACAGTAATGCTTATCCAATTTCGCCAATGTTCGCTCATAAGGGCCTCCATCAGGAATAGCTATGGGTTCTGGTAATTTTTTTAAGACTTCCTGCCCTGCCGTTCCCAAGCAATGAAATAACAATTTGTCCTTGCGCTCATTAGAAAAATTGGCACCAACTACTGCTAGTGCGTACTTATGGAAACCTTCTTTCCAATCTGCCCAACGCACCTTCGGCTCACCTGAGGTGGGTAAGAAGAAGATTGGAGCAGGTACGTTTGCCAGGTTTTGGCTTCTACTTAGATCAAAGTTACTTCTGTAAAGTAATAGCTGCGCTCATTCAAACAGCCCGCCCCCCCGAATTTATGCTGTTAAATCTGGGGACTGTTATCACTCTTCAGCCACTCACCTGTGAAAGTCCTTGTCGAGTGCCACTGGATCAGATCGTCTTGTCAATCAGCTGTGCCAGCCCCAATCCTTATTATAATGATCATCCAGCGCGTCAGATGAAAAGGAAACAGGTAAAACAAAACTGATCCAAAATGGCCCCCACGTCATCAGGTCCTTTCCTATAGGACCGCGATGACGTGCGGCGGCACTCTAACAACGAGCAGATACAGCCAAGATGGCCACCACGTCGTTGGGTCCTTTCCTATGGGACCATAATGACGTATGCTGCAGAGGCCGCGGATCGTCGTCTGTGACGTTGGTGGCTCTCTCTTCGGCTGCTAGCCTTGAATGTAAACAAGGCGTGTGGCGCACACGCAACTCAAACTGTTGCGGTGAAAATGTCCAAAATGGTTCAACTGCACCGCTGCAACTGGCGGTGCCGATCGGGACAGTCTCGTAATGGACCGCCCCCTCCTTTCTGTCGGATCTGTTGGGCCGTTGCTTCTGCCAGTTCCTCACTTGCCAGTCTCACTCACTTCCTCACTCGTCACTTGCAGGCTTCGTCTCCACTACTCTCATGCTCCATGGGCCTCTCCCAGCCTCTTTCTGGCACGGGTAAACTTTCCACCCAGGACGCTGCACACTCCTTGACACCACTGGGGGCCGTATCTCCTTGGAGCTCAATCCTCGTCGCCAACTGTTAAGCTGCAGTAATCACACGTTGAGACCGTGGAAGCTTCAACCTCTTTATTGTAGTAGGTTCATATTCAAGGAGAGCGACCCCCCAGCCAGGGGCAGCACAACCGTCCTCCTCCCTTCCACAATCCACTCTCCCCAGCCTTCCAGAACCTGGAAGCTTCAACAAGACCATCATCTAGGTTCTGCTGTAACCAAGTGTCATAAGATGCAGAGATTGAATGCTAGGTGGATGACATGTACACCCTGACTAACATGTTGCCATGAATGACATATAAGCATCCTAACATTAAGTTAACCAACCGACTCCTGACCCCCCCAAAGGGGGAACAACTTTGGAATCTCTCCTCAGCCTGCTACCATCTTCAGAAAGACTTAGTTCCTGTTTTACCTCATATAATCGATCACAAATCTGATCCAAAACCTCTTTACCAGGCCACAGTCCATTCCTTCACCTTAGACACTGTCACATCCTCTCCATCCGTTTCAAGCCACTCTGCTTTACTCACAGCACTGGCCACAACATTAGAAATTATCATGTCCTCCTCCCAGATCATTCCTATAGAATCCCCCACCACCTCAACCGAAAGACGAGACAGACAATCAGCTACAACATTCTCTCTACCCTGTACATAGCACACCCTGAAATTGCACCCTTGTAACCCAACCATCGCCTGGAGATTCTGGGCGAACCCTTCTCCCACCCACTGCTACTCATCAACTGCACAAGGGGTTTGTGATCTGTCTTGACCTGAAATTGTAGACCCCACAAGAAAAACTTGAAATGTAAAAATCGCCCAGAACACAGCCAGGGCTTCTCTTTCTATCATGGAATAATTTTTCTCAGCACCCCTTAAAGGCCTAGAGGCAAAAGCGATGATGTGCTCCTCCTTTCCTGAATCAATCTGAATTAATGAGGCACCCAAACCAAACAACTTGCATTAACGGATAGAACAGTCTCTCTGCCACACACAAAACCACCTATGGGCGGCGCATTCCCAATGCCTTCCTTGATTTTCATGAAAGCTACTTGGCACTCATCTGACCAATTGGAAAATAACTCCTTTTTTCAGCAAATTCCTCAAAGGACTAGATATGGTGGAAAATGTGTTGACAAATTTATGGTAAAACTCAGCCATACCCATGAAAGATCTTAACTGTTCTTTATCCACTGGTGCAGGAGCTTTGTGTATGCTCTCTACAAGACTAAACTTGGCAGAAACTCCTTGTCCCGAAATGTTATGCCCTAAATACTCCACTTCTTTCACCCCAATCATACACTTGCTCCTCCGTACAGTAAGACCAGCCTTCTTCAACCTTTCCAGAACGCACCCCAACACCACATCATGTTCCCTTCCACTATCAGCATACACCAGTATGTCATCTTGGAACAGAGCAACATTTCCTTATCCTTTCAACACTTCCTCCATCACCCTTTAGAACACAGAGGCAGCCGAAGCTGAGCCAAATGGCATGCGCAAGTACTTAAATGTTCCCTCAGGAGTGACGAAAGCCGTAACATGCTGGCTTCTCTCAGATAATGGCACCTGATGATAGGCTGGTGAAAGGTCAATAACTGAAAGCAAACAAGTGTGGCTAGTGTCTCTGCGATAATCAGCAAAGGATGTCTCTCTACCAATATGTTTCTATTCATTTCCCTGAGGTCTACACACAGCCTCAAGTTCCCGTTGCTCTTGGCTACCAGAACCGCAGGGGATAGCCACTCAGTTCCTTCGATACGTTCAATAACTCTTTTCTGGACAAGATTAACCAAGTCCTCAAGAAGCTGCTGTCTCATCTTCAATGGAACAGGCCTTACTCTGTGCACCACTGGTTAAGCTTTAGGTTTCAATTTAATATTGTGTTCAAAATCTCTCAGCTTTCCTAGATTCTCGGTGAACACCTCTCGGAATTCCTTAGACCACTTGTCATCCACCTCCGCAATAGTGACAGGAGTCACCGCACTTGCCTAGATTCTCAACCCCAGTTTCCTTTGCACTTCCCACCCTAAGAGTGAAGCACCTTTCTTGGCAACCAAAATGTCAGCCGTGCACTCCCTTCCTTTATAGGATACATGGCCCTGGAATTCCCCAATCAACTCAATGGTGGTCTCCCCATAGCCACAGGGCTGAACCTTGGCAGGAACTAGATCCTGCACCTCTTTATACAGTGTGTGCCTGAGTCTCTCCTAAGATACTATGGTCCATGGAGATGCATAGTCAATGGTCAATGGTCCATGGAGATGCAGAGTCAACTTTCATCTTAGGACTCCACCCATCCACTGTGAAGTCGTCTACCGGACCACTTGTTCCATCTGATACAGAAGACATCTCGAAAACATGTCGAGGTGATCCTTCTTGACAGGATGCATTCACACTGGTTACCCTTGTGTATGGTTGAATTGGCAGATCACCGCTGTGTTCTCTGATCCACCATGTTAATAGAGGACTCCTTGCACATGTTCGTGAAGTGGCCTTTACGTTTGCACTTGAAGCATTCTGCGAACCAGGCTTGGCTGGTTGCATTGTTTGCAGAATGTCTCATGCTCCCACACTTGGCACACTTCTGGTTCCACCATTCTCTCCTTGAGCTTGGGCCCGGTGACTCTTTCTTTGGGGCAAACGGCACAAACACTTCGGGTTACTTGCTTCTCCACCTTCATTTCCTCCATGCATTGTGACGTCTGTTCAATACTTCTCTTGCACTCTTGGGCTGTTGGTGCATTTGACCAACTGGTCTCTGATTAACGAGTCAGTAAGATCTCCAAACTCGCATTTGTGACTCAATCAGCTCAAAGAGGCAACATAGGACTCCACCGACTGTGTATTGTCTTGATTACGCTGAAAGAACTTGTGCCTCTCAAACATGGCATTCTACCTGGGTCTGAAGTGCTCCTCAATTTGCTTGACTGCCAGGGCATATTCATCGATGTCACCTGCACCTTCTTCTTGTCGAGCCACCAAACCATCGAACACACAGAGCCCTTCGGGACCCAAGTTGTGGAGCAACAATGCTGTTCTCCTGGCAGCACTATATCTGTCACCTCCTATAGCTACTAAGTAATTCTCAAACATGCGCCTCCACCTCTCCCACCTGACAGGAGGGTTGCCAGGCTCTGCCAGGAAAGGTGAAGGTGGTGGAATTTCAGCAGCTATTTCCTCTATCTCTCTGCTTAACAGCAGACGCTTGTGTAGAACTTGTTACTGCACCTTGGCCCTTTTCTTAGTTCTCTCTGGTTGCTAACACAGCAATGTGT
The DNA here is from genome assembly GCF_040938575.1 of Ambystoma mexicanum. Classification (NCBI taxonomy): domain Eukaryota; kingdom Metazoa; phylum Chordata; class Amphibia; order Caudata; family Ambystomatidae; genus Ambystoma; species Ambystoma mexicanum. Next base: position 1,260,381,695 of record NC_090933.1, on the reverse strand, counting down.
GCAGTACAGCAGTCTAGTGCTGAATTTACTATTGATTTGTCAATGTCCATTAATCCACCTTATTAACTAATGGATAGCCAACACACCAGATATTGTGGACTTAATCTGGTCTAATGTTAATTATTGTTAAGTCTCAGACTTGCTGTGCGACTTCACAATTGCATCCAAGAACGTTCCCATTGTCCTCGAATTTTCAGCTTCCAGTTTATGTAGCTTGCCGGGATGTGCTGCGTTGCCCAGCAGTGTGCGTCACAATTTGGGGCTCTGGCACTCATCTGACCAATGAGAATTTCCGAAAGCACGCATGCGCAGAAGCGTAGTTCAGCTCCTACGCGCAATGCCACTTCGCGCATCGATCAGCTCGTGGGTGGGCTCGAGCGAGTGTCAATTTGGGGCCGTTAGGCTCCTCCTCCCTTCTCCGCCGCACATCGCTCCCCTCCTGATCTGGTTGAGGATTCTCTGCAGCGCCTGTTGCCCTCCACTCCGCTCCTGTGTCTGTTCACGGCTGCTCGCCGCAGTCTGTTTGGCCTCGCTGCACCGGTTACTGGAAAGAGGCCGCCGTCTGGTGCGACTCTCCTTTCTCTTCCAAAAGTCCTCGTCGCCAGTGTTGCAATCAAGCGTTGTTGCGATCAAGCGGTGACCGTATAAGGTAAGGAAGATACTTTATTTAAGTATTAGGAGCGAGCAACAGGCACTGCACCCAGCTCAGCTCCAACAGTCAAAGTGGTTCCAGAACTACACATAGTTCTGGAACACCAACAAAAAAAAAACAGTAACGTCACATAGAGATCAACTCAACAGAAGGCGTCATGACCTGAAGCGCCATGACATATGTACAGAGACAAGGGAATACATATGGGCAAAAGCCAAAGAAGCTCACTCTGTGACTTTGGGACAGATAACACTGTGTGTGCTCCCGTTATTTGGTGTCTTCACTCAGCGGGGCCCATTGAGTGCCCATCACCCTGGCGACGAGCATGGTAGCAGGATGCACGCCTGACATGTCACAATTTGCGGTCTGCACCGCTACAGCTGCATATTGCAGCGTCATCGAGTATTCCGATGAGCGAGCAGACGAGGGGGATTGGCCCACCGCTCCTCCCACACTCCAGTGTCTCCAGCGCACAGGGCCTGACTGCGCAGGAGAGCGGAGAGCTGCTGCTGGCTGAGCGACGGCACTCTGCCCCTTCACAGTGAGGTCTGCCATGCCGGCCGAGGACTCCCTCACAGCGCATGCAACTACACACTGCATGCCGTAACACGAACAGGCAAGGGGTGGCCCATGATAAGAAAAGAAAAAAAGCGGAAAGCAAAGAGCGGACAACAAGGATGATAAAAGGGGATAGGATGGTAGCCACCTGAGCCCCCTACCCGCAAACGAACAACATGCGCCAGACAGGATAGTCCGGCAGCTGGGAGCAAGCGTGGTCAACAAGCACGGAAGTTGAAGGCTGGAGGACACAGCCAAGGTGCATACTGGATTTTGTGCCCGAGAGTGAAAGGAGAACCAGGTGCACCAAGCAGTGCGCACAGCTCAGTGTGCGCTGCATGGGACATCAATTCCCTGCCACCAGCAACAACCAGCCAAGAGTAGACACAGTGACGTGGACACGTGAGAGTACCCCGCCCCCGAGCTACCCTTCAATCCTCAGTCAGCACACAACCCTGCTAACATCGCCCAGCGCAAACTGCCCTAAACCACAGAAGATCAGACCCAGCCCTAAAGGGATAACAAAGCCAACATGGCAGACCCCCTGGCGAGGGCAGGCACCCAAATATCAGTCCCAGAGAGTACCATTTGACCCATATGGGCCGGGGTGGCGCTCAGGTGGGAACTATGGCAGCAACAGTTCGAGCTACACCTCAAGTCACGAAAAGTCTCAGACCCGGAAGGCAAAAGAACCTTCCAGATGCTTAATTTAGGGACACTAGCGCTCAGATTGTTGAACGCCCTACACAACACAGGGTCAGAGGATGATTTGGCACTGCCAAAACGATCGTGGCCAACAAATTCAAACCACAACTGAATCCAGATCTCAGATGCTTCCAAATGAGTAAGTGCGACAGCGACCAAATGAGAAAATTGATGATTTCCATGCCCGACTAAGAGATGGCCATAGGATGCACTTTTCCCGACGAGGAATTTGTGGTGCACCAACAAGTGATCCATGGACTCTTGTCAGAGAAACCATGCAGGGCTATATTGTCAGAGAGAAAACTGGCACTGGAGCGCATATTAACTATGGGACATCAATGAGAACGGATGGATGCACAGGTCGCAGCCATTAAAACAGTCATGAGCAGACTACTGCTAGACTTAGAGAAACCCAAAAGCAACATTGCAGTGGTGAACACCCGGAACAAAAGTCGTGAGAAGATGCTGCCAACACTGAAACTTTGAAAATTTGTGCGGAGACATCTAGCACAAAAACGAACCATGCCCAGCACTTAAGTGTGGCAGGCAAAACCTTTATGCATCAGTCTGTCTCAGCTCGGCACCACAAAGATATCCAGAAAACAAGTACCCAGCGCAGCGAGAAGGCAGGATCACTGACAGAGACAACAAACACAGCAACGCACACTTTGGCAACTACCCTACCCTACCAAGGCATACCAGAAGTGAGAGGAAGGGTACGAGCGGTAGCAACAGAGCGCGGACCAGACGATAGCAACAGCGATGATGACGAGCGGTCAGGAGATGACTCCTCCCCTGAATGGTCGTCAGGCTGTCGAAAAACCGGAAGAGAGAGAGTACACCCAATATCAGCCGTCAAGCCCAGACATGAAAAAAAATAAAAGTCTGGGTAACACCCACAGCCAACATGCTTTTAGCGGATGGCATCCTGACAAAGATGATGATGATGATGATGATCGACACAGGGGTCACTGTGAAAGTGATGTAGGCAACCCGTTACGGGTGCCTTTAACCGTGCCCGCCGCTGGAGCAGATGTCGGTGGAACTGTACACATACAGATACAAGAAGCCATACCCAGTGAAAGGTTCATTCAAATCTGAGCTGATGTACAACAGGGAGAAGCGTCAAACACCAAATTACTCTGTAGATCCAGGCACTGAAACACTCCTCAGCTGCAAATGTGGCTGAACGCGGCAAGAGAGGAGGGTTACATAGGCAATTAAGAAAAAACAGGAGTGCAGACCAGATCGCAAAACCCATTACCCCAACGCAAAACCTAGTCATCAACCTTACAGGATAGGAACTCTCTACACCACTAATCCAAGCACTAAACAAGGGACTCAACTTCTGTCCAGACCACAACTATGACTATTTCACCACAGAAGTCGACCTTCACACTTTTTGCAGAAAACTGAAATGTAATATTTTTTTTGCAAACATGGAAATCAAGAAACAAACTCCAGAAACAACCTTGAAACCCTCTGATCTGTCAGTCAAACATGTTGAACAAACAGTAGATCTCATCAATATTACAGAAGAAAACGACCAATTCAAAATGGAAAAATTCTTAGAGGAACAAAATATTGCATCAGGCTTAGCGATTCAGACCAAACTCAAAGATAAATCTAAGTTCATACCAATTCTACCACCTGAGAATGCAATCGATACCTTCTACAAAGTAGTTCAAAAAGAACTTAGGGACATCTACATAAACAATAATGACACCGGTTGGGGCAAGCCCAAACACCGGAACAATCTCACAACTTCCCAAATTCAAGCACTGATCTCAAAAATAATCCGGATATCACTATCAAATCAACCGACAAAGGTGGAAATATTGTGTTACTCAAAACCAATGACTACATAAAAATGGCCTCAGTACACCTTAGAGATCACAACTGTTATGAACTAATCAGTGACAACCCGTTTATCAACATAAGAGAAAGATGGAAAACAATGAGCTGCCACTGGAAGGATCAATCATTATTAACAGAAGAAGATTAGTATATGACCATCACACATCCCATCACCCCGACTATTTACTTTCTACCAAAAATCCATAAAAAATTCACTAACCTACCATCATGCAGGCCCATCATCAATGGAATTGGATCAATTACCGAACACATCTCTGAATATATAGACCACCAACTTCAACCATTGGCAAACTCAGTCGCTTCATACATCAGAGACACCACCCACATCATTCAACTCACCGACAATATACCTTGGAACAAAGACCACTGGCTGATAACTATGGACGTCACTTCACTTTACACCAGCATTCTACATGACAAAGGACTCATAATCACTGAGTTCTTCTTGAAAACCCGTTCCGTCTCTTTTCATGACCAAAATAACATGATTCTCGAGATGCTACAATTTACACTACAGAACAACATCTTTATTTTCAACAAATCTCTCTATCGACAAATACAAGGCACAGCCATGGGCGCAAAATATGCCCCATCTTATACGAACCTCTACATGGGCCATTTTGAACTAGAATTTGCGTGGCAACACCCGTCATTTACTCACCTCAACAATATCGCTTTCTGGGCTAGATATATTGATGATATTCTTCTCATTTGGAATGGACCAATAGCAACATTTCAGGACTACTTTCATTTTCTAAACCACAACACCTATAATCTCAAATTAACCACGAAATATAGCCAGACAAACATCAACTTTTTGGATATCACCTTCTACATTGACAATGAAACCATCTGCATGACACTCTACACCAAACTTACAGCTGTCTACAGTATACTTCATGCATCCAGTAGTCATCCACAGCAAATTGTCCGCAATATACCCTATGGAGAAATCTTGAGAGTTAAGAGGAACTGCACCAAGGAAGATGACTTCCCAAAAGGCTATAACTACTGTGAACAAATTTATCGAAAGAGGATACCCAACCAAACTCGTTAACAGCAGCTATCGGAAATCTCTCACCAGGACCAGACAATCATTGCTGCAAATTAAACCCAAAACTAATTCTACAACAGAAAGCAAAGACAGGAAAATCAATTTCATCACGAACTACAGTACAAATAACCTAACTATCCGGAAAACCCTAACCAAGTACTGGAACATTCTCAGATCGGACCCCGATCTCTTCACTACGTTGGAAGCAAAACCAACCATAACTTTCAAAAAAGCAAGAAATGTAAAAGACGTACTAAGTCCATCACACTTTGTGAACAATGCAATTGTCAGAAATCCTGATACACAGCCCATGTGGCTACAAAACCCACTCAAAGCTATAAATGTGGTCAATGTTCGATGTGTAAATTCTCAGACAATGCAAGAACGACTTTTACTAAACCAAACGGCACCATTCATACTATCCAACCTCTCATCAACTGCAACAGCAAATTTGTCATATACATCAGCATCTGTCCTTGCAATAAACAATACATAGGAAGCACCATCAGAAAACTAAAAACCAGAATCAGTGAACACATTCAGGCAATCATCAACCAAGCCACAAGATAGCCAACCACTTTTCGGAATCTCATCAACCAACACAAATCAGTCAACTCAAATTCTTTGGGATCGCTAAACTCAAACCTCCCCCCAGAGGAGGCAATATTGAATTGAAATTGAGACAACAGGAAGCACGTTGGATTTGCTTAATGGATACCTGCAACACAGGCTTGAACACAGACCAGGAGCTATGCCACTTCCTGTAAACCTCCACAATTGGTAAAGTCCACAACATCTGCACAAACACCAATCTAGCTTCCATTTTTGCAGGCAACACCTCATCAGCTTTAAGAATTCTCTCTCTATTCTTCACTATCTAGGAACTTCAAATCACCTTCAACCATTCTTTGCCGCTCAACCATGCACACTGATCGTTCTTTTCCATATCTCTAATGTTTACTCACCACATCAGTCTTTATGATCCAACTGCTATATTGCTATACCAGTCCTCTTTTAACCACCAGAATTAGAACATATAGTCTGCACCATCAGCATGCCTGATACCCGATACTATCACTGTTCAAATTGGTACGTTTTCTTTTTACTCTCTACATTCACCCCCTTCTCTCACTTAACAGTCTTCATGACCTTTACGTCATACTACCAAATCAGCCATTGTTTTATTGCTGCGATTATTGAACATGCCCTGCACCATTAACTTGATCACCAGTACTGTCCCAACCACCTACGTGTACTAATTAAAATTCAACATAGATGGTTACTAGCTGACGACCGCAATCCATAAGTAAAAACAAGCACCCTAATTGGTACGTGGGGATTCTTCTCCCCTTCCTTTCCTTTGATTATAAAGCCTTATGGCTAACAACTTTTCTCTTTGCTTTACCTTACATTAAGCATGTCGGACCCAGAACCGAAATCGGTGCTGACGCAATGACGTCATCACGCATCGACGTGATCGCGTATGACGTCATCGCGCATACATTATCATGCGACGTAACGCATAAAAACACACTACCTGAGACTAACAAGGCAGACGCGCGATACGAACGAGAAGGATTCAGGAATCGGCTCAACAGCGGTAAGCACACACCTATAGAATTTTGTCTGACCACCTCATTTGGCTATCTATGATATCCTCACTAGATGCCATTCTCTCTGACCAAGTCGAATGCATTATTATTTTCGATCGCGCCTAAACTTAAAGGAATGGTTCGGCCAAAAATGTTTATTGCATAAAAAAGTGGGCAATAATTTAAAAAAATTGCCAATCTAAAATTTTGAGAAAATTAAGCTCAAAATTTTAAAAAGGAAGCACATGGGGGCATCCATTTTGTGAAATGGATGCCCGCCTGTGCTTGCTTTTGCGGCACTAATGAAGGAAAAGCCAGCCAGCTGTAGTAAACAAAAGCTACCACTGGGTGGCTTTTCTTTCATTGGTGCCAGGACTCAGAGGACGCAGACCGGAGACTACAGGCAGAAAAAAGCTGCAGCTGCATCTCGGTAAGTGCTATTTACGTGGCTATCACTTTGAGTCTCCGGTGCTCCCCCCAGGGGGGCACCGGAGACCCAGAGTTAAAGCCAAGGCAGCAGAAACACAACGCGGTTGTGTTTCCATGCCGCAGTGTTTCTGCCTAAAGCTGTTTTCCCATTTGGGGCTCTCACGGGGAGCCTGAAAGCCCTAAATGGGAAAGCAGCTTTAGGCAGAAACACCGCAGCATTTAGCATTTCAGAAAACAACCGCATTGTGTTTCTGCCTAAAGCTGCTTTCTCATTTGGGGCTTTCGGGCTCCCTAGGGGGAGCCCGAAAGCCCCAAATGGGAAAGCAGCTTTAGGCAGAAATATTGCAGCGTTTAGCATTTCAGAAAACAACCGCGTTTGTTTCTGCCTAAAGCTGCTTTCCCATTTGGGGCTTTCGGGCTCCCTTTGAAAACGCTGCGGTTTTTCTTTCCAAGTTTCTCAGGCTCCTCCAGCCTGGAAAACGTAGAAAAAAAACCGCAGCTAGTGCTCATTTTTTTAAAAAATAAATAGCACTTACCGAGATGCAGCTGCAGCTTTTCTGCCTGTAGTCTCCGGTCTCTGTCTTCCGAGTCCCGGCACCCATGAAGGAAAAGCCACCCAGTGGTAGCTTTTGTTTACTACAGCTGGCTGGCATTTCCTTCATTAGTGCCGCAAAAGCCAAAGCAAGCACAGCGGCGGGCATCCATTTCACAAAATGGATGCCCCCATGTGCTTCCCTTTGAGCTTCATTTTCTCAAAATTGTACATAGGGACTTAAAAAAAAAAAAAAAGTGCCAATCGATTTATTTTTATTATTGCCCATCTTTTTTAATTTTTGGGCGAACCATTCCATTAAATATTGCACTAGTCTAATGCCAGCTGCTAATGCCAGCTGTCCATATTGTTAAAAAACAGCTTTTTCCTTCCATTCTATTCTCAAGGGAGTACACAGACTCTCTCCCAGATTACTTTTTCTTGCCCGATACATGTATCTCTAGACATATTTCCTGAGATTTGAACCTATGCAAATGATTTCGAATACCTACACTATCAATTTGGAGAACTAAACAGAACATCATTTAACAATTTTTCAGATCAGACCCTTTTGCCAATATTTGCAAGTGTTCCTATGCAGTGCTGAATCCACAACTCTCTCAACACCCTATCAACAAACCTGTGAGGACCAAACCAGTTGTGTCAAACAAAGTGGACAGTGTTTAATTAATGGACTAGAGAGTTCATGACTGAAAACTACCTTTCCTTCTCTCTTTTTTTTCTCCCTCTAAGACAACTTCCTCACCCATTCATTACACTTTCCTCCTGAAGAACCACCTCGACCACGTGGCAGGGAAACACGTGTCGAGGACCCAATTTGCTTCTCCTATCCACCCTAGGACTCACCCCATTTAGGGTCACTATTGCATTTATGCACCGTCCTTAAAAGGACCCACCCCAAGGATAGAGCCAACCGCCATTGGGATCCAACTTTAGAACTCTACGCTGTTCACAAAAAGATCTTGTCCCCCTAGAGGATTCAATCTGCTTCTTAAAAACCTTTGTTCTCCACAATCAAGGACAACTAGACCTAGTGAAAACAACTTAGGCCACAACTAATCTGCACCATTTGCAACTTTGATCCAAGCATCAAGACTTAGTAAAAGCAACTAAGGCCACAACTAATCAGCATCTTTTGAAGTATCAAGACTTAACGAAAGCAACTTAGGCTACAACCAATCACCATTGTTTTTGGATCCTACTTTGATAACAGACACCAAGTGCAACAAACATGTGTTTTGATGCATATGTGTCCACACCTACAAGCACCAAGACCAAGTGAAAACAACTAAGGCTTAAACTTTCTTTGTACTTTTTACAATCTTGATCCAAGCACCAAGACCTGGTGAAAGCAACTAAGGCCATAACTAATCAGCATTCTTTGGATCTTACTTTGGCAACAGACATTTAGCTTGTCATTCAACTACATGAAAGTGACAAATTAATTTTTCTGATTTATGTTTACACCCATCAAGAATAAATTACATTTTTCATTTATTTGAACTTACTTACCTTGTGTCAATTTTTAGTATCATTGAGTAGTGCGACAAGAGGGCTTTTTCTTTTTTTAGCTGGGGAGCCAAGGACAGCCTCTGCGGCATCTCTCAGTTGCTGCATCTCTATTCTCATTACAATAAATGTAAAGGAATTTCCCCATTTGTGGCGCCAACACTGTTTCTTAGGCTGATTCTTTCTCCTATCACACATCGGCAACTACCCTACCCCACCAAGGCATACCAGAAGTGAGAGGAAGGGTACGAGCGGTAGCAACAGAGCGTGGACCAGACGATAGCAACAGCGATGATGACAAGCAGTCAGGAGATGACTCCTCCCCTGAATGGTCATCAGGCCGTCGAAAAACAGGAAGAGAGAGAGAGAGAGAGAGAGTACACCCAGTATCAGCCGGCAAGCCCAGACATGAAAAAAAATAAAAGTCTGGGTAACACCCACAGCCAACATGCTTTTAGCAGATGGCATCCTGACAAAGATGATGATGATGATGATCGACACGGGGGCCACTGTGAATGTGATGTAGGTAACCCGTTACGGGTGCCTTTACCCATGCCCGTCGCTGGAGCAGAAGTCAGTGGAACTGTATGCATATGGATGCAAGAAGCCATTACCGGTAAAAGGTTCATTCAAATATGAGCTGATGTGCAACAGGGAGAAGCGTCAAACACCAAATTACTCTGTAGATGCAGGCATTGAAACACTCCTCAGCTGCAAATGTGGCTGAGCGCCTGAAGCTGATTCACTTTGCATTCAGTGTACATACTCACGAGATAGAAAGTCTGATGGGGAAATACTCCAAACTATTACAGGACATCGGGTGCCATGAGAATCACATGGTCAAATTAAACATCAATCCAACAGTGGAACCCCGAGCAGTGAAGCACAGAAGAGTCTGGTTCCACACGAGGAGAGCTGTAGAGGCAGAACTAAGAAACTGGAGGATCTTCACATTATTGAAAGAACGACAGGTCCCACACCGTGTATCGCTGGTAGTAACTGCTAAAGCCAAACAGCTGCACGCTGTCCACATATGCATCAACATGCAGCTGCCCAACGTGGCAATCGGCAGAGAACGACATATCACGCCCACAATTGACAAACTCATTATGGACTCAACAGGCGCTCAGATCTTTAGGAAACTTGATCTGTGATCTGGCTACCACCAGATTAAGATTGCTAAAGACTCGAGATACATCACAATATTTTCATCACACCTGGGCCGGCAGAGGTATTGGTAGCTCAATTTAGGAACATCATCCGCCGTGGAAGTGTTTCAAAATAAAATCAGAAAGGTGCTCCAGCATCTACCTGGCATGACGAATGTCAGTGATGACATCCACGTCTACTGAAGGATGGAAGAGGAACACACCAGGCTAGCAGTAACTCGACCACGCCTAGAAGACTCAGGGCACACCCTGCACGCTACAAAGTGTGAGATTGGGAAAAAGGAATGGGTTTTCTTTGGGTATGTGTTCAATGAGAAAGGAGTATCTCAGGACCAAACAAAGGTCGCAGACATCAAGAACGCTAAAGTACCAGCCAATGCAATTGAAGCACAAAGCTGTCTAGGGATGGCCACATATTGTAGAAGGTGTATTCCCAAACTTGCAACGATGGCAGCCCCACTAAGGGAACTAATGAAGAAGAATACCACGTGGCAATGGGGTGACCAACATGAGGCAGCTTTCTAACAAATAAAAGACTCCCTGCTAGGGAGTGCCACCATGGCATTTTTCGATGCCACCAGGAACATGGAACTGCAAGTGGCTGCTAGTCTAGGGGAGCTTGGCACAGTCCTAACCCATACAGATCCAGACGGGACAGTCTATCCGATTGCATCCACCAGCAGGGCGCTGACCGCAACGGAACAAAATTATGCCCATATTGAAAAGGAAGCATTGGCCATCTTGTGGGGGTGGCGACACTTTCCTATTTACATCATAGGACACCCAATCAAAATATTCAGGGATCACTTGCCGCTTATACCAATCTTCAAGGGGTCGGCGCCACATCCCCCGGCGTGCATTGAAAGGTGGATGCTACCGCTGCAGCCTTTCAATGTAGAAGTTGCCTACAAGGCAGGAGCTGATAAACTGGCTGGTCTCTGCATCCCAGGCCAGCAGCACTGGGGAGTGGGAAGTAGCGCAGGAAACAAACACGTCTGCCACATTGTTGCATGTATGAGTCCAAAAACAATGAAACTGCGCGACATCACAGAGAAAAAAAGAGAAAAGACACGTTCCTCCAGATTGCCAAAGAGGCCCTTCTAACTTGCAAATGGCGAAGGTTCCTGATGTCGATATTGCATCACACTGTTCCAGCACAGGAGATGCTGCAGAGCCCGTTTGGCATCCGCCACGAGTTGTCCCTCTCTCCTGAAGTCCTAGTGCTGAAAGGACACAAAATTGTGGTCGCAACAAGCCTGGGAGGACGAGCACTACACCTCGCCCATGAGGGACATCAAGGAGTCGTCAAGCCACAGGTATTGCAGCATATGACGGAAAGTGGTAGACCTGGTGGGAGCATGCATAGCGTGCCAAGCCACCGAACGCCTGTGTCTACCTGAGCCCATTGTCGACTCACTCCGTAGTCAGCAACAGTGGGACACAGTCAGCATCGATTTTTGTACCATAGCCAACGAAGCATCCCTCCTGGTAGCTGTAGATGAGTTTACCAGGTACCCGGAGGCAGAACCGGTGAGATCCACAGATGCTTTATCAGTGATCACCGCATTACAAATAATTTTTGCAGTGCACTGGATTCCAAGCAAGATCAAGAGTAACAATGGACCCCATTTTAAGGGAAGGATGTTTTGATAATTGGAACATCAGCCCCACTAGTCAACGCAAGTGGACCTGCCGCTCTGATGTTTGTCGGACTTCCCCTTCATCAGAACAGTGAGTGGGTGGCATGAACATGGCATGAACACAACGAGCAAGATAGACGAACATGGCACGCCACCAAGAGTAAACTTCAAGTAGGGGACCTGATCCTGGTAAAGGACAGCTCACAGCCAATGAAAATGGCCCTATCTTATGAATCTCAACCATGGACAATTGTGGGGAAAGAACATGGCATGGTGACTGCATCGTGAGGCAGCAAGACCGTGACCCGGAACTCCTCTCGTTTTAGGAAGTGCTGCAGAGTATGTGGAGCAAGCACAGGACGTGTCGAGAAGGTCAGTCTTGGTACTCCCTCTTGAGTAAATACCAGCCATCCAACAGGCTCCGAGGGTTTGTTCTACATGGAATCTACTGACGTCTGGGACAGTAACTATTGGACTTTGACAGCAAGAGAGTTCATTTACATGCAAGGACTTCTTGTCCCCGATTTGTTTTGTTTTCTTTTATCCAATTTGGGGAGGGATGTGATGTTGTCATGTGACTGGGAAGGTGTCATAACGGGAAGCACCATGACGTATGTACAGAGACCATGGAATAAATACGGGAAAACGCCTGGGAAGCTCACTCCGTGACTTCCGGAAAGATAACACTGTGTGTGTTCCCATTATTTGCTCTCCACACTGCTGAATGGCCATCACACCCAGCATGTGGGAAGGCCATTTTTAACACAGATGACCCCCCCACCCCCACTCCAATGGTATTCCTGGCACATCTATTCCCGTGGCGTCGGCCTCAAGCCAGAAGAAAGAACAGTCGAAGCAGACAAAGGCTGTAAAACACAAGATTGACCTCTAGTTGATTGAAGGGGCACCTTTAAAACTCATGTAATCATTCATTCCCAAAGGGGGCACAGCGGAAAGCATCAATTAGGGGGGGGGGAATTGCCCCCGCACCTCTTTAAGGATGCCTGTGCTCCTGAGAGCAGGTTTTGTGAAGCTGACCACGTTCTGAATGTCAACAGACCGCAGTTCTTTGTTATTTGAACCCTGTGGTGGCTTGGAACAGCAGAAGCTGGAGCACGGGTGAGCCAATGGAAGTTATCTACACAACTGTGACGAGAATACTCCCTGCTGGCTTGATGCCTTCTGAAAAGAGGCAGCATAAAACACCTCATTACAAGCTTGGCGATGCAGGAAAAATGTGGCGGTCATTCCGTTACTGCCACTTTTCCTGCACTGCCAAACTACAGGTTTGGTGGTGGGGTGGCCAGATTTACCAGCAGCTCCGAGCTGCCAGTAATTCTGGCACCCTACCACCAACAAATGCCAGTGTAACTGTTGCTGTTATTACCAGTGCAGTAATACCAGCAATTCCCCCCATAGAGTCCAATGGACTCTATGAAATGGAGAATTACATACAAGTGTATGTAATTACATGTAGATTACAGGTGCTGGTATGTACCAGCACCTGTAATCTGCCGGTAATTCCAGCAGACCAGGTGCCGGTAAAAGTATTACCGTTTGTTGGTATCGTCAAACTTGTAATGAGGGCCTTTGGGAAGTCAGTGATATGAACTCGGTGCTACAGTAATTGTTTCTTGCCCATAGAAGGGAATGAAATAGATTGGTTCTGGCAGAGCCGTCAAAAAAGCAGAGGCATTCCCGGATGAAGGGTTGTCGAATAACGGATGCACCTACCTGCTAGCATCCTGATGCCACATACTGCGGTGCTGGGAGCCATTGCATTAGCCTGGAAGAGATTATAGACATCATTCGAAAACAATCAGAAAGCAGTCAAAAACCATGACGGATCTCATTCCAAACAGTATAACTTCAGCAGTGGCCGAACACCACACAGTACATGCAGTGTTTTCTTCTATTTTTTTTCCAAAAAGTGCCCTTCCCAAACTTATCGTTGGTCCCTTCGCCTCAGACAATAAGTTGGGCGAGTATCGGCCTTTCATGCAGAATCCTTTTACTTCAGCTCCTGATATTTTGAAACAACCTAGGAGGTTCCCCATCAGATGGAAATCCATCCCATACAGTCTCAGAGACTTAAGCTCTAATGCACTGCAGTGAGTTAACACAGCACTGAAATAAGTTGGCCCTTTGAAACTAAACTGCCGGGCATGAGACCCGTAGTTTAGAGAGGGAAGCAGAAATACAAGTGGCAACACATGCTGTGTGGCAGGTGAGCAGTTAACCCAGTCGCAGCTGAAAAGTTGGTTATGGCATTTCCTCTGCCCCCCTGTAAGAAACCAGAGGACATCCTCACATTTTCTTCCCTTGCATCCTCAGCTTAGGTGGCCAGGGCACGGCCATCGCCTTTGGATCCTTGACCCTGGGGGTGGACAAGTGCGGGAGGATCACCTGGGAGAGGGGTCCTTGGGCAGTGGAAAGAGGATGCAAAAGGGTGAGACGCGGTATTCTCTTCCTCTTTCCCGATATTCATCACCCTTCTCTCCCCCTCAGCCTTTGCAGAATACTATCCTTTTCCCGAAAGTTATATACCCGATTTACCTATTATCCATATAAGGCACTACAACTCTCACAATCCTAGATGAGGAAAGGTTACCCATAGGAACCAATGTACCATGAGTTCCTATGGGCAGTCTCCATTTTGCCCCACTAATAAAGTCATGCAGGGTCAGGAAATCCATAATAACCATACAGACCTGACTTCTCTTAACTCTGGCGGGAGTATAAAGGCAGCAGTCAGAAACAGCATTTGGAGCGAGCTGTATCTGCAGAGAGGACCTGGAGAGCCCAGAAGCTGGAAGCTGCAGAGGAATCTGTGGAGAGTGTACAAAGGAGAACAGAGGGGCGAGGCGCTGACCAAGTGCCTGTTTAGGGCTACAGCGCAGCTGAGAAACCGTGTATACCAAGGGCCAAAGAAGGCAGACTGCAGCCTACTGGCTGTGTCCACTGCAATAGTTTTCCCCCGGGCACGTGAAGGGAAGTCGAGGTGGTTGGGGAGCAGGTGATGAGACCCTAAGCTCAACCCAGAAATCCCAGGGAGTTGCCCACCAGCGCAGTGCTATCCGGGTGAATCTCATGATCAGGGGAAGAGAGGAACCTGGTAAGCGTGTGTGTGTGTGGCTGGAACGGGAGAAGGAAGCATACGTTTAATGAAAGAGGAACTGCAATCTGCGACTTGTAGTTTGGGGAAACAGCAAGATTTAAAAAGCTAGAAAAGAGAAGTGCACAAGAGAAACGGCTTTCTGGGACTTGCAGTACGAGAAAACAGCTAAAAAAGTAAAGTAAAGCTGAACTTTAAAACGGTCATTTTGAAATACATTTGATTACTAGGTTCGAGTCCGGCAGAGGGAAACCTAGATGAAAAAGGATCTTGTTGAACATTTGTATATGAAACTACAAGACCCAAGACCCATTGGGGTTAAAGAGCAAAGTGTAACAAAGTTGAAAGTCGAAGTGGTCCTGCAGAGGTCTGAAAAATCCTTGCACAACTGAATTTCGACATCAGGGAAAGGTCCGAGCCTGACCGAGGGAGACCTTTAATGTGAAAAAAGCTTGGGGAAGGGAGCCCCCTCCACCATAGTGGTGAAAGGTCTGAGCCCGACTGAGGGTGACCTGTGCTGATTTGAGACTTTATTTGTATTTGGGGAAGGGAACCCCCTGAAAATATAATTTGAGAGGTCAGAGCCCAGCCAAGGGAGACCTGTGTTAAACAGTGAATTAAACTGAAACCAAGTAACTTTGTCGTGGAAGGCCACAAGGGACCCAATCTACGATCTGCACTGCATCTTGAGTGCCTCGAGCCAGAGTACGTCACGCAGCCCACGTGGGCTACCTCACCCCGTGAGGTTAAACGTGGGGAAGAGACTTTGCGAAGCCACACTGACATATAATTTGAACACTGATTTTTCCTTTTGTGCATTTACATTTCCCTCTTTGCATTTATCATCTTAGAGTAAGGGCTGGCATTCGCTTTTTTAGTATAGGCCATTTTTATTTGACTAAAGACTGTTTTCTTTGAATTGATGGTCAAGACTACTCCCACCTTCGATATAGGGCTAGATAGGAGATTTCCATCCCCATCCAAATCAAGTTTTCAAAACCTTTAAGCCTTTGTGTCTGTCATATGTCTGATACCGTGAGTCTCTCACACACCCCAATGTTCCTATGGCACCATGTACTGCCTTCCCACCACGCCTGGAAACCATGAAGGGACTGGATGAAAAGACTCCCAAGATGGCCTTCAGAGACCCCATCCTGGACCACCAGAAGTGCATACCTTTGCAGATGAGGTTTTCTTTTGTTACTAGCTCTGAAGGAGACGGGTTTGAAAAGTGGCTGATCAGCCTGGCACTGCACCTGGCTGGTTGGTAAACATTCTTGTTCCAAGTGCAAAACCTTGCAGAACAATCGGTTCGGTCTAGATCGAAGAGCAATTACAAATCCAATCCAAAGAAATACATGCAGTGTCAATACGCTGGACCGCCGGTACATTTAGCGATGGAGTCATCTTTGGTGTGACCCTCACTTTTGCCTTTCACAACCATCACTATGAGCACCTTTTATGAAGCGCTTCCCTGCATGAGGTCTACAGAACTTCCGGCTCCAGGGTCGCCTTTCAAACAACCCAAACATTGAAAGATGAAAAGATTTGATACAAACCTAATCACAGGGAATTGCTCTGAAAAGGTTTTCATTCCATAATTTTTAGCCCATCTGTTCCATTGAAGAAGGGGGCAACAATTATTTGTAGATTAGTCTTAATCCTGCCCGTAGAGGTATGGTGCGGTCCGAACTGCTAGGTTACACCCCTCCTGCTCAACGTTACGAGCGAACTTAGAAACATCTTGCCTCCTTGGGCATCATCTTTGAGATGCAAATGGGACGATGAGCTTGGACCAACATCTAGGCCTACCAAAGCTGCTTTGAAACAACCAAAATACTGATGGTTGGAAAGCATTGGGCATGGAGTCACTCATGACAACTGGGGATTCCTCTATGAAGTCTTCCAATGCAATATTCCTGTTTAGTCCATCTGCGCCTTTAAAGAATGTGTCAAATGACATGTTAGACTATGTTAATTGGTGCTTGCATATATCAGCCACTCATTTGGCCTTTCGGCTCTCTGGCCATGCCAGGGGGGGCGGCGGGGAGAGGGTTTGAGGGGTGGTTTGTTGGGCAGAGCTTGGTCTGGGATAGGGTAAATGGTTAAAGTGAGATCTAATTCGATTGTGTTGGGCGTTAAATGTGAACAGAGATGGGCTCCCATCATGGCACTACATTCTTGTTGATGCCTCCAACGCGAGCCGGTGTAGGTGTGAAAGATATAAGACACATTGTCTGCATGAGTCCAGCCAGGATCTGCAGGAGATGCCGTGGTGCAAGGTGTGATGTAGATACGAGAGCCATCTGGCATTAGCGTGTGATATGCACAATAACCAGAGTTATTAATCAGACTGCTTGGTTCTTTTCCATGCTTACTGGTAACTCCGAGCTATATATCAGGAAATGCTCATAGTTGGGTGGGGTTGTTCCATGAAAGTGATGATATGCTGGGAGTGCAATTTATCAAGGTCCAGGTTCTAAGGGCTTTCATAAAGGGGCAGTGGTCTTCTAATATGTAGAGCCTGGGGTAGAGGGAGTTCCAAAGCTTGCTGGTTGGTACTGGTAAGGCATCACTATCCAGGTTAGAGTTTGAGAAATGTGGAATTGGGATCCATAGTTGAGTAGTAGAGCATAAAGGCTCAGTCCTGGATAGTAGCTGCACACATTGCTCTGTAGAAACTCGTGTCTAATACCCTGAAGTGTCTATGGGCAATACATAGGGCCTTGAAGGAGGTGTGTAAAACAAAAGGTAGTCAGTGGAAGCAACACAGCGCTGGCGAGACATGGGCCCAGATGGAGCCAGAGACTTGACTGATGAGTTTTGAACATACCGATGCTTCTGGATCAGGTATTCTTGGGTACCTGGATAGAAGTTGTTGGTATGATAAAGGAACAGTAGGCTAAGTTTCAACTCTCTGGTTGAACGGACTCTTTGAGAGAAGCTCACAGATGGTAAGATGCACACTAGAAAGTGATGGGTTGCATTAAGGGAGGGAGCAGGCTTATATAGAGGTTAAAAGTCAGAGCAAAGAGGGTGAAACCCTGGAGATCCACAGAAGGGTGATGGAGATAAACACAACAAGAGTGATTGCTTGGACTCCCTTTAAATCTTTAACACCCCCCCCCATTCTATCTCCTACTCTGCCCTCAGCAACCTCCATCTTTCCATCACGAACACTCTTGACATTCTTGCACCAGTCACGAAGATCAGTCAGAAATCTGCCTCTAAGCTTAACACTTGGTACGACACCAAACTTGCAGCCCTGAAACGAAAGTGCAGGGCAGCAGAGAGGAAGTGGCAAACATCTGGCCCATCCTCTGACAAACTGGCCTGCTGCCCTGCTCCACAGACGATACAGACTCGCCATCTGTGCAAAGAAATGAGCTCACATTCAGGCACGGGTCGCAGGTGTGTCCAATAACTCAGCTGAACTTATCAAAATCTGCAGGGAACTAGACAACCCCTCGCAGCCTCCTCCTCCCCTTCTCCGTCACAGACCCTCTGCAATGCACTGGCCTCACATTTTGCCACCAAAACTCAGGACATTCTGACTAGCCTCTCCACTCTCCCTCACAACCCATCAATCACCCGCCCACCCCCCCCCCACACACACACACCCCTCTCCTCCCTCCTTCTCTCCTGTTACACATTAGGAAGTTACGGCTCCATGAAGGTCTCTTCTAGCCAGATCTCCTTTTGCTCATTCAGGAACATCAAGGATAACATTGGTGCTCTTGCCCCTGTTCTCGCTGATTTCTGCAATCACTCTTACCACTGGTTCTTTCCTCTCCGCCCTTAAGCACTGCCTTGTGTGCCCACTCCTGAAAAAACCTTCCTCTGACCCTACCTGCCCTGCCAGCTATCACTATATCTCCATCACCCCCTTCCTGGGGATGCTATTTGAAAAGCTGGCCTTGCCCCAACTTAACTCTCACACAACTTGTTGGTGGTCTCTGCAACCATCAATCTGGATTCCGAGCATCCAGAAGCACGGAAACTGCTCTCCTGAACACCCATGAAGACCTGCTTGCATCTATGTACTCAAATTCCCAAGCTGGCCTTATCCTTTTTGATCTCTCCTCTGCATTTGACACAGTTAACCATTCCATCCTCATCAAAGGCTCCATGATACACTTGGTATCTTGGAACGGGCACTGGATTGGCTGTCCTCTTTCCTCACTAACCGCTCTTCCCATGTCATCCTGGGCCCCTTCTCCTCTCCTACTTCCATCTCCTCCTGTGGTCTCCCCCAGGGCTCTATACTCTCCCCCTAGCTCTTTAACATCTACCTTGCTCTCCTTGCTCGCCTCATCTCCACCAACTTCCAGTGTTACGCAGACGACACACAGCTCTTCTTCAGCCTCCCTGCTCACCCTCCTTCACCCATGACTGCCTATCTGCCATCCAATCCTGGTGCACGTCCAATGATCTCTGCCTCAACGCCTTTAAAAATTAGATCCTCCTCCTCCTCCTCCTCCTCCTCCTCTTCCTCCTCTTCCTCCTCCTCCTCCTCACTCCTCCTCCTCATCGCTCCTCCTCCTTGGACTCCCCCCTACACCTTCAACTGAAGCCAGAAACCTTGGAGTCATCTACGACTCCTCTCGCTCTCCTTCCTCCCTCACACTCTGAACATTACTAAGAGGTCCACATATGAGCTCTTCCTTCTCAAAGGAATTCTACCTTTTCTCACTTTCCCTCAGAGGCTCAATGTGACTCAAGCTCTGGTTCTCTCAAGACTTGACTACTGTAACAGCCTCATCCTGAATCTGCCTTCTACCACTCTACGGCCCCTTCAGCCTAACCAGAATAGGGGAGCAAGACTTATCCTTGGCCTTAAGCCCAGGGACTGCATCTCGCCTGCACTAAAAAATGTTCAATGGCTCCTGGTTGCTGCACGGATTAAATTCAAATCCCTCTGTATCATCCACGGGGCTGTCTGGGCCCGGGGACCACACTATCTTCAACTTTCTCTCATTAAATACTCTCCATCTAGACCACTTCGCTCCTCTGGCACCAACACCTTGTGTGTAAAGCATTTTGCTAAACAGATGGCAGGGGGTTGCTCTCTCACCTGCAGGCTACCTCCTTAGGAATAGCCTCCCCCTCTCCCGATGCCTTCAGCAGGATCGTCTCAAATTCTGGAAGCTCCTCAAGACTTTCCTCTTTTCCTCCTCCTTCTCTCCTCTGCCAATCTCACAGGTGCTTTATTGGTGTCCTGGCCCTTATGCATTTTCGGGGCCTTGACCTCCCACACCAATTCTCACTAGCTCCTGTCTTCCACAGCACTTTGCATCTACACGCCCTCTGCCCTGGAGACTCGAACATACACCTCCCGCAGCCCTGGCCGTGTAGCACACAATCATTCCTAGTACTTTGTCCAGGTCTCCCCCTCGAGCTCTGTCTCCCCAGCACTTCCCCCTCTTCCTTCATCCTTTCTGCTCTTGCACGTTCTGAATACTCACATGGCAAAGTAGGTTTGTCCCTCCCCCTCTTTCCCCTCCGCTCTTAATATTGCGCTGTAATTTTATTTCCCAACCTCCCTCCCTCCCTCCCTCTCTGCTCCATGGACGCTTTGAAACAATATATTCTTATTGCATACGCACCTAACAAGCAAACAATAAATAAATTAAAATCAACATTCAACACCGATAAATGCAAGTTGGTCGGTTAAGGTTGAGTGGTCCACTATGTACTAGGCGGCAGAAGGCGGTGGTCGGCTGCTCAGCCAACATCTGCTTGGTTCTTCAGGTCCTCCCTGATGGCAATTAGGGCCGATTTAGTTCCCCCGAGTGGATGGACGCGCTCATTCCATTGTCCTTGAGGTGATTTTGTCTCCAAGCTTCATTTGCAGTTTGCCTGCTGCAGTATTGCTGAGCTAGGTCAGAAAGTGGACTGTAGCTGTAGTTGGGGGTTTGGGGGGGGGGTCGGAGTAAAGACCTGGTTTCCTCAAAAGAGTTTTGATGGAGGAGAGTCTGCCAAAGACACCAAGCAGAGTACTATGCATCAACTTTCTTGAGGGACAAGGTCTCATGGTCAGACCACTGGTAGGATGTCAGTGCTTTGCTTATGGCCCAAAGCAATCAATATATGGTGAATAGGGGACAGCCTGAACAGGTTGCTTTGACCAGGCTACACAAAAAGCAACTCATTAGGAATATAGTGTGGGCAGTAAAAATGTATTTTAAATACCTCCTAAATGTAATATAGCACTTAATGGTGTGGACGAACTTTGGAAATACTTTCATATTGGTGCCCCTCCTTATAATGCCCCTCCTTATAATGCCAAACGCGTGCGTGTGGCCAAGTGCTTGCGAAAGTGCACTCGAGCAGTTCAGTGCTCTGTGGTGCTTCTATGTGTTGGCGAACTTTGGAAATACCTACATGTGAAAAGTGGCTCTTCCAACAATTACCCTGGGCCGCGGAGGTGGAAGGCCCAGGGACATAAGCTGAGAGGTGGCCATGTGCCCAGGAACTGTCTCCTTCCCCTTATGACAAAAGGGGGAGTTGGGGGGGAGGGGGGGAGGGAGGAGCCGCAGGCAGCAAAAGGTCCATATCCCCTTCACACAGGCGTGTGCAGGGAGATGGCCGGGCTCAGGACAATGGAGCCCACCGACTCGCGGGTGTCCTGACCAGGCGCTGCGCAGGAGCCAACTATGGGGCGCACCGGGAAAGGCACAAGAAGCGCAAATGTGCCGTCAGGGCGTTTTGGCCCATAAGGGTAGAAGTAAATGGAAGCCTGCTCTCATTTGCCTCCCTCACATTACCGTGGCTGGCACAAGCCACTCACACTGCGCACGAAGAAACGCGCCCTCCCACCCAGATAAATGACATAAAAGTAAACCAAAAGGGGCAAACACACACAAGCAGGCCTACAGTGGGGCTGAAAATGATAAAACAAGGCCATACGCATGGCAGAAATAAAAGTGCATAGCAGGAGCGCTGAGCTGGGCACAAATAAAGATCCAAGGGCATTGGGTTAAAAAGTAAAAAAGGTATATGAATACCATATCAGCACAGCAGGGACGCTGGACACAGTACATAAGAAGAGCGCAGCAGGAAAACTGTGCACAATAAAGAGCACAGCAGGGACGCTGGACACAGTACATAAGAAGAGCGCAGCAGGAACGCTGTGCACATTAAATAATAAGAGCACAGCAGGGACGCTGGACACAGTACATAAGAAGAGCGCAGCAGGAAAACTGTGCACAATAAATAATAAGAGCACAGCAGGGACGCTGGACACAGTACATAAGAAGAGCGCAGCAGGAACGCTGTGCACAATAAATAATAAGAGCACAGCAGGGACGCTGGACACAGTACATAAGAAGAGCGCAGCAGGAAAACTGTGCACAATAAATAATAAGAGCACAGCAGGGACGCTGGACACAGTACATAAGAAGAGCGCAGCAGGAACGCTGTGCACAATAAATAATAAGAGCACAGCAGGGACGCTGGACACAGTACATAAGAAGAGCGCAGCAGGAACGCTGTGCACAATAAATAATAAGAGCACAGCAGGGACGCTGGACACAGTACATAAGAAGAGCGCAGCAGGAAAACTGTGCACAATAAATAATAAGAGCACAGCAGGGACGCTGGACACAGTACATAAGAAGAGCGCAGCAGGAACGCTGTGCACAATAAATAATAAGAGCACAGCAGGGACGCTGGACACAGTACATAAGAAGAGCGCAGCAGGAACGCTGTGCACAATAAATAATAAGAGCACAGCAGGGACGCTGGACACAGTACATAAGAAGAGCGCAGCAGGAAAACTATGCACAATAAATAATAAGAGCACAGCAGGGACGCTGAACACAGTACATAAGAAGAGCGCAGCAGGAACGCTGTGCACAATAAATAATAAGAGCACAGCAGGGACGCTGGACACAGTACATAAGAAGAGCGCAGCAGGAACGCTGTGCACATTAAATAATAAGAGCACAGCAGGGACGCTGGACACAGTACATAAGAAGAGCGCAGCAGGAAAACTGTGCACAATAAATAATAAGAGCACAGCAGGGACGCTGGACACAGTACATAAGAAGAGCGCAGCAGGAACGCTGTGCACAATAAATAATAAGAGCACAGCAGGGACGCTGGACACAGTACATAAGAAGAGCGCAGCAGGAAAACTGTGCACAATAAATAATAAGAGCACAGCAGGGACGCTGGACACAGTACATAAGAAGAGCGCAGCAGGAACGCTGTGCACAATAAATAATAAGAGCACAGCAGGGACGCTGGACACGGTACATAAGAAGAGCGCAGCAGGAACGCTGTGCACAATAAATAATAAGAGCACAGCAGGGACGCTGGACACAGTACATAATAAGAGCACAGCAGGGACGCTGGACACAGTACATAAGAAGAGCGCAGCAGGAACGCTGTGCACAATAAATAATAAGAGCACAGCAGGGACGCTGGACACAGTACATAAGAAGAGCGCAGCAGGAAAACTGTGCACAATAAATAATAAGAGCACAGCAGGGACGCTGGACACAGTACATAAGAAGAGCGCAGCAGGAAAACTATGCACAATAAATAATAAGAGCACAGCAGGGACGCTGGACACAGTACATAAGAAGAGCGCAGCAGGAACGCTGTGCACAATAAATAATAAGAGCACAGCAGGGACGCTGGACACAGTACATAAGAAGAGCGCAGCAGGAAAACTATGCACAATAAATAATAAGAGCACAGCAGGGACGCTGGACACAGTACATAAGAAGAGCGCAGCAGGAACGCTGTGCACAATAAATAATAAGAGCACAGCAGGGACGCTGGACACAGTACATAAGAAGAGCGCAGCAGGAAAACTGTGCACAATAAATAATAAGAGCACAGCAGGGACGCTGGACACAGTACATAAGAAGAGCGCAGCAGGAACGCTGTGCACAATAAATAATAAGAGCACAGCAGGGACGCTGGACACAGTACATAAGAAGAGCGCAGCAGGAAAACTGTGCACAATAAATAATAAGAGCACAGCAGGGACGCTGGACACAGTACATAAGAAGAGCGCAGCAGGAACGCTGTGCACAATAAATAATAAGAGCACAGCAGGGACGCTGGACACAGTACATAAGAAGAGCGCAGCAGGAACGCTGTGCACAATAAATAATAAGAGCACAGCAGGGACGCTGGACACAGTACATAAGAAGAGCGCAGCAGGAAAACTGTGCACAATAAATAATAAGAGCACAGCAGGGACGCTGGACACAGTACATAAGAAGAGCGCAGCAGGAAAACTGTGCACAATAAATAATAAGAGCACAGCAGGGACGCTGGACACAGTACATAAGAAGAGCGCAGCAGGAAAACTGTGCACAATAAATAATAAGAGCACAGCAGGGACGCTGGACACAGTACATAAGAAGAGCGCAGCAGGAACGCTGTGCACATTAAATAATAAGAGCACAGCAGGGACGCTGGACACAGTACATAAGAAGAGCGCAGCAGGAACGCTGTGCACAATAAATAATAAGAGCACAGCAGGGACGCTGGACACAGTACATAAGAAGAGCGCAGCAGGAAAACTGTGCACAATAAATAATAAGAGCACAGCAGGGACGCTGGACACAGTACATAAGAAGAGCGCAGCAGGAAAACTATGCACAATAAATAATAAGAGCACAGCAGGGACGCTGGACACAGTACATAAGAAGAGCGCAGCAGGAACGCTGTGCACAATAAATAATAAGAGCACAGCAGGGACGCTGGACACAGTACATAAGAAGAGCGCAGCAGGAACGCTGTGCACATTAAATAATGAGAGCACAGCAGGGACGCTGGACACAGTACATAAGAAGAGCGCAGCAGGAACGCTGTGCACATTAAATAATAAGAGCACAGCAGGGACGCTGGACACAGTACATAAGAAGAGCGCAGCAGGAAAACTATGCACAATAAATAATAAGAGCACAGCAGGGACGCTGGACACAGTACATAAGAAGAGCGCAGCAGGAACGCTGTGCACAATAAATAATAAGAGCACAGCAGGGACGCTGGACACAGTACATAAGAAGAGCGCAGCAGGAAAACTATGCACAATAAATAATAAGAGCACAGCAGGGACGCTGGACACAGTACATAAGAAGAGCGCAGCAGGAACGCTGTGCACAATAAATAATAAGAGCACAGCAGGGACGCTGGACACAGTACATAAGAAGAGCGCAGCAGGAACGCTGTGCACAATAAATAATAAGAGCACAGCAGGGACGCTGAACACAGTACATAAGAAGAGCGCAGCAGGAACGCTGTGCACAATAAATAATAAGAGCACAGCAGGGACGCTGGACACAGTACATAATAAGAGCACAGCAGGGACGCTGGACACAGTACATAAGAAGAGCGCAGCAGGAACGCTGTGCACAATAAATAATAAGAGCACAGCAGGGACGCTGGACACAGTACATAAGAAGAGCGCAGCAGGAACGCTGTGCACAATAAATAATAAGAGCACAGCAGGGACGCTGGACACAGTACATAAGAAGAGCGCAGCAGGAACGCTGTGCACAATAAATAATAAGAGCACAGCAGGGACGCTGGACACAGTACATAAGAAGAGCGCAGCAGGAACGCTGTGCACATTAAATAATAAGAGCACAGCAGGGACGCTGGACACAGTACATAAGAAGAGCGCAGCAGGAAAACTATGCACAATAAATAATAAGAGCACAGCAGGGACGCTGGACACAGTACATAAGAAGAGCGCAGCAGGAACGCTGTGCACAATAAATAATAAGAGCACAGCAGGGACGCTGGACACAGTACATAAGAAGAGCGCAGCAGGAACGCTGTGCACAATAAATAATAAGAGCACAGCAGGGACGCTGAACACAGTACATAAGAAGAGCGCAGCAGGAACGCTGTGCACAATAAATAATAAGAGCACAGCAGGGACGCTGGACACAGTACATAATAAGAGCACAGCAGGGACGCTGGACACAGTACATAAGAAGAGCGCAGCAGGAACGCTGTGCACAATAAATAATAAGAGCACAGCAGGGACGCTGGACACAGTACATAAAAAGAGCGCAGCAGGAACGCTGTGCACAATAAATAATAAGAGCACAGCAGGGACGCTGGACACGGTACATAAGAAGAGCGCAGCAGGAACGCTGTGCACAATAAATAATAAGAGGACAGCAGGCACGCTGGACACAGTACATAAGAAGAGCGCAGCAGGAACGCTGTGCACAATAAATAATAAGAGCACAGCAGGGACGCTGGACACAGTACATAAGAAGAGCGCAGCAGGAACGCTGTGCACAATAAATAATAAGAGCACAGCAGGGACGCTGGACACAGTACATAAGAAAAGCGCAGCAGGAACGCTGTGCACAATAAATAATAAGAGCACAGCAGGGACGCTGGACACAGTACATAAGAAGAGCGCAGCAGGAAAACTATGCACAATAAATAATAAGAGCACAGCAGGGACGCTGGACACAGTACATAAGAAGAGCGCAGCAGGAACGCTGTGCACAATAAATAAGAGCACAGCAGGGACGCTGGACACAGTACATAAGAAGAGCGCAGCAGGAACGCTGTGCACAATAAATAATAAGAGCACAGCAGGGACGCTGGACACAGTACATAAGAAGAGCGCAGCAGGAACGCTGTGCACAATAAATAATAAGAGCACAGCAGGGACGCTGGACACAGTACATAAGAAGAGCGCAGCAGGAACGCTGTGCACAATAAATAATAAGAGCACAGCAGGGACGCTGGACTCAGTACATAAGAAGAGCGCAGCAGGAACGCTGTGCACAATAAATAATAAGAGCACAGCAGGGACGCTGGACACAGTACATAAGAAGAGCGCAGCAGGAACGCTATGCACATTAAATAATGAGAGCACAGCAGGGACGCTGGACACAGTACATAAAAAGAGCGCAGCAGGAACGCTGTGCACAATAAATAATAAGAGCAGAGCAGGGACGCTGGACACAGTACATAAGAAGAGCACAGCAGGAAAACTATGCACAATAAATAATAAGAGCACAGCAGGGACGCTGGACACAGTACATAAGAAGAGCGCAGCAGGAACGCTGTGCACAATAAATAATAAGAGCACAGCAGGGACGCTGGACACAGTACATAAGAAGAGCGCAGCAGGAAAACTATGCACAATAAATAATAAGAGCACAGCAGGGACGCTGGACACAGTACATAAGAAGAGCGCAGCAGGAAAACTATGCACAATAAATAATAAGAGCACAGCAGGGACGCTGGACACAGTACATAAGAAGAGCGCAGCAGGAAAACTATGCACAATAAATAATAAGAGCACAGCAGGGACGCTGGACACAGTACATAAGAAGAGCGCAGCAGGAAAACTATGCACAATAAATAATAAGAGCACAGCAGGGACACTGGACACAGTACATAAGAAGAGCGCAGCAGGAAAACTATGCACAATAAATAATAAGAGCACAGCAGGGACGCTGGACACAGTACATAAGAAGAGCGCAGCAGGAAAACTATGCACAATAAATAATAAGAGCACAGCAGGGACGCTGGACACAGTACATAAGAAGAGCGCAGCAGGAAAACTATGCACAATAAATAATAAGAGGACAGCAGGGACGCTGGACACAGTACATAAGAAGAGCGCAGCAGGAACGCTGTGCACATTAAATAATGAGAGCACAGCAGGGACGCTGGACACAGTACATAAGAAGAGCGCAGCAGGAACGCTGTGCACAATAAATAATAAGAGCACAGCAGGGACGCTGGACACAGTACATAAGAAGAGCGCAGCAGGAACGCTGTGCACAATAAATAATAAGAGCACAGCAGGGACGCTGGACACAGTACATAAGAAGAGCGCAGCAGGAACGCTGTGCACAATAAATAATAAGAGCACAGCAGGGACGCTGGACTCAGTACATAAGAAGAGCGCAGCAGGAACGCTGTGCACAATAAATAATAAGAGCACAGCAGGGACGCTGGACACAGTACATAAGAAGAGCGCAGCAGGAACGCTGTGCACAATAAATAATAAGAGCACAGCAGGGACGCTGGACACAGTACATAAGAAGAGCGCAGCAGGAACGCTGTGCACAATAAATAATAAGAGCACAGCAGGGACGCTGGACACAGTACATAAGAAGAGCGCAGCAGGAACGCCGTGCACAATAAATAATAAGAGCACAGCAGGGACGCTGGACACAGTACATAAGAAGAGCGCAGCAGGAACGCTGTGCACAATAAATAATAAGAGCACAGCAGGGACGCTGGACACAGTACATAAGAAGAGCGCAGCAGGAACGCTGTGCACAATAAATAATAAGAGCACAGCAGGGACGCTGGACACAGTACATAAGAAGAGCGCAGCAGGAACGCTGTGCACAATAAATAATAAGAGCACAGCAGGGACGCTGGACACAGTACATAAGAAGAGCGCAGCAGGAACGCTGTGCACAATAAATAATAAGAGCACAGCAGGGACGCTGGACACAGTACATAAGAAGAGCGCAGCAGGAACGCTGTGCACAATAAATAATAAGAGCACAGCAGGGACGCTGGACACAGTACATAAGAAGAGCGCAGCAGGAACGCTGTGCACAATAAATAATAAGAGCACAGCAGGGACGCTGGACACAGTACATAAGAAGAGCGCAGCAGGAACGCTGTGCACAATAAATAATAAGAGCACAGCAGGGACGCTGGACACAGTACATAAGAAGAGCGCAGCAGGAACGCTGTGCACAATAAATAATAAGAGCACAGCAGGGACGCTGGACACAGTACATAAGAAGAGCGCAGCAGGAAAACTATGCACAATAAATAATAAGAGCACAGCAGGGATGCTGGACACAGTACATAAGAAGAGCGCAGCAGGAACGCTATGCACATTAAATAATAAGAGCACAGCAGGGACGCTGGACACAGTACATAAGAAGAGTGCAGTAGGAACCAGGGCATAATAAAGAATAATAGGACAGCAGGATCGCTGAGCACAATAAATATGAAGAGCACAGCAGGAACGCTGAGCAGGGTCATTACCTACAATAAAAAATGTATATATCTCCTAACATAGAACAACACTGGGCATGGGTCGTCTTAAGCTACTGAAAGGGGGATCAGCCTCGAGTTGGGCTTACATTGGAGCAGGGCCCCTGCCCACCTGATCCCCCAAAACATTTTTTCTTTTGGTTGTTTTTATGTATCATGGTTATGGTCTGTGTAATAAAGCTTATGGCCTAATCCTTTCCACCTTACCTGGTTTCCATGGTCTTGCTTTCCAATGAATGTGAGGGCATTGGTGGGAGGGATGGGCCTCCAACTGCACTTATCTGCATACACTGTGCAAATTCACTGCACTATGCCACTTCCAGGGTTATTTCTGTTCCTTTAAATACAGAAGACAGGTGGGTGCCAAGTGCTTGGGAAAGTGCAACCGAGCAGTCTAGCTGTTAGACGGCTGATGACGCTCAAATTATTGAGGGCGAGTCCACCTTCCCCCTTTTCCTCTCACTTTCTCTGGGCCTTCAGTTATTGTCTTAATCATTGGTGAACGAGCACGCCAGCAAAGAATGAAGCGTGCCAGGTAATCCGCGCGACACACACATGCTAATGTTGATGCTACCTTCTCCAATGAGAAAGGTTTGGGCAGCACTGGCTTAATTGTCAATCAGCAGATGAGCAGGGGAAAATGACCGAGTATTTTTAACCACGTGCTCTGATATCGTCCTATAAGAGAGGATCATCAAAAGTGGGCACCGTTCTCTCCTCATTGCAAACTGACAATTCTATTTTACATCTGGTTGACAATCATTATTGAATGTGTGTTACAGCTTGCAGCACGACTCCATTAGATTTCCTCTACCAAGCTCTGCCATTCCGCGCTCCGAAGCCCCTTCTAATATCATTGACTTCGAGTCATCTAACTCACCGTATTTGGGGGAAAGTGTTGATGATGTTTATGACTCCTTTAATGAGTCCGATTGTTGCTTCTAAAGAGGCGAGTTCCAGATCAACTATCCTCAAAGCTTCGTTCACCCTCTGCTCAGATATTTCAAAAGAAAAAAAAAGGAGCTATGTGGTGCGGTCAGAAAAACCGTGGATGTCATTAAAAATAACAGTATTCCTGATGGAAAGCACAGGGACTATCCTAATGAGTGTAATTCTCTGACCAGCAGTTAATGGACGGTGCGTCACATTCGGAATCTACACATGCTGTGACCGCATCAGAAGAAGGTGTGGAGCTGGACATTCAAAAACACCAAAATAGACACCAGGACAACCTGTAAGCAGGACTTTAGCAAAAATAATTCCAGTTCACTGGCAATTACCTCTGCTCCCAACATCTCTTGTGTCTCTTCAGCTGACAACTATGAACTTCTAAATACTGAACACAAAAATGGCAAGAGAAAATCTAATCGCCCTCTGCAAAAGAACCCCAAGGGGACTTTGGATACTTGGTTACACGTTCCGTCTCCAACTTCTCAACTGAATCGTGATGCTCGCACCAAGGACCAATGTGATAAGCTAGTTAATATTGATGGGAATCATTTGGGTGTCAAAAACAAAGTCGACATACAACTCTTCAGGCTCAACACAGTTGGAATTCCATTGCTCCCGGCACTCATTTGTCGAGGCATGGTAACAGTCCAAGGATGATTAAAAATCACTGAGCTCTTTACATCAGACGAGAGTCCTTTCCCAAAATATAGAAAAGGCGTTGCAACTTCATTGCATACCATCAGCACCAACAGCATTGATCCAGTTGAACTTTGGGCACTGCATCACGCTACTGCTAGTCCATTGGTCCACTTCAGTTGCCCTCTTTCAGTTGACCACTTTGTACTTTCTTTCCTCAAAACTTCTTACAATTGTGGTTTGATCTGACTATTTTACCAGAAGCCGGCAACTGACAAATCACCAAGAACAGTCATGGAAGAACGGTACAACAGAGTGGAGACAACTTGAGACAAGACGCATTGTTGTAATTGAGGGAGGACTGGCCTTGGTTACCATCGGAGTAAAGGATATTAACGGAACCACTGTAATAATCCCTTGAATCTTCCCAATCTCCAAGACTACAATTAAAACATTCAAAGCCGGGTTATCCAGCCAGTGCAAGCACTGTTACACAATAACCATGAAATGGTTGCATTTGCAAATGAAATAGAAACTCAGCAAAACATGCCTCTGGACTGGTAATCCAGATCGGTATAAGTAGCGCTTCATGCAGTATTGCTCCAACTTCTAAGCACTGTGATTATTATTGGCTCAGTCGATAGAGAGTTTACTGACTTCCGAAGCATGTATGGCTAACTCAGGCCAGCCGACATTTGGCCATGAGATTAGATGTAGATTATAGCATTGGTCACTTGCGTCTCTGCGCTATCGTATCACAACACCGGCATACCATTAAGCATTACTAATGTTCTGGAGTTGTGCGGACATATTTCAAACCTGTGGCGAACAGCGTTGTTTTTGGTGGTGTTGTTGCTGGCATGGTGCTCCAAGTATTGTGTCTGCACAATAACTTCTATAGTAGAAAAGTGGAGAAAGGAGCAGTTACCACGCCAACTGAGAGTTTTGTTAGAGTTCGGGTATTTGGCCGTGATAAAAAAATAACAATTGAGTCACTAGCTTGGTGATTTACTAGTTTATTGGTGTTTTTTTTTTTTAAACGTTTGTTTATTGGCAGTAAGATAAGACAGGTACAGCAGAGAATACACAGAGATAAACAAGCATCCCAGTATGGCATGCCAGCATTGCACCATACCTATATAAAGCAGTTCAAATTTGAGAGGGGGAGGACTGACAGCACAAAGGGGGCTAGGCAGTCAGTGCTTGCGGTGAGTTGGATGGCTCAGGATGAGGGGTTGGATCTCCACTCAACCCCGTCTCTATTGTTCAGGTAGGTGCAGAACTCGGTCCATATGTTTTTGGGACGGGATGGAGTGGGCAGAGATTCAATGTACATTTCCTCACATATTTGTACCCAAGTAAGGGCCTTCAACCACATCTCGAAGGTAGGGGGGGGCACAGCGTTTCCAGCATTGTAATATGCATCTCTTGGTGACAATTGCGCTTACATTCAAAAATATTGACATTTTTCCCACGTTTTCCCCCCGTCCACATTCCGAACAACATAGCCAATGGGTCCGGGTTTACTGGGTACGCAATTATTTCAGAATGCGCTTCTGTCACTTCTATCCAAAAAGGCTTCAGCACCGCACAGGACCTGTGTGTATGATCAGCCTCTTCAGATTTACATTTAGGGCATGTGTGGGTCGGGGTGCGTGTAAATCTCGCTACTCTTTGCGGTGTGTAGTATAGTCTGTTGAGAAGTTTGTATTGTATGCAGCGGAATCTGGCACTGAGGGAGACTGCGCGTGTGTACAAACATCTTGTTCCACATTGCTTCGGTGATTTCTGTGTCCAACTCTTTGGCCCACGCCTCCCACAACTTGGGGGATGTATTCTCTAGTTTCCCCAATTGAATTTTATACAGGGAGGATATTATGCCCCTGCCCCCTGCAGAGTTTTCAATGTATTGGAGTTCTGGGAGTCTGGGGGCTCATCTGGGCAGAAGGGCCACATTGCCCGGACCGCCGCCCTCAGCCTGAAGTATTCGCCGAGTTGGAATGTCCGGCCCGCCATGTTTGGGGGGTGATGAATTTGCCATCAGGGAATAGGTCAGTTAGGGCGCGGTAACCCAGGTTTTCCCAATGTCACAATAACTGTTGATCATATGTGGGGGAGAGTCCCGGAAACTGCCTCATGGGAAGCCATTTATAGTATGGGCACTGTTCTTGTTTAGATTGTACAATACTATTCCATGCTCTGATCGTAGTGGCCACAGGGTCGGACGGGGCGTCCGAGTAGAATGTACGGTGTAATAGTAGGGTCAGGATGTTGGTCCCATCGCCTGCCAGTCTCTCTAGCTTGACATGAGGGGGCGGGTTCAAGTGTGTGTACCAGTGCATGGCGTGTTGAGCCTGTGCCGAGTTGCAGTATAATGCTAAGTCTGGGGCTGCAAAACCACCTTTCTCATAGGGTGGGGTCATATGTTGCCACTTTTTGCGGACAGCACTGGAATGCCAGAGGAAATGGGCGCAAGCCGAGTGGAGCCGTTTGAAGTATTGCTTCCCGGGCACACGAAGATATACAGCAGCTTGGGGACCGCGATCATCTTTATTAGGGTCAATCTACCCGCCATGGACAGTGGGAGATTGCGCCACTTAAGCATCTTGGATTCAATGGGAAGTGCCGTAGACTCGTAGTTATCTGCCAGCAGTGAGGTCGTGGTCGGCGAGACTTGCACCTCGAGGTATCTGATGCCATCTGGGGAACAGCATAAGGGAAATTCACAAGATGGTTGCTGGGTTGCTTTAGCGAGAGGGAATATTTCTGACTTAGAATAGTTGATGGTGAAGCCAGAATACGTGCCTATCTTGGTTATGTCTCGGATGATCGAGTCTAGATATGTGGAGGGGTTTCTGACGTATAGGAGCACATCATCGGCGTACAGCGAGATGATTTCTGGTGTGTCCTGCAGGAGAATACCCTTGCGGGTGTGACGGTCCCTGACATGGTCTGCCATGGGCTCGATAGCGAGCGCAAAAAAGGATGGGGGAGAATGGACAAACCTGGCGAGTGCCTCTGTGCAGCGTGAAGGGAGAGGAGATAGTGGAGTTAACGAGCACCCTGGCCGATGGTCCTGCATTTAGTAATTTAATATAGGAGATCATATATGACCCTACACCCATTTTTTCTAGCACAGCCCACAAGTATTGCCATGAGACCATGTCGAATGCCTTCTGGGCATCCAGTGTGACCGCCACCGCAACTGCCTCTGGATCTATCCTGGACATTACATTGAATAGACGGCAGATATTGAGTGCCGGGGACAAATCCACTTTGGTCAGCATGTATTAAATGGGGCATGAATGGTAGGAACCTGTTAGCGATAATTTTTGCAAATATTTTCATGTCCGTGTTGATGAGCGATAAGGGCCTGTAGGATCCACATTCGTCTGGGGGTTTCCCTGGTTTGGGGAGCACTGTTATCAGAGCTTCCCTTAAGGAAGGAGGGAGGGTGGATAATCGGAGTGATTCTATCCAGACCTGATGTAATATGGGTGCTAAAATGGCAGCATGTTCCTGGTAGAACTCAGATGTGAGCCCATCAGGGCCCGGGGCCTTATTCTGAGGAAGGTCTGAAATTACCCAGACTATCTCATCTAAAGTGAACAGGGCTTCTAGTTGCTCCCTAGTGTCATGGGAAATGAGGGTCATAGGGATGCTCTCTAGCAGATGGTCAAGGGCCATGTGTTCCGGCTGGGGGCCATATAGATTGGCGTAAAAATTAGCAAAGGTGTCAATGATGGCCTGGTCCGACCAGTGTCTTGAGCCCTGGGCATCAATGATGCTGTCTGTTTGGGTCCTGCCTCCCTCAGCGCACACCAGCTTAGCCAGAGTCCTTCCGGGTCTTTCTCCCTCGCCATACTTTCGGGCAGCCGTGGGACGAGCATATTATTGCACCTCGCTTAGGGCATGGGACTCGCACAATTCTAGTTCTGTTCTAATCTTTGCTAGGGTTGCCGGAGATGGTGTGGAGGGGTACTCTTGTTCTAGGGTTTTAAGCTTGGCTTCGGAGTTGTTGAAGGACTGCCGTATGGATTTGAGGACCCCGGCCTCCTTTGAGATACACATCCCTCTGATGTACACTTTAAATGCCTTCCAGCGGGTTCCTGCGGGTGTGTCAAGCGTGTTGTTATTCTCAAAGAACGTGTTTATGTCCGCAAGAATCTCCGCTTTGAAGACAATATCGGACAGAGCCTCAGATTTAAAGCGCCAGGCGGGCCTATCTGCCAGTGTATTTACCCATTCGGATCCGGAGTAGCACAGGGGAGTGATCCGAGAGCGTGCGTGGAAGGATCTGGACATCTGAAACCCTGCCCACCCAGCACCCTGAAAGGAGGAACATATCTATTCTCGAAGAACTATCATGTGCCGTTGAATAGAAGGTGTAATCTCCGACTTGGGGATGGAGCGTTCTCCATGCAGTCATTTGCGTGTGGAGTCGCCTGGCTGCCCGAGTTGTGCCCCGGCGGGTAGTGGTCGTTCTATCCAGGATGTTGTCAAGTATAAGATTCATGTATCCCCCACAAATGATGGGGATTTCCACATATCTCGTGAGAATGGCGGTTACTGCGTCTATAAATTCGGGGGGAGTCGGTGTTGGGCACGTATGTGTTAACGAGTAAGCATTCTTCGTTCGCGAGGGTACAATGGAGAATCACATACCTGCCCTATATGTCAATGTGAGATGTGTGGATTTTGAATTTCACAGATTTATGGATGAGAGTAAGGACTCCCCTGCTTGGGTGGAGTATTGGGTATAGAATCTGTTGGGGCCCCAGGTCTGTGCGAGGTTCGATGAAAGGAGTTTCAGAGCGTGTGTCTCCTGTAATAGGAGTATCTTGACCCCATGCCTTTGTGCATATGTCGTGATCCTGCGGGACTTAGTGAAATTAGTTAATCCCCGAATGTTCCATGTCATTATTTTGATAGCCATACTAAAAGTTTATGGGACATCCCAAGTGCGGAGTGTGACTGTCTACCACCATGCGTGTCGTGATGGCGAGAAATCGCCTCTCTTTACAACCAGTCATTACCATCCTGCCATTTTTTGTATAACTACCCCCTGTTTTACCACCCCCCCACCCTCACCGCCCTGTACAAACTAGCAGTGTGACAAATCCCACCCCTGAAGCAACCAAATGCGTGCCATCCCCAACTCGGCAACGCCTGACCAAAAGCCCAACCGGGGCTTGAACAAACACACCCTGCCTTAGAAGGGATTGCAGCTGAAGTGGGGGCTGCTGCTGCCGTTGACCCACATTAGTTAAGACATATTGTGATGAAACATCTATAATCTTCCAAGCGACTAATGAAACATTGAATTACAAAGAAAGGGGGCTTGTTTACGGGTAGCGAGGACAAGGCTGGTATTGCCCTCGGCCAGAGCATCACAGAAAGGCTTGGTATACAAAGTACTGATCCAGTGTGTGGTATTATGGTTAGGTAATTTAAGGATGCCTCCCCTTGCAAAAAGTGCCCTTTATGTGCTGTTATTTAGGCAATGTCCGGCCCTACGTAGGGCGGAGAGGGGGAGATCACCAGTCCACTGGGGGGGGCAGTTGATAGATTGTATCCGGCCAGAGGGATCCGTAGTAGGGCCTAGAAGCCCTGGTGTTAATCGTTATCCATAGGTTCCTCAGGGGGACCCAACAGCGGGATTTGTGCCTCGAACTTGACAGCCTCGTCAGGGACAGTGAAAAAGTACATCTTGTTGCGGTGAGTGAATTTTAGACGGGCCAGGAAGAGCATTGCGTACTCGATTTTCCTGTCTCTCAGCATTTTTTTAACACCCATGAATTGGCGACGCTCGGCCTGCACCCCCACAGAAAAGTCAGGGAAGATCCTGATGATTTGTGAGTCCAGCCTTAGTTCCCCTTTCTTCCTGGCCAGACGGAGTATGCGGTCTCTGTCCTTGTAGCTTAGCAGTTTTGCAATTATGGTTCTGGGGAAGTCGCCTGGTTTAGGCCAGGGAGCCAGGGAGCCAGGGAGCGATGTGCTCTTTCAACCGTGAAGAATGGTGAGAGCTCGGGGTTATCCAGGAGGTCTTTCAGGAGTTGTTGAACCGCGAGTTCCATGCAACCTTTTAATGCAGATTCGAGAACCCCCACTATGCGAATGTTATTTCTTCGCGACCTTGATTCCAGGTCATCGCACTTAGCTTTGACCTGTTTCATGTCGCGGACGAGCTCAGTGACGGTGTTTTGTAGGGTATGGATGTTGTCCTCATTGGTTCCTATCCTTTGCTCCGCCTCGGTGATCTTAGCCCCCGGTTGCTCGAGTTTAGCTCTTAAAGATGCAACATTCGCGTTAATATCCAGTTTTTCATGAACAGCCGCAACATTTTTGGCCATGGAATCCATCATTACAGTCAGGACTGTCTGCGGGGGGACCGGCAGAGCCTCGCCATCATCCTGTGCCATGGAGGAGGAGGAGGAAGCCTGGTCGGCCCTTGGCGCGGCCTTGCCGAACTTGTCCATGGCGCCTTCTTTGCCGGTACCTCGTGATCTGTTGGACATTGCTGTGGTAGGGGGCAGTGGTAGCTCGGTAGGCTTGGAGTTGGCCGCGGGCCAGGAGTCGTGCAGAGGTGTTGAGAATCGGCCCAAGGTGTGAGTCTTTGTGGCTTGCGAAAGGTGGTTCTGATATTGCCCCAGAAGGTTGGGTGTAGGCTATCTTGGTCGGGCAATAGTAGCAAGAAAGTCACAGCCCAGCGGTTGCCAGGGGGGCTGTATGGTGGTGGGCTCCAGTGGTGCACCGTAGCGCCACAAGCACAGTGGGTGGAGGGCTCCGGAGGATTGCAGATGGGCTCCAGAGCAGCTGATAACACTGAAGCATGTATGGGTTCACTGGAGTTCAAGCTGTTAGCAGATTGGGTGTTGGGTCCACCAAGGTGAAAAAGGCGGTGCAATGTGCAATTCTGTATTATGGTGACGTGGGGCTCTTCCCTCTACAATGGCCCTCCAGTGATCTCAAGTCCACAGTGGGAGATTCCCAGCCCACGGGTATGTGGAGCACGCTGATGCGGGGGGGGGGGGAATCAGAAATGGCAATATGGGCCTCGCGGCAGCTGCTTGGCCCACTGTCCCCTTTGCAATGCTGGTCACATCGGCTTGTGGTGCAGAATACAGGAGCGGGCAGTAAGCGTGTGAAGGAAGGAGCCTGGAAGGGCCGCCTGCCTGTATGAGTTCACTCAACCTCGCAAATACGTGCCCGGATTAGCTCAGCCGCACTTGGAGCAGGCAGCCCCTCCAGGGCTCCGGGCGGCCGAGAGAGACCGCAACTGACCACCGCCGCGCCTGGACAGTACGGCAGGTGAGTCTATTAGTGAGGGGGGCGGGCGATCTGCGGCGCCGATGGAAGAAGGGCCCGCGGGGGCCCAGGCGGGGGCAGCCTCTCAGCCCCCGCCCCCCACTACGCCTACCGTTGCCGCCCGCTGACTGCACGGGGCCGCGGCGGCAGAGTGAAAGGGCCGCGGTTGGCGCCGCATCACACCGGTCCTGTCCCATGTCGCAGTGCGGCAGTGCCACCAATATTAACCCAGCCGGGGGGCTCCTCAGGAAGGCCCGTAGGGTGTCGGGGCAGTGTCGCCCAGGGCCACCGATGTCCCGCCGCGCACAAGGTTCCAATGGGACTGCCCGGCCCACCGGCGTAGATGGTTGTATCGCGCCCGCCTTTGATCCTCCAGTAGCGATTTTCATACAGTAAGTGCCTTATGTCCAGGGGCTCATCAGACGTGATTTTTGGGGGTGCCAGTGATAGGATTTCACTGCTGCTCGTGGATCGAGTTCTGTGGGTCACGGAGCTTGAAAGCTAAGCGGCCATCTTGCTGGCTGCTCAACAGCAACCCCCCCTTATTGGCGTTCTTGATACAATGATTCCTTAAAGGAGAAAGATAAGTTCAGTTTCCTCAGTTAATAAATCCTCTACACGCGTTTCACCGTCGAGGAAAAGATGGCTCATCATCAGGGAGGTACGAGAGGGTAGTTTTGTATACATCAATTAAATTCAAAGCCATTGGGCTTTTACCTAACTTAAGGAACCACCCTTGTTTTGCAATTAACTAGCAAGACATTTTAGGATGCACCCATAAATCCTTGGCGAGGGGGGGGGGGGGAGAGCCCCCTTGGTGGAAGCCCTTTAATTTGTTAATAAAAACCCTTGAAGCTTTTCTGAGAGTTTGCCTTTTCTTCAGGCCATCTGTGGCAGTATACACGGCAAGGAGATCTGAACATGCAGACATTTACATTTCTGGAGCAAGGTCCCTTTAAACGCTCATTTGGCACCACGAGTTCAATTCATACCTTACAGATTGACAATCCTTATGTTACGCATTTGGTATTATAAAAATGGTGAGAGAAAGTATGGTATGGTTTTTAAACAGCTTGCTAAAATTTAATTAATTTTAGCAGCGAACTAACTTACTTTTAAAGTTTAGCCTGAATAGTCTTTGTTAATTGACTTACCTTGCTTGTTTGCCATACCTGCCTACAGCCTCACTATTGAAGAGCTTTTCAGGTTAGGTGTGCCTGTCCTGGCCCATGCCTGATAGTCTAAGATTGCCTTCAAATGGTCTCACTATAGTGTGCGCAGAAACCAGGCTATGAACAATTTCAGATTCATCGCTTCTTGGAGATGGGTAGATGAAGAGTTACATTGGCTTTCATTGGAATCGTTACACCTGGTGGGAAAACCATACACTCACACCAAACAGAGGCTAGGTGTAATTAAAGATGAGATAACATCCTAGCAAAAGGTGGCTAGAGTGTTATAAAAAGGAACAGACGTAATGGTCCCCACACGGCGCCTGACTCGCCCATGCCGGGCGCAGCGCGGCCTGAAACCGAGGCTGAGCCTCATTTACATCAGCTGAACCGCCGGCAGGCGGATTACGCCGGCGGCCAGCGCGAAGGCCACTCTAAGGCCTGTTGGGTGCCTGTTCGGAGCCGTAGGAGCCAGGGGCCAGGATCTCTGCCCTTTCAACTCCAGGATCTTTCACTATCAGAAGGTAAAGGCAACTCAAATTAGTTTTATGGACTGTAGATTTATACGAACTTTGGAATTAGATTATGAGGTTGTCTCCTGAAGTTGCCTCTTACATTGCCTGCTTATATTATGTTGTGCCTCATGGTCACAAACAGACCACAACTGATTGTGCTCTGCCCTGATTTATGTTGCGCCTTTAGTCTTTGTGCCTTATGGTCGCAAATAGACCACAACTGATTGTGTTCTGCCCTGATTTATGTTGCGCCTTTTAGTCTTGGGCCTTGCCTCTCACTGCCAATCTGATCTTAGCTGGCCCCTGTCTATGTACATGGTTGTTGAGCCACCCAGCTCTAATCTCTCACCTAGGCAACCAGGACATTCATCATGCACATCAGTGTACTCCTCCCATTACTGTACACACTATCCATTCGACTCGCCCAAGTTCTCCAGCTGCCTACAGTAACAACCTCCACACTCTGGGTTAAAATGGACCAGCCCTCCACCAGCACGGCCTCCCCACGACCTCTCGCGTCACCTAGAATAAGCCCGGCAGCACCCACTGTAGGCCATACCAACCAATACCTCAACAACCCTGCTTTATGGCTGGATCACTTTGCTAGGAAACCTACACCTAACCAACCCTGCCCCCTCTCTCTTAGAAATAAGAGACTAGGCACCAGATTCCGCCTACGCCTACGCTATACCCACCACATCACCAGGAAACAAACCCCCCCTCTCTCCTGGATCTCTGTCAATGGCCACCACATGCAAACCCACCACCACTAAGGTTAAACTGCCCATGTTCAAAGGTGCCCTCATTAATGCCAGATCCCTCACTGCACACGCACTGGACATAGCTGACCTCATCACCACGTCCAAACTTGACTTCTTAGCTATCTCCGAAACTTGGCTTCATGCCGCATCTGGCCCCTTACTAGCGTTAGCCCTACCGCCAAACTACGGCATCACACGATGTGACCGCTCCACCGCCTCTTCCAAAGGCGGCGGTGTGGCCTTCATCCATAAAAATACTCTTGACCTAAGAGTGTTACCTGATTCCAAACTCACATCAGCCGAATTGCTGTCTGTCAAACTAGCACTCACACCCAACCAAACAGCCACCATGCACCTAATCTATAGACCCCCAGGACCCGCACCAACCTTTGTCAGTGAAATCTCCACTCTCCTCCTCAACAATACAAAGATCAATTCGCAAACTATCATCCTAGGTGACCTTAACTTAGGTCTTGGTGACTCAAAAGATCCTGTGGCCTCCGACCTGGAGATCGCACTATCCGACCTTGGCCTTACCTTATACATCCAAGAGCCTACCCATATTAAAGGTAGAACACTTGACTGGGTAGCTGGCTCCAATTGCAACATCAAGATCCTTAACAATACCCCCTGTCTATGGTCTGACCATCACATTATAACTTTCAACATTGAAGCCACACCACGAATCCCGTCACCTTTAGCCCCAGCTCTCCCAACTCGAAGCAAAAAAGATATAACCAAGGAGAAACTCCTCCCATTGCTACTCCCATCCCTTAACACAGCCACCACATCTTACTCTGATCCAACCTCGCTAGCACACACCTACAACCAAACAATGCGAACTGCCATTGACTGTATAGCACCTCTCAAACTTAGAAAGGCTAAACCTCAAGCTTATCTTAACTCATGGTTCACACCACAGTTAAGATTGCTCCGCAAAGCCAAACGCTGTGCCGAAAATCGATGGAAAAGCCACCCCTCAGACGAGCATAAAGACAGTTTCCTTCTAGCCTCACTCTCCTACAAAGATGCCATCATCACGGCTAAAAAAGAATCCTTCAACAACCGCATTATTCAAGCCGATTCGAACACCAAGGAACTCTTTAAAATCCTTAGAGAGCTTGAAACTCCAGTCGCCCCCCCTGTCACATGCGTGAAAGATAGTAAATGGTGTGCCAACATCCAAGCAGCCTTACTAAATAAAATCTCCACACTACAAGACAAAATCAAAGATAAACAGGACAGCCTGAAGCGCGACAACCACGTTCATTCCCTCACTAAGGCCCCCTTGCCAGACTCTACCAATATCACACCATTCGCATTCTCTCCACTCACTGTGGCAGAGGTAGAAAATATAATTCTTAGAATTAAGCCAACTAACTGCCAAGGTGACCCATGCCCAGCTCCTACTATCAAGGACTCAGCGCATGAGTTGGCCCCATTCATCACGGCCTTCATCAACTCCTCCTTTCAAACAGGTATTGTCCCGGACAATCTGAAGGACGCTTGGGTTATCCCACTGCTTAAAAAACCTTCCCTAGACCCTAACATTCCCACTAACTTCCGACCGATCACCACTGTACCATTTCTGCTCAAGATCCTAGACCGTGCCGCATACTTTCAGATCCAGAATTACTTGGAAACTAATAACCTGCTAGGTCTACGACAATCTGGTTTCCGCCCCAGACACGGGACAGAGACTGCATTATTAGACCTTAAAACTCAAATCGAGGTTCTAAAGGATCAAGGCAAACTAGCATTGCTACTACTTCTCGACCTCTCAGCCGCATTCGATCTGGTCAACCATCAAATCCTGTGCGAGCACCTCCATTCAGCTGCCAACTTCTCTTCCTCAGCTGCGGCTTGGATCAAATCTTTCCTGAGCAACAGATCCATGAGAGTCTTTGCCCCATCCGCAGCCGCGGACCCCTCCCCGATTCACTGCGGCGTTCCTCAGGGATCTTGTGTGTCACCTACACTTTATAACATTTTCACGAAACCACTCTTTGATGTGCTTGACTATCTGGGTGTCTCCTATACCAACTATGCGGACGACACCCAGATACTCATCCCCATCACTGGTGATTATCTAGGTGACACCAAGGCCATTAACGACGTCTACTTGGTCATCCAAGCCTGGATGGCCCAACATCAGTTGTGCTTGAATGATGACAAGACGGAGCTCCTGATCTTGGGCACTGCGCAACGCCTGAGCAGACTAGAGCCGTCCTATCAGTCATTCAACATAGATGGTAATATCATTCGTGTCTCAAAAGATACCAAAACGCTAGGCTTCTACCTTGATGCCACACTCTCATTAACCCGACAAACTAATGCTGTCAGATCTGCGTCTGCATACACATGCAAACTTATCGCAGCTTGCAGACCATTCCTCACTTCATCTAACAGCGTCACGCTAGCGAGAACCCTCATTATGGCTAAAATTGATTATTGCAGTGCTCTTTATCTTGGCACCAGCCAAGAGAACCTGAACAGACTTCAAACGACACAAAACAACGCCATCCGTGCTGCTTTAAACATTCCCCGACACCACCACATCACAGAAACCAGAAGTAAGTTAAATTGGCTACCTGTCAAACAGAGAATCTCACTCAAAACACTCGCCCTCACGCACAAATGCCTAGCCAACAAAGCCCCGATCTACCTTGGTAGTCGACTATCGCGCCACTCTACCTCACGACCTCTAAGAACAGCCCAATCCCACTGTCTAGCGATCCCCAGATTTAAATTGCAAAAAGCAGGGGGCTCAAGCTTCCCCGTCTTAGCCTCCAAGTTATGGAACTCCCTCCCTGTTTCAATTAGAGCGGAAGACTCTTTCAATACCTTCAAAACCAATACTAGATCTTGGCTTTTCAACCAGCTTTAAGGCCGGCTTCGTGCCTCTCCCCGACCTACCCTGACTTGCCGACCGCTACTTCCACCTATCAGCACTGAAACCACTGTACATATGTATATAATATCCTCTTGCAAATGTATATAATGATTCTTTATTAGACCTGCATATCGGAACCCATGTGTAATGATTCTCTGTTATACCTGCATATCTGTAACCTTGTACAAATTGCGCCCTGATGCCTCCGGG
Organism: Ambystoma mexicanum; assembly: GCF_040938575.1. Classification (NCBI taxonomy): domain Eukaryota; kingdom Metazoa; phylum Chordata; class Amphibia; order Caudata; family Ambystomatidae; genus Ambystoma; species Ambystoma mexicanum. The sequence goes on along the minus strand of NC_090933.1, from coordinate 1,260,338,367 downwards.
CCTGTTGGTTTGCGCGTTATAAATAAATAAAATACAAATACAAATACAAAATTGCTGTTAAACATATGGTGTTCCTACTTTGCTCTCCACTGTTCTGCTCGTTACATGAAAGGAACCTTTGCTGAAGGCTGTCATACGAAGCTGCACGCCGTCCCAGCAAAGGCTGTGCATTGCCCAGTGAGAATCTGACATCTCACTCCTTTCCTGTAATGCTAATTTACTTAGTAGTACTGAAGAGAGAGGGCTGGCTAAGGGCAGACAATTACAGTAGATTATTTGATCTGTAAGAGACAAGGGTGGGCAAAAGCAACGAGGCGTTAGAAGGCAAGTGACTCTGGGTAGAAAGTTCCTGCCCTCTTGCGAATTACTTCTTGCATTCTTTCCCCATTTACTCCACTTGAGTTCCTACAGACTTGGATCTCTGGGTATGACACTAGCACAGAGAGAACACGTTTCAGAAACTATGGTTAGCAACTGCCAGAATATGCACCAATTCCCTGCGTGCATTTTGCCAACTAAAGAGGGAGAACCCTGCGTTCGTCTAACTACTTTTGGAGCAGTTGATCATTACAAAGGGCCCTTTCCTAGGGTACAAGAGAAAAATTCCATAAGTGCTGATCTGATGATCCTGTCCTCATCAACTACTCGGGGAAAGAGAAGTGATCCTCTGTAAGAACTGAAAGCCTCAGTGCTGCCAGGACGCACACTAACTACTGTGCCCAGCCTCCTGAAATTAACTTTGGCCCCATTCTTTAACTTGTGAAAAGCAGAATTGGGCCCCATATCGTCAAGGGAACAACTTTTGGAAACCACAGCATTATTTAAGTGTGTAGGTATTAGAAGCAAGATAGTTGAGCGGATTAACCACTCACTGCTGCGATCTGTGTGTGATCTGCAGGTGCCATGATGCCTACCCCCGGGGAACCAGAACAAATCCAGCAACCCCGGAAGCAGGCATCAAGTTACCCCAAGCAAGCCCAACAACCCCCGCTAGGGGCTATTTGGGAGCAGTCTTGGCGCCTATGGCGCCAGTCTCTTATGGAGAGTCAGTCCTGGCGCCAGGCTCATAGATTAAAACTTACCTGATGCAAATCATGCTGCAAACTTACCTGATGCAGACCATGCTGCAAGAGCTCCAAGCCAAACGAGGCTTGGAAGGGACTATTTTACCTAGGGACTATTTTTTTTACTCGGGGGGGCTGGGGAGGAATACTTACCTGGGACTATGTTGGAGGCTATTTAAACCACGCCCGAAGAGCAGCACAAGCTTTGCGTTATTCTGCATCCAGCAGCATAACACTCACCGTGCCTGCAAGTCTGCATCCAGTCTTCTGCCACGCCCGCCTCGAGTTTGGAGCTCCTAGAAAAAGGGAGAAAGAAGGAGAAAAGGTTAGAACAAGAGCAATACCTTTGATCCTTACCTGAATTCCTGGTCCATCGCGCCTTCGAGCTGGAAGAAAGAAGTTATTTTATGCGCATCGCCTCCCCTGCTGCAGCGCCGCGCTGAACTCACCGGCCTTGGCAGTATCTTCACATTTCACCGCATCCTCCTGCATGTTACCGCCGCACTCCAGCACCTAAGGAGAAGACAAGAACAGCAAGGTGAGCCAAGGGAATACACAGAGGAATACCCCCCATAGACTTACCAGATTTTACCACCGGGGTACTATTCTTCTTCACGGGTCGGCGCAGCTTCCACTGCATCCTAGCCGAACCCCGGCTCCTAAGGGGAAACACAAGGACAGCAAGGTGAAACAAGGGACTAACAAGGGGAACCCTCCTCACCACAAAAGACTTACCTGATTTTACCGCTGGAGGCATTATTCCCCGAGACTTCATACTTTCTCTCAGCGCCTGAATAAGGGAGAAAGCAACAGGTTACATATGGACATTATTTTATTGAACTGTGTTGGATAATACAAATCCTTACCAGAACATTACCGATTGCCACAAGGAACTCTTCAGTAGGGTCAAGCTGCAACCTGCAAGGAATCGGACAAGAGTGAAAGTCAGGCATTTGAACTCTTACGAACTACATACTTTCGGCGTCTTGCTGGGAATATCGGAGTCAATATTGTCCTGGAACTCACCAATTCCTTTGAGCCAGTGAAGCAACTGGTTATCTACGCGCCCCTGCGCTCAATGCAGGATGGAGAGCTCATCTTTTCAAATCATCAGGTGAGACTATAAGAGGGAACATCCAAGGTGATCAGTGGGGAGAACAGCGGGGTGGGGGGATTTACGCTCAACTCCACGGATGGTTAATTCCCTTTCTCCACTTGCAGAAGAATATTCCTACGAGACAAGCAAACGAAGCTAGGTGGGCCGGTCCAGTCCGTCATCTCGGCCCTATGCGTCACATTGGTGGAGACCGCAGCAGTCCAGTCCAGATCGACGCCTCTGTGGGAGCCAGGTGAGCGCAACAGCAGGTCACAGGTCCAAATTCTAGCAAGGCCAACTCAGCCTGACATTGTTCCGCGGTCGATAAATGAGTACCAATGTTGGTTGGGTGATAATTGTATGTAATTGTTCTACTTCTAGCACTTGGCAAACACGCTATATAAATAACAAATCATTATCATTAGGTGTTGCTCAGCATATTCACACTTCATCCAAGAATAAATTGAGCCTGTTTGGAGACCACAAGCTGCATTCTGCCCCTCCTGATGTGTCTCACAACTCTACGACTTCTGAGCACGAAGGCACCCCCCCCCCCCACAGCAAGATATCTGGAGAGCATCTTTCTGTTGCCAGTGTCAAGGTTTTATAACATGCACACTTCAGCCAGGGACTCCTTCCCCAGACAATGAATGTGGAGCACAATAAAAACGCTTTTTATCTTTAGTAAACCACAGGTTCTTTTATTTGAAAAGGTCCCCAACCCGTCTCACACCCAACCTTCATAAACACCAGGTGTCACAATGGACTAGGAAACAGACTGTGTGTATCAATAAGATATTAATTTAAGGTTTAATGAAAAAGAAAAATCAAACAATTTTACAACAGCCACCAATGTGTGGCAACACAAATGCAATGCTTCCCACAGAACAATTGGTTCAGAAATCCTAACAGTTCACACAGATCTTTAATGGCAAGACAGGAAAACTGTTTTAAAGCAAGTGATTGCACCAAGGTTAAGCACTCCCACTGCAACACTCACCGCAAACATCAGCCAACTTAATTCCTTTGAATGGAAGGCAGTGTCAAGGAGTAAGGATAGAGAGATATAGGTTGGATTTGGAATAAAGCCCACCACCCCAAAATGGGAAGTCAGAAAAGAAAATGAAAACCCGTTGATGGAGCAAAACAGCAAAAATCGGATTTTGCTCATTACTCGCATGGCTATTCACAAGTGCTAGGGGACAGCTAGAACAGAAATTTGTGTCGCTAAACTTGAGATAGGCAGGGCTCAAGTCGAGGGTATATGCAGGCGGACAGAGTCCACCCTCTTTTTTCAGAGGGTGACTCAGTCCCCCCCCAGCTAAAATTACATTGAATGTCCTCTTTGAATGCAAGCCGACCTCGAGGATCAAACCACAGTTGTGAGACCTGCAGACTGGACACTTCACCACTGCATTATAAAACCTGATGAAAAATAAACTTAAGGTGAAATTTCCCATTTTGGTACTGCACGTTCCAGGGAAAACATTTGTATTGGTTCTTTGAGTTTAAAACATGTACACCTTTTAACGTTTTCAAAAACACTATTAGAAGAAAATATCCCATCTTGTTTTTGTGTGTGTGTTGATTTTATGAAAGGCACATGCCATTCGCCCCGTGCAATTTAGGTGGTTATGCAAAGCCAATTTAATTATTTTTGCATATTTCACCTTGATATGCTAATTTCTGGCAATGTCGCATCCCATCGTGTTTTTTGAGGAGTTCCTCCACTTTAATTTTTGGGACTCGACTTCTGGAGATAGGGAAGCTTAGAGACTACTGATCAGCACACCAGGCAAACGCTGGAACAAGGTAGGAAAATCGATTTTGGGGAAAAAGCAAATGCAAAGGAGAAATACAAATGGCAAATGGAAATATCTTTTTACAGGCAGCTAAGCTAGGGGTTTAGCGGTCAAAAACCGGAAATCGGTTTTTAAATACAAGGCACATGACAGATGGGGTTCTAGGCAAAAGGGATTGCTCTCAATGGGACTACGGTTTGGGGTTTTCAATAGTACCGATGCAAATTAGGAGTTTGTGGGGTAATGCACACAATACAGTTAATAAAAACACTCAAGAGTGTTGATTTCAAATGGCAACAATATTGAACGTGAATTCAAAATAATGCTAAGGATTTATACAGATAACAGATTTATCTCGGGGAATATGCCAACATACACAGGTAATACAGATACTACTATGGGAAGTTGATTGAATTATACTGGCAATTTGGGACTTTCAATGGGATTTACAATGGTGTTTCGATGGGGGGAAATATTGGATGCAATGATACAAAGGAGAAAGGTTTGCGCAATTTGTGGGTGGGGATATTTGTTACTTACAAAGTAAGCCTTGGTTTGGGATTCTGGAAAGTCAGCCGGATCTCAGGACCCTCTGGAGAGCTATGCAAGGGGTCTGGTCCCTGCACTCTCCTGGATGGTAAGGTTCAGCTTTCCCTCCATCCTCATTCTCCTGTCTCCCTGGATTCTTGTGTGTGTCTGTCTAGTACAGTCCCCCCCCCTTATATAGCCCAAATGACATCATTCTTTTTACAATCTGGGGGAAGTACTATAGAATTACTCCTACCCCGGGATAGGACCGCCTACCAAACATCTCTCTGTCCCTTGGCATCATTGGTTCAAGGGGAGAGAGCACCACCTGTCTGTTTGGCCATTAATTACATTTTTGTTCCTTAGGTCACCTTTTTAGAAAACAGAGTTATGTTTCATAACTTCAAACTTACACTAGCCACCACAATAAAATAGATGTGCGGCTTCAGGAGGTCATAGGGAATTAGGCAAGCCAATCGCCAACTCTGTGCAAGGTAGCATGTCCCCTTGCCACCTTTTTGTCCTTTTCATGGAATGCTAACAGTTATAAATCTGCAAATGATTAAGCATGTTCATATTCTCATTTTCCATATTTGTCCCATTTACAAATCAGCCAGAAACAAGTCTTTACTGGCCATTTCAGTCCAGAAAGTCCTAGGAACATGCGCTTTGTCTCTTCAGAACCCCCTGGAAATCACATGGAAAAATATCATATAACTAAATTATTTCTTATTCTGAGTGCCGGGAAAAATGCCTAAAATGAATCAATCCCTTAACGTCAATTTGGAGGATCTGTCACATATGGGAGGGCAGAGCTTCATCCCCTACAGCCACATGTCTCCTCCTTGCTCAGCTTGCAACAAAAGACTTTTATTACACCGTTTGAAGTTTGTCAGTTTGTCCTTGGGAGTGGGTGCAGAAGGAACTCGCACTTCTTGGTCAAACTCTGGCCACGCTTGCTTTCTTTGTCCTCCCTGCTAGTACTGCCTTCTAGTCTGGCAGAGCAGAGAATCATCACGCCCTCAGCCAAATCACATGTCATTGCGGAATGGTTCACTTATTGGTGCGACTTCCAGTGGGACGCAAGGCTTTCAATTGAGTTTTGTGCAGGAGCCCAAAAACTGGGGTTCACTGGTATTTGGAGCCTCTTCCCAGGTGACTGAAATCTTTTGGGGACAAACATAACGTAAATTGTGTAGCCAAACCCCACCCACACACATATTCATTGACATTTTTGTTTAAGCAAAAACTATCGTTTTAAGGTGGCTTTTAGAGTTAATTTTTCTCATTTTCCTTCACACGTGTACAAGCCGTATTTCATGTAATGTTTGAAATGCGGTTCTGTAGGTCATGGGATTTTCGTTTAATTTTTCCTTTTGAGTGGATTTGCATTTACTGTTGGTGCATGGACACGGAGGGGTATGGCCCCTGCCAAGCCGTTTTGATTTGCAATGTTTAGAGTGCTGCTGTTCACATGAAAGGGAATACAAAAGCTGTGTTGGGTTTCAATGTTGAAATCCTTGCCCCTCGTGTGAATTAACAGTAACACAAGGCCGTTGTGGATGTAGGGCATACTTTTTGGTATTCAGGTGAAAGAAATGCAAAGCAGGGCCGTCTTGCATGCAGTGCGCAACTTCTTATTCAGATGAGAGAGAAGCAAACGTAGAGCAGTTTTTGGTGAAATGTTTGACTGTTGATCATTCAAAATAGAATAAAAGCAATTGCGCAGGGCCATCCTTGGTGAAATGTTTTTAACTTGTGTCATTCAATGGAATAGAAGCAAAGGCAGATACACACACAGAGACATTCTTTGAGTTGCAGTGTTCAACTACTTGCCACACATGTGCCATGGATAGCAACGCACAGCCTTTTGGAGGCAATGTTTAATGCAGTGTTTCAGGTGACCGGGATTTCCATTAGGGCCTGTAAATGCACCCCACACCAGGGGAAGCATAACCAATATTGTTTGAAAGGCTCAGGTAGTTAACTTGTGGACTAGGTGTCACATTACAAGATAAGGCATTCCATGGTACCTTGATTCCCCAGCCTTTACACCTTGGGACCTAAGGACAGGTCAGGTTCCAATTTCCTATCTTACCCAAAGTCATTCTGAAGTAACCAATGTAGCTTGGGTTTTCGCCGTTTTATCCATGCGTGTATATTTTTGCCACTCATAATGGTAGTAGAATGTACAGTCTATACTTTATAGCCGCCATGATCTGTGTGCTTTTTATGTCAGCGGTGGGGAGGGTTGAGCATCTAGGTGTATAGAGAACCTTGCTAGGATATTCCTTTCATTGCGTTACCATACTGCTACCATACCGCTGCTGTCTAGCGCCTCTGAAGGGTAAAGCCTGCCTAGCGAACACCATCTAAAGACATATCTATGCTTTCATCCTTTGCTTGAACTTGAGACTGCCTTGGTGGCCTTTCAACTGCTAATGAAAGGTCTTTCCAAACCTCTGCCCCTGGAGGCTAATGTGCAGCCTCCCCATTTGACCTTTTTAGATATTCATTTACCTTTACTCTCTGCGCCTTCACAGGGGTGGTTGGAGGGTGGTGTGGGGGGGAACACTGCAGAAATGTGCTCAACTAAAGCTCATTACACCCTTTTCCAGGTGATTGTACAGTCAGGTCAGACAAGGATTGAATGGCGGTCTTTGCTTCATCTCAGACATGCATGTAGCTGTTCAGTTTCATACGAGCACACACCTCTGGGTGGCAAGGGCCACCAGTCCACCATACAGAGAATTTTAATAAATGAGCTGAGAGTTAAGTAGTTCATGGTTTCAATCAGTAAACACGAATTCTGGTCACGTAACGGTGCTGATTAAGTGGTAAGATGTCAATTGACTGGCAAACAGACATCCCAAGCGAGCGATTCTCTTAAGAGTTTTAATTCACGTCTTTTCTCAAAATGCCATGTCTAATCAACCACAGTTTTGACACTAAAACCGAACCTAACATAGTTTAAGGTCAATTGTAAAGTTTTCTGTGAACATTATTCCAGTGGCAACACAGGTCTACCTCCGTCAATCAAAAGCACTGTAACACCATCCCTCTACATACAGTTATGTACCTTTGTACAAGCCACTGTTTGACAAGTTGGACAGACTGGGCGTCACCTACACCAACTATGCAGATGACACCCAGATCCTCATACCCCTTTCGGGCAACTATGAAGCAGACTTGAACTTGGTGAATAAGATATACATCCTCATTCAGGCATGGATGGCGACCCAGGGCCTCTGCCTGAATGACGATAAAACCGAGATACTGCTCCTCGGATCTGACTCTAACCTAAAAAAACTATCCCCAAACTACGCATCCTTTAATATTGATAACAATATCATTAAGGTTATGCCTGTGGTAATAAACCCTAGGATTCTATCTGGACTCCTCCCTCACCCTTAAGAAGCAAGTCAGCTCCCTCGCCTCCACAACAGCCTCCACTTGCAAATTAATCCGCGCTGCCAGACCATTCCTCTCCAGCGCCAGCTGTGTCACCCTGGCCAACGCTCTTATGTCCAGACTAGATTATTGCAACGCCCTGTACTCAGGAGCCAACAAGTAGGTCACTGACAAACTTCAACGATTGCAAAACAATGCCTTAAGAGCAGCGCTGAACGTCCCAACTAGAGATCGCATCACTAAATTCAGGAAAGAGACCCATTGGCTAAAAATAAAAGACAGAATCCTCCTTAAAACCATTTCTACAACATCCAAATGCCTAAACAATCTAGCACACCCGTACCTAGTGGAAACAATCTCTAGAAGAACCACGACCCGACCCACGAGATCTGTCAACTCATTCATGCTCGAAATTCCTAGATTTAAGATGACCACATCTGGAGGAACCAGTTTCCCAGTCAAAGCTGCGCAATCATGAAATACACTCCCAATTGACCTTGGATGTCCCCTGCCCTGCGCCAGATTTAGACACAACGCTCTCAACTGGCTCCGCACTAATGACCTATAACCTTTTGTTCCCCTCGCTGCCACTATACCCCCGCCCTAAACATAGGCATGTTTAGCCTTGGCCCTTGACTTGTACCTATGATCAGCTATATCTTGTATTATACACTGTATTATATGTTGTTCTCACATGTATGTAACCGCCTGAGACTGGCACTGTAACTAAGCTGTGAGAATTCTTGTACTGTTGCGCCCAGCTACCTAAGTGTTTGTCGCGCATTGACAAATCAATAAACAAACCTGTGGGAGTGAAGTGTGTCCCTTTGTTGGTGTCCCCCCTAAAGCACAAGCCGTCTGTACCTTGCATCCAAGGTGCTAACATAGCATCGGCAAAGGACCAGGCATTTGGGTATTTTGGGGGTATAACCAGGGTTGACGGCCTGTGTACTAGAAGTCTTGCTAAAGACATTTCTCTTCTTCTTGGCTGTTGTACACTGCATTGCATCACATGGGTTAAAATGTATTATTTAGCATCAAGTACACCTAGTGGGACGTGTACAAAAACATTGAAGGGATATCAAACGATCATAAAAGAATAGGGGAACATAAAACAAAAAAAAAAAAAGGAAATGTTAGGTTTCTATGGATCCTTCATAATGAAGGCTAAGGCCCCGATTCATGGAATTATTTGGGGATAAAACTGGGAATTGCGTGCTATTCTGTCCGCAAATCCACATTCGTCAAACAGGGATTTGCCAGCAGAATGGCACGCAAATTCCTGTTTTACAACTGTACGGTGTTTCTCCCTTTTGGTCTTAGAGACGATTGAGCAGCAACCTATAGGATACATGAGCATAGGGGTCTAACACCTTACTGCACACATGTGCACCAGCAAATGAAAACCCCGGGGGGACGAATGATGGACCTTCCTTCATCAGAGCCCAGATGACGGACAGATATATTAGTGCCCCTGATTAAATAAACAGACAAAGGCTGATTTCTTATAACCAGCGTGAACTGCTTTTTTTTATGTAATTGAAATCTGTCAAACCAATCCTCAGTACACTTGAGTAATATTACATCACTGCGCTCCAAGAGGAGGCGCTCTCTGCTAGTAATCGCAAGAAAAAACTTTATTTTTCCTTCACCTTAAGGTATGAATAATTTCACTTTAGTTACCATAATATTGAAACAGGTCCTGCGGGAACACCTGAGAACCAGTATATTCAATTTTGTAAATATATAATTAAATACACCCGTGGGGTCACATTTAGATCCAGTGCCTTCAGATTGGGTAAATAAATAAGGAAATAGATCAGTGGGATCACCTGAGAACAAGTGCATTCACTGTTGGTAAATAAATAGATCAGTGTGATCACCTGAGAACAAATACATTCACCATTGGTAAATAAATAATTAAATCAGTGGGATCACCTGAGAACAAGTGCATTCAGTTGGTAAATAAATAATGCATTCACAGTTGGTAAATAAATAATGAAATAGATCAATGGGGTCACAGGAGAACAAGTGCATCTACAGTTGTTAAATAGATCAGTGGGATCACGTGGGGAAAAACGCATTCTTGGTAAATAAATAATTAAACAGATCAGTGGGATCACTTTTAGAGCAAGTGCATTCACAGTTGGTAAATAAATAATGATCTTGGTCGGACCAGTGTCTCCTCACTAGGGTTTGCGGCAGGATGCTACTAAGACATACAACACTTAACACCAAAATCCACCAATCACCCAGTCAGGAAACACTGGGCTGCACTCCACCTCTACACTGCGCATTGCATTGCGAGTCCCTGCGGATAGATCCCAGCGGGAATGTTCAGATTCACCACCGAGCTGGCTAAGAGCCCAGCTCAGGACTGCATAAATCCCTGCCCCCCCCCCCCCACCAGTACGGATATAACCCAGTGGTGTGGAACAGTACCAAACATACCCCACGGGCCAAGGCGGGCCTTTCGAAGATAAGCAGGACGATTCCCGTACTCAGATGAACCAATCCTCTCAGGACACCACTGGGCCTTACAGTTCATGTCCCCTGAGGCGGCCAAATCCACTTCTCTGTTAAGCGCGTTACCTCATCCCCACACCCCGCGGAGCAACTGAGCGTTAACAGGCTCTCAGCGTCACTAAGCCCAGTGTGGAGAACATTACCTTACGGCTGATGATACACCGCCCTCGTGTTTGCCGAGTGCCGGGAAACACAGAGAGCACATTATCCCTTTCCTACCTGGTTGCTACGACACATCGCAAGAGAGTCGGGTGGAGGAATGTCCTTGGCACCACTGAGGACCTGCGACGGTCTGGAGCTCCCCTCTCTCACGTCTCTCCCGGCGCTCCCTCCCTCTCAAGCCCCTCGGGGCTGTTAAACTCCCTGGGGACTTTCCACTTGTTTCTGCCAGCAGGGGTGCTCGCATCGGTCCTGAAGTGAAATCACCTCATGGACAGCTCCTCTCCCCCGGCTGGTGGAAACCTACCAGGTTGCTACTGACAAACTCTTCGTGCCAGAAACGCACAGCAAAGTGAAACTTACAACCGGAAAGGAAGAAAGACAAACATGCCCGTTAAACAAAGCGTGACACATAGCCCATGCACACAATGGCGAACCACACGGAATGCAGGTTTACATACGCAAACAATTCCATGAATCCGGGCCTCAGTATTTTCTGTGTTTACTGATTTTTACACATAAATACAGACGTTAGACACGGTTTCCCTTCAGTATTTATTTAGATGTATTGGTTGGGTCTTTAAGTCGTCTGTGATGCATTGCAGGTGAATAGCTGTGCAGGTTTTTTTTTTAACAACTTTATTTATATTTGCACACAGGTTATGCACGTACATTTATACCATTCGATTAATCAAGCATAAATACATATACAGGTCAATTCCCTTCAGTGTTCAGGTTTTCGAGGTCTGCCAGATATTGTTTATATCGGGACCATATGTTTCTGGGTCTACAGGGGGCCATAACTGAGTCTATGTAAAGCTCTTCAGTATCGTTAACCCACACCATATCTCTGTTCCGGTCTTCTAATGTGGGTGATTGCGCATTCTTCCATCTCATTAAAATGACCCTTTTCGCTATTAGAAGGCTTAGATTCAATATTTTCCGCCACGTCGGGTTCATTTTCCCTTCTGCCCCCAACATTCAGATCCGTGGTGTCCATTTCACCGGTTGGTCTGCCATCTTATCCAGTGCTCCACAAACCTCTGACCAGTATTGTCTCAACTTAGCACAGTCCCATAGCATGTGAAATATGTTCGCATTCTCAGAGTTACATCTCAGGCAGGTACCCGCCGAGGCGTGATATATTTGCTCGAGTCAGGATGGTGTGTAATGTGTCCTATGGACTATTTTATAATAAATCAGTTTGAATCGTGAATTACAAGATATGCATTTGGTCATTGCACAGATCCGGGACCATTCCTGGTCTTCTATCGACTGCCCCAGGTCGTGTTCCCACTTGCCCTTAGCCGTGTGAGTCACCGCAGAGCGTGTTTGCAGCATGGTTTTGTAAAGAGTGGAGGCAGTTATTTTCTGAGTCCCTCCCGTGAATATATAACCTATTGCCATATTTATCTCAGGTTCCTTCGGGAATGTTGGGTACATATGTTGTGCGAAGGCTGCCACCCTATGGTATTGTTGCTTACGTGTATTTGTGTTTCCTACTACATCTTTAAATGTCCTCCTATTGGAGAAAGCTATGATCTGGGAATAACTGTCCCCACTGGGTGACGCCTCTAGCCCTCCAATGCATTACCATTTCACTCTCGATAGCGAAGGGTGTGTGTGTGTGGGTCCCCTCATATTGGCATACACGGATGGTATAGTTTACTGGCTCTGTATAAGTCAATAATTCTGGACCATGCCGTAATAGTAACCCTGGATGGGTTAGTCGTGTTGTACTGTTTAGGGGTGGGCTTTGTTATCCCATGCAGAGCCAGTATCGCCTTGCGCCCCCTCAGTGTGTGGGGTGGGGGGGCGTGGTTGAGAAAGCATGTGGCCCACCCAGCCGCATGGTGCGCCTGCGCTGCTAGGTAGTACAGTTCCACATCTGGTGCCATCAGTCCGCCTCTGGAGTGTGTGTTAATATCCTCCAACTCAGTCTGGGATACAAGTGTTATGCAGGCGCCATTAATTCTAGAGAACAGGGCGCGGCCTGGCCATACTGGCACCGTGCTAAAAAGGTAAAAGAGTTGCGGCAATATTACCATTTTTATCAAGGCTATCCTCCCGGCCAGTGATATGGGTAACACATTCCAGCGGTTCATCTTGGCGCACAGTGCATCAGCGAGTGGCGTATAGTTCAGTGCACGGGACAGTTGGGGAGTTCTGGCTATATGAGCTCCTAAATAAACAATATGCACCGGGTTCCATACAAGACCATGTAGGTTTTGGGGTTGTGAGGTGTTGTCTGTGAGCGGGAATATCTTTGACTTATTGGGATTAAAGCGCAGCCCTCAGTATTCACCGAACTTTCCCACTGCCAAGTGTGCGATCCGGATTCTTAAGATATAGTAGAATGTCGTCCTCATATAGCGTTATAATTTGGAGCTTGCCCTCTAGCATTAGCCAAAACGTACTGTAACGTGACCCAAGTATGTCCGCTAGAGGTTCTATCACCAGCGCGAAGAGTAATGGGGAGAGTGGGCAACCCTGTCTGGTGCCACCCAACAATTCCAGTATGTCTGTGAGGGATCCATTGACTCTAATCCTAGCGTAGGGTCTTGTGTACAGTATCCAGATCCATTTTATGAATTTTGGACCGAACCCATAGTTCCGTAGCACTCCAAAGAGAAAGGGCCAGGAGACTGTCAAACGCCTTCCTCATGTCAAGGGAGACGGCTATTCCCTGAGTGGCAGGGGGTATCGTGGCTATTATTTGGTGACATCTTCTTACATTTGTTGCTGTGGATCTACACAGTATAAAACCGGCCTGGTCCTCATGAACCATGTATGGCATCAATGGTGCGAGTCTGGTCGCTAGTATTTTTGCTGGGATTTTGGCGTCGGTATTTATTAAGGACAGTTGTCGGTACGACCCACATTCTCCAGGGGGTTTCCCCGATTTAAGTAAAAGTGTGATTATTGCTTCTCTAGTAGATTCTGGGAGTTCACCCTTATCTAGTGCTTCCGTCCAGACAGCATGAAGCCCGGGAGCTTGTAGCTGACTGAATTCTTTGTAGAACTCAGCTCCCAGCCCATCAGAGCCCGGGGCTTTCCCGTTGGGGAGAGCTTTTATTGCTCCACCTATGTCAGCCACTGTTATAGGTTCCTCCAGTGATTACCTAGTCGCGTCCGCTATAAGCGTTGTCTGTATCAGAGAGGTATTGTTCTATCTTAGCCTCTGGGACAGAACACTGGGGGTAGGGGGGAGGGGTTGTGGAGTATAATTCTTTATAGAACGTGAAAAATGTTTCTTTCAGTTTCATCTGATCTGTGGACATCATGCCATCTGTTAATTGAATACAAGGTATGTTCGTGGGACCTCTCTCTCCGCGCACCATTCCGGCTAATAGTTTCCCCGGGCGTTCCCCTTCTCCATATCTACGCGCCGCCGTGGGTCTGTCTAAGTATCTGATCTCTTGGTCTGCTGCTTCTCGAAACTCATCTAGCTTAGTCTTTATTTCTGTACCCAGATGAGGGGAAGAGGACAGAGCATATTGGGTCTGCAGTGATGTTAGTTGTGCTTCCAACCTAGCCAGTCTAGCCCGAATGTCTTTGAGAATTCCCCCCTCTATGGATATCGACTGACCTCTTAAGCATACCTTAAATGCCTGCCATAGTGTAGCCTGTCTTGATACCAGGTGTTCATTGATCTCGAAATATTCCTGTATGTATTGCACCATAGAGTCTTTATATACTAGATCCCTTAAGTCCGCCGGTTTGAATCTCCAAGGTGGTCGGTCCCTGATCTTGTCCGGGATTTGCAATGTCAATTGTATCGGAGAATGATCTGAGTAGGTCCTAGGGTGTATATGTGTATCTGTTACCCATGCCATGCTATCTGTGTCTATCAGCCATAGGTCAATTCTGGAGTGTGTGTCGTGGACGGTGGAGTAGTATGTGTATTCTTTCCTGCTGGGGTTTAGTGTTCTCCAGATGTCCTTTAACTGTAGATCTGTCATGTGTGTAAGTATTGTCTGTGCTGCCCTGGTTAGTGTTCTATTTTGTGTTGATGAGCGATCTAATTGTACATCCAGAATTGTGTTGATGTCTCCACCGCATAGCACCCGTGCCGTACGGTATCTCGCTAGCTTTTCAAATACTGAGGAGTAGAAGTCTGGATGGTCAATATTTGGCCCATATATATTGAGGAATACCATTTCCCTGTCAGAGTTTACCGTGCAGCAAAACGAACCTCCCATCTGGGTCACATTCGGCCTTGATACAGACAAACAGCAGCGCTTTATGTATTAGTATTGCAGCCCCTCTCGCTCTTCTAGAGAGAGTTGTGAAATATTGATGAGTCCCCAATTTGGTATCAGCTGTTCGCAATGTCTGGGTCCTGTGTGGGTCTCCTGAAGGAAGATTATCTTAGCGGCCTGTCTATTAAGATAGGCCATGATCTTCCTTTTCTTGATCTTGGAGCCCAGCCCCCTTACATTCCAGCTCAGCACATTAATACCACCCTTGTCCGGTTTAGCCATTATCTATGGGGAGCCTGAATGTGTCTTTACACCAATGTAGCTCTGCTTTATGCTTAGGTTTTTCTGTGCCTAGAACCTGTGTGCTTTTTGTGTTACCAACCTTCCTCTCATAACAAAAACCCAACTTCCCCATATCAGTCCCGCCCCCCACCCTCAGTCCCCCAAACTTCAACTGTGCCTTTGTGTTCCCCCCCGTCCCCTCCCAACAACATGTGCACCTGCTACAGGGGGGGGCTGCGGCGTCTCCAGTGCCCAAGCCATTATCGTGTACGGGCGTTACCTCCAGTTCAGGCTTGTTACTCATTTATTCTGACGTCTTGGATGACCGCTTTCCATGTGTTTTGAGCCCTGGGTTACATCCTCTGCAATGTGGGGCTCCCAAGGAAGCCCATGTCTTTGCCATTCCGTCCTACTTCTTGTACGCAACGTTTCGATAGCTCTTCTTTCAGGTTTGTCCATTATTTGGGGGGATATGTGTCTCTATGAAGCTCGCGGCCTCTTCCGGGAATGTGAAGTATGATTTATTTTGATGTTGAATTTTGAGCCTTGCAGGGTAGAGCATTGCATATTGTACTTGTCGGTCACATAGCATTTTCTTGATTCCTGAGAATAGCTTTCTCTCCTGTTGAACCACCAAGGTGAAGTCCAGAAAGATGCGTATAGTGTTGGCTTCCCATTTCAGTTCTCGTTTCTCCCTAGCTGTTTTTAGGATCAGGTCTCTGCCCTGTAGTTTAGTATGCACGCTATAATGGGTCTGGGGTATGCCCCGGGTTTCGGCTTTGGAGCTAAAGGCCTGTGTGCTCTTTCCACCATAAACACAGGCGACCATCCCGGCTCCCCCAGTAGTGTACGCAGAAGGTACTCCACCGCTTTCTCCATTGATCCTTTAATAGCCCCTCCCCCCCGGAACACCAATAATACGGACATTATTTCTTCGGGATCTTGCTTCCAAATCTTCACACTTGGATTTTACTGTCCCTAGCTCGATGGCCATCGTTGACACCGTTGTCTTCAGGGTCTCCACAGCGTCCTCTGTGCCCGATATTCTTGTTTCAGCCTCTGTCATGCGAGCTGTTGTTTTGTTGAGTTGCGTTTTTATACTCACGACACTAGCCGTGATACCATCCAGCTTGTCGGTCAACGCTGCAAAACCTTGCTGCATAGCTTGGAAGACAGCTTGAGGATCCATCGTGGAGGCAGAGGGAATCTGTTCCGCCTGTGCGGGCATTTCTCCCCCCCTTTCAGGCTCGGTATCTTTCTGCATTGTGGTCGTAAACTTATCAAAGTCCCTCTGCTCCTTTTATGGCCACAGTTTTTGGGCATCGTTCCGGATCAAGAGCGTGTATTCGGAGGAGTACCTTTTCCTATAGATGCCTTCGCCAATTGCTTCGTAGTTGCACTATATTTCTGAGGCCAAGTTAAGATGGACGGGCATGGTTTGTTGGGGCGGGGGAACCCGATCTTCCAGTATGCCCTCCATCCGGTGGTGGATTAAGCGGGGCGGGAGGGGGGCCCGCTCGGCTCTTCTCAGCCCCCGTTCGCGCGTTCCAATGTTCTGTTGTATATGGTGCAGCGGAATATGTTCGTTGGGGGGCTGGATGCCCGCCCCTCACGTTGTCTCCTGCAGCTGCAGAGCCGTCTGCGAGCTGAGCGGAGGGCGTGACGTCCTGCACTGGGTTTCGGCCCAGGCCCGGGCCACCTTTGCTGCCGTGGGCCGATGGGCTGGGGGGGGTGGGGGTGAGGGCGATTCCTCCCTTCACATGTGTCACTGCTGTGGTGTTGGCAGATGGGGGACCGCAGGCGCTCAAAGAGGATCGGAGCGCCCGCGATTCTCTCTCTCTCTGGGCGGGCGGCCCCTCCCGTTACTGCCACCACTCGAGTTGTTCCGG
The DNA here is from genome assembly GCF_040938575.1 of Ambystoma mexicanum. Lineage (NCBI taxonomy): Eukaryota > Metazoa > Chordata > Amphibia > Caudata > Ambystomatidae > Ambystoma > Ambystoma mexicanum. Next base: position 1,260,321,408 of record NC_090933.1, on the reverse strand, counting down.
CGCCGGGCTCCTCCCTCTCCTTCGCGGCAGGCACGTCTCTCGCCGCCTCGAGCTACTCCTGGGTCCACAATTCAGCTCTCGCTTCACCATTCAGGTCCGAATTTCACGTGGGCTGTCCAGAGCTATAGTTACACGTTCTGTGTAAGAATCTCACCAAACCAGAGTGAATAAATTGATCATTTAGGCTTTTCGGCCCTGGACACTGCCAGAGCGCACACGGAGGCTGCCATTTCCATCCATGCGCAACAGCACCCCCCTCCAGATGGCTGTGCATGTTGAAAGAGACATGCAATTCTTTTCCACCTGTTTAAATGGCTGCATATATGCACACCTTCCCTAGTGTAAAAACACCGCTCTATCAGCTTCTCTTTACCTGCTGTTTTTTTTTAATGTAAATAAATGTGGAAAATACTATTCACAACATTATTTTCTACAGATCACAATATAAATGTGAATGAATACAGATAAAATGACCAAAACATAAAAATTGATAAAGACGAAAATGGCGAGAAAAGAAAAAAAGGACAACCATAAAACTAGGAGCCTTATTCATAATAAAGGCTCACACAACATATACACATTCAGGCGTAATACTGTGGGTTCAGTTAGTCAGAGGGGGAGACTTAGGCAGCGCAATATGCAATAGGAACAGCTTATAACCGAAGTACTTGTGCGCCAGAGACCCTGGAAAATGGAGATTCTGTTCTGGTCATGCACCATGTTCAGAACATAGTCCCCCCCCTGGCTTAAGTCTGGACATTACCCTCTGCAGATCTTCAGTTAACTGAACTGGGGGAAATTCAGCAGCAGTGGCCAATTTACTGGAATACAGACAATGCCCCCATCCTAGTCCAAAATGGCGGACAGTATGTCTGTTGGAGGGGAACAAACATCCATCCCTATCGAAAGGGTCGCTTGACAGGCTATCCAGTTTATTAGAAAAAGTTTCCTCTTCAATTCCTGTAAAATAGTATAAGTTGCTGTGTGTGTCCACAGTTCCTTGATTCTAACACACCCATTTGGGCAGATTGGGCTCCTGTGCTTATAGCAATTTGTTCCCAGAGTTGAATTTCTTAGTTTGAGTGTGGGGTCCCAGGTTCATGTAGCTTTTCAGACCCCTTCCATAGGAGCTGTTTGAAGAGGACGGTCAATATCACTGAGAGGGTTGAGTAGGATTGGGCCCCGGCGCATTCCTGGTCTTACACTCATCTTGTATCTCTTGAATGATCTTCCTGCTCACTCTGCTTTGGACTTGGTGGTTCCACTGCGCTCTGCTGAGACTTGGGTGGGAGTTACTATAGATCCTGAGAATTCTCATGGGTTTCTGGGTACCCTCCCCATCCCCAAAGTCCCAAAGCAAATAAAGAACACGATAGACAGCATAGTCTTACCATTGTTCCATAATCTGAGGTTCTTAGTTTGTTCACAAAGTGAGAGAAATTACAAAGGATGTAATAGCTTTGTTGCATTCCTTTCAAAGTAGATGAAAAGGAAGCTACTGGTAAACCAGACACTCTCAAAAGACACCATCCCAGAGAGGAAAAACATAGCACACTGAACAGGGAACTGGCCAGTGCACATTATCTAGATGAAGGCTTTCATGAACCAAGTCCTAGCTAGTGTTTTAGAAAGTTTGGTACCAATGTTTCTGAAGGATCTGCCAGATTAGTAAATTTGTATTTGCTGCTGTACATGGGACCGAGCACACACAGAAAAGAAGCACAGAGAGAACTTAATTGATGGTGGGGGCCAAGTCACACAGGAAATAGTTTGTTCATTTCTGTTACCATATCATGAGAGAAGGGTCTATTTAATAAAGGGAGGCACCTGATGTAGTCAAGAAAATTGTGCGTACCTTTGAAACACGTGATAAAGTTCTTCACCTTGGTATCATCCAAGAAAAGCTGGAAAAGAAGTGGAAACATTAAGAAACGTTACAGGAGCACCACAGGCTTGTATAATTAAGACTTCATCACATGTGCTGTGCACATGCAAACACCTGGCAAGTATGCCGACCATGGTTTCGATGCCAGATTAGAGGAGTTTGAATGGACTTTCCATTTTTACTAAACATTTTCTGATCAGGCTATTTAGGGGAATGATATGGTCTGACCTTGCCATATTTTGCACAAACTGCATAACTTACGAGTGTTTGGTGGTTCAGCCTCTCTGGCATCAAGACGCAGCTGCAGGCTCTACCAAAGGCCCAAAAGAATAAAAAAGCAAGCATAATGCTCCCAACTTTTGTCAGATGCACCAATAACCCCCATAAAATAAGGCATGAAGCAGACTGCTCTTAACCACAGCCAAAATAATCACGTGCCTTACAGAATAAGAAAGACCACACAATGCTCGCCCAACCACTGCCGGCTGGATCAATGGCCCCATAGAATAAGAAGCAAGCACAATGCTCCCAACCACTGCCGGCTGGATCAACGGCCTATAGAATAAGAAGCAATCATAATGCTCCCAACCATTGCCGAATGTATCAAGGGCCCCATAGAATAAGAAACAAGCACAATGCTCCCAACCACTGCCGGCTGGATCAATGGCCCCATAGAATAAGAAGCAAGCACAATGCTCCCAACCACTGCCGGCTGGATCAACGGCCTATAGAATAAGAAGCAATCATAATGCTCCCAACCATTGCCGAATGTATCAAGGGCCCCATAGAATAAGAAACAAGCACAATGCTCCCAACCACTGACGGCTGGATTAACGGCCAATAGAATAAGAAGCGATCACAATATTCCCCAACCACTGCCGGTTGGATCAATGGCCCCATAAGATAAGAAAAGAAGCACAATGCTTCCCACTACATTCGGCTGCCTCAAATATCCACAAAAATAAGAAAGCAATCACAATGCTCCCAATCACTGCCGGCTGGATCAACTGCCCCATAGAATAAGAAGCAAGCACACTGTTCCCAACCACTGCCAGCTGGATTAACGGCCAATAGAATAAGAAGCAAGCACAATGCTCCTAAGCCTTGCTGGATGTGTCAAGGGCCCCATAGAATAAAAAGCAATCACAATGCTCCCAACCACTGCCGGCTGGATCAACAGCCCATAGATTAAGAAGCAAGCACAATGCTCCCAACCACTGCCAAATGCATCAAGGGCCCCATAGAATAAAATGCAATCACAATGCTCCCAACCACTGCCGGCTGGATCAACGGACCATAGAATAAGAAGCAAGCACAATGCTCCCAACCACTGCCGAATGCATCAAGGGCCCCATAGAATAAAATGCAATCACAATGCCCCCAACCACTGTCGGCTGGATCAACGGCCCATAGAATAAAAAGCAATCACAATGCTCCCAACCACTGCCAAATGTATCAAGGGCCCCATAGAATAAGAACCAATCACAATGTTCCCAACCACTGCTGGCTGGATCAATGAACCCATATGATAAGAATCAAGGACAATGCTCCTAAGCCTTGCTGGATGTATCAAGGGCCCTATTAAATAGAAAAGCTAGCACAATGCTTCCCACCAAGGCTGGCTGCATCAAAGGGCTCATAAAATAAGAAATCAATCAACACCTCCAGCCACTGAGGCTATATCAAAAAAGCCCTTAAAATATGAAATCACCATAATGCTCCCAATTACTGGCAGCGGCTTCAAATGCCCCATAGAAGAAGATATAACACAAGCAGAATGATCCCTACTACTGACAGCTGTATCAAATGCTCCATAGAATAAGAAGCAGACAATGCTCCCAGACACTGACAGCTGCATCAAATGCCCCATACAATAAGAAGCAGGCAATGCTCCCAGCCACTGACAGCTGCATCAAATGCCCCATAGAATAAGATATAACGCACAATGCTCCCAGCCACTAACAGCTGCACCAAAGGCGCCATAGAATAAGATATCACGCACAATGCTCCCAGCCACTGACAGCTGCATCAAAGGCCCCGTAGAAGAAGATATCACGCACATGCTCCCAGCCACTGACAGCTGCATCAAAGGCCCCATAGTTTATGATATCAGGCCCAATGCTACCAGCCACTGACAGCTGTATCAAAGGCTGCATAGAATAAGATATCACACACAACACTCCCAACCAGTGGCAGCTGCATCAAAGGCACCATAGAATAAGAAGCAGGCAATGCTCCCAGCCACTGACCGCTGTATCAAATGTCCATAGAATAAGAAGCAGGTAATGCTCCCAGACACTGCCAGCTGTATCAAAGGCCCCATCGACAAAGAAGCAGGCAATGCTCCCAGACACTGCCAGCTGTATCAAAGGCCCCATAGAATAAAATATCAAGCCCAATGCTCCAAACCACTAACAGCTGTAATAAAGGCCCCAATAGAAAGGGAGAGTAAGCACACATCTCCAAAACACAGCAGGCTCGATCAATGACCCTCAACAGAGGGTGAACATGGTGAGCCCAGCAGCCCACCCCAGGTTCTTTCAAGATTATATAAAATACAAGAGCAAGCATACTTCTCCCAACAACTCCAAGCTTCATTATTGACCCTCCTAAGGAACAAGAAAACAAGCAATCCTACTTCCCCCACCCACTGCAGATTCCAACAACAGCCATCAAAGAAACAGAGGATAGGCATAGAATTTCCAACATATGGATGCTTTAACAATCCACCTCACAGAAAAAGAGAGCAGGCATACAGTTCCAAACCAATGCCGGTTTTATCAAGGTACCAGAAAAGCATACAATTCTCAACCACTGCAGGGACAATGAATAGGCTTTCCACAATAAGACCATGAAACCACTACAGGCTGTGTCAGAGAACATTACAGGAGAGAAAAAGAGACTGTTCCCAACAACGCTCTCATAAAATAGGAATGCTTCAGGACAATCAATTACTAGGGGGCCAGACCAGATGATTATGCCACCGGGACGGGATTGTTCAGTCTTAGGACTTCATTTAACAAACTGATGATTTCTGTGAACTGTAGTCCTGGTGAACAATGTTACAGTGAGGAGGTTGATGCCAGTGGGTTTGTGTAGGTGCTTATTGGTAACAAAGGACCACCACGCAGAGGAGTCAGGCAAATAGCCTGTCCTTTACTGCCCCCAACCATTTCTTACATCTTCAACCATCCAAGGTTAAACCCTAAGCCCCCAAGGGATCCATGTTCTACATTCCTCTCCACTGCAGACTCAATGCCCTTCATCCATCCTCCCAGCTCCCACAAAAAGAGATGAACAAATTAAACTTAAATACATGCTAACTATAATTGGTTAATGAAAAACCTGGAATTGGACCAATATGTCCACTCACAACATTATCAATTGTCTCCCGGAATAGAAGACTAAGCACACTGCTGTAGGGAATGGTCCACTGGCCTTGACGGAGAGAGGTCAATACATACCACATGACCCATGTCATTTGGGTGGTCATGCAGTAAATGTTTTTCCCTTTACAGTTTGGGAACTGTTGTCCTGGATTTAGATTGAGAAAACCAAAACTACAAGACCCAAAATACAAAGAAAAGAAACAGGACTGGATGAGCATCCTCTGACTGACAAGGTATGTTGGCATTGCCTACATGTCCTTCCTCATCCGAGTACTTATTTTTAAGGCACCAGCATCAATAACAGGAAACCTTTCATGGACCTTCTATGCAGCCTTCTTTTAAGTGGGATAGTAGGTCTGTCTCCCAAATCGAGCTCCTCCTGGGTCTCCTGCTCAGCACCAGGCTCAGTTGAGCAAAAAAAGGTCAAGAGCAAGGAGTTTGTGGAGGCTCCTCTGTCCTCTTTTTGCTCCTTGGTCCACTGCAGGATAGAGGGGCCCGACTAAAGTGGAGCATGCAGGTGATGTAAAGGAAGAAGGCCCTGATGAAGTTGGCACTATGAGACTGGGAGTGCAAGCTGCCGCGAAACACACTGAAAGGTAAGAGTGCTGCTGTGCAGTCTGATCAGGGCACTAGGGTACCAGCCGATGGCCAAGCAATGCAAATACACCCATTCTTGTCTGTCTGGAAACAAAATGCACACTTAACTTTTCCCGCCTCCAACTACAGCAGACATGTTATTTAAGCAAAAAGGCCTGAGCAGGGGGGGGGGGGCATTACCACTACAGGTAATGCCCCAGGGGCCCATAGTTACACCTGAAGTGGGAATGCCCCACCTGTGAGGGGCTTATTGCTATTAGTACCCTGGCCTGTAAAACTGGGGTACTAAAAGTATTTTTGTTTCTGTTCCGAAATGCTTGTGCGTTTCATAACAGAAACAAATAAATGTAAAAATAAAGGCCGCTGGCGAAGGGAAAACAAAGTCCGTTTTCCTTTTCTCTGGCGGCCATTGAAAAAAGTAAACAAAAAAAATGGCCTTCATGGAAACGGGAGAAGGGACTACACTTAGTCCCTTCTCTCTTTGCATGGTGCCCATTAAAAAAAGTAAAAGAATAAAATGGCCGCCATGGAAAGGAGAGGAGCAGTCCCTTCTTTTCTTTCCAGGATGGCCTGTCGCAGATTGGCAGTGGGTACGCTGGGGACAGAAGTGTTCCCAGAGCATCTGCTCCCGAAATGGACTGAAAAGAAGGTAAGTTGGGGTGGGGAGGGAATTCTGTGGTTGGGGGAGAGGAAAGGTGAGGACCACACTTACCTTGTTCCCCGGCCGGGGAAAGATGGCAGCCTCCAGGCCTTGAGGCGGCTTGGAGCATGGGGGGATTACTGCTGGTAATGCCCTCGTTCTGAGCCTCCTCATTGGCTGAGAGGCTGCCACACCCCCACCTCCGGGTACTAACTTGGGAGGGTTACGCGATCTTACATGGGTGCACATAGGTACATTTAAGAAGTGCCTGGAAGAAATACATTGTTGATAATCCTGGCACGTAATGTACAACTACAGAAGGCGCTCCAAATAAGCCTCACATAAGAGGAAGGATGTTAAGGACACAATCTTCAACTTCTAAGTAGGGAAAAGGAAATCTCTGCCACTTCTTCATCTACAAATGCGACTTCTTCAGCCTTGCCCTCTTCAGAATCAGATATGGATAAAGACCCAGAGGAAAGTGGCAGGCACCGCGACAGAGAGGTCAGGGATAGGTGGTTAATCAGCAGGCTGATTATATGGCTTTCCAGCCCACATCTTCTACTCCACGAGAACAAGGACAACATTGTTCCATAACGCAATTCAAACACTTAGTTCAATTAGGAATAGGGAATTAATGTCTGCAGATTCATGGCAAAACTGTACCTTCTTCAAGAGAAGACAAGCCTGTCTGCATTGAGGATATCCAGCCATGCCTGGTGGGTCCAACCTCTATGGCCTCAGAGCAGGCAGGAATCAAGGATACAATAAATAAGAAAGTAGATTCTACTTTATAGAAATCACATACGGAGGATATCTGTCACTCAGCACAAGTGCAGAAGCCTCCTTAAGAGGTTTCTCGCAGCTGGCAAAAGCCATTTGAGAAGGTACTGATTGGCCAAGAGGGAAGCACAATTTACAAATTGGGTGTGGCACAATTGACGCTGTCTTAAGACCTTTCATACGACTGAGTCAAATCATTAGATCGGACCATGGTGGTAGTAGTGGGGGCAGATGACACATGCATCTAAAAGATCTACAGGTCTAAAAACATCATATAGCTCTTCCCAGACAAGACAGCATACTAGGACCCGCCAGCAGGAAAAAACTGTTACATGCTCACGGTCAAAGTGCAAGATAGCAGTTACTGCAGAAGCAGGGGAAACAGTTCTCTTCGGTGACCAGCCAGAAGTCCTGCTGCCAGGCCCATAGGGCCCAGACTGCCCCTGTTCTTTAATACTTGGGAAGACCTTTCATCAGACAGATTGGTAAACAGCATACACTAGGGATACAGAATAGAATTCTTTACCCCCCTCACCCCAACTAAGAACCATCAGGTCAAGTCGTAACCCCACTACCCAGAGGAAAGAGGAGATAGGTGATGGTCATAGGTATACAAGAGCTCTGGTAAAAGTTTGTGATTGCCCGAGTTCCCAAAAAAGAAATCAGGAGGGTGCTCCATCATCCTGTTGGTCCTGAAACCAAATGGAAGTATTGTTTAGTCCTGGATCGAAAGAGGATGAATGTATATGTCCCTCCTCAAGACTGTACAAGATTGAGAGCTTACAACTGAGATGATGATTAAAGACCAGTACTTTCTAGCATTGATGGATATGCAGCACCCATATTTCCATATCCAAATACACGGGGCACATAAGAGATGCCAGAGGTTTTCAAAAGCAGGATGGAATCGCCAACACAAGGTGCTTCCTTTTGGCCGGAGTACAGCACATCGGGTATTTACCAAGGTATAGGGTACTGCAAAAGTAAGGCGCATACACTTTTCCCTACCTTGCGATTGGCCAATGTAAGCATCTTCCAAAAAGCAGCTGATGGAAAACGTTGAGACGATGGCCAGGTTTACTGACATCTTGGAGGCTATTGGTGAACCAGTGGAAATCTCATTTACTGGTATCACAAGTGCTACAGTTCATCAGAATCAATTCTGGAAAGCCAGGGGTCGAGTGTTGATGTCGAGGACCAAGCACAGAGCCTTCAGGATCTGCTATCAGCTCTGCTGGAGGGAAATTAAGCCACAACCAGAAGATCCTTTAGGTGCAGGGTCATGTGGCTGCCACTGTCTTTTTAGTTCTGTGAGCCAGGTTGCATGTGAGAGCTTTGATAGACCACCTTCTCAACCACTGGAATTCAGAGTTGCAGGATTTCAATTTAGTTTCCCCTATCAGACGACTTGCAGAACAATCTCCTCAGTGTTTGGACAGAGAAAGCCAGTCAAGGGGGTTCCCTCTCACATAGCACTCAGAGACCATACCTACAACAGACAAGAGTGGTCTGTGGTCCCGGGCTAACCGGTGACAGAGCCAATGGAGGCAGCAGGAAGCAATCAGATCAACCAATTGTGAGAATGAACAGCCATTTTCAAGGCACTCAGGGACTTCACCCTCACCCCCCAGAGAAAACCTGTAATAGTGACAGAGAACACGTCAGCAGTAGCATAAGTAAACTGGCAAGGGAACATGCTCAAAATCCCCGAATATTTTAGCCAAGGTGATGGGGAATTGGGCAACGCACAACCGGATTTCCCTCGAAGCAGGGCACATCAGAGATTGGACAATGGGGATGCAGACCTTCTGAGCATAGAGTTTCCGTCATGGTAACTGTACCCATAGGTATTCAGACAAATATGCAAGATGTTCTGGACTTTTATTTGCCTCCCAGCCCAATGCAATGGTCCCCTCCTTTTTAATCGGGACTCCGGCCAGTGGGGAAATGGGGAGTAGATGCATCTTCATCCCCAGGGTATTGATCAGGATCAGGCATTAGGCCACAGATGCTATTGTGGCAGCACCGGTGAGGCCCAGATCACCGTACCCACTTAGTGATAGCCTTAATATTTCCAGTGCCATCCTTCCAATATTCAATCATAAATCTCAGGGTTGAGTTGGGTCAACAAGATCTCCCAATTGGGATGGTAGAAACAAGGGTTAACACCCCAGTTTGCTAAAGCAGTCCACACAAAAGACATATGAAAAAGGTACTGGAAACATTTTGCAGACTGGTGTATAAGAAATTCCACACGCCCTCTATAATGCCCCATTCCTTCAATTCTACAAATCCAGTAGGAAGATGTGAGCCATGGTCAGCAGTGTCATTAATAAGGGCACAACAGGAAGCAAACAAAGAGTTTTTAGGGGACCATGAAACCCAACCACCGAATGGAAAGGCTTTGCAGCAAAGCTGTCAAAAAGCTTTACTCACTCAAGTCCAAGGACACCAGCAGAGTACAGGGATCAATCTCTTGTAATAAGAGCACTGTAGATCCCTTCCTTTCCTTGTACTAAGAGCATTGTAGGTCCCTTCCTTTACTTGTACTAGGAGCACTGCAGGCCCCTTCCTTTACCTGTACTAAGAGCACTGTAGAGCCCTTCCTTTACTTGTACTAAGAGCACTGCTGCAGGTCCCTTCCTTTACTTTTACTAAGAGCACTGCAGGTCACTCCCTTTGAAGCTCATCCATTTATGTAAAGTTTCTCCAGGTTCTTTCAGATTGCACTGTCCTGGGTTGCAGTTCTGGGTTCGTATTAAAGCTACATTTAAGATTTCACCAGTCACAAGAGGTGGCTATTCTGGCATTTTTCCAGAGCCCTCCGTCCCCAGAAGAAAAGAGACAACATATGTTGGATGTAAACACAACCGTGCTAACATATTTGGACAGAAGACATGCTGTCTGATTTTTCCGAACACCTATTTGTTACATTTGGAAGAAATGCCCCAGGCAGAGAGGCACTGGTCCTCTGAACGTATGGACCCCTGGCATTACAAATTATGATGAAGCAGAATTATGTTGTTGCAGAAATGCGACATTGACTTGTGTGGGGAGGGTGATGAAACAAGCAGGACGATTCCTATTTTTCTACGTAAAGTCTTTTGTTCCCCCTGTGATGCCTTTGCAATGGCCATGTTACTGGTCCTAGCATTTATTATTTTTCTTTAAATCAAAGCAGACTTTGTTGAGGATTTCCCTTCGCTTCATTTGGCTGAAGGGCAAGTTTGTACGCAACATGAGAGACTGGGCAGGCTTGCCGTAGGAACAGCACAGATCAATAATTTTTTATGGGCATTGGGTTAGTGTACCACTTTGCTGACTAGACCAGTTCTAGCTGGATCAGACAATGAACCCCTCAGAAGGAACCAGATATATGCGTTGAGGGCACAATGGGAAACCTACGCTGCTCACCAGAGACGACGGCACCAGACATCAGTATCACAACCTGGAAGTTGACTATCACGTGATACTCGAGAAAAGAAATAGAGGACGAACTCTCACGAGAATACAATCAACATCTTTGTTGTAGGGAGGCGGGAGCTGCATGCTTAACAGCCTACTTAAGCTTCCTCGAAGATTTGTTGATTTTGGAGATGGACAGGTAAAAGGTTGACTAATTATTTAGGGGACATGCAGAGATGGGGTGAAAGTTCTGGGATGGGTATGTTATATTGGTTACTGTATTTGTCTGTTTCATTGCAGCGGTCCTAACAATTGTTTATTTTATCTGCCCTGTAGTGGCGCTGGCAAAATATTAGAAACAATGTCTTAGGCTGGTTGTATGAAATGTGTAGGTCGGGAACAAATGTCTTGTATTTTACCCAAATCCATTCAGAGTGTAAACAAAAATAGGGTATCCCTAAGAGACTTCTCCATATTATCCGTTTCTTTTGGTTTTAGCGCCTGGAACGAATATGGGGGAAATTGGGAATTAAAATACCAAAGCCTGAGTAAATAGGGGCAGAAGACTGCTTGCAGGGCGAGTGGCCCATAATCCTCTCAGTATCACTCTGCGTGTCCTTAGTTATCAGTCCCCTTCTCCCTCAGGGCCACAAAGGGGTGGAATCAAAGAGTGAATGTTACAGGGGCAGCTTGTAATAGACAATTGGTAACTGGGCGACTGTTATTAAGTAGTGACAGCCGTGGCCGAAAGGACAGTCAACCTCCAAAGGGGTTGCCTGCACATTACATGTTTAGCCATTTTAACAGCGCTACATGAGATGTTTTAGATTCTTAGCATTACCTTACCCGACAGAAAAGACATACACACACAGTTCCCGATAGAAGGGACCTTTCACCTAGATAAACTGGGGGCACCCCCGATAGAAGTGAAAGATAACTCCAAAGCAATGGGGGGCATTAACAACATGGTTAGAGGAAGCAACAGCAAGAAGTAATGACTAAGATTAGGGGGTTAAAGGAAATTAATGACACATTGTGTGGACAGAAAGTATTTAAGATCGAAAGGAGTGTCAGACAGAAACACCTACCTGCGCCCCCAGATAATAGAAGAAAACGCTGAGGCTGAATAGGAAGAGCAGAATAGCGAATCCACTGAGGATATCATTGAGTTATTCACTAGCATGCATGCAGCAGTAAGAGTAGGCAGAGACAGCCAAAACATTAACAGAGGGAACAGGTGCCGGAGAATGCTCCATTGCAAGTACTTCAACCAGTCGAGCCCTCTGCACCTGAACAACCTGGTCTGACTCCTCAGGGAGCTACAGGGAGTCATATGCTGTTTCCCCCCTCCAAAAACAGTAAAACATCATAACCTTAAACGTCCAATGGACACCAAGTGATTTGCGACAAATGGCGAAGGAATTCCCAAACGTTATGGAGGAACCGCAGTGTTTTGTTGAAGAGCTGCAGATGGTCCTCCAATGCTATAAACCCTCATAGGCAGAAATGAGCCAACTCATGAGGATAGTCATGCCACCCAAAGGGAGACAGACTTCAAGATCGTGCAAAGCGGCCAGTTCAGGACCAATGAACTGGGAACCCATTGGTTCAAGTTAGAGAAAGAATAGTCACTGCAATACCCGTGATCTGCCCAAGGGAAACTGATTGGGCCAAGACAGGGAATTGGAAGCAAAATAAAGGAGAATCCTCTTAGAAGTATTCATACGGCATTTAGGCATCATTAAGCCAGACAAGACAGCCCAGGAATCTATAGCCAACGCTTTTGTCACCAGTTTGTTACTTAAAGTTCAAGCACATCTTAAAACGGGTGTATTGAGGGGCTGACGAAACCTTTGCAAAACTAGTGGCAGTTGTCAATCATTTTGTAGCGTGGCAGGAGCAAAAAAAGGAAAACATTTTGAGTGCCAACAGATCACTTTACAGATTCAGATCCTACAGGGCCAGGTGCAAGGACAGATGCAAAACGTGCATGCTCTGTCATGAATCAGCGATATCGACCCTTCTGGTCAGCCTGGTCTCTCAGTCAATAACCATTCACTTCGATCCTTTCCAACATGGCCGACGCCAAGGAACGGTGCGGTCTAGTCTTTCTGTATTCGTGCTCATGCTTCCTTGAAAACTGACACGCCCCCGCGATTCGGCGCATCTCAATGCTTTGCTTACTTGCTCCCTTCATCCCGCCAAGTTGTGTTCTAATCTTCCTAGCCCTGTTCCCTTCGTGATTCCTGGTGCCGCCCTTATTTTCCTTCCTCGTCTCCCCGTCCGCGCTCTTCCGCGACCTCCGTATACGGAGCCTCGCTTACCTTATTCCTTTCCAGTCCCTGTTCTGTCCCGGATCCTTCCAGGAACATTGAACACCTGCAAATTCCTGGAGCTGCCGCAGCTGGGAATCAGGAACAAGTGCGCTCATCGCCTCCCAGCAGACTGGATTCAGAGGATTCTAGACCTTACCTCTACAAGGCTCGCTCGTCCAGGAAAAAGAAACTAGCGAACTCCAAGAAGAGAACCACAAGTAGTAAACAGGTGAGTCACGAGTCCGAAGGCTCTGATTCTGACAGTTTGAGACGCCACCCAATTAATACTGTTTCCATAATGGAGGCAGCCATACAAGACCTAATGAGAGGTATGCAGGAACTTACTACAGAAGTACAGCACCTTAAAGCTGAATATGCAGCCTTAAAACAGGTTTTTTTTCAGGGATTCGGCATATCAAGAAAGTGCATCGGTAGGAGGCATTGTGGATAAACACGATGGTAACCCAAAGACCTTACTCTCCTTCCTGGACTCATGTCTGCTTCATTTTACCTTTACACCTTACTACTTCTCCACCCCCAGAGCTAAGGTGGGGTTTATGATCTCATCTATCCAGCAATGCGCTAGCCTGGGCTACCCCTTTAGTGTCTGCAGGGGATTCGTCACTCGACAATTACGATGAATTTGTTTCTGCCCTCAAGGCCATGTTCGACCGTACTGAACAGGTGTATTTTGCCCAGGGAAAACTGCTGGAATTCCAGCAGGGAAGCCAGGACATGGTGACATACGTCACCCACTTCAAACAATTGGCTAAAGACGCTAACTGGACCCCTGAATCCTGCTTTACCTTGTTTAGACGCAGGTTAAGGATGAATTGGCCAGGGTAGCCCGTCCCGGATCCTTCCAGGCCCTCATAGACCTGTCCTTACAGATCGATTTCAGGATACAAGAAAGAAAGGCAGAGAAGAGGAAGACACGGAACCCGCCACCAAAAACTCCACCTGAATACATCAGCCCCACGGAAAAAGAAACACCAACCCAAGGTCTGACAGAGCCAGAACCCATGCAGCTTGGTTCCTTGAGAGGCCCCATTACTTCCCAGGAAAGGACTCAGCGGATCAATAGCGGTCTCTGTATGTATTGTGCTTCAGACAAACATTTAGTGCGTTATTGCCCGATAGCCCCTCCACGACGCTCGGGAAATGCCAGCTCCCGATCCTGAACGAAGCCCAGTTTCGGGAGCAAGAATCATGCTCCGATGTTCCTCTAACACTGGACTGTTCTCTAAAGAATTCCTTAGTGCTACTCCAAGTGACCCTTTCAACACCCAACAAGGAAATATCTTCCATCCTGGCCTTGGTGGATTGCGGGGCCCTGGATCTTTTCCTCGATGACGAATGGACACAGAGACATATTCCTCGAGAAGCCAAGGATGTCTTCCAGGCAGTGGAAGGAATCGACGGAAGACCCCCAACTTCCAGACCCAGAACACAACAAACCCCAGAGCTCTTGCTCACTATTCACAACCATCAAGAGTTATAGCGTTTCGACATAATCAAGGCAGCACACTACCCCATAGTGCTTGGCCTCCCTTGGTTGCGAAAACACAATACTTATATCAACTGGACGGCAGGATCTTTGTTCTTGGGTTCCAAGTTTTGTCTCACTCATTGTCTATCCGGGAAACACAAACAGTCCTCCGGAGACAAGCTTCCTAACCATCAACACATCACTGTTTCTACCATTACACAGGTACCCGAGGTGTACCATCAATTTTCAGATGCATTTTCTTCTGCCATTGTCCCGTCACTCCCTCCTCATCGCCTTGAAGACTGTGCTATTGACACAGAAGAGAATGCAGTAATTCCTTTCGGAAGGATGTTAATTCTGTCAGAGTCCGAGAAAGCTGCCCTACGTGATTATCTAGACACTAACCTGTTCAATGGGACAATTCGTCCCTCCAAATCCCCTTCTGGGGCTTCTCTCTTTTTCATACCTAAAAAGGATACAAAGGAACTCGGTCCATGCCTGGAGTACCGGGGCCTGATCAAATGTACCTTAAAAAGACAGATATCCCTTGCCACTCACTTCGGAGATCCTGGAGGCGTAACGTGGAGCAGTGATATTCATTCAACTGGATTTGAGAGGCGCTTCCCACCTGATTCGCATCAAGGAAGACGATGAATGGAAGACAGCTTTTCAGACCCCCTTTCGCCACTACGAATATCTGGTGATGACATTTTGGTTAGCCAATGCTCCTGTAATATTCCAACATTTTATGGACCAAGTTTTTTCCGACATGCGGTTTCTTTTTGTTATCGTCTACCTAGATTACATATTGATTTACTCACAAGACCCGACTCTGCATCAGGAACACATCTCTTTGGTCTTACAACGGCTATGTGAACACCATCTGCTGGCCAAACCTCAGAAGCAATCCAGCTCCTTGATCGCTCCGGTGTCTTCTCTGGAGCCCGTCCTCGCCTGCAAGCAGCGTCCTAGGGAGAAGAGAGAAGGACAATTTTAGTAAGCGTTCGTCTTCTGATTCCAACGCCTTTCAGACTTGCGCTCACCTAGCGAAGCTCTCCTGGTATGCGACGGCGGTCCAGACATCTTCCACTCTACGTCCCTCTTCCATCTGATCGCACCTCTTCCAGCAACTTCTCGGCGACCTGCAAGGAAAGAACAATACAGGTTAGCCCAATTACAAAGACGCTCATAGTGCTGCTCTCCGCACATTCACTTACCATCTCGAGCACCGCCCTCTCCATCAGCTCGACACCTTCATCATCCCTTCTGCACCTACGAGAGAAGGAGGAGAACAGGGCAACTACTATTACGGACACACACTCTTTAACAACTATAGACTTAACTCAAAAGCGGAGTCGCAGCAGGACTGGACTCCAGGGCCCACACCAGTGAAGTAACTTGGCAGCAAGGTCCCCAGCCACGACGGGCCCCTGCACAGAACAGCAGGACGGAGAGTGCACCTTATCGAAACACAAGAATAGATCCTCAGCAGAACGAGTACCCGGGGAAGGCAAATCCAAGTCAGAAGCAAAACAGCCAAGTCGGGTGGCATCCCTGTGGATACAAGGTGAGCGTTACACCAGGCCAACTCGCTCTTAGAAATGATACGCGCGAAGACTGCAACTTCGGACATTTGGGAAGAGTACACCAAGGATAATCTCTGGGCTCTTTCTACCAAGGATGGAGATCTTTTTAAAGGACATGAGTTTGGTGATCCCTACCCAGAATACTCAGACTAAGGTCATGAGTCTTTGCCATGACACATTTCATACCGGGCACTGTGGAATCAAGGCCACCTATCAGATGATTAGAAGGAACTTCTGGTGGCCTAAAATGCGCTCTGACATACGCGACTATATACAAGCCTGCTCAGTTTGCAACCAAAACAAGATCCACAACAGGAAGCCAGTGGGTCTGCTTCATCAACCTGACTTACCATCTCAACCCTGGGAAACTATTGCCACTGATGTCATTGTGGTCCTTCCTCCCTCCAAAGGCTTTACCACCATAATGGTCACTATAGACCTCTTCTCACATGGCCCATTTTACTCCTCTAACCAAACTACCTTCAGCACCTGAAATGGCAGGGACCTTTGTTACCCACATCTTTCAGTTGCATGGGCTACCCTCTAAGATCATCTCTGACCACGGGGCACAATACATCTCCAGGTTCTGGAAACATCTCTGCCAGCAATTAGGGATTCAACGTGCCTAGTCAGGTTATCATCCACAAACAAATGGCATAACAGAGGGTAAACCAAACCCTTGAGCAGTATCTGCAGTGTTTCACTTCGAAAGTCCAGGATGATTGATCACTACTGATTCCTGTGGCTGAATTTGCCTACAACAATTCAGACCATTCCACGACTAAAACCAGTCCTTTTTTTGTGTACTCAAGGGTTCCATCCATCAGTGCTACCCACACTCTTACCGCAGACCACATCAACGCTTTCAGTGGATGCGCAAAACTGGTCTCCATTCACAAGCAAGTGAAGGAACACCTAGAAAAGGCCAGAATGGACATAAAAATATTTGCCGATACCAAAAGGCGACCAGGGCCTTCCTATGCTGTTGGAGATAATGTTTGGCTCTCATCTCAATATCTACCCAGGCATCTGAGACCCAACAAGCTGGCACCTCGTTTTTACGGACCTTTCACTGTGACTGAAATCATCAGCCCGGTTGCCTTCCGACTCCAATTACCAGCTTCCTGGAACAGAATCCACCCTGTTTTTCATAAGTCACTATTGAAACCTTTCCACCACTCCAAGTCAACACCTCGACCTCCCCCGCTCATTGTCGACAACCAAGTTGAATTCGAGGTTTCTAGGATCTGCGATTCCAGATACAGAAGAGGTCGTCTCCAATATTTGGAGAAATGGAAGGGCTATTCACCAAGTGAACGGACATGGGAACCAGTCTCTAACATTAATGCATCCCACCTGTTGCAGCGTTTTCATCAGACTCATCCTGGCAAGCCCGGTGGACTGGGACTTAGGAGGAGGCATGCTGTCATGAATCGGCGATATCGACCATTCTGGTCAGCCTGGTTTCTCAGTCAATAACCATTCACTCCGATCCCTTCCAACATGGCCGACGCCAAGGAACAGTGCGGTCTAGTCTTTCTGTATTCGTACTCATGCTTCCTTGAAAACTGACACGCCCCCGCGCTTCGGCGCATCTCAACGCTTCGCTTGCCTGCTCCCTTCGTCCCGCCAAGTTGTGTTCTAATCTTCCTAGCCCAGTTCCCTTCGTGATTCCTGGTGCCGCCCTTATTATCCTTCCTGGTCTCCCCGTCCGCTCTCTTCCGCGACCTCCGTATACGGAGCATCGCTTACCTTACTCCTTTCCAGTCCCTGTTCTGTCCAGGATCCTTCCAGGAACAGTGAACGCCTCCAATGTCCCGGAGCTGCCACAGCTGGGAGTCAGGAACTAGTGCGCTCGTCACCTCCCAGCAGACTGGATTCAGAGGATTCTAGACCTTACCTCTACAAGGCTAGCTCGTCCAGGAAAAAGAAACTAGCGAACTCCAAGAAGAGAACCACGAGTAATAAACAGATGAGTCTGAAGACTCGGATTCTGACATGCTCTCGCTCAAAGGGGGGAGAGGGGGACGGACCTCGGAATAGGTGCTGAGGCGGTCCTCCCATGGGACAGACCACACAAGGTGAGCAGTTGGATGGCTAACCTGGGCAACCGGTTCAGCAAAGACCATGGAATCTGCCAGTTCAGTCTAGACTGTGTGGCCCGTCAGATCAATGGAGACAGTGGGGTCAGGTAGACCAACAGAGACAAGGGAGCTGGGCTTCCCCAACAAAACCCCTGGTTCTTTACTACTGTAAGCAAACAGGGCATTGGAAGAATGAGTGTCCTTACAAAACTGCAGACCGCATACCCTCAGGGAAACATGGGACAGAGGGATACCCAAGCTTCACGAGCATGGCACACCACGCCATTTCTTGAGGAGAAAAAGGCCAGATGCTTTGATTGGCGCCTTTGCTGTGAAGGTGCAGTCTTTCAATTTGCAGAACCTTCCAATTTTTTGCCAGAAGTCTCACTAGCGCCACAGGTACTCTGGTACTTCAGAATCATATTCTAGGATCCTTGGCCAGCTCTTGTGTTGCACATCTTCTCGGATACTGAAACGTTCAGTGTTCAGATAATATTGCACATCCTAACACACCATATCCCACTGCAGCTCTCTTCCTGCTGTCATCACACACTTTATCAGTTGTTGCTGCACTTGCCTGGGTAGTTTGCCGAGTGTCCCAATAATGTGACTCATCAATATTGAGCTTGTATGTCCCCCACCCTTTCTAATCTGTTCATTAGACATCTCTCAGGCCTCCTCGAGGAAATGGGGGGGCTTTTGATTTACCCATTTATTTTATTGTATCATACATAAGACTTTTTTTTACAGTTTTTCTTCAAAGATACCACAGTACCACTTAAAAAAAACAAATAAACGTTTGTCATTCAATTTACTACATTTCATTAAAAAAAATATATGTAAGAATATCAAGCAAAGATTTAACTATTGCTTTTTTTTTTACTTTCTGGGTTATTTTCCCTTTTACAAGGGAATATCTATGAAATGCATTTCATTCAGTAACTTCAGCAGCTTTAGTGCTAAGGAGATCTCTTTGCCAGCTGAGAGTCTATGCCAAAATGCTTGGGTGTTTAACTAATCATTGGGATAAACAAATTTGGAAACATATTTTTCCAGGGCTATTAATGTTGATGGACAAGTTATCAATGGGTGTCTCATATCCTGAACGTATCCTTCACCACTAAGATCGCATTCTCCTTCTTTGTGGTCTAAATTTTACCATATTCTGATGGTGTCTTTTGTTTATACCAAATTGATGCGGAAGCGCAGAGGTTCAGCACGCCACTTAGGGTTTTGAAATCTCCTTAAATATGGCAATACATATTTACTTGGTTTTTTCACAAATCCAGTCAGTTCTCATTAAGGCCCGTTTGGCTTTATCCGGATTCACAATAAAGGGTCCACTGGTTGTTTCACAATTTTTAAGAATTTGTGGAGCGTCTTGTTGTAGTTTTGTTAGGAATTGAGTTTTTGGTCAGTGTGTATGATCTCTTATTTCATCATACAGAGAATGCTTGCATGGGATTAAGATAGATCTGTATAAGAGTAGTACTTTCCAAAATGTGATTGGAAAGCGTGTAATCCCAGTTCATATCTAAAACAAGCTGTTAGAGACATGGGAAGTGACAGTGTTTTTTTCCCACAATCGACCTTCAAGGAGGGCCAAG
This sequence comes from Ambystoma mexicanum, assembly GCF_040938575.1. NCBI lineage: Eukaryota > Metazoa > Chordata > Amphibia > Caudata > Ambystomatidae > Ambystoma > Ambystoma mexicanum. Next base: position 1,260,301,628 of record NC_090933.1, on the reverse strand, counting down.
TGGAACTGGCGGGCACTGGGATTAAGTTTCATCCCGTACAAAATTGCCAGGATTACTTTTCCCTTATAAAATGTTATCAAGGGTATAATTGAAAATCTGCACAAAGAGATGAGCAGTTTTTTTAGTTGATTTACATGTTGAGAGTCTTACTCTCTAATTCATCAGCCAGGTCTTTTAATCACTTGGTTATTATCAGATTAAATCCAAGATACTTTTATTTTCTTTTCTACAGGTAGGACTTGGTTATTCATGTACCATTTGTGTGATTTTTTCTGATATGATTGTGATCCGAAGATCACTATATTTGATTTACTTCGGTTGATTACCAATTCATTTATACCGCAATATTGTTCCATTGCCTTTATTAGGTGTTGAAGCCCGGTAGGGGTATGGTCAACAGGGCAATATCATCGGCATAAACTAAGAAGCGAGCAGGACTTTTTCCTATTTTAGGACATGCAAGCGTGTGGGCAAGCAGGACGTTTGCCAGATCTGCGAGATATAAATTGAAAAGAAAAGCAGCTAAAATACATCCCTGTCTCAATCCGTTGGCAGTGGGTATATCTGGAGATAATTCTCCATTTAAATTTAATCTAACCTCAATTACGGTATTCTGGTGGAGGGCTATTAGCAAAGCGAGCAATCCTTCAGGGATACCCCACGTCTTTAGTTTTACCCACAATTTGGCCCTATTAAGCAAGTCAAAGGATTTTGTTAAATCAATTAGTTCTATGTAAGCAGGCCTGGATTTATTATATGCGCTTTGATCTTTATTGGTATAGAGAATTGGGTCATTAAGTGTGGCGAAGTCCTTTGTGGAAGCCAATTTGTTGCCTGCCAAGAATTAATTTACTGTCAGGCCATGTTTCAAGATCTTTTAGCACAAGATCTGCAACGATTTGGTGTGTAGAATAATTTCAAAGAGACCATGCAAAATCTTAGACCAAGTTTTTAGATCGCATTTTAAGATCGCATTTGCAAGGCCATTCGGGCCAAAGGCTGTGGATCTTGAAGATTTCATGCTAATACGCTCCATTTCTTCAAAAGGCATGGCGAGAGACCATTTAGTTAGTTTCTTACAAACTACTGGGTCCTGATTTGTTGAAGTATTGGTCTCTGTAAAAAGAATCCTACCCACGCATTGCTTGTGATTGTAGTTGTTTGTAACATATTCTGAGTTGCAGTTTGACCGTTAATTATCAACCAAAAGTTCCTGTTCTGTGTTGGCAATAAAGCTTGGAGCATGATTTGGCCATCTTTGATGTTTTGGGTTATTCTATGTGTGCAGGACCAGTAAGGATACCGGTTGTGAAGCGCTTTCTTTTCATCTTCCAAGATATTTTTATCTAGGCTTTCCTTTTTGAGAGCATGCATGTTAGTTTAGTTCCCTTTACACATATTACCATTAAGAATTCCAGTCAGTAAATAGATTATCCAACAATCGCCATTTTAACAATTAGCTCCAGAGTTCATCTGATGGTTCTTAAACAGGAGGCATTAAAATCACCTCCAAGAATGAGAAGATCCTCGCTAAATGAAATATTTATATCAGTGAGGATTGTAGATAGATCTTCAATTAGAGGCAAGATGCCTTTAAATACTAGATTACAGTAGATATTAATTAGAATCAGGCCTCTAGATGTTTCGCCACATTTGATGACACATTTTACAAGAAGGATTCCTTGAACGTCAGATCTCAAACAGCTAATGTTACAGGCAATAGTGTTTCTAATGGGTATAAGTAGGCCTCCTGATGGTCTTCCGCCATTTGGACATGTGGTGAGCTGGCTTACTATGGAGAATCCATCAACGTGTATATTTTGCATGAGCTATGTCTCTTGCAGGTAAATCAAGTCGTGATCATGGAAAATTATTATTTGACTCGTTTCAGTTTTTGTAGGGTGAAGGTCCTCTTGAGTTCCAGCTAAGAATGTGCAAATCTTTCCCTTCCTAGAGTAGGTCCTCGTGGCACTGAGCCTTTGCAGCGACTTCTGACAACATTTCAGGAGGAGGGTCCAAAGTCTGGATTTTTCTTTGGACGGAGTATCACTGCTGATATTCCTTAAGGTTGTCTTGGTGGAGTTTGAGGTTCTGCTCCGAGTTCGAGCTGTTTTATGAGCAATCATCGGTATAATATCCTGTCTGTTTATCGGTTTGTTAGAAATTACCGGTGCTAAACTGTTAAATACTTCAATACCATATGCTCCAGTTCTTCAGTGCATGTTAGTAAAGTGTTCATCCCTTCATTTGTTTTTAGAATAAGTTCTACTGTGGATGTATATTTTTCGTGAGGGAAGGATATGCGTTCTATATATTTGCTTGAAAATAAGTATAGATCTGGAACTTGTTTGGTGTACGACAAGCGATTACTGCGATCAAGTGGCTTTTGTCCTGTTTTTTGGTTCGATTGTCAACCATAATTTAAGTGCAGCAAATGGCTTATTTATTGTTGATGTGTGGACTGGTTTGACTTCCATTTGACATGGGGCGGGGGGTTGAGCCTAGGTGTGTTTCCATTTGACCAGTCCATTCCGACAGAGCTTGTGTAGATTGGAGCCAAGGGTAGAGGTTTTATGAAAACTATGGGCTCAGTCATGGGCTCTTTAGTCTGGCAGCCAGTGCTAGTTCTTGGATCTTCTTGTTGTGCCGGGATGGCTTGCACATCAGTACGTTTTGTAGAATCATCTTGTGTTACGCGTTTCATTTTTTTGTGCAAATTTCAAAGTTATGGTCGCAATTATGGTTTTATTTTTCTTTGCTTTCAATCTATCAGATTCCGCAAGCATATTCAAAGCTTTGAAGAAATGTATTTTGCTTGTTTTCTGTTTCTTGATTTCATTTAGTCTCCAGAATATGTGGGATCTTCTGAAAACCACTATGATCTGATGGTTTTCTCGTTTCCTTTTTTCTGTCCATTGTGATACATTTATATTATTTTCTTCTTGGTTTACATTTTTCTTTTTCACGTGTTTTGTCTTTTTAATTTCACCATCAATTGTTGGGGCAGGATCTTAACCTGGCCCTGTGTCATTGTTAATTGTTGCATCTACTTTTGGCTCAGCTATTTGCTCTAGTTCTTGGTCATAAACCGTTTGGGCTACCTTCAAACTCTGCCAAGGCTAATGTAGATTACGGGGTATCATCTCCGTAGAACAGTTCATCACAGATTTGGACTGCAGTTACTTTCTCTTCCTTGGCAGGTTTCTTTAATTCAGCGAATCTGGATTTGAGATCTTACCTTATATACTCAATGTGATATTTGTGAGAGTTAAAGTCTGTTTTTAATTCTTTCAAAATAGGATATATGTTCTTTGCCCATCAATTGAAGTATGTCATGGGATTTTTTAGTTGAGTGTTTAGTGCCTTATTGAGGCCTACAAAAGAGGACTCACAGCATCCTACTTCCCTCAACAGTTCCATTAGGACTGAGTATGTGTGGACTTCTTTTTTTAGGGAGTCAAACACGTTGACAAGAGAGTGGAGTACAAAGGTCAGAGCCGTCAGGGTGGAGTCATGCGGATTCTCTGCTGTGGTTTGGCCTTGTGGAAAGATATGATTCTGTGATATTTTGAGGCTCTTATATTTGTGTTCCTGCCCAAGGGGGCAAACTGAATGTTCTGTGGGGTTTTCGGTATGGGTATTGTGGTTCTGGTTTCAGTGTGGTATACCAAACGTCCACGTCTGCCTCTATTTGAATGCAGGGGTTTGTTGTGATTCTTTCATTGTGGAGGCATTGATTTATTGGTCCGGTCACACACAGCGAGTTGTTTAATGTGTCCCGGCTCCTAGACAATCGTTTACTTCCTGCTAGATTAGACATTTTCTTTTTCATAGTGGTCGCTGAGATGGTGTTTTCCAGGTTCTCGACGGCAATTTCTTTAATCAGTTGTCTAGGACAGGGGAGAATTCTAATAGGTGCGTTTCGCCATTTACTCCATTAACAGGAGAGATGTTTTCAGTTGGAGAGAAAGAAATGGCTAAACTCTGATTGCTCGCTGAGGGAAGAGATGGGACAGGTTTGAATGTGTTATTTTGCGTTATTTGCATATCACGCAGGGGTTCAAGTTCAGGAGCACTCAAATCGTCATTCATTACAGTGCTTCCCAGATTGAAAACCGTATGCTAATAAAAGAATTAATACAAACTAAATCTTTCAGGTAGTGTATCAAAATCAGTCATCTTTAAAACAGGTAAAACAACAAAACATGTCTATACCGCTTTGAAGAAAACAAGTTAATTGTCAATCAACTGACAGTTCATTTCCATGCACCAATTTCCCCAATAAATGTCGTCACAAATTCCAACAGGGCAAATGTTAGAGATATCTTGGTACCCTGCATCATCTGGGACCAAATGACTCTCTTGGTTAAGTTTTGATAGTCACTGAAGAAAGTACCCATCGGGTTAGTTCTAGTGTCCCTAACTCGAGGGCAGCTCATAATTAAATGATGCAGAGTTTCAGGTGTGTGATTGAAGAGTCTACAACAGTAATCTCCGAGTTTCGGGTCTTTCCAAACCTCAACTATCTCCTTTGTAGGAAACATGTTAAGGCGTAGTCTTAGAAATTGATTTCCGATGGGAATCTTTTCAGGTAGGGCAAAATTGTGCCCCGTCTTCTATGGTCGATGTAATTCTTCCCATAAAGTTTGCATTTGGTAACTGCCTCCAAAGTATCGATCCAGTCCTGTGATTCTTCCGTCAAACCTAAATTCTCCAGGATGCCTTTGCATTTGTCACTCCATTCTACAAGTATCTGTTCCTTTTTCATTTGTAGAGCTAATTGAAATACAGTGTATCCTCCTTCGGGTGGTGGTGGTAACAGGGACATGCAAAAAAAGGAGAGGGTCTTCCAGACAGTTACGGAGTACATAAAAGGTTAAACCAAGCTCTTTCCTGATTATCACTATTGGCATGGAGTTGGGCAGAGAGGACATACCTCCAAAACAAACCTTCCAGGGTTGACCACACCTTCCAAGACAATGAAAAGGAAGCTTCAGCGCCATATGTCAAGATGGCCACGACTTTCATCTGGTAAAAGTTAATCACTGGGATGACTGAGAATGTACAGTGATGAAATATGATGATTTTGACCTGTGCTGCAAGATTATTCATTTTACTTCTCAGGTTAGCATCAATAGTGCTGTCATTTATTGACATTCCCAGGTACGTCACTGAAGTTATCACTGGGATCTTCGCGCCTTCTATAAACCAGCACCTGAACTTTGCTCTTCTACCCGGTTTCCTGCAGAGGATTAAAACGGTAGATTTGGTTACATTTAACCGCAGGCCGTTTGTTGATACATAGGAAACCCGGGCATCTAGTTGTCGCTGCAGGCCGATTAGCGTTTGATCCATAACCAACATGCCGTCAGCATACAGAAGCCTGCTCACCGGTATTCCAGACCAGCGGGCGGGAAGCATCTGACAGTTTTGAATGCATCTTCCATGTCTGAAATGTATAGATTGAATTGCCGGTGCCAGGCGACATCCTTGTTTAAGGCCGATAACCGTGGCGATTGGATCCGTCAAACCGGCTACCAAAAAGGTCAGATCTGAGAGGTTTATCCAACCTTATTCAGATCGAAGTGTCAGTGTGGAGTGCCTCTATAGCTCAGGTAGATTAAGCGGGCATCCTCAAGATTTTAATTTTGAGCACAAGATTGAACGATTCACTGAGTCAAATGCCTGTGACCGATCTACTGATGCCAAATAGACTTTTTCACACAGGACAGATCTAGTCTTCAGAAGGTTAATTAGGAATAATGTGGTACCAATCCCCTTTGCAAAGACTGCCTGCCAGCAGTCAAAATGGTTAGTTGCCGTACTCCATTTAATCAGATTTTTAAGGATCAGTGCTGCAAATGTCGTTCCAATAATGTCAAGAAGAGCGGTCGACCTGTAATTTTCCGGTGTTGACCTATCGGCCTTCTTGAAAGTAGGCACCGTTGTCGAAGTAGTCCACGAAGCAGGAATTTATTTTCTAAGTTTGATAATGTTAAACAGTTCGTGATAAAAGTAGCCCATTTTCCTGCCCATTTTCCTGGATTTTTCTTGAGGATCACTTTCATCAGACTGTCCGTCCCAGCTGCTCTAGAATTGCTGGTTGACTTTATTAAGTTGAGAAGGTCTTCTTTTTCTGTCCATGCCGACGGATTGCATCTTGTCCGCACACGTGATCTACTGTTGGATTTGTAAATGGGGTGCTAAAGTCGATTATCCACTCCCTTGCAGGAATCGGATTAACCAATAGTGACTGCTGAGGGGAATTCATTGTGTTGAAAATTCTCCAAATTTCACCCGAATTTTTTGTAGCTACCAACTTCAACATATATTCGCTTCCTGTTGATTTAGGATATATTTGTGTTTTCGCCAATTATTATGATGTTGTTTGTCTCTCTTAAGAGCATCCAACGTTGCTGCCGTTGGCGATTTCGTATGTGCTCTTTTTAAGCAGTTTAACTATTTTGTCCTTTTAGATACTGCAAAGTCAAACTTATGACGATGAGAAAAGGTTTTTTTCTTACTTGTGCCACTCTTTTCCGTTTATAGAGTCAGGTATATCGGATAGTCTAGATTGGCATATGTTGGAGGGGCTGTAAGTGTGGCTATTAGGGCAGTTAGATTTCCAAACGTTAGTCTCAGTTTGTTCCTGCCAGGGTTTATGCCAATACTTTCCTTCTTAGATACTGGTTGGATGGAAGACCAACCCAAGATGGACATCTTCAGAATATTATGATTACTAAATGTGGTTTGTACAACCTCCATACTTCTCAAATTCTCCTGGATATTGTCTGCGAGAAATATGTTGTCCAAAATCTGAGTCGCTCCGCCCCTTTTCCAGGTTGGGGTTGGTGGTATATCCCCTGCTGTAGAGCCATTTATTAATGTGATGTTTCTCTGGAGTAATTCATTTCTCCATAATAATCCCCTCAGTACTGGTTCTCTTGAGTTAAGTGCGGGGTTAGTTTATGAACACTAAATTGTTGTTAAAACAATGAATATTGAGGTCGCTACAAAGAATGATCCAGATCTGGCCTAGTCAACCCTCATTCAAGTTCTTCGCCATCGTCGAGTTAGCGTTCCAGTACAAGTTACAAATCAACAACATCCTTTCTTTAGGATCCTGCAAACTAGTCCTTTTGAGTAGTGCGATCTGTATTAAAAGGTGAGACATTCTTCACCCAGATTGCCGTCAGGCCACTGGTGTTATTTATTACTGTTAGAAGCCCTGTCATAGAGCGTCCCATCTGACCTTTTGTAGCTGGATTTAAGTGTGTCACAAATACTTCAAGAATTGGCTCCTCTCTTAGCCAAGTCTCCTGAAGGCAGATTACATCAAACTCCTCATAGGACAAGTCCCCTTTGCCAAAGAGGTGCGTAAATCCCCTACTTTTCCAGCTGCCAAGTATAAAGTCTCAATTCTTCTCCTCTACCCTAGGCTTTTGGCATTATGAGTTAGATGCTAAGGTAACCCCATCTTTCTTCTTTATCAACGTTCAGCCTTTCGCCCTCAAGGTTCCTCCTCTCCCGTATAGAACAGGTGTTTTCCAGCACCATGCAGAGGTTTGCAGGCTTTGTTGGCCCAGCCTTATGAACCGATTTAATAGCTGTTGTGTTCTGCTTCCAGTCGTTGGACATGATAGTATTGGGTCTGTTCTTCAATTGTGGTTGTCCCTTTAAAGCCCTTTGTGTATTTTCTTCTTTTGGTTCGTTGGAACCGGCCTCATAGGGATCTAATTAATTTATTAAGAAACCCATCATGGTTAATTTCGGAGTTTCCCCTCACCAAAAGTTGCTTGATCTCAGCTGACAAAAAGTAGATCACCAACCTATCTTTCCTGGATTCCTCAGGAAATTCAATTAGGTGGAGATCATTAGAACAAATAAGGATTAGTGATGGCACACTATAGAAGTCGTAACACATTTGTTCTATTGAATATGAGATTGTCGTTTATGCGTAGGATCCTTTCCAAATGCATTCTGGTAGTATCTGCTCCTTTATTTATGGTACAGAGGTTCAGTGGGTCAGTCCACCTAGCTTCTTTAGGGGCCCACAAAAGTTTCCCTTCGTCAGTCCGATGGACTCGACCATCAAGGTCAAGTCTTCTCTTTGCTTGCGTCCTAAACCCACCCCTTGGTTTCCTGGGTGAGATTTCCTGCTTGTGTACCAAATAGGGCTTACTATTGTACACCTGTGGACACTCCCTAACCTGATCTTGAATCGGGAATGCAGAAGATTTCTCACTTGTCATTATAGTCGTTATCCTTCTGCCACCAGATTTCCTCTTCTTCCTCGTTGATGCCTGCTTCACTTCTTGTATCATTCATCTGTGAGCTTGCCCGACTCTTTGATCTCAGTTCAACTGAGCGATGCATAGTCGGCCCGGCCCCATAATAAGTGAGATGACTTCTGAGTCATTGGAGTATGTGGAGCGATTTTATAACTCCTCAATCTCATCCACTTCCGTCTGTTGCAGGATTATACTAACGTCCCTTGTAGTTACATCGATCTGAGGCCCATAGAGTGTACCGAGAGCTTCACCATTTATATTTAAGGCACCCAATAATATTTTAGAGGCGTCCATGGTCAGTCCCACTGTTGGGTCAGTCCTTCGGGTATTTTCTGTATGGCACAGCGTTGGTTTGGTTGCCCTAAGGTTGCTAATGGGCACATCAGACCGCTGTCCAAGAGCAGTCAAACTCTTTTTTTTTTTGGGATTCTCTTGGTTAGTGAAAGCTGATTTTAGGGCTACTCTTTTACTGTGGGGTGACCTTTCCTGATCCCTTGTATTGTTTGTTGTTTCGGGAAATTTAGAAAAGATCTTGCAGGTCTGGTCTGATTTAGATAGAGAAGAGCTGGACTGTATGATGCAGGATTGGTTTGTTGAGGCTGCCTTTATTTCTTGGCACTTATTCTGTTGTTTTTTACTTCCAATCACGTTTGAGCCTACCTTTTGGGTTGCTACTTCGGCTATCTCAAATGTTGAAGATAGAATTGTTTACCTGACGCGCTTAACACCCAAGTCATCTGCAATGCTTACCTCTGTACCAGGGGAGATGTTTCCACCGTCCAAGATCTTAGGGTCGTCGTCTGCACCCGTCACCTGTATGGATGATGCAACATTCCGCTGGCTCAGTAGGGAGGATCTGCTTTTGTCTTTGTCCTTAATTATGTGGTCTAGTATACTCCTCAAGATGTTAGTTATTTGCTCCAAATTTTCGTCCATGTTCCCCTGTAGTGCCGAGATGAATCCTTCAACGAAGACTATTTTAGAATATAGCATGGCAAATAATGTTGTTTGGTCTTTCAGCTGGTCAGATACATTTTCATATAGCTTCATAAATGGAGCCATTGTTATTGAGAAAGCCGTAATCATAATGGCGTCTATGACAGGCTTAGGCAGTGTTCCGTCTTCCATTTTTGACACAGCAAGATCTAGTAGCAGGTCTTTATCCGGTACGGTGGTCTCCATGGGTACAGTAGGGTCATCCGTGCAAGTTGTCAATCTACGCTTTTTGGTGGCAATGACCACACGACTTGAGGGTCTCTGGTGGACAAGGCTGTTCTTATTCGTTTCAATCTCTGTAGTCCTGGCCATTTCCTCGTGTGTAAGTCTCTTGCATGATTTTTCTTCTGCAGACACCACAGGATTCCCGGCTTCTTGGGCCCTTAAAGCGTCATAGTCGAGACTTCATCCACTTCACCGCCTGGTCCAACCTTCAGCTTCCCACCCTTTCACAAGTCAGAACTCAATGTGTTCATAGCATTGACGTGAAGGCCGCTCCACACGTGTGAGGAGCCCCCGTTAATGTCTTCATGCAAATTCGCAATCGCTACCTCTTAATTTGCTGATGTCCGTCTTGTAAGATTTAAAGAGGACCTGTCCTGTGAGGGCAAATTGTCAACGGTCACAGGGTTATTACTTGCTAGTGTCTTAGTCATACCGCTAGCAGAATTGTAACAAAGAGTGAGACAGTGCTCATACATTAACTAATCTTTATGAGAGATTGAATCTTAAGTCCTACAACAAAAACAATTGAATAACCTCTTTTTACTATTGTGGGATGTTTTCAACTCTCAGAATTGAAGTTGAGTTGTAACATTACTGAGACTGTGTTCTCAGAACCATTAGTTACCAACGCTTTGGAATTGGATGGTCCTTTTGGAAAGAAATGCATTTTAGTAATTTTTTTGCATTCCTCAATGTAGGATACTAACTTACTTTTTATGACTTTTCAGTGAATTTTCAAGCATATTGGAAAGTTTCCTTTTTTCCTTGTTTCTTTCGGCTGCATTTGTTGATATTGAATTATTATTGATAATTCTGCCTGATCCAAGTGATCATTTGTTGTTTTTTCCTTTTTGTAGTATGTTTAAAGCTGGGTTTGTTTTAAACAATACTGTCATGTTTTGTAGAATTCTGTGGTTTTTGTATAAAGAATGGATATAAGCTTTGCAATAAATCATGAAAAGCACTTGTGAGTTTAGTGTTAAATTGTATGCTCAGTGAGGCTCAGAGTAAGGTGCAAATTGTGGGCTTCTGCACACACATGAGGCTACCTTGAAAATACAGAGAATATTAGGACACTATCTGGAAAATACTGATTAGCACATCCAGAGAGGAGTGATCCTTTATCTTTCATTCACTGTGGTTTTTAAGTTCAGACAAAATGGTGGGGGTGTAGGTAATTCATACACCACATTACCCTTATGCCACTTCTTGTGGGGACAAACTTTGCTGTTTATTTATTTTTTCTAGTAATACCGCTTGACACAGTTGTAGAAGTAGCGCATGTGTAAAAAAAAAAAAAAAGTGCTGCTTTGCCTGTAGAATAACAAGCCCCTTGGTTTTCAAGCTGCTGACAGACCACATGTATTACACTGAGTTTTCTTAAATTTGTTTTGTGCCGATACCCCAAATGTGTATACCTTAGGCATAGCTGTACAGGCCACGTCTGCCGGGTCTAACACCGTTGTCTCTCCATGACCCGAACGATCACTACCCTCCGGTGAAGACACAGTGTCACAGTGGTTTAGCCCTATGGGCCGAAGCTATTTCGTACTTCCGAAGGAGTTAAAAAGGACCCTGTGCCATTATAAGATAGTATTTCAGATGAAGGAGGAACAGAAGACTCAGTTAAGAGCTCCAAAATATTCTGTGGGGAGTCTGTTTTTGAACCGATTTCCACCCGAACATCAAACGGGCAACCCACATAAGCATCCTTAGGGGGAGGGACTGAAGTCACAGCCGTTTCGTCTGTTTCAATGCAATCTCCCATAGTTACCGCGGAAAGGAACTTTGTCCGGCATTAGCTGCATTTGTGGTCCTCCCTGCTTATTACAGTACAGCCTCCTCAGCGTGGATCAAAGGGCCTGTGCCCCACAGTCTCCACGCGTGGTTATGGGGCTAACAAATGATTGAAAACGTCCCAAGTGAACAACCAGGTGCTTGGTGTCAGTTACCTGACAATAGAATCGGGATGTGGATGCCCTTGCCGGCGGGGAAACATACTCAGCTGTTAATCGTTTCTATTCTGCAAGCAGGAAAGCCTTGCCACTGCTTGATGGAATAAATTGACAATATCTAGTCAACGAGATGACAAAACGTCCCACCAACGGGGTAGAACAAAGGAGCCTCCACTGGACAACCGCTTCGCGGTCCCGCAGGGTTTTGTTGATGTTGGGGGGAGGCGTGGGGGAGGGAGGGAGCAGGTCTGTCTCACTCGACACGGAGTCCCTCTCCAAAGTTAAAGGTACAAGTACCAGTTTCTGCAAGTGGTGTTTTACACAGAATGCTCCCAAGTGCAAAAAGTATCCTTTTGCTGGAGTCACGTCGAAAAGAGTAACCGACTGATTCAGACTGCTCCGCTTGACAATCACCTCGCCAGATTGCGCATGGTAGATATGATGGAGCGTGGATCCTAGATAAAGGATGTCGCTCTCCTTTTCAGTTTTAATGTCTCACATGAAAAAAGGGGATTGTGTGTGCTTATACAATCGTTGACAAACAGTTCTCACAAAATCTCTGAATTAATCAATTGAAACCGTGGGGGCGGGCCCAGGTCCAGTGAATAGTCTGCACGATTTTTCCAGTCAGACACTGCACACGCAAGACGCCGGGGAGGGGGCAGGAACATGGGCAGCCCTCTGGCTGTCCAACAAGCTGGGCCGCCTCTCACAGCGTGCGTGACTGGTATCTGCCTGTGCAATGTTCAAAGGGAAGGAGGGCGAATCCGACCCAACAATCACCCATAATAATATGAGCAAAAAGAAATTAATAAAAAGGGGGGGGGTCTCTTCATTTGTTATGTAATGGAGGTGGCGGCACAAATCGTCTAGTTTCAGGAAGATAGGGAGGGTAAAGATTGGAATCCCTTACCTGGACAGCGGCAGAGTCCTGGTTTGCCACCTTGCCCGCCGAAGACCACCAAATACCAAACGACTCTCCAAACAACTCCCGCCACCAACTATGCCAATGATCCTGGAGATCAGTGGAGACTATGACCTTGACACAGCCAACCTCCAACGCACATACAGAATGATTTAATCATGGATGACCAACAACTGGATGTGCCTAAATGGAGGAAAGACAGAACTGCTGATATTTGGGTCACCTCAGGGAAGGGCAAAATTGAACTCCGACTACCCGAGTTTCAAAATCCAGGACTGTTGTATTTCGATCCTATGGAAAGTCAAGACCTACCTTGAATTTTCCCTAGTGCAGAAGGCCACGTTAACCAGGTCACCAGAAATTGCCAACATTACCTCCACATACTAAACAATATAAGACCTTTCATCTCAGAGACAAACTGCGTAACCATAATATTTTTGAGGCAGGATTACTGCAATGCCCTACTGACTGGTGCAAATCAAAAATGCCTCCAAAAACGCCAAATCGTCCGGAATGATACAATACGTACCATAAAAGGGATATCTCGGAGAGAACACATTTCAACCAGCAGACATGTGCTTCCTGTGCTTGCCCGCATACAGTTCAAGACAACCATCCTGGTCCATAGATGCCTACATGGGGAAAACCCCAGCATACCTGAAAACCCTGGTGTCCTTTTATGAGCCTAATAGAACCCTACCTGGAGAGTCCTGCCCCAGATAAATGCCAGATGGCTTCTTTTAAAGTGCCTAGGAGGTCATCTAAGGTTTTCCCCTTATAGATATCCCAAGCTGTAAGGGTGGTATTTCCCCCCATCCCAGACCTGGTCCACTTCTTCCCTTTTCTGTCGTCCTCTGTGCAGCTCCTCACTCTGCTGCTGCAGCCGGATGGCTACCCCCTCTAAGCAATTTGGGAACTGTTTAACAACTTGAAAGGCAGAGGTCCAGTAAACATCTTGGATGCTAACGTGGCATTCAAGACAAGCTATTGGTACACGGACCTATCTGTACTGTTCACAGTATCATTCCAGTGAGACCGACTCTGCACTTGAATATTCTTCATAAACCCCATAGTCTTAACCACTAGAGATACTAAGTGCTGTATCATTGTTCATGTTCTGTTATCTAGATCTCTAGTAAGCCGGCATAGAGCATTGGACAAGTTGGAGCACACCTTTGTCATAGGAGTATTATTCCTGGAATCTAGAACAGTCAATAAAACTGTACCGTACCTTTTAGGAGATTTCCCTAACACACTTAGAACCTCAATAGTGCCCTATCCTGGCACAATCTATTCCCAGAGGCAGGTTTACCGCACAAGCAGCCCTGCTTTCATTAACCACTTGTGTCTTATGTCTTGTCACCACACGGTACCTGGCATTTGAGCATACCAACAAATGGTCTTGAAAAACAGAAAAAGAAAATCACCTTATTTCTTTCCTTAGTGTATAAAACAGAATAACAATAGTGTATTAGATCAGAAACGTGGCAGGGCTCTGGATACCTTTCAGATGTTTCAGTTGCTTGTGTGAGTGTACTAACCAGTTTTAGTAAGCATTTCAAGAGAGGGCACTATTGCTTTGGTTTGAGTCTCAACATTTAAAGCATTGCAGTACCTCGTCTGACATCTAGTTCGGGAGTGCCTCAATGGATACATAACTACTCCTGGAAGACACACAGCTGGCTTTCAGAGGAACCCTAGTAGCAAATCAACCCTACATTGCCTGTCCCCCATAAATCTACAAGTACCACCCTTCCAGTACATTATATAGCAACTCCAGTACCACGGTCAGCCTTGTATCTCAGAAGCAGTAACTATATTAGTTAGATTATATGTTTTCGCAGGCTCTAGAGAGGATGCACGAGACAAATCAAATATTAAATTACAACACAACAAGATAAACCCCACATATTTGAAACTCCAGTTTGCAGGGGCCACTTCCCTCTTGTAGTGGGTGACTAGCACCCATGTTGGGGGGTGGGGGGAACCTTCAACTTGACAGCAGAGTTTGATGTCAGCAGAATGTGATAAGGGCCCCTCCACCTGGGGGCCAAGGCAAATTTGCTGGAGGACCTATATCAATACTGTATCTACGGGTTGCAGGGAGGGGCCATGAAGGGTCTCTGGGCAGAGCATCTTTAACTTGGTTGTGGGAGAGACAGGCAGAAGAGATTGAAGACTTAACATACTCTAATAGTTTATCATCAGTCAAATGCAAATCATTGTAGGCAGCTTTTACAATAGACAATGGCAGCCACAGAGGACGCCCACATAGAATTTCATATGGATTGAGTCCCATTTTTCTATTTGGTATACTTCTCTTACTAAAGGGAGAGCCACGGGCCATTTTAAGGCAGTCTCTTGTCGCAGTTAGCTAACCTGTTCTTCAACATCCCACTTCTCCCCTCTACTGCTCCTGTGGATTGGGGTGGAGAGGGCAATGCAAATTATGCCTACTTTTTTAGGGTAGAAGTGCCTTCATGATGCTATTTACAAATGAGTAGCTTGGTTACTATTAATGCCAACAGGTACTCTAAACCTTGGGACAAAGCCTTCACAAAAAACAGTCATAGCATCTACTCTTCTGCACGGCAAGCCTCTACCCACCCTGTGAATACATGCAGAGTAACAAGGAGGTACAGCCAATAACTGCAGCGAGGAAGCTGCAGAAAGTCAATTAAGAGACCCACAAGGAGGCCCTAAGGGGGTTGATGTGCCTCACGTGTGAAGGGTAAAGTTGTTCCCCACGTTAGGCTAGAGGCAGATGATACACCCTGGTTGGTATTCCTGCGCACATTTGGAAAACTCAGGAGCAAACCAAGATCGACTCAGGCCCATGACCATTCCTTCCCAATCCACATGCAAAAGACCACAAAACTGTCTAACAAGGTGAGATATTAAAATCTTGGGGCCACTAATTGACCTTCATCATTGTGTAACCGACTCCCCTCTGTATCCAGTATTTCTTTTCACTAGTGGGAGTATTTTCTTGTATTGTGGCCAAATCTTCAAGAGTCTTGTAAGGGAAGAGATTAGGGCTGGCTTTGACAGGGAAGATATGTGCATCTGCAGAATCTGATGGAACAGCCAGCTTGGCGAAACAAAATCATTGCTGCAACTAATCAGGTCCTCCAAAGATTGGCGAGCGGCACATTTAATGATGGCTATCTTCCTGGTAACATGATGGCATCAAGCAAAGCTTTCACATACTGTCCTTTCGATTTGGGACTCCCTGTCCAGATTAAGAATTCCTTCTGCTTCCAAAGTTGACCAAAGTCGTAGGCTACCCCCCAAAGGCATACCGCCAAGGAGAAGCTTGTTAGCTTGAGACCAACAGCTACCAGGAGCTTTGAAACTCCAGTAAATGGTTCCATACAAAAACAGTAGTATTAAGTGTGTAGATTTGGCAATAAGTATGAAAGAGTCAAGGACACACAAAAGGGACATTTAAAGCATATTCGATAACATAGAATATACACAAAGTTATGGTTTGCATCTTGTGCACAAATTAGATTTGCTGTGCATTATGTACCAGCTACTGGTTGCCTAGCAGTAGCTCCTACCGAACGGATGATGACCAATACCCAGGACCTGCTTTTTGCACCTGGTCAACATATCCTAATTACGATCCTTGTACTGTCATGTGGTTCTCCTTCTTCCGTAGTAGGGAAGTGGGTTCAGCACAGAGCATCTGGTCTGGGTAACGTGTGAGAAGTTCAAAAGGAGAAATATGTATTTACTTTGTCTGGAAACAGACATGTGCTGCGTCTTGGTTTTCAATAACAGGGAAACTATGGCACGGGCTACTGCTCCTCCAAGGGAGAGCCCAACACAGTGTTGTCTTTCTTCTCCACATCCGATGCGGCTGTGGCAACAGATCTTAAACAAGGCGTCATTCCATCATTGACACAATACAATTCCTTTCTGTAGTGAGCAATAGTTTGATGGTAAATACCAGGTTTCTGAGTGAGCACTGCTAGCGCAAACCCATCCTCATAACAGTACAAAGTGAATTCCTTTTTGAAATCTGGGAGTCACAATACCAGTGCTTCAGCAAAACATTACTATCCTAGTAAAAGCTTCCTCAGCCTCCGGAGTCCATTGTAAGGGCTCTACAGTATGAACTTGTGTATACTAGAACAGGGAGAGCCCTATAGGGCTGGGGCCGGCCCGGGTCAAAGATTGGGCTCTGCCCGGACCCTCCTCTCTAGTCAGTGCCTGCCCAAAACGGTCACAAGCTCCGCCAGCAACCCCTGACTGCATAACAAAAAAAATGTACAGTAAAAACAATGAAACTCAAGGATTGGCTGGGACAGAACAAGAGTGCTTGCTGGCGTGACCTTGCAGCAACTTTTGGCAATTTCAAAGGTAAGCGAGTTGGTAGGCAGTGCATACCAGCTTTTTGTGTTCCTCTGGCGCTAGTCTCCCCTTCCCAAGCGCTTCGCTGTCACCTCAAAATCCCACTGTCCCCTTTTCCTGCCCCAGCCTCCTCATCAAAACACAAGCGTTGTCCCTACACCCCATCCCCCACCACCCTTTAGCAGTTTTTATTGACCCTCAATCCCTTTTGTTGCCCCAGCCCTCTTATCCCGTTCTTGCCCCTTACCTTGCCCTAACCCTTTTTCTCTCATCTCTTTCCTAGCCCCTTTTATCCCCTTTTACGACCC
This sequence comes from Ambystoma mexicanum, assembly GCF_040938575.1. Lineage (NCBI taxonomy): Eukaryota > Metazoa > Chordata > Amphibia > Caudata > Ambystomatidae > Ambystoma > Ambystoma mexicanum. The sequence goes on along the minus strand of NC_090933.1, from coordinate 1,260,284,569 downwards.
CACCCCCCCTTTTCTTGGCCCAGTCCCTTCTAGCCCCTTTTCTCGCCCCAATACCTTTTAGCCCCTTATATCACATTATTGACCCCTGTATCTGCTGTTCTTGTCCCATTCCCTTTTGCTCCTTTTATAGCCCCCTCCCCTTTTAGCCCCCTTTCTTACCCAGGGCCCTTTCAGCCTGTCCCTTTTATCCCCTTTCTTAGCCCTTTTATACACTTTTCCTGCCCCAGCAACTTTTCATGCCCCCGCCATAGGATCCTCCCCTGTTTTGCATGGCTGTTTCCCCGGCTCGGCTTTGGGCCCAAGAGCCAGGCCAGACCTCAGGCTCGGCCCTACCCCTGAATTCCATGGCTCTCCCAGGACTGCAGGGCAGCAACACAGGTTTAAGCAAATACCTTTATCAGCCACTATTGTCTGAACATCCCAGGTCACGGTTTCATGCGACTTGGCACAAGGGTGTTGCACGGAAAGCATCCTAGTAAATTGGTGATGGGGTGTGCTGGTCACATTGTTGTGGTCAGAGTTTTTCCTCAACCCATCCATCTCTAAGCTTTGGAATACTTCACAAGTACTAGGACGGATAAGAAGGACGTCTAGGTAATGCAGGGATTATTTAATAACATTCATTACTCCTAATCCTACTCTTCCTCATTAGAGTATTTACAATCCACCACTCCCTCCCAAGGAGTTTTTAAGCAAACAATGGGAATGCAGATTCTTCAGTTGTTGGGGGCTGTTCCTCGACGGACACACAGATCAGTGCAGCAAGCACATGCACCCCATGGATATTTCCCGAGATGGGAAGTTCTAACATGCTGTGAAGACACTCAGCTCTGCAGCAGGCACTTTAACACCCCACCTTACCTTAAAAGGATTCTAACATGCACTAAAACCTATTTTCAGCAGTTTTCTTGTTCACTCGAACAGTTTATAAGCAGATTTAGTCGATTACCTGTTAAACTACATTTAATACCATTTTTTCTTATTTTGTATTTATATTTATTTGAATTTATAAAGCCTTTTCCCGAAAGCAATAAACATACAGTAGAATAAACAGTACAAAATTATGCAATAGAGGCAGACAAATAAAAAAAGTCAGCAAGAGAGCAAATAATCAGTTATCAGAAATAAATGAAAGATTTGTTTTTTCCGTGTCCGGAAGAGACTAAGAAGGAAATGAACAGCGGGTGAGAGGAAGAGAATTCAAGTGTTTTGGTGCAAGCAGCAAAAAAACGCAAAACCGAGCGGCGCCGCAGGGAGGGGGTTTAGGAAAAGATTGCAGATGCATAGATTTCGAGCGAAGACAACGTGGAGAGGAGAGAGACCAACAAGGAACGATAAGTCTGAATACATTTATATATAATATTAAGTGAAAAAGGATACGAGAGTCTAAAGGCAGTAGATAACAGAGATGAGGACATTGAAGAGCAAGGGGACAAATAGAACAAAAGACGAATAGCAATAGTCGAGATGAGTACAAATCAGAGATGAAATCAGAAGCTTAGTGACATGAAACGAAAGAAAAAAACTGCATGAATGAAGCATGTTGTAGAGGGGAGGATATCAGATGCAGGCAGTGTTGGTGTCACGCCGACCACACGATCTAGGTCACGCCCCTCCCCGCACACAACTCCCATTCACCCTGCTACCCGACATACAAGATCTGGCACACGTACCCCTCACTCCCGGTCACAGAATGTTAGGACTGGCATTTACCGCCCTTCACGTCTGTGGCAGCTGAACTGGAGGTTGTTTCCACATCATCACATCGGCCTGCGCCGTTTGCGGAGAACCGCGCGTCACTGCGCGCCGCGGATCCCGTGATTCCTGTCTCATAGCAACGACGCAACGCTTCGGTTCCGTACATACATCACGTGACTTCTGCCGGATGGATAAAGGACGCTTGGAAACAGAAAGCGTTGCTTCACAGCTGTTCTTCGTCTGGATCACGTGTCGCCCACTTCTTCGTTCCAAGGAACTTACCCATCGCCTGACCACGGTTTGCTTCACGGATTGCTACGCTTGGCCCTTAAACTGTTCTTGTACTCTGGATTACTGGTTTTGACTGCTACGCTTCGCCCAAACGGACTGCTCTGCTTAACCCCTTTATCTACCTGGATCGTATGTTTTTTGACCTCGGACTGTTTGGTTTTCTTCCACGGATCACGTACCAATTTGGGATTACGGTCCTGCACTAGGTGTTCACCTTGCACACTGCCTGGCCCAACAGCCGTCTAAAGGTCAACGCCTCGTCGGCCTTTTTCAGAACCACCTTCATATCCTCACAGGTACATTGTGTTCTTGTATTTGACATTCCGTATACTTTACCTCGTCCTGCATTCTAACCATAATTGCACCTTGCCTTGCAGCGCTCAAGGGGTTCTTCCGGCTGTGTCCCACTGTCACGGATGGCACTCTATAAAGAGTGGCACAGGACACCCAGAAGAGTTTGGGTGCTGAAAATAAGTGGACAGACAAGTACACACACAGCAGAACGGAAATAGAACGAAGAGTAGGAAAGAGTAGCAAGGGAAAAGGTACAGAATGGATACCCTCTTGGGGTGTATGCAGAATAGGAAAAGAGTATCGAACCTTGGAAATACTCTAGCCTTCTGCACAGTTTGCTATAACAGAGGCCCACGCTGTTTGCTCATGACTTGGAACAGCAGCTATGGGTGTCTGTAATGTAGAAACAAGACAAAGGAAGGGGCAGAGGTTGACTGATGGGGAACCAACAGACAAGCTCTGGAACAAAGGGTCGACAAACGGTACAAGAGATGTTACAACAGACAAATCCAGGAAAGGAGGTGATAGCAAACTAGCAGAAGGAATAGAAGGGAAAGTCGAGTAACAGGATAGGATAGCAGAGGACAGTAAGGTACAAGGTAGAGAGCTCAGAGGAGCAGGAAAGCAGTGAGTAAACCTACAGGAGTAGGATGGTAGGGTAGAAAAGCCAGAGGAAAAGGGTTTAGGGCAGCCGGAAAGAGGTAGGCTGTAGAGCAGGGAGCCCAGAGGACAAGGGCTAAGGCAGCCGGAGAGTGAGGCAGGCTGTAGAGCAGGGAGCCCAGAGGATAAGGGCTAAGGCAGCCGGAGTGTGGCAGGCTGCAGAGCAGGGAGCCCAGAGGACAAGGGCTAAGGCAGCCGGAGTGAGGCAGGCTGTAGAGCAGGGAGCCCAGAGGACAAGGGCTAAGGCTGGAAAGCAGCAGAGCTAGATCAGCTGCAATGTGGAGGGCCCGCAGGTCAAGGGCGGAGGCTGGAAGGCAGCAGAGCGAGATCCGCTACAACGTGGAGAGCCCGCAGGGCAAGGGCGGAGGCTGGAAGACAGCAGAGCGTGATCCGCTGTAATGTGGAGAGCCCGGCAGGGCAAGGGCGGAGGCTGGAAGGCAGCAGAGCGTGATCGGCTGCAATGTGGAGAGCCCGGCAGGGCAAGGGCGGAGGCTGGAAGGCAGCAGAGCGTGATCCGCTGCAGGGTGGAGCAAGCAACAAGGCAGGGAGCCCAAAGGGCTAGGGCTGTAGGCAGCAGGGTGTAACAAGCTGTAAGGCAGGGTCCCAGCAGGAGAGAGGATAAACAGCATACAAGGATCCGAAGACACTCGCGAAAGGTGGAGGAAGGACTCTCAATGCAAGAGGCCGAGTCACTGCAGACAGCAGCCTTATATACTGCCTAGCCCAGCACAGAGGCAGGCCAATTGGTTTCACCTGGCGAATCACACCTGCAGGCAATCGGCCACCGCCCTTTCTGTTCCTGGGCTGGTGGAAGCAGGACCAGACTCTAAGGCTTCTGGGGGGTGTAGTTCCATAGAACTCCAATAGGAAAGGCCAGAAAACAATTCTTGCGGCCAGGTGCATTATGGTATGCGTAGTTAGATTACCATAATCATTAATTAGTAAAGTCCAAATGGAGCAGAAATGGATGTGCCCATGGCGCATGCATGACAGTATGCCCCTCTCCAGGCCCCTCTCCAGGCTCCCTGAAGACCGACCTGTAGGAAGAGTGTCTGTCCCACAGTACAAGAGTCTTACTCCAAAAAGACACATCATGAGGCACCAGAAACGAGTTGTAAGGTGAGAGTCTTGAATGACGGAGCCGGTACCAATGTTCTGAACCTTGGATGTAGAATTCAGAAAAGATGTAGTCTTTGGAACACAGACCCCAACTGTGTGTGCATGAAGAGAGGAACTGTGAAAAACTGCTGCAGGCTCCAAGATAGATTTTTCCTTGATGGGCAACAGTATGATGCTGGAAAGTGGAGCCATAGGTACAGCAGAGTTGGTACCTTTAGGAAGGTTTTCCAAGACATCCAAAGTAGTAATGACAACATCAGGGTTTGCCATAGAGAGTTCAGAGGATACAGCAGCGGTGAGATCTTGGATGGCTGTAGGGGGTATCGAGGCTGTAACAATTAGGTGTGAGGGAGCCATGAGAGAGCCAGCGGGCTGGAAAACACCTGAGACTGGTAGAGTAAAGTCTGGCAGTCTTAGTGCTATGGATATACCAGCAGGAACAACTGGAGTAGTAGTTTCAGGTTTCACAATAGCTATAGCGACCTCAAGATCTGTAGTAGGGACTTCAGGAGTCTCAAATGTGTCCGGGGGTTTTGGAACCACAGCAGTAGGCAGATCATGAATAGCAGTTGGAAGTTCGAGTGATATAGCAGCTACAGACAAATCAGGTGTTGCAACTACTGGTAGATCGGGTACCACAACCACTTGCGATTCAGGGGGTATCGAAGAAACAGAAGATGTTAATTGTTCGAGAGTGATGTCTGATAGCACAGCCGCACTTTGGCAAGCCCCGCTTGCCACTTCAGCATGCTCGGTGTGAACTGTGCCAGTCTCTTCAGCTGCTATAGACATTGCAGAGGAGGTTGTAGGTGTGAGAACTGGACGATAGGCAAGGGTGAGGGCGGAACCATCCTTTGACTCAGAAGAATTTTCAATCAGAAGACCACCCTTGTTTTGTTGTGTAATGGCTGTGTGCGTGATTTGACCCACCGGAGAAGTTAATCCTTTTCTGTCAGTACAACAACCTGAGTTTTTGCGGCTGGAAGGTGAAAGGGCTGTGTCAATCTCTAGAAGGGATACATATGCAATATTTAGGTCTTCCATCTGCTTGGTAAAAGTCTGTATACTTTTCTGTATGTCAACTCCAGGCCTTATCATGTCGATCTCTAACGAAAAGATGTCAGGTGTTGGACATATTGTCAGAAGGTCTGGTGACTTGTGTCCCTTCATAAGATTCTTATAATACAAAGAAACAAAGTCGTCATAGAGGTCTTCGGTCTTTCTTTTAAGGCGTAGGAGTTGTTCGTGTAGCAGGTAAGTATCATTAGATTGATCCAAAGCTTCAGAAGCTGGTGTGGCAGAAAATTCGGTTGTAGCAATGGGAAGACAGACCTTAGGGTTATTGCGATTAGCAGATACTGGGGAAGCATTAAGACAACCGATGGTTAGTATAGGTCTTTTGTACCCAGAACCAGATGCACAAACCTCAGGATCATGACTGCCTTGTCCTGACAAATAAGGGTTTCCAACATTCTGGGGAGCTTGCCAAGCAGATCTTGCGCATATCACACTGGCAACGGCGTATTCAGGTTTAGATTCTCTGACAATGAGTGATATGTCCTTAGCTGTGGCGGTGTTAGCAGGCTTGTCAGAAGACGCAGGAGAGTTTTCCACTGTCTGGTCTAACAAGATCTGTAAGAATTCATTCTCTTGCTGTAGCTCTGCAACAGATAGGGACTGCGGATCATAGTCGCAAATGTCATAATAATTGTACATGGAAGAAGGGTCAGCTAGCCAGTGAGTATAGTACCGTGCTTGTAAATCTTTGTTTACTAAGGCGAGTCTGTCCTTCAGACTAGGTTTCTTGTCTGCTGTCTTTAGGGAAACCATAGGTTTATGCAAAGGTTTCTTAACTCGAAAGGAAAGCATCTTAGGTCTGTGTGTGCCTTTCCGGCCAATGAAATAAGAAATTTTTGGCTCTTGCATTCTGTCACGGATGGCACTCTATAAAGAGTGGCACAGGACACCCAGAAGAGTTTGGGTGCTGAAAATAAGTGGACAGACAAGTACACACACAGCAGAACGGAAATAGAACGAAGAGTAGGAAAGAGTAGCAAGGGAAAAGGTACAGAATGGATACCCTCTTGGGGTGTATGCAGAATAGGAAAAGAGTATCGAACCTTGGAAATACTCTAGCCTTCTGCACAGTTTGCTATAACAGAGGCCCACGCTGTTTGCTCATGACTTGGAACAGCAGCTATGGGTGTCTGTAATGTAGAAACAAGACAAAGGAAGGGGCAGAGGTTGACTGATGGGGAACCAACAGACAAGCTCTGGAACAAAGGGTCGACAAACGGTACAAGAGATGTTACAACAGACAAATCCAGGAAAGGAGGTGATAGCAAACTAGCAGAAGGAATAGAAGGGAAAGTCGAGTAACAGGATAGGATAGCAGAGGACAGTAAGGTACAAGGTAGAGAGCTCAGAGGAGCAGGAAAGCAGTGAGTAAACCTACAGGAGTAGGATGGTAGGGTAGAAAAGCCAGAGGAAAAGGGTTTAGGGCAGCCGGAAAGAGGTAGGCTGTAGAGCAGGGAGCCCAGAGGACAAGGGCTAAGGCAGCCGGAGAGTGAGGCAGGCTGTAGAGCAGGGAGCCCAGAGGACAAGGGCTAAGGCAGCCGGAGTGAGGCAGGCTGTAGAGCAGGGAGCCCAGAGGACAAGGGCTAAGGCTGGAAAGCAGCAGAGCTAGATCAGCTGCAATGTGGAGGGCCCGCAGGTCAAGGGCGGAGGCTGGAAGGCAGCAGAGCGAGATCCGCTACAACGTGGAGAGCCCGCAGGGCAAGGGCGGAGGCTGGAAGACAGCAGAGCGTGATCCGCTGTAATGTGGAGAGCCCGGCAGGGCAAGGGCGGAGGCTGGAAGGCAGCAGAGCGTGATCGGCTGCAATGTGGAGAGCCCGGCAGGGCAAGGGCGGAGGCTGGAAGGCAGCAGAGCGTGATCCGCTGCAGGGTGGAGCAAGCAACAAGGCAGGGAGCCCAAAGGGCTAGGGCTGTAGGCAGCAGGGTGTAACAAGCTGTAAGGCAGGGTCCCAGCAGGAGAGAGGATAAACAGCATACAAGGATCCGAAGACACTCGCGAAAGGTGGAGGAAGGACTCTCAATGCAAGAGGCCGAGTCACTGCAGACAGCAGCCTTATATACTGCCTAGCCCAGCACAGAGGCAGGCCAATTGGTTTCACCTGGCGAATCACACCTGCAGGCAATCGGCCACCGCCCTTTCTGTTCCTGGGCTGGTGGAAGCAGGACCAGACTCTAAGGCTTCTGGGGGGTGTAGTTCCATAGAACTCCAATAGGAAAGGCCAGAAAACAATGCTTGCGGCCAGGTGCATTATGGTATGCGTAGTTAGATTACCATAATCATTAATTAGTAAAGTCCAAATGGAGCAGAAATGGATGTGCCCATGGCGCATGCATGACACCCACGTCCGAGTTTGCGGACTTCCACCTGTGGCTTCAAAGATCACACAGACAGTATTTCTGGTGTTGCCAGTGTGATACTTGGGGACAGAGGGGTTGCCCATACTCTGCACGACCATCAACCATCAAGTTTGTAACAGACTGTGAAGCCCTTTTTGGTCGTCCAGAGTATGAATCCCTCCACCGGGGATCCTGTGACCGCCTTGATGCAGGCAGTGGCGGCCCTAAGGACCGACATGGCCGCCGCCACAGCAGCCATACATCATCGCCTAGACGCCATACAAAGCACCCAACACCCTTTACCCGCAGACGCCGAGTTTGGGGACCCAACCTCTCCAGACCGACTAGCACCTGCTCAGGCCCCAACTCCCACTCCCGTGTTATTCCCGACACCCGTTCCCCTTGCCGCTCCAGAACGCTACCAGGGGGACCCCCGGAAGTACCGTACATTTATTAATCAATGTAAGCTGCACTTCTTGTGCAGACCTTTGGCTTTCCCCGATTCAGTCACCAAGGCCGCATTTCTTCTGTCACATCTGTCCGGGGTGGCAGCCACCTGGGCTAATCCAATGCTGGAGAACGACCATCCCGCCTTGTACGATTTTGATCTTCTCATAGCCGAAATGGCCAAAGTCTTCGACACTCGTTATAAGGCCCACTCAAGGGACCTGGAACTCTTGGATTTGACACAAGGGAAACAAACACTAATAGAGTACATCACACGGTACAACCAGCTGGCCGCCGAGACCTCCTGGCCGGAGGAGAAAAAGGCTATCGTGTTTTATCGTGGGCTATGTAACACCATGAAGGATGCACTCTCGGTGATTCCTGCCCTTCCTGCGGCCTTCACGGATCTAGTGGATCTTGCCTTACAGGTTGACGCAAGGCGATCCGAGCGGAGGGCAGAAACCTCTTTCACTAGCCAAGCAAGCCCAAGCACTTCTAACACCGCTTCTGAACCTATGCAGATAGGGGGCATCCGGAGTCCATTAACATCATCCGAACGTGAACGTCGGAGGGCTGAGAACGCCTGTTTCTATTGCGGGTTGAACGGGCACTATGTAAGGGAATGCCCCCGACGCCCCAAGAACAAGACCCCGGGTTTTCAGAAGGCTCGCCCATGATACAGGGGGCACCGGCGAGCCTGTCCATGACCCCCGCTGAACCCGCCTTCGGTCCCATCAGACCGGTGGTAGTACAAGCCCTTCTGAAACCCACTAGAGAGATCGCACACATCGTACAGATAGTGATTGATTCCGGGGCCACTGGTTGTTTTATCGACATTGCCTTGGCACATCAACTCAATCTGCCCTTGGTTAGAAAAGAACACCCAGAACCCGTACACGCGGTTGATGGCACTTCCCTATCCTCCGGCCCAATCGAGTTCCAGACCGCTCCTCTGGAAGTAATGATACAGAGTACCCATAGGGAAACCATGTCGTTTGACCTTATCACTACACCTCAGTTCGGCGTCATCTTAGGGATACCCTGGTTACGACAGCACAACCCCTTGATAAACTGGGGGACGGGACAAGTCATATTTGAGTCAGAAGTATGCCAACGCTTTTGTCTCACAGAAAGGGATTCGGTCTCCACTCCTGCTACCGTTCTTAGTGCCATGGCTTCCACCCGCATTGATGACGTAGCCTCCGACCCTGTGCTCACGCATACCGTGGGGGCCGTCATGCCAAACATACCCGCTGACTATCACGATTTTCATATGGTGTTTGACAAAGCTACCGCAGAAGGGTTACCCCCACACAGACCATACGATTGTCCGATAGATCTGGTCCCAGATGCTCCCATTCCCAGGGGTAGGATCTATTCGTTAACCCAGTCAGAGGAACGAGCTCTCAAGGAGTACATCCAGCGGGCATTACAATCAGGTCACATCCGTCCCTCCTGTTCCCCTGCTGCTAGCCCGATATTTTTTGTACCGAAAAAAGAGGGCGATCTTCGCCCTTGTGTGGACTACAGGAGGTTGAATTCCGTCACAGTAAAAAACAGGTATCCCCTCCCACTCATCTCCACGCTGTTGGACAGATTGACCAAGGCATCCATATTCACCAAGCTGGACCTAAGGGGGGCATACAACCTAGTCCGGATGAGGCGTGGAGATGAATGGAAGACGGCATTCTGTTCCCGACAGGGGTTATTCGAATATACAGTGATGCCCTTCGGGCTTTGTAACGCCCCCGCAACGTTCCAACGATTTATCAACGACGTATTTTCTAGTATCTTGGATACGTTCGTGGTGGTATATCTGGACGATATATTGATATACTCATCCTCTTTGGAGGAACACGTCGGTCATGTTAGGGAGGTCCTCTCTCGCCTCAAGGCGAACGCCTTGTTCGCCAAGCCCGAGAAATGTCTGTTCCATACAAAGGAGGTGGAGTTCTTAGGCTTTCACATCTCCCCCGGAGGGTTATCCATGAATCAGACCAAGGTACGGGCTGTCACGGGGTGGCCGACTCCCGCTAACGTCAAACAGCTCCAATCCTTTCTCGGCTTCGCTAATTTTTACCGGAGATTCATCGCCGGCTTCTCTTCTATTGTTTCGTCTTTGACCGCTCTGACCAGTCCTCTCGTCCCGTTCACCTGGACCCCCGTACATCAGGAAGCCTTCGAGACGCTCAAGTCCAGATTCGTTTCTGCTCCTGTCCTGCAACACCCTGACCCTGGTCTTCCCTATGTTCTGGAAGCGGATGCCTCCTCGTTTGCTTTAGGGGCGGTGTTATCTCAGCCGTGTCCAACCACGGGTAGCTTACATCCAGTAGCCTTTCACTCTCGGAAATTCTCGGCTGCCGAGACACACTACACTGTGACCGAGAAAGAGCTGTTGGCTATTAAAGATGCCCTCCAAACATGGCGACACCATCTTATGGGAGCAAGATATCAGACAGTGGTTTACACAGACCACAAAAACCTGCAAGACCTGGCCTCCCTAAAATGTACTAACAGCAGACAAGTGCGCTGGCATTTGTTCTTTGCTGCCTACGATTTCGTTGTTAAACACAGACCGGGTCGTATCCACGGCAAGGCTGATGCTCTTTCCCGTTCTCCTGGTGGGGAATCACTGTCACTATTTCCGGACACGCTGTTAGGGAAGGGCCATGTAGTATGTTTGTGCACACCATCCCCACCCATGCTCATCGCCATCAGACAATGGGTTTCCAAACATCCTCATATGCTCACCGAATGGGACATAGCCCTCCAAGAGGGGTTGCCGTTCATCCAAGGCAAATTGTTTCTCCCTACATGTGATGTACGTAACCAGGCGCTTGCCTGGTCACATGATGCTGCTATAAACGGCCACCCTGGGCAACAACGCACCCTGGAATTGCTACAACGTTGGTGCTGGTGGCCATCCATGAGGAAAGACGTAGAACACTATGTAAACACCTGTTCGATCTGTGCCCAGTGCAAAACACGCAGAGGACGACCCCTGGGATTGCTCCTACCGTTGCCCATTCCCCCCAGACCTTGGCACATCATCTCCATGGATCTCATCACGGATCTACCCCGCAAACAGGGCTACGACACCATATGGGTAGTTGTTGATTCCTACACCAAGATGGCCCGTTTTGTTCCCTGTACGGGCATCCCCTCAGCTCCAACCCTGGCCCGCCTGTTCTTTAGGTCGATATTCTGCCTTTTCGGTCTGCCACAAGTCATTATTTCAGATCGTGGGACCCAGTTCACGTCCTGTTTCTGGCGTGCCCTTACTAAGCTCCTGGGTATTGATGCTCACTTCTCCTCGGCCTATCACCCAGAAAGCGATGGGCAGACCGAGAGGGTGAATCAGGCCCTGGAACAATACCTGCGCTGTCTGACCCTCCAGTACCAAGACTCCTGGTTCAATCTGCTCCATCTCGCTGAATTCGCTTACAACAACTCCCGACATTCAGCCACCGGTTTCTCCCCTTTCTACTCTATGTATGGTCAGCATCCGCGTACCCTGCCGCACCCTGATTTCTCCTCTGCCACTCCGGCTGCCAATGCCTGTGTGCGCGATCTGGCCGGGGTTCATGCACAAACACTGGTTCACCTCCGTGAAGCCCAGACGGTGATGAAGACTAAGGCGGATCGGAGGAGAACCGTGGCACCGGAATATCGTGTGGGCGACCGGGTATGGCTGTCGACTCGACACTTACGGATACCTGGTTGTCGGAAGCTGTTACCACGTTTTGTGGGTCCCTACAGGGTCGCCGGAGTCCTGAATCCTGTGGCTTTCCGCCTCTCTGTTCCTCCTGCTTGGCGAATCCACCCTGTATTCCACACTTCCCTCCTCAAGCCCTACCTTGCTCCTACTCGTGTCCTTGCTCCGCCCGCTCCTGTCTCTGTGTCCTCTCCAGACGTATATGAAGTCAGTGCGATACTGGGTTCCCGTTTCCATAGGGGTCGCCTCCAATATCTGGTGGACTGGCTGGGGTATGGTCCCGAGGACCGCTCTTGGGTTTCTTCCCGGGATGTCCGGGCTCCGCGGCTTGTTGCGCGTTTTCATAGGGATTGCCCGGCTTGCCCACGGGGTCGTGGGCCTTTGAGGGGGGACTCTGTCACGCCGACCACACGATCTAGGTCACGCCCCTCCCCGCACACAACTCCCATTCACCCTGCTACCCGACATACAAGATCTGGCACACGTACCCCTCACTCCCGGTCACAGAATGTTAGGACTGGCATTTACCGCCCTTCACGTCTGTGGCAGCTGAACTGGAGGTTGTTTCCACATCATCACATCGGCCTGCGCCGTTTGCGGAGAACCGCGCGTCACTGCGCGCCGCGGATCCCGTGATTCCTGTCTCATAGCAACGACGCAACGCTTCGGTTCCGTACATACATCACGTGACTTCTGCCGGATGGATAAAGGACGCTTGGAAACAGAAAGCGTTGCTTCACAGCTGTTCTTCGTCTGGATCACGTGTCGCCCACTTCTTCGTTCCAAGGAACTTACCCATCGCCTGACCACGGTTTGCTTCACGGATTGCTACGCTTGGCCCTTAAACTGTTCTTGTACTCTGGATTACTGGTTTTGACTGCTACGCTTCGCCCAAACGGACTGCTCTGCTTAACCCCTTTATCTACCTGGATCGTATGTTTTTTGACCTCGGACTGTTTGGTTTTCTTCCACGGATCACGTACCAATTTGGGATTACGGTCCTGCACTAGGTGTTCACCTTGCACACTGCCTGGCCCAACAGCCGTCTAAAGGTCAACGCCTCGTCGGCCTTTTTCAGAACCACCTTCATATCCTCACAGGTACATTGTGTTCTTGTATTTGACATTCCGTATACTTTACCTCGTCCTGCATTCTAACCATAATTGCACCTTGCCTTGCAGCGCTCAAGGGGTTCTTCCGGCTGTGTCCCACGTCCGAGTTTGCGGACTTCCACCTGTGGCTTCAAAGATCACACAGACAGTATTTCTGGTGTTGCCAGTGTGATACTTGGGGACAGAGGGGTTGCCCATACTCTGCACGACCATCAACCATCAAGTTTGTAACAGTTGGACATGTGAACGGAAAAGGAAAAAGTAGGGTCAAAAATTGCACATCACTTCAGGTGTTGGCGAAGGTGCTGTGGAAACACTCGTTTGGTGAGTTTGGACTGGTCCCTCAGAGCTTCTCAAACGAAGTTGTTGTTTAGGGCCTATTGGACGCCGGAGAAGCTATTCAGGAGACAACTTTTGGACAATAATCTTTGCTGGAAATGTAAGTGTTCTAGAGGATCTCTGAGTCATTTGATTTGGTCCTGTCCTAAAACGATGCAGTTCTGGGAAAAGGTATGTGAAAGATTAAGTTTGGTCTTAAACATTGCAATCCCCATGAATGCCTCATTGTTGATTTTAGGCGATGATTCTCTTCTGGAGGAAGTTGACTTTGGTAAGAAGGTTTGGCTGCTACGTGCATGTATGGTTGCTAAAAAATTCATTTTGAGGTCCTGGAAATCGAGTAATTCTTTCAACATTGATGATTGGGTGGAGGAGCTTCTTACAATTTCGACATTTGAAAGAGCTATTTACAAACTTTCTGATGACATTGACAAGTTTTGGGACATCTGGGGCTGTTTTCTTGACACCTATGGGTAAAAACTGAACTTTGATCTGGAACTATGTATATACATCCTTGTACTCTACTGTGTGTATGTCATCTATAAGATGTGCATTGGTTGTTTTATAATTGAATTATTGTATGGTTCATGTAATTTCTTTTCTTGGTCCTTCTCTCCTACATTTGCTCTCTTTTTTCCTCTCTCTTTCCTTTCCTTTTTTCTCTCTCTTCTTCTTCAACCGGTTCTATTTTTAATACGCTGATGGTTATTTTTAAATTGGTTGTGATACGTTGCTTATTTACATTGTATTGATTGGCTGTGTGTTTATTGGATTATTCATGTTCATGATTGTTTATGTAAAATAAAAAGTTAAAACAGGAAAAATTGCACATAGATTACAAGTTGCAGCAGAATAAGAAAGAAACGACGGAAGGGGGGGGGATAAGGCTGTGGGCAAGTGGAGGGAAGAATGGAAGAGTCTGAAAAAAACGAGGACTTCAGTTTTGGTGGGGTTTAGGTGGAGAAAAATGGGAATATATCCATGATTGGCAGTGGAAAGACCAGCAGAGACACTGGAGCGAAGACAACTGGCCAGAAAAGGAAAAGAAAAACTGCATAAAAACAGGAAGATTGAAAGAGAACATAGAAGAAAGAGGACTAGTGTGGAGCGGAAAATAAAAGGAGGGCCAAGAACAGAACCTTGAGGAACACCATATGGAAGGGGTTTGTTTTAGAAAGTCATAATTCTATTAAAGACCCAGAGACGAAGTATTACACTTTACTCTTTAATTTACCCCTTGAGAAGCAAAGCACAGGTTTCATTCAAGTGACTAAACATCAAAGAACTTCTATTTCCACGAAAGACAGACTCTTTGTTAATGAAACTTGACTGCTCCAGACATGTCTCACGTGGCTCAGCCCATCAATCAGGGCGCAGTCCACAGCATACACCCTGCCAGTCCATCATCATCATCTTCTTTCTGATGCTGCTCATGTTTGTAGAAACTGAAAAGCCAACGTGGCTCAACGGAACTATCGGAACTGTTAATACCCAAGGTGGCATGATTCTTGCTTCTGGTCTATGCCCCTGCCCAACTAGCATGTAGGTCCTCAGGAGCCGGTCATCTTAGCATCTGCACCTGAAGGGGAACATACATAATAGACACTCAGTAATCACTGGACGGGCAATCGCATACTTAGTCGCTTCTGCACCCATCAGCAAGCCTTGTTGTTTGCACTGCTGCAGAGTCATGCTGCTTGGCTTAGCTCACGCCTGCTCTTCTTAACTGCTCAGTGATCGTGTGGGTGGGAGAATACTTTGCCTTTGTGTCTTTAATAGAATTATGACTTTCTAAAACGGTAGTATAGAAAATCGGAATTCTATGCCAAGACCCGGAGGTTCGTTTTATGCTCGTTTAAAGCTTACTTACCACCATCAAAGCTACCTGATCAACTGGTTTGAAATAAAAGGTCTTGAAGGTCGATGCATTTGAACAATCCGCTGTGCATCTGATATCTTGGAGCTGTGCTCTGCAAGTGAAAGCTTTCAAAGCCATGGCGCCACGCACCAAATGTGCTCCAAAGCATTCCACATCTCTGCCAGCTTGGAGAATAATCCACTTGACCCAGCGGGCCAGGATGGCCATCGACACTGCCAGAAAAGGTTTGTGCAGCACGATGAATACTCTGCTCTCCCCAGTCAGCCTGAGGGATGCAGTCCTTGCCTCGTACTCCTTAAGGCTTCTGACCCGGCACTTAGGTTGTCCCAGAAATTCGGGAAAGGACACAGACGGTAGCTGTCTTGGTCCTTCATATCACGTGAAAAGTCACTCCTTCTGGTGAAAAAGACTTACTAACCATTTCAAGAGCTCCCACGTCTCAAACTCTCTTGCACGCTGCTAGACATAACATTGCTAGCTTTGCGGAAAGCTCCTTCCTGGATAGGTCTGGGTTTTCTGGCCATTTTTGCAAGAACCGGTGGACTACGTCCACGCCCCACACATGTGAATATTTCAGTTTAGGCAGCCGGATGGCCTTCACTCCTCCCCTCCCCCTTCCCTTATTCCAGCCCTTCCGCCCTGACCTGCCCCCTCCCACTGCACTTGCATGGTCTGAATATCACATGGCCTAGTAGGACGATTTATTTTTATTTCTCCTCTGCCCTTCCCTTTTGTCTTGTGGTGCCTGGAAACACGTGTGTATAGGCGCCTTCCAAACGGTATCAGGTAATAATATCCCTATGTATATGGTCTATGATCGCTGTATATAATGTTGCCGGGAAAAGGTTGTGGCGACATTATATAGGTGACCATATATACAGGAACAGGGGGAGCAGGGGTTGCGGGGGTATCCCCCGCTCCCCTTGGAAAAAATAAAAAGGTTTTAGGGGTTGCAGGGGGGTCCCCCAAATACTCCATTTAACAATGTTCCCTCAAAAAACAGACATTTTCCAGTGATTCTTTTGCATGGCGTTATTTTTGAGGGGAGATTATTACATGGAACCTTACAAATGTCCAATAAATCAATACATTTGAGCAGTCTGTTATTCAGGGCATGCTCACCTATCAGAGCACTCAGCACCTGCTTGTGCTCCGCTAGAACGGCCGACCTATAGGTGTTCACCGTTATATATGCTTTAACCTGAGCTGCGAGGGCAGCTAGAAAATGGACGACGTGGGCGATATGTGCAGAAGCGGGATGGACCCTCCTCGCAAGACACCAATGGTGCCATTTAGCCCAGGCTATCCTGTAGAATTTTGTAGTGGTGAGCAACCAGGATTCTCCGATGAGTTGATCAGCCTCTCCCGAAAGGTCTGGCTGTCTCTGGGTACTCAGGAAATCACCCAGGCCATCAGCCTGAGAGTCCCCTGTAGTACTAGCTGGTGCAGGAGTCCTATAGGATCTCTGTTCTGTCAGGCAATAGGACTGGAGTATCCCAAGAGAGATGCAGCAGGTTGTGGAACCAGGCTTGACTCTTCCAGGCTGGCGTGACTAGGATCAGCTTCGCTCTATGTCACCTCACCTGTGCCAAACTCCTGCCGATTATTGCAAAGGTGGGGGGAACGGCATAATATGTGCCGGGCCCCCACTGTTGTAGGAAGGCTTCTGTTGCAGCAGCCTCCGGGTCAGGCCTCTAGCTGAAGAAATGCGGTAATTGACAATTTAGTCTGGACGCGAAAAGATGTGTCTTGCAAGGCTCTTTCAGATTTATCAGGCTGAGGAATATTGTTTAGTTCAGCTGCCAGCCGCTGGAATCCCTAAAATAATGAGTCTCGATCCGTGAATTGGTTGGCCAACCCGGGCAGGGACTCTGCCATGACGCCGATTCTCTTGCTCAAGCAGAGGTGCCAGAAAAGTCCATGGCTAGTGCTGCTAACAGTTTGGACTTTGTGCCACCCAGTCGGTTTATATATCGGACGGCTGACACATTGTCTATCTTCAGCACAATGTAAAACTGCACTCCGTCCTGAGTCACACTTCTGATTGTGAAGGAGCCCGCTAGAAGCTCCAGGCAGCTGGCTCCCCATGTCGACCAGATACCCCAGGTCGAGACCGTTCTGCAGCATGCTCCACAGCCCCATTAGGCTGGCGTCTGGCTTTATAACCAGGTCCAGGAGAAAAACGAAAATTACCTTTCCGTTCCAGGCCTCCATATGTTGGACCCACTAGTGCAGCTCTGTCTTTGCCTCCTGTGACAGAGACACTCTCTGTTCTTAAGACATCCCCTCCCTGAGGTGCTATATTTTCAATCGCTGTAGCGCCAGGTAGTGTAGAGGTCTGAAAATAAATTGAGGAGAATCTCCCCATCATCCTTGACAGTTCCCCCGGGGACACCTGGTCTTTGTCCAGGACTAACTTGAAGTCCTTCCTGATGTCGTTGACTTTCTTCAATGGCAGTCACAGGGTCCCTTGCACTGAGTATACTATGAAACCTAGAAACTCCATTCTCTGGATAGAACAGACTTCAGACTTCTCCCCGTTCACTAGGAAACCCAGGTCTTGGCTTGGGCGACTTGTCAGGGTTCTTTGAAGAGCTCTAGTCGAAACACTTGCACTCCTGACAAGACTCTAACGTCCCCAGTGATCTCTTTCCACCTCTCCAAGCGTGTTGCTAATCAGCTGCCTACAGAAGGAAATGCAGCGCTTGCTATGGGAGTGTGCACTCTCAATTGAGTGGGGTGCTGGAGTACCGCTGGTGCCTCACCATCCACGTCGTCTGCCCCTCTGCCTCTCCCCCGCGTGGGCAAGAAAGGATTGGGTTTCCTGGACTCCTGGTAGAGCCAGGAGCCTGGTAGGAAGGCGTTTGACCACCTGCTCAGACGGAAGAGCAGCCTTGTCCTCAGAGGTGCCCAACAACTCTTGCCGCAAAGACTTTCTTGAAGGATGCTTGTGCCTTGTCGAGGGCCGCGGATACATGGACAAATTTCGACATGTGTTTGATGGAAGCATCTCCAAAGAGGCTACCATTTGCCGTGGTGACGGCCTCTGAAGATGCCAGATCTCCCAATTTCATATCAATTTTTACCAAGATTGACCTACGACGTCAAGTCAAGTCAAGTTTTATTAACAAAGAGACTGTCTTTCGTGGAAATAGAAGTTCTTTGATGTTTAGTCACTTGAATTAAACGTTTTGTGCTTTGCTGCTCGAGTGGTAAATTAAAGAGTAAAACATAATACGAGTCTACGGATCTTCACGCACATATGCCTCTGGGTTCTGAGGACCCCAATATAAATTTGTAAAGTTGACATAGAATTTAGACCAGCAGAGACCGAGTAATTGAGAATGAAACCATTGAAGAAAGAGAGTCCAAGAGACGTAAGAGAGGAAAGAAGAGTAGGATGATAAACTGTGTCAAAAGCTGCAGATATAGTATGAGAATAAGAATGGAGGAAAGTTAAATGACGAGCCGAAAGTAGAGAGTTGGAAACATGAAGGGCTGTGTGAAAAGGGCGAAAGACAGGTTGTAGCGGAGGAGGTAAAGTGGGAAGATTAGGTAACAACATTCTTAAGAGTATCGCGTGTTTAAGTAAATTGAAGAGCAAGGAAAAAAGAGAGGTAGAGAGTGGAACCAGAGGGGTTTTTATTTTTCGTATGGGGGGGGAGAACAATTGCATGCTTTAAGGTGGAAGGTGCATGAGCTGAAGATAGACAATTTAATTTAATTTGTTAAGGAGACAGTTTAGGCACTGTGAGGAAAGGGTAAACATAAGGAATCATTGAGGAGGGAATAGAATCAAAAATGGACGTGAAAGGGTGTTCTTGAGGTAGGAAAAAAGCTGTGTTAGTCAATAAGAGGGAGGAAAGATGTGAGTGATGGGTAAGGCTAGGCCGTCTCCTCACTCGCATGTCTATTTTGTACTATTTCAAAGCATCCCGCTCTGGTAAGCAAGCATTTAAATATAGGCTCTTTTATAAAGAGTCCTTAGCTATCTGCGCTCATTAGCCAACTGCCCCCGACCAGCCCCTCTTATTGAATAATATGTTGAATAATATGTTGGTATCAGGTGCTTGACTCAAATTAGCCTTCATAAATTCTCACAAGTATGCATTCGTTTGCTGGATAATGGGCGACCCAGTGACATAGACTAATCTACCCTAAAATATGTCGCTATCGTGGCTGATTCGGTTATTTCACCTGAGACGGGGCTATGTCTCACGTGACAGCCGACTTACCTGACCCATATGGTCGATGTAGTAGAAATACTCCCGGGTTCGACTACTTGGACTCTGGCCCTGGACATAGCTGACAGACCTAGAGCCAAGACCTGTCCGGAGCAAATGAAATAATACCGCCCGAGAAAGCAGCTTCATCTCAGGCTTCAGACCAAGACCGGAGCCCAGGAGTTGCGTGTAAACCGTATATAATGGGACTACCCTGACCAGAAGTCAAGTCACACGTCAGACACAAAGGAAGGACTACAATGACAGAGGCGCGTGAGAGAGAAGAAAGACTGAAATACAATGGACAAACTTGAGTCGGACAGAGAAGAGGGACTTATTACAATGACAGCGAGACGGACACAAACGAGGGACTATAATGCAAAAAGCGAGTCAGAGAGGGAACAGGTTAGAACTCCGTGGACTGTACACATTTTCAGACATGGAGAAAGCCAATACTGAGGCACGACCCACAGTATGGACTACGATGTGGCACGTTTTCATCGAGAGTTGTAAATATAACGCGGTCTTTTAGTTTTAAAAGATTTGAACCAATCACAGGCCGGAAAAATATATATTTTTTCCTAGTGTTGTTGCCAATAGCTGTAAAATTGGCACGCAATGTTGCCAGTTCTCTCACCTAGCAAGCTCCTTACACGGCCACTCACTTTAATGGTATGATTACACTTACCTGTAATCCCATACACTGCCCTTCTCTTCCTCGTCACAGTCCTTACCTTATGAAAGGATCTGGTCTCTAAGGAAACAACCCCGTGAAACGGCAAATCAACTGCTTGGGGCAGGCTGTCCCTTCCCGCTCAAAGGGAGGGATATAGAGCTGGCCCAATCCTAGCATGTCCTGTAATTCCAAGCAAAAGACCATTCAATATCCACCCAGGCATAGCTCTCAATCGTTCATGGCCCTTAGGCGGGTGAAACCACCCGATTTTGTAGTTGCCCATTAATTTTATGTCAAGACCGGAGGCTCGGATTATGCTTACTCTTCAACTTTACTGTTCAGCAGCAAAGAAACGTTACCAAAGAACATGAATACAAATCTGATAAAAACTACAATAACCATGTTTTTCTAAGCATTTGTAGATCATTTCTATTGGTCCTCAACTGACCATGTGACTATTCCAATAACCAATAAAACAAGTCCACCATGAAACAAAAACTCCTGTCCTCTTTCCCTTCCTCCTCTTTCTTTGCTGCTCGGGAGCGAGTCAAGTACTTTTCTTTATTACACTTTCGGAATGTGTGTGTGCATGATAACTTTCACCTAAGTGTGACGAGCGTGTTTAGTTTATAGGCGGAACATTCCGCAACGGTAAGGCGGCTCTGAGGGGCGGCGACCGCAACGGGGCTGGTGCTCCGGCGGCCGCAGCTCCTATGAACCGTCAAAGAGGGCACTACATAACGGAAGGGAGAGCGCGACGGGACCGCGTAGTTCCGGCGCTCTCTCCTTCGTTTCGTTCATTACAAAACTTATTCTGTTGGGAGTTGAACACGAGTGATGAACGGAAAGTGAGATCCTTTGTTCTATACAAATAAGGGCTTAACAACACGCATCGCACAAGCGTAGCGTCCTGTTACGAGTTTAGCAGCGCCCCTGCAGGCAATCCTCTGACACCGCACCTATAACGGGCACAGTCCCAGGTAAAACCTGTGAATTTGGAAATTACTATTATATCTTTGATATAAACTAAACCAGGGAAGAATTATAATTTACAAATTTAAACTACACCTGACCTCTGTTCTGAGAGAACCCTGGTATATACTTTATATATATTTTGAATATATATATAGATATATATATATATATATAATACCATAATACTACTCCCCAGGGCCTGGGAATCATGAGTTCCTCTAGTGATGAGGGGAAGGCTGGGGTCAGCCAAAAGAGGAGCCACTCGGACATGAATGTTGTCTTCCAGAAAGCCCTGGGGGCTTCTCTGGGACATAATCCTCAGCAGATAGCGCTGATCGAGGATTAGCTCAGACTTTCCCAGGGCCTGGAGGTGGACAAGAGCCTTAAGGCACGGATGAAGACAAAAGGGGGCAGTAAATTGGCTCGTAGGGCAGATGAAGCCCACACCCCCCCGAGCTCTCCACCTAAAAAGAAAGGTGGCAAAAGAAAGAGAAAGGGTAAGACGGTGCCTAGCAGGGGACGAGTTTCATCCTCAGATTCCTCTGACGAGGGTGAGAATGATTGGGAGGAAGAATACCCCAAGGAAGAGGAAGTGTTATCTATATCCTCCTCAGGCGATGAGAGACATGAAGTGTTAAAGAAAAGGAAGAAGGAGGAGGAGGAGGTTGCCGATGAGGGGGATTTTGATCCAGAAGCTCTGATCCATCCCAGATCCTCAGAATGGGAACCCCCCAAGAGAATTTCGGCATATCTAAAGAAACGCCTGAGGGCGCCATTAGCCAAAGAGGCGAGAAGCAAGATGAGGGCGGAATGCCCCAGACCACTTCTCCCTGAGGGAGCGGCAGACACGCCGGTAATAGATGAGAAGATGATAACTTTTATGAGTAAGTTTACCAAAGATGTGAGGAAGGGCCTTGATAGATCCTGGCGTTCGTGTCAGGACAAGATGCTGGATATGACGGGACTCCTCACAAAGATTCTCCAGATGGGAGAAGAAGCGAAGATGAAAGGGGAGCCGATTGACCCGGCAATCCTTATCGGATGGGCCCAAAGGGCTATATGCATGTTAGGAAACGCTAATCATGCCATAACTACAGAAAGAAGGAGATCTTTACTAGTAAAGATCGACCCGAAATTGAGCGAGTTAGCCTCCTCAGAATCTGCCACTTCGGCAAAGGGAAAATTGTTTGGGGACTCCTTCATCAAGGAGCTCACCAAATTTGTAAACTCCAATGCAGCTTTGGATAAAGCTCAAGCCTCCCTTAAGAGGGTCTTCGGAAGGCAGATTTTTGGACGGGCCAGCAGAGGAAGGGGTCGTTTGGCTGGCCGGTTCCAATACAATCGATCCTACCATGACAGGTCACAATGGAGAGATTATGAGGAACGCAGACAAACACCTTTCTTCCCATCGAGAGGTAGAGGAAGAGGAAGAAACTGGCGAGGTGAACGTCAGCAAAACAACCCAGGTGAGATTATCAACCCCACGTCTAAATACCATAGAGGTAGGTGGGAGAACTGCTCAGTTTTTAAAGAATTGGTTGAACATATCAGGGGATACCTGGGTGATTCAGACCGCGCAAGGCTTCTATTTAGACTTTCTAGATACACCTTAGCAGGAGAAACCACTAAGGGGGATAGTATTGAACAGGGGAGACAAGATATTGCTGGAAAAAGAGTTGAGAGGTCTGGAAAGCAAAAAAGCTATATGTCCCGCATCAGACCAGTCAGGGGGTTACATAAGCAATATGTTCCTAGTAAAAGGGAAACACAAGACAAGACCAATAATCAACCTGAGAGGTCTAAAAAATTACGTAGTATACAGACACTTCAAAATGGAAGGGATACACCTACTAAGGGATATTCTAATTCAGGGAGACTGGTTAGCCAGGATAGATTTGAAAGATGCATACCTGACTATCCCCATAGCAGAGGAACACTGCAGATTTCTGAGATTCATCTGGGGAGAAACGACATGGGAATTTCGAAGTCTACCATTCGGCCTAGCATCAGCACCATGGTGTTTCACCAAGATGATGAAGCCAGTTGTATCACACCTCAGGGCTCAAGGGATACGACTCATAATTTATCTAGACGATATATGCCTGATGTGCCAAGAGAAGGAGACATTGGTAGAACAAGTACAATTAACAATAGACTTATTAGAAAGCCTGGGCTTTATTATAAATTGGGAGAAATCCAGCTTAGTTCCAACGCAGGCAATGGAATTCCTAGGGTTCATAGTGGACTCGAATCAGGGAACCCTCAGTCTACCCATCCACAAAGTGAACGAGATCAAGAAACAACTGAGACACACACTAGCGAAGGGAGAAATATCGCTGAGGGACATTGCGAGATTAGTAGGGCGCCTAGCGGCATCAATACAAGCAATTTTTCCGGGGCCACTGCATTACAGAGCACTCCAGAGGTTGAAGATTTATCACCTCAGGAAGGGCGCTTCATACGAATCAAAGGTGAACATTTCCCTGGAAGTGAGGGAAGAGTTGAAATGGTGGCTCATTCATATGGATGCATGGAACGGGAGAGCCATATTTGGCTCATCCCCGGACCTGATCATAGAATCCGACGCCAGCAGATGGGGCTGGGGAGCCCGTTGCGGAGATCTGTCGAGAGGGGGCAGATGGTCGGATCAGGAGACGAATCTCCATATCAATTGCCTGGAATTACTGGCAGGGTCTTTTGCAGTGAAATGCTGGACACAGGAGAAAGTTCAATGTTGCGTTCTACTGAAAATGGACAATATCTCGGCAGTCAGATATATCAACAGACTGGGAGGGACAAGATCCAGAATTCTTGCGGAACTGGCAAAGGAATTTTGGGAACTTTGTCTGGAAAGGAGAGTTTCAGTGAGAGCAGAGTATCTGCCGGGCCAACAGAACGAAGTGGCCGACTGGAACTCCAGATACCTCAGAGACACCAGCGATTGGAAGCTGGACGAAAGGGTGTTCCAGGAACTAATGTCTCGGTGGGGTCCATGCCAGATCGATCTATTTGCATCGAGATTGAACAGGCAATTACCCTGGTTTTTCAGCTGGAGACCGGACCCGGAGGCAGAAGCGATAAATGCTTTTCTACAATACTGGGGTCATCAGAGGAACTATGCATTTCCTCCGTTCTCCATGATAACGAGGACACTTGCTCAGGTGAGACGTCAGAGGGCATCCCTAATCCTAGTAACTCCGGATTGGAGAAGTCAGGTGTGGTTTCCCAGCCTACTGGAAATGACTTACCAGAACCCACTGGCTTTACCCAACGGAGAATTAATCATTCGAGATCCCAGAGGTCTCAGTCACCCTTTAGTGAGGTCAGGAGGAATCAACCTGTTAGCGTGGGCGATTTCAGGGGATCTTGGATTAGGCCAGAACTATCGGATGAAGCTGAGAACATCATCAACGAATCCTGGGCCCCAGGGACACATAAGGCATATAGATCAGCATGGGTTAGATGGAGTAGCTGGTGTTTGGAGAGGAACATACATCCCGATAGAACGGATGTAGTGCATGTAGCAAATTTTTTAGCACAGATGGCAGCGCAGGGTAAGGCATATAGGACCATTAACACGGCCAGATCTGCGATATCAGCTGGACATCCTAGAGTTGATGGCCTAGCGATTGGGGAACACCCATTAATTTGTAGACTTCTAAGAGGAGTAAAGATGATTAAACCTCCTAGCGAGAAATATAGTCAGTTATGGGATGTAGATAAGGTCCTGAGATTATTTTTGACATGGCCAGATAATCAAGATTTGACGCGTAAAGCAATTTCAGGAAAGTTAGCTATGCTCTTATGTCTGTTAGCATGTAAAAGATCTTCTGATGTTAGAGCGCTGGAGGTTAATAGGAAAAGTATGTCCCCTAATGGAGTGACCTTCCTCATTTCAAAGAGGACTAAAACAGGTTTGAGATCTATTTCATATGAAGCTTTCCCTAACCAACCAAAATTATGTCCAGTTAGATGCCTAGCGGCATACGAAGATATGACAAGGGAAATAAGGCCCCAGGGGATAACTCAATTATTGATAGCGATTTGTAAACCTTTTAAAGCGGTTAGACCGGCTACCATAGCCAGATGGCTTAGGTGGGTGATGGCAGAAGCGGGCATAAACATTGAGAGGTATGGAGCCCACTCAGCCAGAGGAGCAATGGCTACTAAAGCATATAACATAGGTGCTAGAGCAGAAGACATTATGAAATCTGCGGATTGGTCGAATTAATCGATTTTTAAAACTTTCTATTTTAAACCTTTAGAAAGTGCAACATCGTTAGTGGTAAGTAAGCTTTGAACAAGCATAATCTGAGCCTCCGGTCTTGACATAGAATTCAGATTTTCCACACATTCGTTACAGAAAGTCATAATTCTATTAAAGACACAGAGGCGAAGGATTATCCCACCCGATCAATCGTAAGAATTAGTTGTATTTCATAACATGTTTTTGTTGTTATGTATGTAACAAATTATTCAAGAGGTATAATGAATATGATACTGTTGCTAATGATCAATGTTTGTACAGCTTACTAATAGATGTGGAATTTACGATTGACCCACCCTGTATCGGTTTATAGTCATTTTTTCTAATTTATGTTTTCTTTAGGGACGATGTCAGATGGCAAACAAGCAGGAATTTGAATGGAGGAGAATATTAAAGAAGTACAGAACTCATCCTCGCAGGGACAAAGAAAGAGAAGGAAGGGAAAAAGGACAGGAGTTTTTGTTTCATGGAGGACTTGTTTTATTGGTTATTGGAATAGTCACATGGTGTGTTGAGGACCAATATAAATGATCTACAAATGCTTAGAAAAACATGGTTATTGTAGTTTTTTATCAGATTTGTATTCATGTTCTTTGGTAACGTTTCTTTGCTGCTGAACAGTAAAGTTGAAGAGTAAGCATAATCCTTCGCCTCCGTGTCTTTAATAGAATTATGACTTTCTGTAACGAATGTGTGGAAAATCTGAATTTCTATGGGGGTGTAGGGAGTTTGGTGGGTGAAAGAGTTGCCTAGGTGGCGGATGACACCTGCCAAAAGTGGGTGAGTTGAAAGGTATGCCCAGGGTAGAGCAGGCGGGTAGCAGGACTGTGTCGAGCAGCCCAGTTTATTGGGCCCGGCAAAGCGGGCAGCTGCCCGGGGTGCAATTGCGTAGCTCTCCACCATTTGTGTCGCAAAGGCGGGTGAAAACACCCGATTTTGTTTTTGGCGGGTGAGAGCCCATTGAAACGAAAGGGCGTGCAGGAGGCTTGGTGGGTGAGTCAGCTCTTTACAAGGCCGGTGACACCCGCCAAAAGCATGTGAGTTGAGAGCTATGCAATTGCCCAGAGGTGGGTGGGGGGGCATAGCTCTTAACCATTTCTGTCGCAAAGGCGGGTGAAGACACACGATTTTGTTTTTGGCGGGTGAGAGCTTATTGAAATGAATGGCCTTGCAGGAGGCTTGGCGGGTGAGTCTGCTCTTTGCAAGGCGGGTGACACCCACCAAAAGTGTGTGAGTTGAGATCTATGGGGGGGGTGGAAGGGCAGGGCTGCAATTGCCCTGGGAGGCAACATTTCCCATAGTGTGTGATTGCCCGGGGGAAGAGGAGGTGGCACTATTTCCCTAGGCTGAATATCGACAGCAGGTACTGCCTCCGCCTCTTCTTACTGGCATAGTTACACATTACATGAGCCAGAGGCTCTCTGAGCCTGGGTCATGATGGGGGAGGGTAGTGCAGAAGTAATGGAAACTACCCGGAATGAGCCTGTGCTTCGTGCCTCCAACTACTCACGTGCAGTGTCCCCGGCAGTGGCTCCTAACTTGCTCACAACATTATGAGCGGGAAGAGATTGCAGGGACTCGATGGACAGGGCCATTGCTGAGTCAGATGGTCGCCATGCTGCAGCCGTCTGATTTATAAAAGGCATTTCTCCCTTTTATGACTTTGGCACGCAGAGCTGTGCCTTGTGTCACAAGAGTAATAAACAAAGTAGCGTCTCAATGGAATTAAGAGGGAATTTGGGCCGTAGAGACCGAACTGCTGGGGGAATCCTGACAACTAGTCGCCCCCGCCCTAATTAATCTACAAAGAAAGCTTGTCGACCCTTTGTGAGCTGCAGGAAATGTTATGTTATGGCCAGAGTGATTTTTCTTTGTGAGACCTGCCGAAGACCCTGTGTGAGCTGCCGGACAACTCTGGGAAGCTTGTGTGCCATGGCATAAGGTGCTCTCTGTGAAACACACAGGCGACCATGTGAAGAACTAGAATGTGATGCCTGGACTAGGGACCGGGCCTCAGGTGTCGCAGAGCGCTGCACGGGCTGGCTGCACGGGAGGCAGACACGGGACAGCTTCGCTCTGTGGCTAGAGCGGGAACTGCCCTCGGCAGGCATTTACCACACCTTTATTTGCTTGCCCACGTGATCGGGGTCACGTGGACATCACATAGAACACCCTGTATGAGGTACTAGAAGTGCTGTAGACCTGTGAGTTGTGGGAGAGCCCGCAAACACCTGGAAGAGGGTTTATGAGCAGTGGGGAAACCAGTAAACAAATGGGAAATACTATTGACCTGGTGTTTTGAGGAGAACCCTCCCATTTCGACACCAAGTGGACAGTAGCAATGGTTGGACATGCTCTTGCACAGGTGAGATCCTGGGGCGTTTATCTTGGTGCTGACTCTTTCCTTAACCGTCATAGCTGTCAACTCACACGCTTTTGGCGGGTGTCACCCGCCTTGTAAACAGCTGACTCTCCCGCCAGGCCAACTTCACGCCCATTCGTTTCAATGGGCCTCTCACCTGCCAAAAATAAAATCGGGTGTTTTCACCCACCTTTGCGACATAAATGGTTGAGAGCTATGCTTAACCGTGTTTTCTTCAAAAATAATGGCCTGATTTTTTAAGTGGCTTGGCTAAGGTTTTGGCCAAGCATCTCTGTGTGCTGTTGATGGGAAAACTCAAGGCTGACACTTGAGGAAGAGGGTGGAGGTAGCACACACCATACGAGGAGGGTGGCATAAAAATGGTAACACGTATGTTAGGAGTTTAAGAGGTACGGGGAGGCGGCCAAGATGTTGGAAGGAAAAAAAACAGTCGGCCCTCTTGGTTTTCTTTCCATCCTGTACGTACTAGAACGGATTTGGGGCATTCTTCTCTTAAAATTTCACAAATAGGCCACAAATGGAGGGCAATCTGAATTTCATTTCGTTGTCAACTGGTTGATACTGGTTAACTATTGGGAAATCAGTTGATTCAATGGTGTGGGAATGGGTATACAGCTGGTTTCCCAAGGGAGGGTGGTTCTCTCTAGTAGCATTGCGGAATCAAGGGTATACTTTTATTACCACTTTCGAATAAGTGGCATTCATTTGTCTTTCCTGTATCGTGAGTTGCCGGAGCACACCCCAAAAGAGAATTAAGTTAATAAAGTTGTTTAGTTGAAGGCTGATGTGGCTTCCATTCAATAAACCTATTTACGAGGGTGTGGCTGGCTGCGGCATTCTATGGCCGCTTACTAACGGAGCACTTGTGGCACCAGACCCATTTCCTGGGGTGGGCGAAGCGGGCAGCTGCCCAGGGAGCAGACCTAAGGAGATTGGGGGCAAAGGGGACTGAGGGGAGCTTTAAGGGTGCAGAAGTAAGATTCTGACACAGAGGGGTCATGGGGATTATTAGAAACGTTTATTCAAAGGTAAAAAGGAAAAGAAAACTCTATCTCGCCCTCTCTTTAAGAGGGGTTTCCCTGCCTCAACTGAGTGGCTAGTGTCAGAATGTCCAGAGCAAAAGTCCCAAAGTCAGAATCCTAACACTGCCTAGCGCACACCAGATGGCTCCTCAATGTCACTTGGCACCTTGATTAGGAAAACAGGGTTAATTGTGTCTCACCATGCAGACAGTAGTCCATAGCAAATCAATGCAGTGATATGTGTGCAGCAATGATTTGTGTGCTGCACAATTCACTACCCTGTTGTTTAATGGTGTCTATGTGGTACTCCTCCATGTAACAGCACATATGCCTGTTTTTGTTTGATGTGTCCGATGTCCATACCACAGATCACGGGAACGTTTTGCGTATGTGGCTCTGATGAGTATGCCATACCAGGGATCGAAATTAAGATCAAATAAGCAGGAGCTTCTCCTGGGTATTGTAAGGAAGGCATGGTTTCAACAATGAAGACAGGCACAAATTATCACATTTCAAGGGTGTTTATTGAACTTCATTGCGTTCAGAGCGTTTATTGAAATGGGTTGGTTGAACTCCTATCTAATCCTAAATCTAAAGACGAGGGCAAGCTACAACCATCAAATAATAACGCAGTCCTAGTCAAATCTCTGTCAAAATAAAAGGGCCTATACTAATAAACATATTGCCAATCCTTACTTCTAAATACAAAAGGGTGTGGGACAATGGTGTATGCAAAAGAGAAGTGTTCAAGAAATAATGTATCAGGATAGTTGAGCCGTTGGCTTCCCTTCCTCACATTTTCAGTACGGGGCAAGGTGGCATGTTCGAGCTTCGCACACACTCTGGCTTCTCGGCTACGAGGACACAGTTCAAAGCGCAGACACCAGGGCCTTCTGTCAAGGCCTCTTTTGTGATAACAGTCTCTTACTGCAGAGGATCTGTCGTAACAAAACAAATCTGAAAGTTCCATTCCTATCAGGATTTTCACATGCGCAAGTTCTCACTTTGAATGTTCATCATGGGTCTCCCTTCTTCAGGCAGAGACCCACTTTTTATCACAATGTTCACACTTGCTTACCCTCATTCGGGCTTGGACTATGGATCTCCCTCATTCGGGCTCGGATCCTCTTGGTATGGATCTCCCTCGTTCGGGCTCGTATCCTCTTAGTATCAAAATCGAAGACTTTCGAATGTGCAATGGGTTTTGCCTAAACCGTTGCAGGACCACTTCGATTCACTTCATACAATTGTTTTCATCAATCTTCTACTTTCATTTCTCTTGGCGGGACACCTTATAGAGACCTTCCATTGAGCACATTTACAGTGCCGGACCACTCTGTCAACCGTATTGTATCTTGCTTTCTCAAGTTCAAACATTCATCAGCAGTTTAGCTTTACTCGCGCCTTTCATCACACACGTTTAACAATGTTAATTCCATTGCTCGTTATACAATGTTCCCGCTTGCAACCTTGACTACAACAAAGACCAGTCTTGCATTGGTCTCCCCAGCTCACCGGCTGTGTTGATCTCTCTGTTGATTCTTTGTTCTTGTAGTCAAGGACAATACCATGGCAACTGCTGCTTCTGCCTGCCTTCATCAGTTACGCAGGAGGGTCCTTGGTATCTTCGACACACAATGCAGGATTCTTCAGTCTGATTTCCTGGCCTTACGTTTTCTGCTTTGAAGGATTCTTGAAAGTAATGGCATCTTGCTGAAAAGGTTAAGGGTATTTCCCTTCTTACAAACCCTTCTAGGTTTGCCATCTTTCTACCCTCATTCAGCTGCCTACTCAAAACTGCTGTTCCTTCATGTGCTTTGCCTCGCTCAGAGTGTGCTCTTGTGCTATGCCTTTTAATCGGGTGGGGAAGTTTAATAGAAGTCAGGTGTGAGTGATTGTCAATAATTGCCTGACTTTGCCTGACCATAGTAGCGGGGCATGTCAGGTACATTTCTCGGGTGTGAGTCTGTTTTCTCCCAGAGCGGGCTGTCAGTGTGGAAGAGTTTGTGAAGTGGGGGTAAAGTTCCCACGTATCCTACCTGGTAGGATGGGGTAAAGGTGTTACAAGGGGAGGAATACTGCGTCTCGCCATCCGGTGTCCCACTCCTCGAAGACCCCTCACCAAGGTGATCCTCCCACACTAGTCTACCCCCAGGAACTGGATCCAAAAGCAATGGCCGTGTCCTGGCTACCTGGATGTCAGATCCCCAGGGACTAGCGGGTGAGACACCTTCTGGTTTTTCACAGTATACAGCAGTGACCAGGAGCTACCGCGGCAGGAGAAGGAGCTAGTACATAGAGTTCTGCAAATCTAACTT
Organism: Ambystoma mexicanum; assembly: GCF_040938575.1. Lineage (NCBI taxonomy): Eukaryota > Metazoa > Chordata > Amphibia > Caudata > Ambystomatidae > Ambystoma > Ambystoma mexicanum. Next base: position 1,260,253,740 of record NC_090933.1, on the reverse strand, counting down.
CCACATAAGATGCACAAATATAATTTTTTCCCTTTATTTATGACTGTATGCTTTATAGGATATATAGATGTGTCCTAATGTTTATTTATAGATTGTCCCAAATGCACAGAGCTAGCTTTAAATGTTATATCAATGTGTGCTAATGTTTATTTATACTTTGTCCCAAATGCACAGTTACATTCACATTGATGTGTTTGTTCAGCATGGGTTGGCCTGGGGAGCCAAATGTAGCTGTTGGTGTCAAGCTAACCATGCTCTTGTAGGCTACAAGCAGGTGCTTAATAGCTCCCAGCTCCCCTCAATTTTGAACCCTGCATACTTCGTTGATTGCATACTGTGCAATCAAAGAAGTTACCGCAAATTGTAAATCCACTAGGCCAAACACCCTTTCTGCACTGCCACACCATGATTTTCACTAGCTGCAGGCCAGCACAAATAAGAGATGCTGAGGCCAGCTCTGTTAGATAAAGCATGGGCCTGCTCTTTTTTTCAGAAATAACCCCTGGGGCCTGTGTAATGGTGAAGAGATAGTGGCTGAGGAACTGTGGGCCCTTTACCATGCATTAGAAGCCAGTTTTGTTTAAAATGAGTAATTGGACTTATTACTGGTCAGGCTAATGTTTGTAAGAGGTACAATTCTTTCTGTGTATCCTTTCTGTGCATTGTTTATTGGGTGCTTTTTGTAGGGTACCCTTTCCTGTCTATATATATATTTCCCTAAAGGTGTTTCTGTATTGGGGACTCGGCATGCTCACACAGAGACCCAGCACCTCCTCATCGAAAATTCTCCATAAACAAGAATCAAAAGAGCCCTTGTTCCCCATCTGAGTGGCTGATATTTCAGACATTTTATACTTACAGACAAAAACCTAAGCTGTCTGAATGAGTATGTATGGAGACACACATTTTAATGTTAGGGTGAGTAATGGGATCACCAAGCCATGCGTCTGTTATGTATTTAGAGATTCACACATAAACCCTTTTATCACAGACCTGTTGATCAAATACAGAGATCTACGATCACAGTTATATTCCTGAAATGCTATGCGATTTCATGCAAAGCAGCCAGGAACACTCATTGGTGTTATTTATTCCCTTCCACACTCTTATAGAGGTATTTTGAAAGAGAACAATAGGAGTGTACCTGACTGTCTATCTTGAAATGATAACCTATCAGAAAATCCTTCTATCTGAAAATAATTCACATGGTTAGTCTAGTATTGCCCATTGCGAAATATAAGTGAGGTGGTATAAACAGAACGCCTGCAATACAGGGCCAGTGTTTAGTGGGCACTCTCATACCATGGCAGGCTGGTCACACTGCATTGTTGCAGTAAGGACAGTTTGAAACTGCATTCAGGCAAGGCCTTCCCTAAGAACAGGTGACAAAAGAACCATTTACTTGTGCGGCAATAGCTATGCTTTCACATTCAAGTTCTTTTGTAAAGTACTTAAATTACAATGTAATTAAACCAGCTTCTGATATTGAGGATGGGTTTTGTCACACAATACAGAGCTGTAGTTTGGGAGGGACTGTGCCAGTTAGGGAAAAGAGGGCGAATTCTAGTGTTTCACCCTGAGCACCAAGTTGGCTAGAAACTGCCCTTGTGACGAGGAAGAGGACTCATTCTAATGAGATTACCGGTAAGTAATCTTAGCATTACCACTTTGTCCCTCTTCCTCGCCCCAGTCCTTATCTTATTAGAGCTTCAGAGCATTATGTTGGATATTGGGAGAAAGCAAGCAAAAACTCAATGCCGCAGTGGACGCAGTGAATATTTATTCAGGTGCACTTCAATCATCAACGCAGGGCAGGACCGCAGACCCAAAGGAAGGCCTTGGGGGTTCCACTTACAACTTGTAATGTGTAATAAAGGTATCTGGCAAGGACCACACGGCTGCTCTGCAGATATCATCAATAGGAACCCCTTTGGCAGATGCTCAGGAAGCAGCCATAGACCTCATGGAACAGCCCGATAACCTGCCAGAGGGGGATTCTTCTACCCCCTGGTGGGGCAGCCCAGTAGTGTTCCTAATGCCTCTACTCGAGGTGGCAGTGAAGGGCTTCCTACCTGCATGACCAGGGCCAAAGGATACAAAGAGGTGGTCCCCTTGCCTGCAATCAGAAGTTCTGTCCAAGTATACCTTGAACACCCTCCCAACATCAAGGGTTTGGGGTGCCATACTATCAGGCGAGGCAGGGCCCAGGGTAAGAAGGACTAGGTCCTCATTGAGGTGGAAGTCCGACAGGACTTTCGGTTGGAACAGAGGAGAGGGATGCACAATTAGACCCTCAGAGACGAAATGAAGGAAGGGGGGTCACTGAATGCTCACCCAGCCCCTAGTCCACCCAGACGTCTGGCCGGGGAGAAGGCGACCAAGAAGAGACACAGGAATGGACTCAAAGGATTCGGAGGGAGCCTTAGAGGGCGCCCGAAGCACCAATGGGAGACCCCAGGTGGGGAAGGTAAACCTGCCCCAGGGCAGAAGATCTCAAACCCCTTCAGCAGGCAAGCTGCCAGATCGTAGATGTCAGACAAGGGGGCCCAAGATTTGCGCAACATTCGGTTTGTGGCCAGCTGGGCCCTCGGGGAGGAGACAGCTAAACCAAAACTGACCCCTTCCCTCAGGAACTCAAGTGCTTGGACACGGTCGCAAGCCAGGGGGTCAAGGCGGGACTGGATGCACTAGTTAAAGAAAGATTTCCAATATTTCGAATAGGAAAACAGGGTGGAGGAACGCTTGGACTGCCAAAGCAGGTCTGGGGACAGCTCCCCCTCTAGGCCTAACCATTCAGTAGTCAGGCCGACAGATGGAGTCACTTGACTGAAGAGGAGATGGCTACTGCAGGGGGAAAGGACTGAGGGGAAGGGGAGGCTGGACACCAACAACCGCAGCAGGAGGTGAAACCAGGCCTTCCTTGGCCAGTGGGCTGCAATAGGAAGGATCCAAGAGCATACCTCGTCTATTCGAAGCAGGAGCCTCTGAAGCAGAGGAAGCCATAGAGGCAGGCCCTGGGCCAAGGCGCTGAAATGGCATCCAGCCCTATGATTGCTGCGTTCAAGGGAGAAGTACTGTGGGAGCAGAGCATCCGTGTACGAGGCAAAGAGTTACACAGAAGGAAAGCCCGGCACGAGCAGACTATTTGGAATGTCCAAACTGAGAGGGAGAAGTCCAGCGAAGTGGGGAATTGATGTCTGAGAGAATCCGCTCAGATGTTTATTGTTCCCAGGATGTCGGTTGCTCTCAGTGAAAGAACGTTACGTTCTCACCAGTCTATGATTCGGGACATCACCTACCGCGGAGATCGAGACTGAGTTCCCCCATGTCTGTTGATGTAAGACATAGTCACCTGATTGTCCTTTAGCACCTGCACATCCTTCCCCTAGAGAGTGAGCCATGACAAGGAACGCTTCCCATACCGCAGAAATCTTTCTCCAGTTGGGCGACACAGAGTCATACCTCAGCGGTCATCTGCCCTGGGCTGTCAGCTGGTTGCAAGTGGTCCTCACCCTTCTGGCTGGCATCTATCGTGAGAGCGATCAGGAGCAGAGGAGCCAGGGGGATCCCAGCCAGATTGGCCAGTCGTGTGCACTTTGAACCCAGAAGGTGTAATCCTGGTAGGACGCCTGCCAGTGGGTCAGCAGGTGATTTAGCAGGTGTTTCAGGTGTTCTCACCCAGGGGACGACAAAGACTGTAGCAGCCAGATATCCCTGCACAGTCAACCATTGATGATCAGGAGCCCTTCTGGAGTTCAGTAATGCCACAAGGTGAGCCTGTCGCTTCAAGGCCCTTGACGGGGGAGGGACACCATCCACAGATCCATGTTGAAGAGACCCCCCACAAACTCCAGGGAGAGAGATGACTTCTTGAGGTTCAGGAACCAATCAAACTGAAGGAGACCTCCTCTGTGCGTAGGGCGCAGGGCTCCAGGGCGTGGGGGGCATGGATCAACCAGTCATCCAGGGTGGAGATAGATACCCCTCTGGTGCAGAAGGGCCACTAGGGGGCCAGCACATTGGTAACCACCCTGGGCGCCAACTGCAACTCGAAAGGAAGCACTTGGAACTGCAGTTTGAGCCCTTCCAAGGCAAAATGGATGAACTTCTAATGCCCGGATGGACAGGAACATGGAAGTAAGCGTCCTTGATGTTAAAAAGTCCCCCCTGATGCCACAAGAGGAATGATGGCCTGAAGAGTCTCCATCCGGAAGTGGATGTTCTTTACAAACTTGTCACCCTTCTGATGTCTATAACGGGTCTCCATGCACCTAAGGTCTTCTGGACCAGAAAAACAATCAATAAGACTGCCAAGTCCCTCTACAAGGGTGGGACTGAGGCCACAACCCCTTTGCCAGTAGGTCCCTGATGCCCTTTTGAAGGGCCTGCTTTTTCGGAGTGTCCCCGGGTCAAGGTGTTGTAACCAGTCCTGAGTCTGGGGGGATGAAAGGAACTCGATGCAATAACATACCCTGATAATGTCCATCACCCTGGTGTGGGATAGTTCTCTCTGCCAAACGGGAAATAAGTCTAACAGGTGACCCTCTACTTCCACCCTATGGAACTGAGGGAGTGCCTGTCCGAGGGCCGGCCTGCAGTCATGGTGGCGATAGGGCAGGGACAACCTTAGTCTTGGTGAAGATGGGTTTAAAGGTACCCCTACACTGGAAGTGACCCCTCTAAGAGCCCCTGGGTGTCTGAGGTCCACCTCGGGACTGGTTAGCCGCCCCTATGCAGGGTCGGGGATTTCAGTCGCAAAAGAAGCTGACCGCTTATTTCCATCTTGCGCCTCCTTAACCAGTTCCCCCAGAAGAGGACCAAAAGAAGCTGACCAAAGAAGGGAAGGCAATGGTTTGTTGTGAGGCCTCACCATTCAAAACTGACATTGAGCGGTCACCTCTGAGACACTCTGGAGTGCAAGAGTTCTGAAGAAGTCATGGGAAATGTCTGAGCACAACATTATCTCTTTCTCTACAATTTCCAAAATGTCTGCATAGTCGGCACCCTCCTCCAGCATAGAGACCAGCAGGCGAAAATCCTGAAGGAGAGATTGAGAGGTGTAGCTGAGGTTCGTGTTGGCCAGAGGGCAAAGTTAGAGGCTACATACGTCCGCTTGAGGGCCGCCTCCTCCCTCCTATCAGTAGGGTCAGCGGTAAAGGCATCTTGGATAGCCACAGAGATATGTCCAGTGTGAGAAACCTGAAGGTGTCTCCCTAGCTAGTCCCTGGGGGTCTGTCATCCTGGTGGCCAGGACACGGCCATCATTATTGGATCCAGTTCCTGGCGGTGGACCAGTGAAGGAGGATCACCTGGATGGGGGGTCCTTGGGGAGTGGGAGTCGGACACCGATGGGTGAGACGCGGTATCCCCCTTCTTTCAACACCTCTACCCCATCCTAACACATAGGATATTCCAAAACACTGCTCCCCCTCTTTTCCGACAAAAAGGGCCTCATTCCGAGGTTGGTGCTAGTCATGGCTCTATTAGTGCCATGACTAGCACCATTACCGGTACCGTGTCCGCCATGGTTCAATGGGGACTTACCGGTCTAGTCCGACCTTTGCGGGACCGGTAAATCCCCATTGAAAATGTCAATCCCCATTCCCATTGAGCCCTCATAGGGAATGGGAATGGGGAGGGTGCTAATAATGGTACCGTAAATTACGGTACCGTTATTAGCTCTGAAGTCCCTTTGCGGGTCCTCGCCTTAACGCCTACTAAAACCAGGCGTTAAGGAAGGACCCGCAAAGGGACCTCGGGATAGGGCGCAAAGGGATTACCGGCACCAGTGTCATTACCGGTGCCCGGTATCCCTTTGCGCCCGGGTCGTAATGACCCCCAAACACTTTCGCACAACATGAAAGACAACGGACTAACACCAGAGCCGTTAACCGGACATGTCCAAATACAAGGGTCAGGCAATGTCATGCAATTGACCAGAATCACACACACCTGATGGCCCTTCCCTGTCCCCACAGTGATAAAAGGTGGAGTACGAGAGCACAGGACGAGCAAGGCAGACTACACGACGTGAGAGCTAACCCAGCACGGCAGTTCAAGAGGAGGTGAAAGACGGCGCATACCGAGTGGGTGACAAGGAGAGAAGTGACCTTGCCCTTTCCGATCAAGGCCCGTGAAACCTTGACAGATGGAAACATAAGACCACAAACAATAGCCAGCGTGTGTTGCAGCAGGTGTCAGTGATACACAAGACCCTCCTCCGCTGATTACCAAGCCGGGGAGAGACGCTTGTCTCGGAGGTACCAACCTTGACTCCAAAGAGAAAGAAAGCCAAGCGGTTCATCACAGCCGGTGAGTTGAGGGGAGAATCGATAAGAAACCGAACTGTGTTGAACAAAAAGTAGCTAACGGCTAAGTTGAACTTGGAAAGGTTTAAAGAAACTATTGATGAAAGAGGGGGAAAACCAGCGACAAAGGCGTTAGGCACCACGTGGCTGCTCACGCAGGAAACTCTGGCTGATTACTCAATGTAGAGACTACCGTAACCAGAAGGCCTTGGGAAGAGTCGAAGAGAGGTCAAAGTGGTCATACAGGGGTCTTGTAAAATCCTCTTTCCCGTCGAAAGTCTTTGACCGACAGATGATTGTGAAAGCTAAGGGAAATTAATCCTACATGGTGAAATTAGTACATGAACAGTGCGTGCAAAGGTTGGCAAGAGTGAACCCGCAGGAGGGATCCTAACAATAAGGGACGGAGTCTGAAGTCTCATGAACAATGTGTTGACAGAAATTAACCCGACAAAGGGATATCCACAGTGATTTGTTTGAAATTACATTAAGGTTTGTGAATGCAAGAAGGATTGTAAGACCAGGGGAAGTGGATTGTCCCCCTTGGCATTAGGAAACAAGCCCAGCAGAGGGAGATCCACAGCGTGGAAAGTCATCAGCCCAATGTTCATTTGGAGAGGAACTTCTTTCTTTGTTTGTTTTATTTGAATAGATCAGGCCCTCGAAGACAAGAGACTTTTATTGAAAAGAGACAAAACCATTGAAGAGCCTGATAGCTGGTATGGAACTGTCGAAGGCTTGAGTGTGTGCTGTGCTTAGGAGATCCACCTTGTCCTGTGCTCAAAATGTGGGTAAGGGAGACCCCTGGCAATCACATCCTGACTTATTATTTGCAAACACTTATTTCTTTATTGAAAACCCTATCCCACACTCTTTCTGTAATTAGTTGTAAGGATTTGACAATATATATATATTTTTAGTATAAGCTTTTTTCTTTGACAAGACACCACAAGGACTGCCTTATTTTCATTTGATGGTCGAAGTTTAGGTTTCAATTAGGCGTTTTTCCACCCTGCATTTACAGTTTTATAAACACCCTTTAACTGTGATCACTTTTGTCTGTCTTTACTGTTGCCACCATGAGTTACTCACACCAGAGAAACATGGCAATACAGGGTCCGCCTTCAGAGTACCGGGTAACTGTGCATTTAACCCCTGCAAAGGATACAATCTGGACCAACCACGGTGGCAGCCACCTCAGGCTCCTTCCACTCACTAAGAATAATATTCCTCATGCTCTGAACAAAGTGTAGACCAGCCATGGGTGATGCAAAGTATGTACTGTAGGCTTTCTGGGCGTCATCATCCACAGCCAGGGCCTTGGAATCCTTGAGGTCCAAATTCAGAAGGATATTGGCCATGGCCTCCTCCACCACCACCACCTCCTTCCTGAGAAATTTCCCTGACATATCCCACCCAGGCTCAGTCTCATCAGGAGCACCTGGAGGGCCACAGGCAGGGGTGTTTCAGGGGCCGGAGCCAAAGGTGGTGGGCCAGGCAGTTGCAAACAAGCATCAATAGCAGAATTCCCGGTTTCAGTGATAAGACACTTAAGCTCAGCCGCTGACAAATTGATGCTGATCAAAGGGGTCCTGGGGGTTACCGGCTCAGGTGGACCCCTTGGTGCCCCCGCCCCGGGAGAAGGGGGGAGCGATGCCGCCTGTGGAAGGGGACCTACTCCTGGGCCTACCATGGCCCCAGCTCCTTTCTCACCTCAAAAAAAAGCTTGAGGCCCCGCCTAGGTGCCCCACCCCCAGAAAACCCCACCGGTCTTGGGGGTAGAGGGAGAGGGGGAGCCATAAGGGGGACTTCTCCCACGCCAAAACAAGAAACTGAAGAGGCCCTCCGGCTGGCGAAACGCAGACAAGAGGCGCAGATCTCCCAGGTACTGGAGACCTGGCAATGACGGTGAAATGCAGGCCTCCAGGCCCCGGTGGAGAGTGGGACCTACAAAAGGCAGGGTCACTGGGCTCCCAGTCCGTCATGGCACCTGTCGCAGAGGACAGGGAACAAAAACAGGAAGTGCTGTGATTGGGCCAGCTGTATATCCCTCCCCGAGGGGTAAGGCCCAGCCGAGCCCAGGCACTTGATTTGCCATTTCACAGGGTTGTTTCCTTACCAGGGGTGGGCGCCTCTCAGAAGGTAAGGACTGGGACGAAGACAAGGACGACAAAGGGGTAATGGGCTCCCATCCACCCAAAATGAAATCGTCTGTTTTCACCCACTCAGGGGACTAAAAAGGTTGTGAGGTATGAGTTGGATTACTCTGTGGTAATGCCTGGCTTACTTACGGGTAATCTTCATTGCTCCTAGTCTTTGTCACAGTACTTATGCGGGATTAACAAGGTCGGAGCCACCCCCAATGTTTTATTTTGGGGGGAGGGCTTGAGCCAGGGCATTTTTTAAAAGTGGGTCGCACTAAGGCCATTAGTGATGCCCCTCTAAATGTCTGCATGCCCATTATCAGTTGTAAATTTGCATTGGACACTCTGTCTAGGCCTCAGAAACACACATACACTGTCTGTCTGCTCTGAACTCTCCTGAATACATTGAGGAAAAAGGTGAAGAATCGGGATAGGTTACTTGCGCTGAGAATCAAAGAGGGTACCTTCTAGAAATGATGGCATGTCCCAGCATAGCAAGCAAACCTATATCAGTTCCTCACCAGAAACCGGAAGTATTGCCTGCAGCATACACAAACATAGCTGCAGTAGGTGCATTAACACATTCCAATGTGGACCATCCCCTTCCTCTGAGACTAGGAGGCTGAATATTTTTTGCACCTTACTTCAGTCCATTAGATCCATCTTTCATCCCAATTCAGAGGATATTTAGTTTGACCGAGAAATGCTAAACCCTGCAGGTGTGTACCATCTAAAAGCAAAGAAGTGCAGTTAAGTCTTTGTGGGGGTTTATATTGAAAGGGGCAGGGTAGGCTTCCAACCTCTGCTGCTGAACCATATGTTGCTGCTGCATGTTAATGATTGTTTAAACTTAAAAACTCTGCTCTGACAGGTGAGAGATTTGACAGGCTCTTGATGTAGCACCCTTTTTCACATTTGTGCCCCAGCGACCGAGCGTCATGGCAGACTGCTTCTTTCGGCTTTCTGCTTCCTCTTGCAAACCAGTAGTTGGCTCTGCCACTGGGTAGCAACCTACAGAATCCATTGTCAACTTTGTTTGATCCTGCCCCCATCATCATCTTACTTCTTAACAAGGTATTCACTCATTTTCAGTGCACACCCATTCTGTTGACAACCAGATTTCTGCCCCGACAGCATCTTGCCAGAACACCCCTTTGAATCTACCTGCAAGGCTGCCACGCCCCTGTACATTGCCAAGAGGGTAGCCAACCCCCTCCAGACTCCACCATCTTGCTACTGGAGGATCTTACTTGTCTGCTGCTGGAGACTACATCGTCTCCACAACCAGAATATCCATATCGAATTTCCAGGAGGTGGGACTAAGAAAGGGAACCACACTTTACCTACCTCCAGAGGAATCGGCCAAACAGACTGAGATTAAAAGACCGAATAGGAGATTTGGCCGAATTTCGGACGTTCGAAAATCCAAGTCAGACATTTTCAGGGGAGAAAAGACCGAAGGTTATTTCGGAAAAATAATCTTTGGTCTTTTCTCCCTCGAACATTTCCATGTTGGGCTTTCAACCGTGATCCACCTCCAGATTGAGCCAAAGCATCCCCTCTGCAGAGGATGCTTGCTGTAACTTGAAGGTAAAGGACCTGGCCCTGGCAGACATTGGAGAAAATATGTAGAAGAATTTGATAGACAACCTTTGCTATCCAGAGTGCCAGGCTGAAAGGAAAATCTTCTCCAAATAATCCATCCAGAATAGCTGGTAAACATCTTTGATGGCAAACAGCTGACATAGTGAAGCAGACATCACAGGACAGTGCTCCAGGACAGATCCAAAACCCACTAAATCCTCCCCCAACAAAACATTGATTCTAGTAGCTTTCTCTCCTATTGGCGTCTGTTGAGAGGGCGGCCCTAACCTATCACATTCATGAGGCTTTCACTGTTTCCTGCCTGTCTGGTCATACTTCAGTGAGGTATCCATACCATTTTCACCTCTCCAACTCCTGGGTGAAGAGGATTCACACCGTTTCACATTTGTAAGAATCTATAATTGGAGCAAGTCAGCCATATCCAGGTTGCCTACATTTGAGAAACCCTCAAGTTGCAAACACATTGATATAACGTGAATATAGTGTAATAAGCATGGATAATATGAAAAAAGAATCTTCGCTCACTGAAGGCAAAAGGAAATACGTATTAAGCAAGGATGATGCAGAAAACATGATAATGCGTTCTCTAGTCAGGCCTGTCTGTTACTATATCAACTAGGTGTATTCTACTCATAGCATCAATATATTGGTTTACGGTTATACTGTCTCTACCCACCCATACTGATTAATTCTATGATTAATGGTATGGATTACACATTATCCTATTCTTGTTAGTCTACATTATACTGGGATATACTTATTTTCAACATGGGTATCCATGAGACATAGGGCCTTATTCAATCGAACACCCGTTTGTCTTTAATCCAGGAGTTGAAGGAATTGCCCTGAAACCTATGGTTTCTAACCGTGAAGAAGTTCATGCATCTGAATTCCTCATCCATATGCAGGCTGTTGCAGAGTTTTGAGAACCAAGCGCCAGATACCAGAGGCAGTGACGTAGCACAGAATGTGGAAATATTATTCCGGCTGGAATGGTTGTTTGCTTTGAACCAGGCTTATTTGTGATGATGAATATCGTACTAATTTCAGCTATATTCCAACAAAATGCAGTATAGTCCTTATGTTCTTAACAATCACCAATGCTCAATGTATTGCTGTAAAATTTCAGAAAGAAATAGATGAGTCTCAAAGGAAATTGTTATCAAATGTTGTTTTGATCAATGCTCAGGAAAAACTAGCCATAATTAGCAAACAAATAGAGGATTTACGCTCAAATACAATAAACAAAAAATCTAACAAATTGCCAAGGGATTTGAGGGAATATAAAATTGAGAAAATCTGCCCTTATCTGAATAAAAATGTAACATTGTCAAACCTACTGGGATAATCAGGGGACCAATAATGAAGAAAGAGGGGCACCGAGACAGAGATGGGCCCCCTTCTCCGACAATGATTCCAATCCTGAATCATCTTTAGATAATGTTAATATTCAACAGCAAGGGGGACACCAACCTTTTTAAGGCTACCTAGACAGGAGAGGGGGATGCCTCAGATACAGAGATCAAAATGTCCAAGAACATCCCAATCCGGGAGCCGCGGGGCTATTCAAAACAAGCAGGCAAGCTTATCCATGATAGATATGAATACATCTAATTATCGGTGGTAAATCTGTCCTCTTGTTCACTCAGTCCACTTGAACATGGTTTACTCAGCAAGAGTTTGAATTTTGTCCCTACACACTATACAGTTTGGTTGAAGATTGAAAATAATTGACTCAAGTTTTTTATAAAGTTTGTTTTAAATCTTTTTTTTTTAGAGTGAATGATTGTCATGGGTACGAGCCTAAGTAGCACTTCTAAGTCACCTTCATATTTTATTCATCATGGCAAAGGGGGAAAACAGGCAGGAGCAATGTGGGTGAGAGCATGGCGAGCAAGGATAGGGTTAACACCAATTTCACCAATAGATACTCCTTGCGCCCATAGGTTAACATGAGACTTCCTGTTCCCACTACAATGGATCCTTTAGTGCCAACCCGGAACTAGGTTGAATGCTCTAGTCTTCGGGCGTGGCTGTCTATAAAAGCCATGCCCAATGAACAAACCATGCTTCGTGTGCATTCTGTGGCTTCGAGCACACGCTTACCTGATTCCTGACTCCAGAGGCTCCCACAGCATTTCGCAGCGCGAGCGGCCGGCAACTTAATCCGCTTCACAGCAGACACTTGCGCCTGAAGAAAAGAAGGATAGAGACGTCAGCTCCAAAGACCCGGTGGTTTCCACTCACCTTTCCGCGGCCGTCCGGAGTGTTTCGCGGCTCCCTCTTCAAGTCGCGGGCCGGCAAGTCACTCCCGCTTTGCCTTCTCAGCAACCGCTTCTGGATTTCCAACTCCGAGCAACATTTGACAACCTGCAAAAAAGAGGAAAACAGGTTAGAACTTGAAGAGCATTGTTAGTAACAAACTCCATAGACAATACGAACCTGAACTTTTCACACGTCCTAACCCAGTGGAGCAACTGGGAAACCACAGGGATACCGGACCTACCTGATCCGATTTTAGCGATCCAATTGTGCACATCTGCCATTCTGGCAACACGAATGGGTCCAGTGAAGTAACTGGCCCGAGGACAACCTTCAGGAGATACACAGAACTCTGCTAACCAAATAAACGGCGGTATCAAACACTGCAGTGCCAGCGCATCAGCCAGCAAAACCAGTACCAGGCCAGACAGTCAGCCAACTGACTCTGCACCACAGCGCCCCTGCAGAGGCAGGACGGAGAGCCCACCATCCTTAGCTAAGAGGTGAGCCCTCTAAACACTGTATTCCAGCACACAGAGAATTGGGGAAGAGGGTTCCTTGGGTTTAGGTAACGCCACGCACTAACCCGTCATTTTCCTTACAGGCAGAATTCCCAATATCTCGGGTGAGGGGAAAGCAGGGCAGAGATCGGCGGAATCCATCGCTCCTGTGGAGATTCAGGTGAACGTGACAAAACATGAAGCCTACCTTAAAACACCTCCGCCTGAGCGATGGAGACCTCGGAGCTAGATCAGCTGTTACAGTTATTAGGAGAGCTGCGGGCTGAGGTTCATGCAGCTCGTGCTGAGACAAACGCCTTGAGGCATGAACTGGTAATGAACGGAGAAAAAACAGACGAGATTGCCCGCCAATTACTACAAACTCAAGCAGGATTGGCTCTGTTGCCAGGGGGAGCCATGGCAGCGCCAACATTACCACCCCAACCCATAGCAACACCAGTACAAGTAGTCATTCCAGGCAACATAACACTGGCGCCACCGGAGAGGTTCTTTTGAGAGCCCAAACGGTTCGGGACTTTTCATGAACCAGTGTCGTTTACATTTTCTGTGCAAGCCGGGGTTGCTCCCTACAGACCAATCTAAAGTGGCCTTTGTATTTTCATACTTGAGGGGACATGCCACAGACTGGTCCATGCCGTTAGTCAATAGGGACGACCCTTTACTCAAGAATTATACGGTTTTCCAGCGTGAGTTGGAAAAGCTCTTTGCCCGCAGCACACAAGGACAAGCCTTGGATGACGAGTTGTTATCCCTTCGGCAAGAAAAATCAGGATCTTTTGGCTTATGTAGCAACCTTTAATAGTTTGGTAGCCGAAACAAACTGGCCCAAAGAAAAACGAACAACTCTATTCTACTGGGGTTTACGGGGAGAGCTCAAGGACCTCCTGGCACAAGTCGTTAATCCCCCTGATGGGTGCGACAGATACATTGACCTGGCAATCCAGCTTGACCACCGATAACAAACCCGGAGGGCCGTCCGCACACGCTCTGAGGGCAGAGCGTTCTACATGCGGCCCAAGGAGACATCTGTCTGCCAGCCCATGGAAGCACATCCTGAACCCATGCAATTGAGTGGGGTGTGAGGTCCACTCACCAAGGCAGAACGTGACAGAAGGCGGCAGGAGCAGTTTTGCTTGTACTGTGGACAATCCGGTCATTTCCTCTGTAATTGCCTGGCTAAGCCCCCTCGAAAAACTGTTGGAGCTTTAGATGGAGCAAAGGAAGCAACCGAGACGGAAAACACCACCACCGACCAGCCTACGTTGATCATGCCCGCTCCCCTCACTATCATACCGGTCACACCCTGCCCGGCATTCATGCACCCCCCTGCTTTTCCCACTAACCCCTACCATAATCCCCCCCGACCACAACCCTTCCCCTCCCTAAAAACCGCACGCCTAGCCCTAGCAAGAACAGAAGCCTCATCCTTCTCCCCCTCTGACCCCCCTACCCTCTCACACACACTAATCGCAACAAGGACACTAAAGAGGAAACATACCTGGTCCCCCTCAATCTCTCAGCACTCATCGCCTCCCCTGTCTCGACCCACCACCTCATTTCCCCAATCACCACCACCCCCCCTTGCTTCACGCTTCCTGAAAACCCTCTCCCTCGATTTCTCACCGACCGCAACTGAAACTCCTAACCGTCCACACCCCACCTTCAAATCCTCCGTGCCAAACCCAATCACCCTAACACACGCAATAAATGACTTGTCCCCTCTGGTGCGTGCCTCTGCAAAAGGAAATGAGAAATAGCCCACCGCCATCTTGGATTTGTCGCTCACGCATGCACAATGGGAGCTCGGCACACGGGAGCTACATGCGTCCCTGCCGACCTGCCTGCGCTAAAGGTATAGCCAGGATTGTCTTACAAGTGGAGCTTGAACCTAATGTAGTTGGCTCCCCCCACAGTATTGTATTGTATTGTATTTATCCATCCACTCCCACCCGAAACCTGTCAACTTTTCTGCTCGCCCACTTTTCCCATCGATCATCAACCACCCCATCACAAAGCCATTTTTGGCGTTGCCAATGCTTGTTTTCTTCTTTGTTTTCTGGTACTTGTAGATTCACTTTATCCAAATACAGGCCAGCAGGATGCAAAACATTAGCACTGGGCGAGCGAGTCCAACCAACATGCGATGAACCGGCGACCCCTGGGGCACAAGGGAAAGCGGAAGCTGTGTTCCCCCAAACGACACGCTTGCGATGCTGGTGTGTCCGCTTCCCAATGCCTGGCAAGCGGCCCAGGCCTGCAGCTTGACGGTCCGCATCCCACACTTCCGGTCGGAAGCAATGAAACAGGCGGGATCCCAACTTCCTGCCAAGGGCTCTCGGATGGCGGAAGTGCCGGCAACAAGATGGCAATTCCAATAATGATAATGTGCTGGTTTACAGGGCTTCATGCCGAATTCCTCCAGCTTCTAATAATCGCCCGCAAGAGCATACTTCCCTCTTCCCCACGCATCTCCAGAAACAGTGGTGTCAGTATTATGACCTACTCGTGGTACTCAAATGATTGAGCTTGGGAGGATCAAGGGCTGGTTCCACCCGACCGGAGTATCGAACCTATTTCGGACAGTATCGTCCTATTCCTGCAAGGATTGCATTTGAGTTATGCCTGGACATGTTTCTACCCAGTGCATTGAGATGTTTGCGTGCACTTCCTGTATACCCCCTTCAGACATTGAGACATAAACTCAAGCCTGCTCATGCAGCTTAACCCCTTGCGCTCCCTTTCCGGTGCATGATAACTGCCAGACAGGCAGTCTGCTCTGAAGACTGTATACAATAGGCCTTTTCAGGAACGCCTGTGCCGTTTCTTCCTGGGCAGCTTTGAGTGTCTTGCATTTTAGACCTCGTGTGAGATTTAGGATGTGTTAGTCAAACAGCCCAGAGCCCCGCCTAACACAAGAGATACTTCATGAGTAGTTGATGGGTTGGGAGCGGGGACAGCCAGGGCCTTTCAACATTTTCAGTTGAAATTCCCCTGCCCCAGAGCCTCTCAGAGCCCCATGTTGGCAGTCTTATCAGAAGCATGCACGTTAGAGGGTGCACTTGCTGGCGCCATCAGGTCACCCACTCCCTCTAGCCTGGCAGTATCCAGCAACCTATAATACATTAGCACCTTGCTGACAAACCTTAATAGCATTTTAAAATTCTCATTCAGGGTTTCAACGTCCCCGTGTCTTACTTTTTTTGTTCTGCCATGCAGAGGCCAATAAACCTCTTCTGTGATAATCTATAGCTATCACCCCCTCCCTCCATTGCTTTATCTAGGATTTTACCATCAATGACGTCACAAGGTGTTGTTATGTGAATATTGCCTAAAGAGGCATCAGCACAATACTTGCTGGCCAAAGACAAAAGATGAGAATGTGTGAGAGACATGTTTCACCCTGCATTCCAATCTTTGGTGTGTGGCAGTGAATATACTTGAATATACTCGAATATTAATGAAGTTCCAGGTGGGGCACTTATATGATAAAACCAGGGAAATCACCCATTGGAGTTTGCATTCAGAAACATTTCTATTCAAATCCATGCTGTAGGCAAGGGGACCCCTAAATATCATTTGGAATTGGCTCCGCTCCAGCTGTCACGCGTATTCAGCCGGTCCTGTTAGACAGGATTCATTTTTGATGGTGTATCTTCCAGAAACTGACATACTCACAGGAACCCTCCCTCAGGAACATCAAAGTTACCCAATAGAAGCCAGAAACTGCAAACATCAGCCCAAAGTTGTCCCAGAATAGAGAGAATTGATGAGAACATTTTATGAATGCAGGTGGCTTTCTGGACAGAGTGTCCTGTCAACTTGCGCCCCTTTCTGTCTGGGCCCCTCTCCCCAGAGCTGCAGAAGAGATTGACCTGGCCCGTCAGCTAAGAGAGGTATGGGAAATACGTAATTCCGATTCTTTGCCTTCCAACCCATCAGAGTGAAGTAATCATTTTGACAAGGGCTGATGGCTAATTCATAAAGCAAGTACATGAGTCATGAGTGGCCAGAAAAAGAAAAAGAAATGGGCAGGCCAAGCAGTGTAGATTACTCGCAGGTCCCAAAGGATCATCAGTCCAGCATTCAAAATAGCATCTTGTTTCTGGGTTTCAGGGTCCCTTTCTTTGGCTTTGAATAAATGACTCGTCCCCTCTGGTGCGTGCCTCTGCAAAAGGAAATGAGAAATAGCCCACCGCCATCTTGGATTTGTCGCTCACGCATGCACAATGGGAGCTCGGCACACGGGAGCTACATGCGTCCCTGCCGACCTGCCTGCGCTAAAGGTATAGCCAGGATTGTCTTACAAGTGGAGCTTGAACCTAATGTAGTTGGCTCCCCCCACAGTATTGTATTGTATTGTATTTATCCATCCACTCCCACCCGAAACCTGTCAACTTTTCTGCTCGCCCACTTTTCCCATCGATCATCAACCACCCCACCCCTCTCCCTCTCTACTTTCCACCCTCCCCACCACCCCCCCTCCGCTGCCGCTCCGACAACAACTTCACCTACCGAAGTGAATTGCATCCTATTTAATGCCCGATCCGTAGCAAAAAACAGACACAGCATCTTTGACCTCCTCACCTCTGACAAACCAGACC
The DNA here is from genome assembly GCF_040938575.1 of Ambystoma mexicanum. Lineage (NCBI taxonomy): Eukaryota > Metazoa > Chordata > Amphibia > Caudata > Ambystomatidae > Ambystoma > Ambystoma mexicanum. The sequence goes on along the minus strand of NC_090933.1, from coordinate 1,260,236,299 downwards.
TGGTTTTCATCACCGAAACTTGGTTCTCTGACGACTTCGCCCCAATCACCAATGAAGCCTGCCCCCCCCCCGACTACTCCCTCATCCCACCGAACCATCCCTCTAGAGGAGGGGGAATAGCATTCGTCTTCAAGTCTCACTTCCACACCTCAATCATCGATAAACAACCTTCCATTCCTTCCTGCAAATCACTCCTCGTTAAACTATCCCTCTCCCCGTCGTTCTCACACAGCTTCCTAATAATCTACAGGCCCCCTGGCTACGATAGACAATTCTCAAACAACCTCTGCGACTCTATTGCCACCCTTCAACTAAACCATCCCAACCTCACCCTTCTTGGAGATTTCAACATATGGCTCGACATCCCCACGACACACTCTCTGGTTGACGGTCTAGACGCGATTAACCTCCAACCCCACATAAACAGCCCGACTCACTATAAAGGACACACTCTTGATGGCATCTTTAGCTCCCACAACCGGATACATCTAAACCCCCCACCCCGATCATCTGGTCCGATCACTTCATTGTTTCTTTCGCCATTCACTCACCAGACCCGCTTCCCGTACTCGAACCTGAACCTCCAAATCTACGCAAATGGTGGAAAAAACTAATAATCATTCCTGACCTAGCCGACGCACTCCTCCAGTCTCCTCCACCTACCTGCCAACTCAATAAACAACTAACCCCCGACGCCTTTGACTCATGGCTCATCACCTCACTAATGCGGCTCACACCCTCTTGCAAACCATCAGCCCGCCGTGGCCTGTTCCCTAGATGGTCACACCTGATTTGAAGACCACTAAAAATCTATATAAATACCTAGAACGCAAATGGCAGAAAGACAAAACCCAAGAGAACAGAGCCACCTTGGCCCGACATTTTCATCAGTACAAGGCCGAAATCCGGAAAGCAAAAAAAAGCCCACTACAACTCTCGAATCCTAAACTGCAAAAACCCCAGCAAAGAACTTCATAAAATCATCACCGAATTCACCAAACCGGCATGCACTACCACCGTCCCGACCCCCTCACAATCACTGTGCGACTCACTCTCTCTCTCCACTTTTACGCCACGGCTCTCGAAAGAACAAATGCGCTAACCACCAAACTGGCTCTCTTACATCCAACAGGCAACCCTCCCCCCATACCGGCCAACCTGCGACCACTGCGCAACCAACGTTCAACTCCTTTAGTCCATTATCACCTAACCAATTTCTCAAACTTCTCTCTGCCCGCAAACCATCCGGCTCTCCACTAGACCCTTGCCCGGCCACAACCCTCGAAGAAATTTTCGCTTCTACCTGCGCAGGGGAACACGCAAGATCCATCATAAATGACTCCCTTTCCTCGGGTATTTTTCCTGATGCATTCAAACCGGTTCATGTCAAACCTCTAATAAAAAAACCTTCCCTCGACCCTCTCGAGCCCAAAAACTACCGCCCCATCTCAAACACCAGGTTCCTTGCCAAACTCATTGACCGAACTGCCTACTCCCAACTAAATGCCTTTGTCGAAGCCAACAATCTCCTAGACTCCGTACAATCAGGTTTCAGAGCCCGACACAGAACTGAAACCACCCTAACCTCAATCTGGGATGACCATAACATCACAGCAGACTCCGCGGGATGCGCCGCATTAATCCTTCTTGACCTATCCGCCGCCTTCGGCAAAATCAATCACTCAGGCCTCCTTGACCACCTCCACTCCCTAGGAATTCGCAGAACCGCTCTCAAATGGATAGCTTCATTCCTCAAACATAGGTACCAAATAACGCTACTCTCTACCTATTCCTCCCAAGCCCGACCAGTTGACACTGGCGTTCCACTAGGAGCATGCCTATCTGCCCTCCTGTTCAATCTCTACTTGATCACCCTCCCACCAATAATTCGTTCACACAACATCCTGTGTTACAACTATGCCGATGACACTCCATTAATTCTAAAACTCCTGAACTCAAAACCCAACTGCCAACCTGACCTCGCCTCCTGCCTCCTCGACATAGAGCTCCTGATGACCCAAAGCCACCTCTTGTTAAACCCCTCCAAAACTGAAATCATGGTATGTGGCAACTCCAAACTTCTTCTAAACCCACTGCCCTGGCCATCTGCCATGGGCAACCCACCGACTCCCTCTAGCTCAGTAAAAAACCTTGGATGCACCCTTGACTCTGACCTAACACTCTTGCGCCAAGTCAACAATGTCTGAAAGTCCTGCCACTACCACCTTAAAACTCTTAGGCGTATCTTTCCATATCTCTCCTTTCCCAACAGACTCTCCGCGATCCAATCAATTGTTATATCAAGACTGGACTACGCTAACCCCCTCTACCTCGGAGTCCACGCTTACCAACTGAATAAACGTCAAAGAGCACAAAACGCTGCAGCCAAACTGCTACTAGCGCTCGGCACGAGAGACCACATCTCCCCAGCCCTTAAAACTCTGCACTGGCTTCCAGTGGCCCAAAGGGTGACTTTAAAAACCTTATGCATTTCTCATCGCGCATTGCATAAAACCGGACCTCAATATCTTCAAGACAAGCTAAAACACTATCACCCTCCACGTACTCTAAGATCAAGCTCAGCCGGCCTCCTAGTCATACCTAAAACAAACTCAGTCAAGTTAGGCGGATCATCATTCTCAGCCTTGGCCCCCACACTGTGGAGCACACTCCTACCCCACATCCGCCTAACTGAAGATCTAATGTCTTTCCGCAAACTACTGAAAACTTGGCTCTTCCCCTAAAACCAACCTGTATGCAAACTAACCCAAACTGAATAACAGCATCTCAATGACACCAACCCAACAAACTACTAGATCTTGAATAACAATAAGACAAATAACAATACAACATCCATGCGAGAAATCGACAACTAATAACCGCTAATGTAAACTAAAATGAGAAACAGAATTGAACGAGTAAAGTAGATCAAAGCAGTGAAGTGGATAAAAAGAATAAATCGTATGAAAACAATAATGAGGTTTAAACTAATGAAATGGATGTAATGAGTGCAATGGACAAAATGAACAAAATGGAGCGAAATGATTAAAGAGAAGAGGATGGAAAGATGAATACAAGAGACTGATGAGTACACAGACAGATGACACCGACTATATGAGTGCATGGCATAAATAGAAAGTACAGAATAGACGATTCAAGTACATGAGACGGGTGTAGTGCATGAAACAGATAGAGAGTACGGAACGGATCCAGTGCGTATGACAAGTGTGATGGCCTGAATCGATAATGCATGATGAATGAACGAAGTGAATGGAGCGGATGAAATCGTTAGAATGGATGAAGCGTGTGGAATGGATGATTGCACTGAAAGGATGAATTTGTTGAGCAGATGAGTGTGTAGATCGGATGAGTGTATAGAACAGATGAGTATGTTGAGCGGATGAGTGTGTTGGGCAGATGAGTGTGTTGAGCGGATGAGTGTGTTGAGCGGATGACTGTGTTGAGTGGATGAGTGTGTTGAGCAGATGGGGTGTAGAGCGGACGAGTGTGTAGAGTGGATGAGTGCTTATGTGCGGAGGAGTGTGTATAATGCAGGAGTGCATAGAGCAGATGAATGTGCAGAGCAGATGAGAGTATAGAGCGGATGAGAGTATAGAGCGGATGAGAGTATAGAGCGGATGAGGGTATAGAGCGGATGAATGTATAGAGCCGATGAGCGCGTATGAGCGCACGACTTTGTAGAGCAGATAGTGCATATAGCAGATGAGTAACTGGAAAGAACGAGTGCATAGAGCGGATGGGTGCGCAGAGCGTGATGGGTGCGCAGAGCGTGATGGGTGCACAGAGCCGAAGAGTGCGCAGAGTGGAGGAGTGCGCAAGAACGGAGGAGTGCGCAAGAACAGAGGAGTGTGTAAGAACGGAGGCGTGTGTAAGAAGGGACTAGTGGGTAAGAATGGACAAGTGTATGGAGCAGACGAGTGCTTAAGAGCGGAGGGGTATGTGAGAGCGGAGGGGTGCGTAAGAGCGGGTGAGTGCGTAGAGCGGATGAGTGCCTTGAGCGGACGAGTGCGTAGAGCAGACGAGTGCCTTGAGCGGACGAGTGCGTAGAGCGGACGAGTGCTTTGAGCGGACGAGTGCATAGAACAGACGAGTGCATAGAGCAGATGAGTGCCTTGAGCGGATGAGTGCGTAGAGCGGACGAGTGCGTAGAGCATGTAGAGCGGACGAGTGCATAGAGCGGATGAGTGCGTAGAGCGGATGAGTGCGTTGAGCGGATGAGTGCCTAGAGCGGATGGAACGGGTGAAGTATGTGGATGGTACGGGTGAAGTATGTGGATGGTACGGGTGAAGTATATGGATGGAAAGGATGGAGTATGTGGATGGAATGATGAAGTATGTGGATGGTACTGGTGTAATATGTGAAAGGTACAGGGAAGTATGTGGATGGTACGGGTGAAATACGTGGATGGAGTGCATAAAACAACTTAGAAATACACAGAACAGGTGGGAGTACATGGAACAGATTCAAGTGCGTGGAGCGGACTGGAGTGCGTGGAGCAGACTGGAGTGCGTGGAGCGGACTGGAGCGCATAGAACTGCGCGACTTACATGGAATGGTTTGGAATGCATGGAACATTTGAAATAGCATGTAACCCATCATATCACATCACCACGCTTACTCTCTTCTTTACACCACCACTCAACTAGAACACAGAGATACTATGCCACCATTCGGTATAGCTGTTCTCATACCAACATCTGCCTCATACTCCACATCACTCTAACTAAACACTGCTGGTTACACCCCCACCCCCCAGCCAGGCATTCTCCTCAGGCCTAACGCACCCTCAATCGATCTGGATAAATCCTGCCAGAACAAACACATACTCTTGATTTCTCAACCACCACACCTACCGCTAAGAAGCAGCTATTAAACAAATGCCACACCAGCTGAACACATATCGGGTACTCACACGCACCTTTGACTCTCTCTACTCTCTCTACTGACTTGAACTTCGGTTCCCAAGGGCGTTCAACCTACCAGCGCCTTCAGACCATACCAATGATACATAAGGCGCTATATAAATGCAAAGTAACATAACATAACATAGAGGTCAGTCTGTCGAGCGCAACCAAGATCCCCTTGACCTCCCATTTTACCATCCTGGTGACCATCGTGGACCAGCACCAACCCTCCAGGTTACATGCACTTAAAGCATTCGTGGATAGTGGAGCCATTGGAAATTATTTGGACTTGGAGACGGCAGACAGGATTGGGTTACCAGTATGTGCAAACCATAGACAATGTAACCAGAGTCGACGGAACTTTCGGGCCCAGTAACTCGTTGTACCGCAAAGGTCACTATGCTCTGTCAAGACAGACATAAGGAAGGCATTTCATTTGATCTGATTTGGGCTACACAATTCCAGATGATCCTTGGCATACCTTGGCTCGAGAAACACAACCCACTCATAGACTGGCGTAGCAGGTCGTTAACCTTTCCCATGGACTGCGTACACTGTTATGAGACAGGTCAAGCACCGGAACATCCAATATCTGCATCCCTGAAGACACTCCCTAGGAATTATACCCACAGAATACCAAGATTTTCAAGACGTATTCGCCAAGGAACAGGCCAACACACTACCTCTGCATCGTTCATATGACTGCCAAATAGACCTGGTATCAGGGGCAAAAGTTCTGTGCATCCGCATATACGCTCTGACGGAAGGAGAAAACGCCCATCTAAAAACCTACATGGACCAATACCTCGCAAATGGCTTCATCCGCCCTTCCAAATCTCCCGTGGCCTCTCCCCTCTTCTTTGTCCCCAAGAAGGAGGGGGACCTAAGAACGTGCATCGATTATCGTGCATTAAACCAGGTCACGGTAAAGAACTGGTACCCGTTACCTCTAATCCCAGTGTTGCTCGATCAAGTAAGACAAGCGCAGGTGTTTACGAAACTGGATCTTCAAGGGGCCTACCACCTCGTGCACGTAAAGGAGGGTGACAAATGGAAGACCGCGTTCCACACCAGGTACGGCCTCTACGAGTATCAGGTAATGCTGTTCGGGCTATTTAACGCACCAGCGCCATTCCAACACTTTATGAATGATGTCCTGCGAGAACTGCTAGACGTATGTGCCGTAGTATACATAGATGACATCCTCATTTACTTGGCTACTGTACAAGAACATGTGTCACACGTGCGGGCAATTTTCCACAAGTTACGCGAAAACCACTTATATGCCAAGCTTGAAAATGTTCCTTCCATGTCACCGAAGTCGAGTTTCTAGGATTCTTGTTGTCACCACAAGGGATCCGAATGGACAACCGTAAAGTAGAGGCGATCCTCACCTGGCCATCACCCTCGTCTCTAAAGGGAGTGCAGAGCTTTCTTGGTTTTACAAACTTCTACCGACGCTTTATACCTGGTTTCTCACACATAGTGCATCCTATTACTACCCTTCAACGTAAGCACCGACAATTTGAATGGACCCCCACAGCAGAAGAGGCTTTTCTTGCTCTAAAGAGTAGATTTACGTCAGCCCCTGTATTACAACATCCACAACCAGATCTCCCTTTCATCGTTGAGACTGACGCTTCAAGTGTAGCCATGGATGCAGTCCTATCCCAACGGAATCCCGACACTGGTCACCTACACCCTGTGGCTTTCTGGTCGAAGAAGTTTTCTCCAGCAGAACTGAATTATGCAGTTACGGATAAGGAACTGCTTGCGATTAAGGAAGCCCTCAAGGAATGGAGGCATTATTTACTCGGAGCCAAGCATACAATTACAATAATAACTGACCATCAAAACCTCCAGTACTTACGCTCGGCTAAGGCACAATCATCCCGACAGCTTCGCTGGGCTCTATTCCTATCGGCATATGATTTTGTAATTACTTACCGACCCGGAGTAAAAAACAGAAAGCAGACGCCTTGTCACACATCGGCAAAGGGGAACAAGCTTACAGCATTTCTGATCCGGTGGACATCATTCCTGGTGACAAAATCCTGGGTCTATGTGGAGATGATTCTTCATGGGAAACATTCAGGCAAAAGATAAAGGACAGCCTGCCCGTAAGGGAACTACGAAATTGGGGAGACAAGGGAGACCACTTTACCATCAAAGACGGCCTACCATATTACAGAGACCGTCTTCATCTCCCGACACGTGCTTTGCAGGAAGAAATACTTGCCAACTACCACAATTCGCCAATTGAAGGACACCCAGGAGTAGCAAAGACTGCTGAAAAGGTTGAAAGATCCTACTGGTGGCCAACTTGGCGACAAAACACTCACGAATTTGTCAGCTCATGTGGGACATGTGCTCAAAACAAGGCCTCGAGACAAAAACCAGCCGGCTTATTGCAACCACTGGCGATACTGCCCACTCCCTGGCACACCGTCTCAATGGACTTTGTCACAGGCCTACCTCCCAATTCCGGATTTAACACCATCGTTGTGGTGGTGGATTTATTCACCAAGAGGGCCCATTTCATAGCCTTAAAAGGCATTCCATCTGCCCAATTCTTGGCTCGAGTATTTCTCAATAACATTGTGACGTTACATGGGTTTCCATCCATATTGGTCTCCGACAGGGGAAGCCAATTCGTGTCGCGATTCTGGAAACACTGTTGCGCTTTGGCCGGGATAGAAATCCGGTTGTCCACCAGTCATCATCCACAAACAGACGGGCAAACAGAGCGCACAAATCAAACTTTGGAGCAATACCTCCGTTGCCTTTTACATCAGACTGAACGCTCTTGGGAGGAGATCCTGTGGATGGACCAATACGCATACAATAATTCAATGCATGCCTCCACACGCATGACTCCTTTTTACACTCTGTATGGACGCAACCCAAGAACATTAACATATGACCCACCAAAGGCTATCGAAATGCCAGCCATCAAGACCTTACACGAAAGGATATCTCAAACAACCAAAGATGTAGTAGTACATCTTGAGACAGCTAAAGCTACACAAAAGAGGTATGCCGACCGTCACCGACAAAAGGCCACAAACTACCAGGCAGGGGATTCGGTATGGTTAGCATCTAAATATATAGCACTAAAAGGGGCCAGGAAATTCCAACCCAGGTTCTTAGGTCAGTTCACAATTGAAAGGGTAATCTCTCCCGTTGCCATGAGGTTGACGACCCTAACTCCACAAATGCGCATACACCCGGTTTTCCATGTTTCGTTGTTGAAACCCGTACACCCTGGGACTAGAACACTAACTCCACCAGCCCCCAGAGTAATCAAAGAGGAGGAACCAGAGTACGAGGTCAAGCAAATACTCGATTCCAAGGTAGTACGAAACACCCTGTATAACTTAGTGGATTGGAAGGGATATGGGCCCCAGGATAGGTCATGGGAACCAAGCGAGAACATCCATGCCCCTTGGTTAATACGCAAGTTCCATCGGGACAATCCCACCAAGCCTGGTCCAGGAAGCACACCATTGGGAGGAGCCTTGAGGGGGAGGACTGTCATGGGTACGAGCCTAAGTAGCACTACCAAGTCACCTTCATATTTTATTCATCATGGCAAAGGAGGAAAACAGGCAGGAGCAATGTGGGTGAGAGCATGGCGAGCAAGGATAGGGTTAACACCCATTTCACCAATAGATACTCCCTGCACCCATAGGTTAACATGAGACTTCCTGTTCTCACTACAATGGATCCTTTAGTGCCAACCCGGAACTAGGTTGAATGCTCTTGTCTTCGGGCGTGGCTGTTTATAAAAGCCACGGCCAATGAACAAACCATGCTTCGTGTGCATTCTGTGGCTTCGAGCACATGCTTACCTGATTCCTGACTCCAGAGGCTCCCACAGCATTTCGCAGCGCAAGCGACCAGCAAGTTAATCCTCTTCACAGCGGACACTCGCGCCTGAAGAAGAGAAGGATAGAGACGTCAGCTCCAAAGACCCGGCGGTTTCCACTCACCTTTCCGCAGCCGTCCGGAGTGTTCTGTGGCTCCCTCTTCAAGTCGCGGGCCGACAAGTCACTTCCACTTTGCCTTCTCAGCAACTGCTTCCGGATTTCCAACTTCGAGCAACATTTGACAACTTGCAAAAAAGAGGAAAACTGGTGAGAACTTGAAGAGCATTCTTAGTAACAAACTCCATAGACAATACGAACCTAAACTTTTCACACGTCCTAACCCACTGGAGCAACTGGGAAACCACAGGCATACCGCACCTACCTGATCCGATTTTAGCGATCCAATTGTGCACATCTGCCATGCTGGCAGCGCGAAGGGTCCAGTGAAGTAACTGGCCCCGAGGACAATCTTCAGGAGATACACAGAACTCTGCTAACCAAATAAACAGCGGTGTCAAACACTGCAGCGCCAGCACATCAGCCAGCAAAACCAGTACCAGGCCAGAGCATCAGCCAACTGGCTCCGCACCATAGCGCTCCTGCAGAGGCAGGACGGAGAGCCCACCATCCTTAGCTAAGAGGTGAGCCCTCTAAACACTGTATTCCAGCACACAGAGAATTGGGGAAGAGGGTTCCTTGGGTTTAGGTAACGCCACACACTAACCCGTCATTTTCCTTACAGACTGAATTCCCAATATCTCGCATGAGGGGAAAGCCGGGCAGAGATCGGCGGAATCCATCGCTGCTGCGGAGATTCAGGTGAGCGTGACAATTATTCCTTGGAGGAAGAGGTTGGTACGAGCCTTTGACCAAAATCTGACTTTACTCCCCTGAATTACCTTGTTCTCAGTGAAATTAGCAACTTTGAAAAGTGTGTCCTCAAGGACATTAGACGTTTGGCCACTAAACCTAAGAAAATTGTCTACAATTTGAGCAGAGATGAAGCTCTACATCTAAAATCACTCAAATGCAATGATAACATCATAATAAAACATGCCGAAAAGTGTGGGGCAATTGTGGTATTGGACCATAGTCAATATAGAGAAATGGTGAATAACCTTTTACAAGTGGATACTAACTATGAGATGCTTCGTTATGATCCACTTAAGGAAATACAGTTAATTCTGGATGTGACCCAGTCTACCTTAGAACGACATTGGATTTGCACTAAAGAATTTGAATTTCTTAACACTGAATATCCCAGAACTCCGATGTTTTGTGCCCTGCCTAGGATACATAAATCAATGGAGAACGTGCCTGGGCATCCCATCGTGGCTTCCTGTGGGTCCGTTCTAAAACCCGTTTGTCAATATGTTGATTTTTTCCTTAAACCGATTAGTCAAAAAATCCAGACATATTTACGTGACAGTACATCACTCATTAATATTTTTGAAAACATACCCTTTGATGGAGAGGATGAATTTCTGGTAACTCTTGATATGACTTCACTCTACACGAATATTCCCCAGAAAGAAGCTGTGGAGGTGGCCAGGGAATATCTTACACACACAGAATACCCAGATTCGGTGACTAGGGAGTTTATTGTTGAATCCTTAGCCTAGAGAAGAACTATTTTGAGTTTGAAGAACACCTTTATCCTCAAATCAGTGGTATGTCGATGGGTGCTGCTTTTGCTCCAAGTCTAGTGGTACTATATATGGCCATCTTCAAGGAAACGTTTATTTTTTCGAGATCAGATCCGAGAGGGATGTCGATATATTGATGATGTCATTATGTTTTGGAGGGGAGATAAAGACTCTTTGAAAGCCTTTTTGTGAATGGGTTAATATTTGTAAACATTATATCCAGTTTAGCAGTGAGTATTCAATACATAAGATAGTTTTTTTAGATTTGGAGATTAGGACAGAGACTGGAGTTTGGGCTGCAATTTAGATCGTAAACCATCAGAAGCTTCCATCCGCATTATTTATGTGAAAATCCTGCTAATTGACAATTTTCAGGTTGCAGAAGAGTTGCACACTTAAGGAGGATTTCAAACGACAACCAGGTGTCCTGGGTAACCGGCTTCTTGAGAGAGGTTATCCTTATTATATATATTTTTATTATACTTATTGCTCTTTCCAAAAAAACGGCAAAAACACTCCATGTGAAGTAATTCTATCTGGCCAAACCAGAAAGAAACAAGATAGTTTAACTTGTATGCCCACATTCTGGCCCCTGGTGCAACTCCATACGCCTGAAGTTGATTCACCAAGATTTGCCCCTAGAAGGGCTAAAAACTTGAAAGATCAGCTGTTACATTCTAAGTATGTAACCATAACTAATAAATAAACATTGTGGAATTTAGGCCCAGTTGTGCATCACTACCCATGTGGCACTTGTAATGCGTGTAAGTTTACGGGTAAAATCCTTTGTTTGAAAATACGAAATAAAGATTTGCATCTGCAAGCTATGAGTAATTGCAGGACAAGTAGGGAGAAATATTGCATCAGATGCCCGTGTGGGCGTTTGTACGTCGGGCAGACTAGCAGAGAGGTTTGGCTAAGAATAGCCGAGCACCGTTCTAGAATCAAATGCAAGAACCTGTGTGCTCCTTTAGTTCAGCACTTTGTGATGCATAATCACACAAAGGATTACCTATTTTGGTGGGTGATTGATGTCACAATAGGTGCTTTGAATGTACAGAATATACTTTTTCACAAAGTGGCGCAATGGATTAATCATTTACAAACTCACATCCGCAGCCTTAATGAGTCCTTTCAGCCAATATAATTTGATTTAGGATACATGTTCCCTGCTTGCAGTTGGTGATAATGGGCAATTAGTACGTTCAATTCAAGCATTTGCTAAATTGTGTTTGCCATATCCTTCTGCTGAATCTCTTCACCAGAACTGCATGTATCTACATTTTGATCTGACTGTATGTATTAATCACGATTTTAACCATGAAAATGATGTTTCTTTTCTGAAGTTATTTAATCAGCTTTTCAGGTCCACTGTTATGCTGGTTTGTATTTTTCATTTTGAAAAATGTGTTCACCTTTACATCAGTTTCTATTAGCAGTTTGCTCACTGTTTTATAATTAATTTACAGTGGTGGTTCATGCTGCGTTGAATACATTTATTTTGCATTTATTTTTTATTTCAATGCTTTTATTGATTTGCAATTTTTGAAAAATAATAAAGTTAGCATTTCTTTCCCAGCTTCAATCAAATGATGATGAGAATACAGGATGCATGAAACCACCGTGGAATGTTGCATGAGAACACGCACCTATTGCTTTTCTTTTTTGGGAGTTTTTTATCCATAAATGAGACGACGGCTAAAACGAGTGCTGATCTTTCTCCACTTATTAGAGAAACCCCCATTCCTCTGTGTCACGCGAGGGAAACTGCTGCATCTATTGGCCAAGTAGTTTCGTTCTTTCCCCAGTAAGGCCTGAGCAGCATAGCAGAAGATGTTTTCTGGTTTCAACAGTCGGTTTCCCTCTACACAGTGGAGTAATTTTGCTGAAAATGTTGGGGGGGACAGAAGTGGGGTGGATGGGACTGTGGATGGTGGCTCTTAGGGATCGTTTGGGCCAAATTGTTCGAAAAAAATGTGGTCAAATGGTAGATTGAACTGAATTCGGTCACCACCATTAGTTGGAAGCCAATGATACCGAACACGAAGAGCTAGGGTTGCGGGAGTGTCCCCCGCTCCCAATGTTTGGTATTTTTGGCTTTGGCGGTTGCGGGGATGTCCCCTGCTTCCTCAGCATTGGTGGCAGGGGACCCATTAAAAAAAAAGAAGAAAAAGGGACCCTGCAGCGTCAGATCCAACCCACGTTAGATGGATGCCGCAGCTAAAATGATTATGGTCAATTCCGCTGTGATTTTGTACCTCAGTCAAACAACCTAAATCACTGAGGGATAACAGTAGACTACTACACCACAAGAGTCCATTGCCAACGCTCTGTTATAACTTTCATAAGACTGGTGGCGTATCTTTAAAATTCAATTGGGCCCCCACACATCTTCAGCCAGCCTGCCATGCACCCAGTGACACAACATAACATTCACAAACTTAATTCCAATAGACATACAAACAATGGGCCTCATTCCGAGATTGGAGGTAGCCATGCCGCATGGCTGCCTCCAAACTCGGGTTCGGGTTCCTTGAATGAGGGATTACTGGGCCATTCCAACCTTGGAGGACACAGTAATTCCTCATTCAATTTACCCATCCCCATTCCCATTGAGCCCTTTTAGGGCTCAATGGGAATGGGGAGGGAGCTAATAACGGGCCCTTTATTAGCTCCCTGGTCCTTTAGCGGCTCCCGCTAAGGGCGGGTGGTTTTACCACCTCGGAATGCGGCAGTAATGGGTTAAGGGCACCAGCATCCTTACTGGCTCCGTTAACCCCTTACCGCCGCACTCGTAATGAGGCCCAATGCATTATTTATCATGCAGACACAAAAATCAACACACATATGCTTGCTCACACAAATGCACCCAGCACCTCCATTGACATACATTGTGTGCACAGAACATTTATATGTACAGCTACCATAACACATGGAAACAGTGGCGCAAGGTCCATTGAGCAGACCAGACTTTATCACCCCTGACCCCTGAAACTTTGGGCTAAATTGACTTGACCTAGCTGAACTATAAAGCCATGGCCGAAAGGAACAGATTCACTGGAATGTCAACAATTCCCTTGATTTTCCCTTTCATTCAAAGGCAGAAGCCATCCATTAATGCAGTGCACTGGGTGACCAAGTATAGTTGGTATCAATTTCTAAATGCCATATATCTCCAAACTTGGGTTCTGCACAGCACCTTATATGTGTACGTGCTGATAGAATTTTTTCTACAAGATTCTGACTGATTAAAATTAAGGTATGTTTTCCTGTGTTCAAATGGCTCCAAGCTGTTGAGTACTGAACGGGAGAGGCAGGGGGGGCAAGCTGCCCCCATGCTCTTTTAAGAGCCAGACGGGAACATTTGTCATTGGGACACCTCTCCCGGATGGCACCTCAAAGAGGGTGCCCAACAGCAAAGGTGTCCCGCTGGCAGGACAATGTGTGCTGAGCAATTTCCTGCTCAGCACACTCATTGTTCTGGCAGCAGGACACCTTACCCGTTCCGAATGGTAGAGGTTTGCCGCTGCCTGGACAATGTCCCAAGGAGCTCCAGGCAGCAGAGGGTCCTCGCATTGCTCTTTATCAACAGAGCATTACAATGTGAGCCATTAGGCACTGATGGCAGGGAGGGGGGTACTATTAGCAGGGACTTTTGTCCCTTTATAAATGTGAATGGGAGGGAGTGATCAGAAGTGAGAAGGGTGGATAATGTTGCATGCTTTATTAAATAATGTCTATGGGCCTCATTACACGGAAGGCGGTAATGTTTAACGGCCACCGTTAATGGTAAAGGTGGCAGTTAACCATTACCGCCTTACTACGAGGTCCCTTAGCGGGTTGGTGTTTTAATGCCTGCTTTTTGCAGGCGTTAAAAACCAACCCGCTAAGGGACCTCGGAGCTAATTACGGCACCGCAAAATTGCGGTGCCGTAATTAGCGCCTTCCCAATCCCATAGAGCCCTATGGGGCAGAAATGGGAATGGGGAAGGGCAATGGCGGAAGGGGGATTTACCGCCCCACCAACCTTGGAATGGGGCGGTAAATCCCCTTTCCGCCAAGGCGGTGCCGGTAATTTACCGGCATGGTCCAGGGTGCTAATAGCACCCTGGACCACCGCCTTCCGTGTAATGAGGCCCTATGGCTCTAAAACCCAAGGGGGAATCTGTTTTGCTCACTTTAATCTACATGATGCTATTTTGACTTTGCATGCAGAACGGGGAGAATAAAACTAAAGCCATACTTCTATGACAATGTATATAGTGTATGGTTAGTTTACTATGAAAGGCTAGTTTATTATGCAATGTGGTTTGCTTACAAGGCATTGCTATAAATATTTAAAGCACATGAAATGTAAAGCAAAACCTTAATAAATATCTATATCAACTAAACCTGGAAAGATGTGCGCGGTCGCTTACATTGTCCGCATCTCAGTTTTACCATTTAACCAAATGTGTGATCTAGAGCAAGTCATTTAATCACTTTGTGCCTTATCTGCAGCTCTGCAAGTGACTCTGGGTCACTTCAAAGCTTATGTTAATGTATCATGGTATTATAATGTTAAAGCCTAATGATTATAGAGATTCTCCACATATAACAATAGTGCATTTTAGGTATTTTGCACCACAAAGTTATTTGTCACTTTGCATATTAATGGCAACTTATTCTAAAGTCACATCCATGGTGCCTCCATGTATCAGACTGATGATGCGCCTTGCAATGTCCTTTTCTGTGAAGTCAGTTCTATTGGTGCAATCCATATAATTAGGAAGTTTGCATGTATTTTGCCACAGAGGGCTTGGACAGAGCTCTAATAGAGGGGTTTCCTGCATCTGGAGTGATCCAGCAGTTTTATTTTTGTTGTTGTGTGTTAAAATGACATCTTAAACTAATGTTACCAAAAAAGTAGAAATGGCAGGGGTGGGCGCCAAAGAGACCATGTGGAATTCCACACATTGCATTTCGTTGCTCACTCCCCTCCCTATGGCCGCGGCCCCTCCCGCCCCTCACTCCTGCAACACCAAGTTCTGCACCCTGGCTGCTGACTTTGAGTCAGGCCAGCCAGGCTGAGGGACTGAGCCACGCAGGGCATCCCGGCCCTGGATGTGTTGCAGCGCGGCTGCCAGGCATCTCAGCATTATGTAATGAGACAGCGCAAGCTTTGCTGGGCACCCCAGCCGGGCTCGCGCTGTCCAATTACATCATTGATGATTGTGGGCCCCCCTGCCCTCCCTCCAAAAGATGGGGGGGACAAAAAGGCATGCCACAGAAGTTGGGGGGGACAAAGCCCCCTGTCCGCCCCTATAATTACACCCATGCCTCTACAGAATCGTCAAAGGTTCGATTTGGATTTATCTTGTGCGATTTTGTTTGTTGGTAAAAGGTTCAAACGTGTTATGAGGAAATGATCACGGGAGAATCTGTTTGGGAACTTTGTCAAGTATCCTGGACGCGCATTTCGTTTTCGTGTTTCATCTCATAAATATGTGATTTCTTGGTATTAAGATGCACTGGCAAGGGTGAGTATACAATCAGTCTCTCCTAGTTTCGTTTTTACCCTCCTCTGGTTCAGTTTTAGGTTGTCTTCAGTACATTCGATTTCCCTCAATTACTCAGTTAGGTTAGACTCTTCCATTAGTTCTTTATTAACGATGTCCATGATAAGGGGACAAGAAGGCAAAAGGCACTTTTGAAACAGTGCTAGACTGTTCCAGTCCACCACGGCCTTTAAAGATAGAAGGCTGAGCTCCCTGCATATGGTCGGGATGGGCGTTGATGTCAGAACCCTTAATACCCTTTTCCAAAACAGTCCCTCTAGCAGAGGCCACCCTTTATCCGGGATGTTTAGCATTGCATCTTCGCCATACGTCAGTGAGGGGGCCACTTTTGATTAGTAATAATTTATCACAGGTAGCATTGAAAAATTGCCAAACTTCCTATTCAATGCGATAGCTTGGCTAGCCAAAGTCTTGTTTTTATCTCAGAAGTGTTTCCCCATGCGCTGTTATTAGACCAGACCAGATATTTAAAAGATTTAACTTGTCTGATTGTTCTATGGCCCAGGAACCATTTCAGAATGTATTTGTACCTTTTTGCTCTTTCAAAGCACATTATTTTCGTTTTCTCTGTGTTTTTCTCCAAATCGTTTTTGTCAATATAGTTTTGGAGATGATTTAACTGTCACTGAAAGCCCACAGCAGTTTGATCTATGATGATCAGATCGTGAGCGTACAGTAGACGGGTTAGATGGAAACTTCCTATAGTTGGTGGAAAAGATCTGATCGCAACCTGTGGGTGCTTCATTTCAGCCAGAAAGAAGTTAAACAAGGCTGGGGCGATTGGGCATCCTTGTTTCACGCCTCTGGCTGTAGGGATTAGAAGTCGATAGAAGCCCATACCGGTTCAGTCGTACTTTCAGTCATACGTTCATACCGGTCTGTGAATGTAGTGCTATCGGGGTTCCAAAATGGATTTTGGCCAGTCTTTGGATGCAAGTTTTTCCCACAATCGCTGTCGGTTTACTTAGTCTAATACTTGGACAAGATTGACGAAAGCCACAAAGATCCTTGGTTTACCCTCTCTCACTTTTCCCTTCAAAATGCTGAGTAGCAAGATGTTTATCGCTGTGCCAATGCCCTTGACAAAGCCAATTGGGAAGGGATCATTACATCCAGCCTCCTTAATCCTTTCTTGCAGCCGTTGTAGGAGCAGAGACTTGAACACCTTTCAATTAAGCCGAGAAGGGCAATGGGGTGATCATTTTTGGGGTTTTCTCTCTCACTCCCCTCTTTGGTGTGTTTGGGTGATTTGCTCGAAAAATGTGTGGATGAAGTTTGCTCATGCTTCCGGATGTTCTTTCAGCATTGCGTTGGTTAATCCGTCGTGGTTGGGGCCCATGAGCCATTTAGTTTCTGTATTTCCACCAGTAGATCTGCTGCCTCGTGGGGAATGTCCCATGGGGCGGTCATGCGTGTTTGGGGTGAAAAGGCAAAGTTCTTCTTGTCACTAAAGAGGTTTGAGAAATGAGTTACCCAAACTTGTGCTCGGACGCTGTTCAACTGCAGATCGATGGAAGCGCTTGCAGCGGAGCTAACTATCGACCAGAAATCTTTGACCTTTCTTCCACAAATCACTTTTAACATTGTTTCAGCGTCGTGTTGATACATTTTTGCTCTGCGCATGTGCAGCCAGTTTTTGTAGCGCTTCAATGCCATGATCACTTTTTCTCAGTCATCTGCGAGATTTGAGTTAGTCGCGGCTTGTCTGTCTTTTCTTAGGGTTCTTCTTTTCTCAACAAGGATGGAGTTGTATGCATGAGTTCTGTTTTTTATCTCGATCTGTGTTCCCTTTTCTTCTATTCAATTAAATTCCAACAGAAGGGTGTATTTGACCTTTGAGCCCACTGTTACCGATCTCTTGTCCGGTTGGCTATTGCTGACTTGGCCATTTTCAGTCGGGTTCCTCCAGTGCATTCTGTCACTGAAAGAGCCATTTTTTGCCTATCGCGTTCTGCTGCCACGGACCAGCTCATGTATAGCAAATTGTGGTCACTGTTTGTCGTGTTCACCGTCCTGAATGATATGACAAAGGGCAAAAGGCTCCTGGATACAAAGATGTAGTCGATTGTTGCTAATTGATCTTTCTTTTCTACCCCATGTAGCCTCTGGGGGTATAGCTCTTTTGGTTTTGCCATTTAGCATATGCATGTCTCTCGAGATCATGAGTGACATCCAAGAGGTTCCTCTAGCCGCTGACAAAGATCTGCTTGCCTCCCGCCTTTTGTTTGTTCGTCCTTTAGACATCTAGCGTTTAAGTCACCACACAAGATGATGTATGGGGATTGCTGGATTGTGTATGCATCATCAATCAGACCAGCGGTCAAGTCCAAGAACACCTCATTGGAGGTGTCGTTTGGGTTCCAATATAGATTTATTATTTCCATGGTGGATGGCTTATTTTGGATCTGGATATTCTCTGGCTGCTGCCAATCCACTAAAAGTTCTTGAGCAAGTAGATTTGAGAAGATTGTTTTTTAAAGGTAAGGTTACATGCAAGATATCAACGCTGTTAGTCACCCAGAGATGGGTCTCCCCTTTTGCTCTTTTGCTGCTGGGCTTAAGATGGTTACATACTCATCAAGTATTGGTTTCTCGCTTAGCCAGGTCTCCTGCAAACATAGTAGGTCGTAGTCATCCAGGTTTACATCACTCATTGAAGTCAGATGTTCGAAGCCCCTGGTGTTCCATGAGGCCATCTTTAGGCCTTCAGATGAAGTCTTGTCGAAAATCTGATTGTCTGCTTTTTGCCAGTGAAGGGGGAATGTCTCGGGTGGCTACGCATGTTCGCGACGAGCCAAGACACCAGGAAGCCACGACCAATTTGATGACTCCTTTCTCCATTCTGAATCCTTTGAGGGAATGCTGATCTCTCTGTCTTGGCCTGTGGATCTGTCAGGTAGGTTTGTAAGTTTTAGATTGAGTCTTGGGCCCTTCGTGACTCGACCCGTCTCCAGTGGGTCTTGAAATGCTTGCGTATCTTTTGGTCTCCTTAGTCCCACTGTCTTGCTGATTCTTTCGTCTCTTCCTTTATCCTCCATAATTTCAACATCTTGTTCCTAAACTTGAGCTGGTATGTCCGCAAAAGCTTTTGCCGGAGTTAGAGCAAAGCCTAACATTAGCAGGCTTTCGGCGGCATCTAACAACATCCCTTTTACCAATGGAGACTGTATGTGGAGATATATGCTGTCCATGCGTTTCTCATCGCCAAATTCGATAATCGTAAAATCTTTTGACATCACTTGCCGCAGATTAGGGATACAATGGAGCAGTTCCATAACTGTTTTCCTGTTTAATATTAGGTCATCCTCTTTATCCAAAATTCTCTCCAGTTTTAATGTGCGTGAAGTATTGAGTTTGGAATTCAGGGGTTTGGACCCAGGATATTGGGAAGAGTCCACTCCAGATGACCTCTGATCTTTTATTCATTCCTTGACGTAAGTTCTTAATCGTGTTAAAGAGCGGAAATTAATGATGTTGCTGTTTTCTTCTTTGTTTGAGTTCTTCCATTCATAGCTCAAATTTTGAAGGGGCGCTGCCAGAGTCCTTTTTCACCCTTTCTCTAACTGGATATGTCACAGATTTTCCACACTCGTGTTTATGGCAGGGTAAGATGTTTTAAGTTCATGGGGATCTTCATGATTAGTTCCCCCGTCACTCTTTTTCTTTTCTCAGACAGGGTCATGAAGACTGAAGACCTAAACCCTCCCCAACGATTGGAGCTGATGTAGATATGTTGGGGCCACTTTCGGATTGATGCTTTGTAGTTTTACACCTTGTGTCCACCGAGATCAGTTCAGACTCTGAATCCACGATTGAATATAAGGATACATTCATCAGTTCTTGTAACATTTGGGTGTCTTCTTTGTTGTTTACTAAAGTTTCGATGATCTCTGCGTCACCAGGTCGCAAGGTCACTATTGGTGGTTTTAGAATTTGCAGGGCTTTGTTCTTCGTCCTTTTTTTTTCCAAGGGGCAGGTTTGGGAGCTGGATTTAAGGTTACGTTTACTTGATTTGCCTCAATTTATTTATTTATTTATTTATAGTTATATAGCGCGCAAGTAACCCATGGGCATTGAGGCGCTGTTACTTGCAAGAGCTTAGTTACAGGCATAGAGTCATTCATTCAGTGGTACATTATGAATTCGACAAAGCATAGAGCTGACATTTTGGTTGGTACAGTTGGTCATTACAATACAGTTTATGCACTAGGAACATATGAGATGTATTCGACTGGTGCGAGGCATCTTATGTGAATAAGATGGTTTTCATGGTTTTGCGGAAGGTGCTGAGGGAGGCCTCACCTCGAATTGTGGGGGGTAGGGCGTTCCAGTGAGTGGGTGCGAGATATGGGAAGCTGGATCCGCCCGCTCTGACTTTTTTTTACTAATGGTACAGAGAGCATGTTAGTATATGGTGATCTGGTTGGCCTCATAGAAGAGACGGGATGGATCCTTTGGGAGAGGTAGTCAGGGGCAGTAAAGTGAATGCACTTGTGGGTCAGTGTCAGAGTCTTAAAGATGATCCTTTCTTTTATTGGGAGCCAGTGTGCTAGTTTTCTAGCCTCCGAAATGTGTTCTCTTTTGGCAATGCCTTGGGCTGCCCGGAGAGCACTATTCTGAATGATTTGTAGCCTCTCTAGGTTTTTGTTAGAGGTACCTAGAAAGAGTACATTACAATAGTCAAGTCTAGATCCAGTGATGGCTCTGGCTATGTTAATGCAGTTCTCCTTGGAGAGAAAGGGCCTGACTGCGTTGATAAGTTTGGCATGGTATGCAGCTGCAGAGGCTATAGCGTTGACTTGTTTATCCATGGATAGGTTGGAATCCAAGTAGACTCCAAGGGTTTTGACTGATTCTGAGACAGGTATTTTGATGGAGTCTATGGTGAAGTGACTGAACTGGGAGTCTAGATTTTTCAGCGTGTCGGGTGAGCCTACCAAAAGGAGTTCAGTCTTGTCTGAGTTGAGGTATAGTCCATTGTCTGCCATCCAGGCTTGGATGGTGTTGTAGAGGTTGTTGAGGGTCATGGAGTCAGTGTCATAGTTGCCAGTGAGGGTGAGGAGGATGTGTGTGTCGTCGGCGTAGTTAGTGTATGAAATGCCCATGGCGTCGAGGATGAGAAAAAGTGGTCGTGTGAAGATGTTGTAGAGGGTGGGTGAGAGGCAGGAGCCTTGGGGCACACCGCAGAGTATGATAGTTGGTGAGGCGGATGCTAGGTCCGAGAAAACTTGCATGGTTCTGCCTTGTAGGAAGGAAGTGATCCATGCTGTGACTTCAGGGGAGAATTTGGCAGTAGAGGAGAGGTGGTGGCATAGGACGTCATGATCCACCAGGTCGAAAGCCGCGGATAGGTCAAGAAGTAAGAGAAGTGCTGGTTTGCCCATGTCTCTGGCATCATCCATTTGGTTTTTCAGGTCAAGTAGGGCGGTTTCAGTCCCGTGTCTAGGGCAGAAGCCTGATTGGCGGAGTCCTAGGGGTTTGTTCTCTTCAATGAAGTGTTGAACCTGCAGGTAGGCTGCTTTGTCTATAGTTGTTGGGGGATGTGGGGTCGAGAGTTGTTTTTTTTAAGAGAGGGCGGACCCAGGCTTCCTTGAGGGAGGCAGGGACTTTCCCAGTAGCAAAGGAGGCGTTTACAAAGGCTGTAAGGAAAGGATCTGGCGCTTCAGCGCAGTCTTTGATAATGGTGGCTGGGCATGCATCACCTTTGCAATTGGACGGTTTGATGTTCCTCATTATGTTGGTGATGTCTTTTTCTAGAATGGGTTTGAATGAGAAAGGTTGGGGGGGGTCCAGGGCTGGTGGTGGGACAGGGGTGTGTGTGTTGGGTAGGGCTTGCTTCGTGGCTAGTATTTTGTTTTGGAGCAGGCTCAATTTATTTTTCATGGCTGTTTGTATATCATCACACCAGGCATTGTCTTTGGTGAAGTTCTGGGGAGCGGGCGTAGGTGTTTCAAGCTCCCTAAAAATGGCAAAGATTTCTTTAGTGCTGGATTGTGCTTCAGAGATTCTGGATTCAAAAGATTTGGCCTTAGCTCGGGTGATTGCTTTTTTATATCTAGTGGAGCATGATTTAAAAGTCATCTTGTCTTTGTCGGAGTGAGACATTTGCCACTGAGTGAGAGCGGCCTTTTTTTCAATGCGGAGTGCGAGGAGGTCCGGGGTGAACCAGGAGTTGGAGTAGGTGGTGGGTTTGGACTTACGAGGTTTAAGGGGGGCAATGGAATTAATGGCTGCTTTGATGGCAACTTCGTAGGCTGTTGCGAGTGTTTCCGGGTCTGTGGAGAAAGGGGGTCTGAAGGCTGGGCCTTGGAGGAAAGGCAGTAGCGTTTCCTTAGTGAGTTGGTGGGAGCTTCTGGCAAGGCAGGGTGGCAGTGGTTGGGGTGGGGGGGGTGGTGGAGCAGGTTGTGAGGATGCTGAAGGTGATGATGTGGTGGTCTGACCATGGGGTGGGAGAGTTTCCAGTGATGATGAGTGGGCAGTTATGTTGCGCAATCCAGTCAAGGGTTCTGCCCTGGGTGTGGGTTGGGCTAAAGATGGTGTTATTGTACCCCAGTGCCTTGAGGGCTGAGTCAAGGGATTTGGCTGCTGGGTCCTTCCTGTCCAGGAGACCTAGGTTAACATCCCCAAGGAGAATGGCTTTTGATTGATTTTTGAGGTTGTCAGAGAGGAGGTGGATGAGAGAGGCTTGGAAGTCACCTGTTGGGCCTGGGGGGCGGTAGACAATGTGGACAGCAATGGTACATTGGGGAGATAGGTTAATTTTGACTTGGAGGTAGTCACTGTTGTGCAAGGATTTCTCTGCCTTCCTGATAGAGAGGCAGTCTTTGGCAATAATTGCTACACCTCCACCTTTGGAGAGACGATCTTGTCTAGTGATGGAGTATCCAGGTGGTAGTGCGAGGGCGAGTGCCGGGCCAGAGGCCTCGTGTAGCCATGTTTCTGAGATCATGAGCAGATCGAGGTCATGGGTGGTTAGGAGGTCGTGGATGTCTAAAGCGTGGGCATTGATGGACCTAGCGTTAATCAAGGCGCATTTTAGATGTGGTTCGGTAGTGGCTGGGGGGGGGGGGTGGACACAGGTGGTAACACATTTGGAACAGTAGAATTCAAAATGGTGGTAGAAGAATTGCAAACCACAGATTTTACACTGGGGGGCTCATTTTCAGTGGTGGTGGACACAGGTGGTAACACATTTGGCATAGTAGCATTCAAAATGGTGGTAGAAGAATTGCAAACAGGTCGACCAATGAGGTTTACTTGGTGAATTGACCCACTCCAGTGTATGTTCTGTTACCTTGTCTTTCTTCTCTAATTTCTGAGCAAAGATTGAAAAATCTTGATTGGTAGAGCCGTTGGGTTTGGAGTTTGCTTTCTGATTCGTGTCCGATTCCATCTCTGTTAACTTAGACCGTTCCCCTAGAGTTACCGGAAGTCTGTTATGCACAACTCATTTTGTTGATGTCGGGGGGTTTGTGTTTTCTTCCACCTTGCCCGTAAGGTTGACTTGATTGTAGGCCCACAGTTTGGTTTGTGTAGATTTTGAGCACATTGTGGGGGGACCACAGAGTTCTGTCAACCTTTGAATTGCTGGATGGGGATGCATTTCTCCTGTGTTGATGTTCCTCTGCTCGTTAGCGGTAATGTACCCTTCCATGAACAGGAGTTTTGAGTGTACCATTGCCATTAATGTGGTATTGTTAAACTCGTCTATACACAAGAGATGAATTCCACGTATGACATGAGACTTCCTACCTGGATCAGAAGCTGCTGCTGGTGATGAAAGGAGAATTCCCATGGTCGCCCCCTACCACATGCAGGGTATCTCTGACAAGTAGAAATGGGGTTTCCAGGGAAACCCTTTGGGGAAGAAAACCCTGTAGTCCAAAGAGCGGGGCCGCAACCCCTGGGCTGATCTTCAGCAGGAGAGTCATCCGGATCGCAGAGCTGCTATCTTTTCATTGGAGAACACTTGCACCATGCAGACCTCAGGGATCCAAAGGAAACGAAGAAAAAGAGACGTGTTCGTAGGAAGTGGCTTGCATGCGTGGCAAGATGATTACTGAGAGACGAGAAAAGGCAGTTTCTGCGAAGGCAGAGGGCTGTGACAACGCTGCAGGCTGGAATGAAGCTTTCACTAACTTCCAGGTCTGCGGAATGCAGACATGGTTGTCATAGGAACGGCAAAGCATTAGTCGCGGACCGGAGTCGAGGTTCGGGAGAAGGGAAGCTAGCAACCTGATCAGAGTCGCCGCAGAAGATCGTACGATTGCCGGTGACGGCGGAGGGGAGCGTAACTACAGAAAGGGTAGCAACGTGAGGTTGCTCTGTCTGTGCAGCAGTATATGTGTTCCTTGTCAACGGGGGCATAGCCAGCCATCGTGAGGCACTACTGGAGGCTCCCAAAACAAACACTGGGTCTTGCTACCTGATAGCCCTATTGTACACTCCTTACGGGATATGCAATCCCTAAAAAACACAAAATGGCCAAGATCACTGAGGAGACAGTAACCCTTGACATATTTCTTCAGCTTTTCATTATTTCACAAATACCAAGTGTATTTGTGAAATAATGAAAAGCTGAAGAAATTTGTATTGTATTATAGTAACTAAGACCAACAGTGCAGATTGCTTCAAAAGTTGCATTTTTATAAACAAAAACATTAAGTCCGGAAGTTAATCACAAACCACACAATGCACAACGCTTGTGTTGGAACAAGGGAGTATCATTCAATTAAAAAAACAAAGTAATTTCCTTCGATTAAAAAAACATTCCATTCAAAAAACAACAGTAGTGTTTATGTTGGGGCCAGTATGCAAATCATTGACCCAAAGGCACATAGTACGCACAATTCAGTCGTTGTCATGATGCCCGCTCCCGGGGAGCCGGTTCAAGCCCGGCGTCCCCGAAAACGGACATCCAGTCCCCAAGGAAGGACCCAGCAACCCCATATAGGGGCCCTTTGGACAGTGTCCTGGCGCCTATGGCGCCAGGCCCATAAAAGACATCAGTCCTGGCGCCATAGGCGCCAGGCTCATTATGGGAGTGCTTGGGTGCACTTACCTGATGCAGACCATGCTGCAGGATCCCGACCTCCTTGAGGCCTGAAAGGAACTACTTTACCTGTGGGACTAATTTACCATCCGGGCGTGGTCGGGGAAGGATACATACCTGATTGGAGGAAGGATACATACCTGGAACTTCTTCCAAGGCTATTTAAACCCCACCCGAACAGCCACACGTGCTTCGCGTTGTTCTGCATCTAGCAGCTGGACGTTCACCGTGTCTGCTCCTGCATCCTGACTTCTGCCACGCCTGCCAGCATCCTGGATCACCTGCAAAGGAAGAGAAGAAGAGAACAGAAGAAGGAAAAGTCCTTACCTGCTAAACCCGCATCCCGGAGACATCTCGCCGACAATCCTGAAAAGGAAGACTTTAATTTAAAAGCTCATTGCGTCGATCGCTGCAGCGCCGCATTCCACTCACCTTTACAGGGCGCCTCCATGTTCAGCAGCGATCATCCGGATTCGCAGTCACGCCCCAGCGCCTAGGGAGAAAAAGACCAGAACAAAAGGTGAGAGAGAGAAGGGAATAAGGAAAGCTAAATCTCCATGTTAAGACTTACCTGTTGATTCATTCCCTCTTCATTTCGGGTCCGTGCCGCATCCTGGTATTTCCGGACCCCGGCCCCTAAGGGGAAAAAGAGACATCAGCGTTAATGAGCGAATGAAAAGACATTACCAAAAAACGCTCATTAAAGACTTATCTGATTTCTACAAGGATTTCACCTCTCATCTCGGGTCGGTGCCTGTTCCCCGGCATTCCGTACCCCAGCCCCTATGGGGAAAAAGACACTAGCATTAGTACATTAATGCATGGACACAAGGGGAACCTCTTATCAAAAAACTTACCTGGAAGCCAAGCAAGTTTGGTTCTCACCAATCCGAAAATCCAGTGAAGTAACTGGATACCAACGCGCCCCTGCATCAGAAGCAGGATGGAGAGCTCGTCCTTCCAGACCCTAAGGTGAAACGCTACGAGAAATCACAGAAGGGTTTCAAGGAGGGTGAGAGGGGAAAGTGGGAGGCCGATTGCATTACCCCGCAGACAGTTAATCCCCTATTTTCGCCTACAGAAGGATACTTCTGCGAGCCAGACAAGCCAGATTTGGGGGCCCGGTCCAGTCCGTCTTCCGAACCCTGCGCATCACCTTAGAAGAGGTCACAGCAGCGCGAACCAGGCCAGCGCCTCCGTGGGAGTCAGGTGAGCGTAACAGTCGTATTCAGTCGTCTATACAAGTTCAGGTCCAAATACATGAATTACCAGTTTGAGGTAATCCAAAAACACTTCTTTCAAAAAATATATATCAATGCCGACGCATTTCGGATTTAACAAAATCCATCTTCAGGGCTAGAGGTGTTAAGTTCCGTATCATGTTCAAGTCTGAATTTTCATATTTGAATCCTAAAGAAATGAAAATATCCTAGTTTTAGTCCTATTTAAGGTAAATGTGGTGCAGAATCATTACTACTGGAGGCTGAAACACCACTCCATCTCCACAGCGCCATCTTGGGAGAGCCGCAAGCAATCAGCCCAATTCTTCTCCACCGCTGCCACAATGACCATCTGCGCCCGCGGGCAACAGGTTTGGTTCTTTAAGGTCTCGTTGATAGCCTCGTAGAGTTTGGTGAATGGGGCTAGAGCAATAGTTAAAGATGACATGATTGTCAGGAGGGCTGGTTGTGCTTTTTTGTTCCCGGAAGATGATTTCATTTGCTCCTGCCGTTTGTTAGTTTCATGTGTACAGGTGAAGTCCAGCGAGGAGTCTAACAGGTGTAAAGAGCTCTGCAGGTCCTTGGCTGTCCAAACTTGTGGAGTGTGTCGGTTGTGGTCAGGGGTACAGCTTTTAGCTACCATGGCCGTGGGCCTCGGGTCAGCGGTGGGTTCGGGTGACTCACCAAGTGATTTGCGTATCTCAGGTGATGGCATGGCACTAGGCCTCCTGTTTAATTGCCTTATCCGGGGCTCAGCGACCCTTTTCATTGATCACTAAGCCTGTGACACGTTCCGGCGTTAGATTTCTCAAGAATGTTGGTTTGTAAAGTATTACCTTCTGCTGGGGGGCTTCCAGGCGGCATTCATTTCCCCTGCTGTTCTCCTGTAGTTCAAGCGTAGTTGAGAGTGGGCAGTTTGTTGTGTTTTGAAGTGCTTTCTGTGTTAGTTTTTCCCAGTGTTGCACCTTATATTTTTGCACCTTATTTTGGTGGTGGTAGTTCAGTGTGGCTGGGGGGGCGTCTTGTTCAAGGACATTGGATCCTTGGTTCCAGGATCAGTTGAGTCGACCGTTGATGCCGTTATGCTATCCCCTGTTACCTCCAATATTTCGGCATTGGAAAGTTCGCCTGAGGAGTCGGGCGGTGATACTTGTAATTTTTGGTTGAAAGAAAACAGTTATTTTTTAGCCTGGCCGGTTTCCCTTTGGGATTGCCTTGTGGTAGGCTTGCGCCAGATTTGTTGGCTTTAGCCCCTTTCCAAGGCTAGGTTTCTGATGCGAAGTCTGGGGCACAGCAGAGATCTTAACTGTCTTCCGTGGATCCATTTGGCCTTGGTCAGCTGCTGGCTCTGCTGATGTTTTCCTGTGGCACCTTTGGCTTGTGGCCCCGGTTTCTTTTCAGTTGATGGAAGATTTTGGGCCCGCTGTGGGGTCTGGTGGGTCTACATATGATGCGTACACCCCAGTATTAGCTCTTGGTACGATGATCACAGGCCCCTCAGGATCTCTCTCGTAGGATTTATCGCTGGCATCTGGCATCCGGCATCAGTGAGCAGTCTTTAATTCGTCCACAGGATAGACTCTAGCTCTGTATCCAGGATGTTTGGGTGGTGATTATGAATATGGGCCTGGATTTGGACCAGGGTCAGGGAATTCAGTTGGGGCAGGGGGCTTTGATTCTGAGGACTTAGGAGGGCAGATTGTGGTAAAACTTTCAGGGTCGTCAGGAGTGTAGGAGAGCTCTATGGAGTAGTCCTAGTTTCACCATTAGTTATGCCATTTTCCTCGATTAGGTGTTTGTGGTTGCCATCCTCCCGTGACCCGCCTCCAACCATTCCACCCCGGTTGGGCCTCCAAGTCATCCCGTTGACCCGCTTACGTAGAAGCAGCTACATTTGTTATTCTAGAGCTGTAATGAGGCCTGTCCTGGTCGCTGCCATGCACTGTGCGAGCTTTGGTCAGTTTCTTTACCAAATACAAACTGTTCCACTAGCTCTGAGGGGTCTTTGTCAGTCCGGACCACTTTTGGAGTTGCGTGGGAGTTCATGACCGTAGCAGGGGCCTGCAGGGTTGGCAGGGGTGAAATCTGGCTACTTGTGAAAATTGAAGGACGGGGGATTGAAGTGGGAGTTCAAGTTAAGGAAATGTTTATTGTAGCAGTTTTAGTGTTTCTCTTACTCGCTGTGTTGGAAGGCTGGGCTGTAGTTGCTGCAGCCTAGGGAGGCAAAGGCTCTTCGTCTCTACACTGTTTGTAGATGCAGAGATTGCGGATTTCCTCCATCCTGGCAAATACTTTACTTGCGCGGCTGCACAGACTGCAGGACACTCTGAAACTAACTCCACAGATTATAAAATCTGAGTGACCAAGATGTACAGTGCAGGTCCTGACTGGCAAAATTTAGATTAAACTTGTCTGCCGCTCCTCGCCGCTTTCGTCAGATCCCCATGAAACCACTTGACACTCCACTCTGCTACTTATGTTTACACACCCTCAACCTCCGTTTACCTGACATGTCCAAATGCAAGGGTCAGGCAAAGTCAGGCAATTGACAATAACCACACACACCTGACAGCCCTTTCCCTTCCCCACAGGGATAAAAGGTGGAGCACGAGAGCACACTTTGAGCAAGGCAGACCATGCAATGAGGCTGATGGTCGAGGACGGCAGTTCAAGTGGGGGAGAAGGGAGGAGAAAGGTGACGAGGACCAAAAGGATGACCAGAAGGGAAGCGTCCTTGCCCTTTTCGACTCAGACCCACAAAGCCTCCAAGAAAGGAAACACAAGGCTGGGGACAACAGCCAGCGTGTGGTGCACAGAACCCTCCTTCCCTAATAACAGAGACAGGGAGACACGCTTGCTACCGTGGGACCGCTCTTGACTTCAGAGACAAGAAATATCAAACGCTTCATCACAGCCGGTGAGTCAGAGTGAGAGCTGATAGCAAACTGAACTGAGATTGAGCAAAGGTTGCAAGTGGCAACGTAATGTGATTCAGGGAGCAAAGACTTTGTGTGTTACAGAACTATTTAGAAAACCCACGGAGAGACCAAGGGCTGAGTGGTCCGGCGCCACATGGGCGCTCATTCGAAAGACTCTGACCGGTCCTCTTTTGTTGAAACTACCAATACCAGAAGGTCCTATGAGGGCCGACGCAAGAGGTTGAAGTGGTCATACAAGGGTCGAGTAAAAGCCCCTTGTACACTCGTAAGTCTTTGACCCATAACCAAGAGGAAAGCTAAGGAAAGTAAAATCCTGATTTGTGTAAAGCAAAGTGAACTGTATTTTTGGCAAATGTGAACCCGGCTGAGGGATGCCTGCGGAACGGGTGAAATCAAATAACCCTGTTAACATTGTATTGACAAGAGGGTACCCGGCGGAGGTATGCCCACAGTGAAAGATTGTTTAAAAAGACATTGAATACAACAAGTGAAATAGTACGAAGAAAAGGCCGTAGTAAACCAGACAGATGGAGGCTAACATTGGAGAAGGATCTGAGCCCGTTAGAGGGAGATCCCAGGGAGAAGAGTCATCAACCAACGTACATACAGAAAGGAACTTTGTTTTGTTATTTTGGATACATTAGGCCCTCGGTGGCAAGAGACTTTTGCAGAAGAAGACTTATCCACTGAAGGTCCTGATATCGCTGAAAGGAACTGTATCCTCATGCTGGAGAAGCCCACGAGTGTGCGGTGCTCAAGAGTGTCACTTTGTCCCGTGCTAAAAACATGGGGAAGGGAGGCCCCGGCATCCTGACTTATTATTTGTGAATACTTCTTTCTTTTCTTGTGAACGCTATCCCACACTCTTTTGTAATTTAGCAGTAAGGATTGGCAATTGTTTTTTTTTTAGTATAGGCCTTTTTATTTGACAAGACCCCACTAGCACTGCCTTATTATTATTTGATGGTCGTAGCTTGCGCCCATCTTACATTTAGGTTTAGGTTAGAGTTTTTCTCATCCATTTATACAGTTTAATAAACATCCTTGAACTGTGAATATTTGTGTCTGTCTTTACTATTGCCACCATGAGTTCCTTACAGAAGCCAGTGATACAGAGTAGTGGAGTGGTCCGGCAAAAGGAAATAGCCCACTCAAAAGTCTCAGCGAAATGTTTGATGTTTTGTTATAATGGAAGGGAAAGTTAAAAGTTGATTGCTTTAAGAGAAAGATTTCTTTGAACGTTTCTGATTGTGTTATGGAACTACCAAAACCAAGAGACACTGGGGCAAATACCACAAGGGAGAGCTGAAGTGAAAATCAAAGTGGTCGTGCGGAGGTCTGTGGAAAAAGCCTTGCACATATGAAAGTCTTCAACATCAGTGAAAGGTCCAAGCCCGACTGAGGGAGACCTGGAACATGAAATATTAGGGGAAGGGAACCCTTAACAAATGTGGATAAAGCTGGGGGGAAGGGAGCACCTGCAAGTGCTGTCATTGTGAGGTCCGAGCCCGACTGAGGGAGACCTACGTGAACTGTTGATGCCTTGAGAGATCCCAGCCAGACAGAAGACCTACTTTGAACTTTTGTTGAAATGTGAAAGAACTTTTGGTTACCTCAAGTGACTTTAACGTGGAAGGCCCAGCGGGCCTCGACCCATGTTTTGAACTGCCTTTTTTTGATAACCTGAGCCAGAGTAGGTCATCCTGCCTACGGGGGCCTCCTTACTTCGTGCTGTCCAATGTGGGGAGGAGAGTTGACGCCGCCATTTTGATCCTTTATGGTATACACACCTTTTGTCTAAGGGATAGAGCAGGCATTATGTTTTCTTAGTATAGACCATTTTGATTGGGCATAAACTGACTAGGATTGTGTTTTCTTTATTATTTGATGGTAGAGACTGCTCTAATCATAGCTATAGGGCAAAGTAGGGGGTTTTCCAAACCCCAAGACTTTAACAAAGGTTTTGAAACTTGTAGCTCTTGTGTCAGTGTCATACCTGTAATACCTTTCCTCCCTTACATTTTTCAAGGTATTTTGATTTAGTGTTCATTATTGTTTCAGCTTCTTAAGATGTTTTTGTTTCTGCATGGCTTTAACAGTTCCAATGCAATGGGCCTATTTCATTCCTTTTGTATGTTTGCCGGCCAGCCAATAAAGTTCTCTTCTCTGTGATTTTCCAAAATTCAATTTTGTTCAGCCCTCGAGTTCAAACAGCACCTTTTGCTCCTCTAAGGTAATTTACCCTGCACCTATTTGCCCTTATGGTAGAATTATAATTGTTCACCATTATGCAGTTATGAGTCACAATTGTTTGTGTCTCCATTTTGTTTTTTCAGGAACCAGTTATTTTGTGGTTCTAGGTGGAATTCTACACGGTAATCACGTAGTATATCAGAGGAAACTAGCGCCCAGGACATTATTAAGTGGTATGGTCTTCAATTAATTCGGTGAGTGCTCTACCAGACTCATATGTTATCAATAGCTATCATTTATAGATGATGTACCCTAAAGACATGAATGGCCTTGTATCGTTTTCTTTATATTAGGAGTTAAAATAGGCAAGTTAATTCAGCATAGGTAATATAAGAAAGCTGCTGGCAAGTTGATTGCTCTGCAGAGGCGTGTTGAAACACAGTGTGCCTATGAAATAGGACGTAATTGAAATTATTGGTTCTGAAGAAGGTGTGATAAATTATGTAAGGCTGAAACGTTTAATATAGCGTCGACCTATAACCATCCAGTGGATGATTAATGTATTCCCTGGTATTTTTGTAAAGTGTCCTTTTGTAATTTGTCTTAAATTGTTTTTCAACCATTTTTTGTTAATTGTGCTTTTCTAGTTTGATGTTGTTTCCTCTTGTTTTCTTTTTTTGTGATTTGTCTGATATGTATGTGTTTGATGTTGTGACTGTTCACAGCACTTTAGCACGGTCTCTTTAAGACCATTACATATATTTCATACTTAGATGTTGACAACGTCTTTCTCTAGCATCATATGTACCATTTATGACTGTGTTGTGTTTTACTTGGTCTTCTGTTATGTTATGTTATGTTATTTTGCATTTATATAGCGCCTTATATACCATTGGTATGGTCTGAAGGCGCTGGTAGGTTGAACGCCCTTGGGAACCGAAGTTCAGGTCAGTAGAGAGAGTAGAAGGAGTGCAAAAGTGCGTGTGCGCACCGGGTATGTGTGCAGCTAGTGCGGAAATCGAGTGGTAGCTGCTTCTTAGCTGTAGGTGTGGTGGTTGAGAGGTCAGGAGTATGTGTTCGCTCTGGTCAGTTTTACCCAGAACGAGTGTGGCTGCGTTAGGCCTGAGGAGAACGCCTGGCTGGGGGGTGTGCAACCAGCAATGATTACTTAGAGTGATGTGGAGTGAGCGGGAGATGTAGATATGAGAACAGTTATACCGAATGGTGTCATAGTATCTCTGTGTTCTAGATGAGTGGTGGTGTAAGGGGGAGAGTAAGCGTGGGGTGTGGTATGATGTATGTTTTCAAGTGTTTCCATCATTCCAAAGCATGTTAGGTATCGTCCGTTGCACATATTCGTCCGTTCCTCATACTCGTCCGCTTCACAGATTCGTCGGTCATTATCATCGTCTAGTTCACACCCTCATCCAGTCCGCACACTCGTCTAGTCCGCACACTCGTCCAGACCACACACTCGTCCAGTCCACATACTCGTCTAGTCCACACACTCGTCCAGTCCACACACTCGTCCAGTCCACACACTCTTGTAGTTTATACTCGTCTAGTCTGGATATCGGCTCCAGGTAGGGCACTCGTTCAGTCTACAATGGTCGTCCGGTCCATCCACTCATCGGAAAAGCCAACTACTCGTCTGCTCTGTCTGTTCATCCATTCCATACACTCATATGCTCTATGTTTTTTGTCCGCTCCATGGATTCATCTGTTAGGCACACTCGTCCGCACCACACATTTATCCGCTTCACCCAATCGTCCGCTCCATATATACATCCGCATCCGACACTCGTTCGTTCCATATACACACCCGTTCCTTACGCCCATCCACGCTACACATTTACTTTTTCGCTCTCCTTATTCATCCGCTCTCTACAATCGTTCGCTTCGCACTAGTCTGCTCTCCACACTCGTCCCTTCTCCACGCTCCTCAGCTCTCTTCTGGTCCCCACGCTCGGCTGCACTCCGCACTAAAACCGCTCTCCACACTCATCCGCTCTCCACACTCATCCGCTCTCCACAGTCGCCCGCCATCCGCTCTCCGCACTCATCCGCTCTCCACACTCATCCGCTCTCCGCCACTCATCCGCTCTCCGCCACTCATCCGCTCTCCGCACTCATCCGCTCTCCGCACTCATCCGCTCTCCACACTCATCCGCTCTCTTTTCTCATCCGCCATCCGCTCTCTTTTCTCATCCGCCATCCGCTCTCTTTTCTCATCCGCCATCCGCTCTCTTTTCTCATCCGCCATCTGCTCTCTTTTCTCATCCGCCATCCGCTCTCCACACTGACCCGCTCTCCATACTCATCCGCTCTCACTTTCATCCGCTCTCCATTCTTATCCGCCATCCGCTCTCTTTTCTCATCCGCCATCCACTCTCCACATTCATCCGCTCTCCGCACTTGGCCGCCCTCCGCACTCGGCCACCCTCCGCACTCGGCCACTCTCCACACTTGGCCAATCTCCACATTCGGCTGCCCTCTGCACTCGGCCACTCTCCGCTCTCATCCGCTCTCCGCTCTCATCCGCTCTCCACTCTCATCCGCTCTCCACTCTCATCCCCTCTCACTCTCATCCGCTCTCCACTCTCATCCGCTCTCCACTCTCATCCGCTCTCCACTCTTACCGATCGTCACACTCATCCACACTCCACAACTCATCTGCATTCCACAACTCATCCGCGCTCCACACTCATCCGCGCTCCACACTCATCCGGGCTCCACACTCGTCTGCACTCCACACTCATCCGCACTCCACACTCATCCGCTCCTCACACTCATCCGCTCCTCACACTCATCCGCTCCTCACACTCATCCGCTCTCCCCACTCATCCGCTCTCCCCACTCATCCGCTCTCCACCCTCCTCCGCTCTCCACCCTCATCCGCTTTCCACAACTCATCCGCTTTCTACAACTCATCTGCTCTCCGGTCTTAACCGCACGCTTCCGTTTAGTGTATTTGTCTGTTCTGTATGCTTCATCCATTCTAACTATTTCATTTATGTCAATCACTGTATTCCATTATCATTCATTATGTCCCTTTCATCGGTTCAGATCTCCAAGTTTCTCAATGATTTATTCCTATTTTCCGTTTCACTGTTTTGATCTACTTTACTCATTTAGGCCTGTTTTGTGTTTCTAGTTTACATTCGAGTTTATTTAGCTGTCATTTCTCGCTTCATGTAGTTTGATGGGTCGGTATTATTGTGATGATGCTAGATTGGTTTTATGGGAAGAGCCAGGTTTTCAGTAATTTGCGGAAGGACGTTATGTCCTCAGTTAGGCGGATGTAGGGTGGGAGTGAGTTCCACAGGGTTGGTGCCAGGGCAGAGAATGATGATCCGCCTAGCCTGACTGAGTTTGTCTTGGGAATTACTAGGAGGCCGGCTGAGCTCGATCTTAGTGTGCGAGTGGGATGATAAGGTATTAGTTTGTCTTGAAGATATTGCGGTACAGTTTTATGCAGTGCTCGATGGGAGAGGCATAAGGTTTTGAAAGCTACCCTACGGGCTACTGGAAGCCAGTGCAGTGTTTTAAGGGCTGGGGAGATGTGGTCTCTTGGATTGAGCGCAAGTAGCATTTTGACAGCCGCGTTTTGTGCTCTTTGGAGTTTATTCAGTTGGTAGGCATGGATTCCAAGGTATAGGTGGTTTCTGTAGTCCATTCTGGATATAACGATTGATTGGACAGCGGAGACTCTGTTGGGAAATGAGAGGTATGGAAAGACGCGCCTAAGGTTTTTGAGGTGGTAGTGGCAGGACTTTGAGACATTGTTGACTTGGCACGAGAGTGTTAGGTCGGAGTCTAGGGTGCATCCGAGATTTTTTACTGTTTTGGAGGGTGTAGGTCAGCTGCCCATGGCGGGTGGCCAGGGTAGTGAGTGCGGAAGAAGGTCGGAGTTGCCGCAAACCATGATTTCTGTTTTGGAGGGGTTTAATAAGAGGTGGCTTTGGGTCATCCAGCGCTCTATGTTTACAAGGCAGGATGCCAGGTCGAGTTGGGAGTTGGGTTTCGAGTTCATGAATTTTAGAATTAGTTGAGTGTCGTCGGCGTAGTTGTAACATAGGATGTTGTGTGAACAAATTATTGGTGGGTGGGTGGTCAGGTAGAGGTTGAACAGGAGGGCGGATAGACATGCTCCTTGAGGGACTCACGTGTCGACTGGTCGAGCTTGGGAGTTAAAGCTGGAGAGTGTTGTTATTTGGTGCCTGTCTTTGAGGAATGAAGCTATCCATTTAAGAGCGGTTCCACAAATTCCTAGGGAGTGGAGGCGGTCTAGGAGGATTGAGTGATTGATCGTGTCAAAGGCAGCGGATAGGTCGAAAAGGATTAGAGCGGCACATCCTGCAGAGTCTGCTGTCATTTTAAGGTCGTCCCAGATCGAGGTTATGGTTGTTTTGGTTCCGTGCCGAGTTCTGAAACCTGATTGGGCGGGGTCAAGAAGATTGTTGGCTTCGACGAAGGCGTTTAGTTGGGAGTAGGCGGTTCGGTCAATGAGTTTGGCAAGGAAACTGGTGTTTGAGATTGGGCGGTAGTTTTTGGGCTCGAGAGGGTCGAGTGAGGGTTTTTTGATTAGAGGTTTGACGTGTACCATTTTGAATGCTTCGGGAAAATACCGGAGGATTGTTGCCTTCTGCATGGAACATTCTCCTTGCATGCTAACTCAGGTCCACCTGTGGCATCTCATTATCAGCACATAATCCTGAGGGACAGGCCCCTAAAAAGTGTCACCCTCAAGCAGCTCATTTATTTTGTACCCCACCATTATCCAATACCTGTAGACGTTTCAGACCATTCATGTTAGGGGCCTATATAACTGCCACATAACCAGGCCAACTGTTGGAAGCAAAGACAATACAATGCTGGATAAGGACTTGCAGGCCATGCATAAGGATAAAAAGAATACAATCCTGAACCCTGGGAGGCCCTTCATAATGCAGATCTCGCTTGGCGCAGTGAAAGACTGGTAAGGACCAAAGACTTGACAGATCCCAGTAGAGTCTGTATTACTCAATGGGAGGCACGGAGTGACTGCACTGGTCACCTGGCTACCCTCTGATTTCGGGCCCAGTTGCACACCTGCACTGCCTCCTGGCAACCCTTGCACTAGGGTCTGTATCTGTAACCCTACAGTCCCCCTACCTGCACTTTTGGAAACCTGCTGTCTGCACGTACCCTTGCAGCTGCCACCTGCTGGCCGCACTTCCTGTTATTGTTTTGATCCCAAGTACAGCACTGTACCCTCCCCTTACCCTGGCACTTTTCCCCTCCCCATCACCTGCACTTGCGCAATCTGAATGTCACTTGCCCTAGTAAGATCGATGTCTCTGTCTTCCCTCTGTTCCCCCTCCCTTGCCTTGTCGCGCCTTGAAACACTTGTGTATAGGCGCGTTACAAATGCCACATCACATCATATCATATCATATAAAGAAGCACGAACTCCGGAATCGTCCTGCTCTGAACTACTCTACGAATCCTGGGAAATCGAGTGATCAGATCGAAATTAAAAGAAAATTAGTCCTGACCCTCTCATCCTTTGAGAACCAATGTCCTTGCATTTCACCGGGTAAATCTCCTTAGTAGCCGCCATAATAAAAGAGAGCATGTCTTTTGTTTTCATGTTGTGTTGGAATTCAGCTTTATTGTGTTTTTTTGCATTTTGCATTTTGTTTGTACAGCCTCTGGGCAAGGTTTTCTGTGCAACCGATATTTCAGCAAAATAGATTAAAAACTTTGCAGCAGGCGCACCAACCAAAAGAGGTGCCATAAAAATGACTTTGTAAGAAGTAAAAAAAAGGACCACATACTTTCAAAGAGGTGGAAAAATCAAGGATTAGCGGGGTAAAATCAAGACATAATGGATGAACTGCTTTTTTATTAATCATTGCCACTGTGATTGCTTTGGGCAGCCTTCCGCAACACCATTTGTTGTTTCGTTTGGTTGCAGAAGCAGCCATATGTAAATGAGACTATGGTCCACCGTTAAGGAGACCGGTGCCAGTAATCCCTTACCGCCCAATTCCGAGGTCCCTTAGCGGGAACCGCAAGGAACGTGTGGTCGGACCACACGTCCCTTATGGGCCCCGTTAAGGGACCAGGGAGAAAATAACGGGCACGCTACTAGCGGGCCCGTTATTCACGCCTTTCCCATTCCCATTTGAGCCCTCTGGTGGCTCAAATGGGAATGGGGAATGGCTATTGGAATGGGGATTTACCGGGTCCGCCTAGGGCGGAATGTCCCTGTAAGTCCCCACTCCACGAGATCGGACCCGGACACGACTTTGGAGGCAGCCATGGCGCTAATAGCACCATGGCTGCCTCCAAAGTCGTCCTGCCACCTAAAGCCGCTCACACTGCCGGGCCGGGACCACACGCAGCCAGAGACCTGTTTAGACCTTGTGCTCTTACATTTCTGTGACCGACTGCTCACATTTGTCATAGGACCAAGACCGAATGTGGGCTCTCCAGAGCAATGCCACTGGTTATGATTAACTGAAAGTCTTCCATCCATCCAATTTTTGATTTTACTTTGAATTCCTGTGTGGCGGTTTGTATCCTCAGATGTGGATGCCCTGCTTGCTGCAACCTAGCGTATCACACTGAGACCTCGTTAAGTAGGGCAAACAAAACACCTGTATGGAAATGTCAAAGCTAAGATTGTGTGTGCGGACTTCTCTCTGCGCTTCCCATCATTTTTCTATGTAGGCCTCAGCCAGAATCCGCCATAACTGGGACTATGCGAGCACTGGCTTCCATAGTAACTGGCCTCCTTTGAGCCAGTCTGCAGTGTCTGTATGCACAGAATCTACCCTCTGGGTGGCTACATATGAGGGCAGCCTGCCCTTCACAAGTTCAAGTCCTGCGTGTACCATTCTAAATGTGGGAATACGAACTGTGGTTTCAGCGCTTAGAAACCGATGGAATCTAGCACGAAGCACTACATAAGAACGCTATTACTATTCCGGCGAGTGTTTGGAAGCCAATGTGATGTAACGCCTGGGAGTTTCGCTACTCCCACACACAATGGCAATTACCACCGTTGCACCACTGGCCCACATAGGTAAGAAATCCTGGAGATGGGCCTGGACACTACTGGGCATGTTTTGCCATTTCTGCACCGCAATACCAGTACACCCCTCTATAGCGCCCTCCAACCATACATGCCTAACACACAAACACATCCAACACATGAAACCCCTGGCAAACACTGACAAGCAAAACACCATCCAAAGAACCCACCTATCCGCTCCTACACATATACCCTCTATCACTGCACACCACATACAAATAAAAAAATGAGACTCCCTCGTTTTTTTGTTGTTGCTTCTCTTAACGGTGGTTTGGGGATCATTTGAGTGAGCTAGGATGTCCCGGTGGATTTACTGAGTCGGAGATGCCGTACATTTTTTTCTACAATATATTAATGTAGCAATAGTGCCATCAAGTGGTTTTATGACATATCTGCATGTAAAATCCCTTTTACATTTTCAATATTGGACTTTCAAGAGCTTAATAATGACACTTTTATGTACTGGTATTTTAATTATTTCGAAGAACAGGGGGGCGGGGTCAGGAATGACTCACATTAACAGATTTGCACATGACACAGGCACAAAGCTGTGGAGAAGTGATAAGCCAGTTTGCGAGGGTGTGAGCAAAGCGGGGCATAGACTAGAGACAAAACCAAAGAAAAGAAGTCCGTCTTTTTGATCTCCTGCAGTCCTTTGCTGAGACTCTATCAGGACTGTATTTGAAATAATGTGTGTTGCTGAGGCTCCTCCTCGCAACCCCGCCACTGCCACCAGGAGGCAGCAGGAACACGCCAGCCCTGTGTCTAGGGTGCAGGGAGACTTTCTTGAAGCTGGGCAGGCAGGCTGGCTCACCTCAGATTCACTGTGGTAGAGGAGGCGTGGTCAGCTCTTAGGAGAGAAGGAAGCAACGTATTATTTTGTATAAGAGAACCAGATGTTTTATGAAAACACATTTTATATTTTGCAAAGGTAAGTGCGATGGTAAAGATAATCACAGATTAGTACATTTGGGCCTGTGCTTGTGTCTCGACCTTTTCTGTCAACTTCCAAGGTCAACAGCATCCGTTTTGGAGTTCTGGTTGTGAGGATGCGGGTCCAGTAAGGAACAGGAGGATATTTAAGCAAGAAGGGCAGCTTCTGAGCTTCTAGTGATGTTGCCCAGCGCATTGAAGAGGCAGCAGGTGCAGTGTGTCCAGGGAGTCTTCATGTAAAAGTAAGGGGGGGTAGGGAGAGGCAAGCATTTATACTGTGCCCGTCACCACCCAACTTGCCCACATCGTCAAGTCTAGTCTGGGAAGTGGCGTATTGGGCCCTCGCCCAGGGTAGCTCAGACCCTGGTCTCGGAGAGGGACAAGGAAAAAGTGAGAGGAGAGGGGGAAGCAGGATTAAAATAGCGAAAAGAAAAACCAATAGGAAAGATACAAGAGGGTTTAGGGGCAGGTAGTATAATTGTGATAGTAATAATGTGTGTGATCAGTGATGGACCAACAAATGCTGATCTGGAAAGCGCGACTAAAAACCCATCTGTGATTCCAAGCAATTTGCTGCGAAGGCAGTTTCTAGTGCTTTGAATGCGTGGCATGGCGCTAGAATGAGTCCGTGCATGGCTATGCATAAACTAGTGGCTTCAAATGTACAGCTTTTACCAAACGTTGTTTCCTACTATATTATCTGAATTGTCAATGTATATTTTTTCAAGGCTGTTTTTTGTTGCTGATCTAGATTACTCAGAGGCCAATTCAAATTGCTTGAGCAGATTTGGCTTGATATGAGCGCGCTTTTCTTCACCCCTAACTTCACCCCATTGGTTGAGGCGCTGCACCAAATGCATTTGTTCCATTTTTTATAACTTGCAAACAATCGGCCTCATTACACGGTAGGTGGTAAGGGTTTACTGGTACCCGTATTTTACCGGTACCGGTAAACCCTTACCGCCTTACTACGAGGTCCCTTTGCGGGTTGGTACATTAACGCCTGCTTTTAGCAGGCGTTAAAAAACGAACCCGCAAAGGGACCGGGGTGCTAATTACGGTACCGCAATTTGCGGTACCGTAATTAGCGCCTTCCCCATTCCCATAGAGCCCTATGGAGCAAAAATGGGAATGGGGGAGGGCAATGGAGGAAGGAGGAATTACCGCCTTCCCAACCTTTGAATAGGGCGGTAATTCCCCTTTCCTCCAAGGCGGTACCGGTATATTACCGGCATAAACCATGGCTCTAAAAGCGCCATGGTTTACCGCCTACCCTGTAATGAGGCCCAATGTTTTTTAGATACTAAGTAGGAAATGTATCTTTTCGAGCATGCATTGACATAATTCTCACACGTGCACACTTTGTCACATAGAATTCTTTCACGTGTTCGGGCCCAGCACATTGGTGAACGCTTTTTAGCCGAGCCCACTCTTTGATGTGGCGCCAGTGCAGGTGGGGCAGTGATCTGGACACTGGAGGAAGCACAGGAGGTTCGGGTGCTCCTGAACACTGAACGCTCATGGCTGCGCATCAATACAGGAGGAGGGCATGTTGCAACTGGGCCGCATGGAATGTCACTGCTGCACACTGACCATAGCATTAAAGCAAAGACAGAGATGGAGAGTCAAGTCTATTTATAGTGTGCTGGGTCGAGGGGCGTAGCCCGAGCTCATGGAGTGAAGGCGTGCTCTGGTGAGGATCCTGTCCAGATCCTCTAAGATCCTTGAAAAACTACGTACATTCATAATTTTCGTGTTCGGCAACTACCACCTGAGGGCGGAGGAAGCACTTCTCTGCATGGTGCGAAAAAAACTGGAGAAAATCGGAGATCGCTTCCCGTGAATCGGGGTTGTCGAAAGCGGGCCCCCAGGCGCACAAGATGGCGGTCTGATGCACGGCCTAGAGTGCTGTGGGGGAAGGGCGAGCAGGAAGCGGAACATCCATGAGGTCACCGAGCACAGACTGACTGACGACCCAGCACGGCTGTGCCGTGCCCCGGCTGCCCGCTGCAACACAGGAACACGCTGCAGGGAGGCGGTCCCTACACTTGTCGGCAATGGCGCTGCGAGATTGGTATGGTGGTGGAGACAGACACTCAGAGCCCCCCGGCGTCTCGAACGTGGGGCACACGGGGCAGGGGAAGGCAACCTACAATAAACCAGAGGTGAGTGGCTGGACTGTGAACTCTGCGAGCAGCTGTCTGCTAACAGAAGATCGGGATGTCGGCCCGTGCTGGAGACAACACTATCACCCACCGGCAGAGCTGGGACTGGCAGTGGGCTTTGAACACTGTGCCTGGAGTGTTCCCTGGACGCCTGAAGGCGCACCTGAACTGCAGGAGCCACCTGCGCCGAGAGCTTCAGGAACGGATTGCAGGGCTGAGCGGAGAGCAGTCATCTGGCTATTGGTAGCAGCCTGGAAGAGCAACGCAGCAACCTGGCATAGTGAGTACTTATCCCGGCCCACACTGCGGCCAATACTGCCTCGGCCCTCATCACTCTGGGCAGTAATAAGCAGGGATACGCTGGTAGATACCTGCACTATAGCAGAACCAGCATAAGACCCCAAGATGCACTGTCGAGGGGGGGACACTGCCCGCACTGCGGTCTGCTGTCCCCCAACATTGCGCAGGGGGGCAGTGACAGGGATGGCGATTGTCAGTGTATGGAATGGGCGCAGGAAGGGACCAGACCTGCACCGCACGCCCCATGCATAAGCAAGCTGGCAAATCCAGAAAGAGCCCTGGGATCAGCGGCATTTGAGCCACTGGCTGCGCCTCGGGGCCCCCAAGGAACCAATACGACCTGAATGCGCACCTACACTTGAACATGCGATCCCTACTGCCACATCTAGATGAAAAATCGACCAAGGAAGGCACCACATACGTGGAAAAGCTCCAG
This sequence comes from Ambystoma mexicanum, assembly GCF_040938575.1. NCBI lineage: Eukaryota > Metazoa > Chordata > Amphibia > Caudata > Ambystomatidae > Ambystoma > Ambystoma mexicanum. The sequence goes on along the minus strand of NC_090933.1, from coordinate 1,260,193,981 downwards.
CAGAACTAGGGGTGCTGCGGCTGGTGTAGAGCATTGCCAAGAAACATATAACACTGCCCGGCGAGCTCAAGTGAGGACAATTTAAGGACGGCACCTGGCTTAGCGCCCTGTCTGACCACTAAAAGGAGAACTCTAGCAAGCCTGTGGCGGGGTCCTGCGATACATAGCACTTGGCGAGTTGCTGTGGGTGCCCAACATCTGGCGCTGCCTGACCCCACTGCGTATGACATGCCTTCAACTAAAAAGAAGGATAACCACACAATAATGGAATCCTTCACAGCAACCAAACTGCGAGACCAGCCGCTGAGCGCCAATGAAACCCACGCAGAACATGCCAACCTAGAGGCACCCAACAAGGACAAACAAGTGCTAGAAGCTATTGCAGGTTTGCGTTCCTTCATTGACACTAAAATAGAGGCAGATGTGCAACTGATGCGCCAAAACATGCGCAACCTCATGGAGCGGGTAACTGCCACGGAAGAGTAACAAAAGGAAGCTAGGGACGCACTGAAGGATATCCAGGCCAGGGTGCAGGACCTAGAGAGGCGGAACAAAACACTAGAAGAAAGGGCTGAAGATGTGGAGGGGCGGTCTAGGCGCAACAACGTATGCCTCCTCAGAGTGCCTGAGGGGATGGAAGGATCCAACCCCACACATTTCGTGGAAACCCTGCTGCAACAGGAAATTTGTGCCAGTCGACTCTCACAGGGCTTATCAGTGGAGAGGGCACACAGATCTCTGCAAAAAGAAATACCACCGGATTACACCCCCGACTGCTGCTAGCTAGAATCCGGAACTTCCATGATAGAGAAATTATACTACGCTACTCACGAGAAGGCGGGGAGATTAGGAGGGATAATGCCAAAATCACCATATACCTGGACTATACACCAGTGGCCCAGAGAGCAAGAAACTCCTTTATCCCGATTAAGGCCAGACTCCGGCAGCTGAACCTCAAATATATGCTAATGTACCCGTCTAGGCTCAGAGTGCTATATAAAGGGAAAGCTGTTTTCCTGGAGACTCCAGCGGCAGCCACCATGGGGCTAGAACACAACAATATGGCGGAGGGCGTAGAAACAGTGACATAGCTGGAGCTGCGAGAACAGGGAGCCTGATGATCGGGGATTACGGCGCCCTACCAAACTGTGAACGGACCACCGTTAAGAACACAGGAATTACCTGTAATAAAGAACAGCTAACAAGATGGATAGGAAGTGCCCCTGGGCGCTTGGCCTGAGTCAACAGGAACATCCCCCGTGAAAGGACTAGTGTCAGCCTGTTGCTGACCGGACACGACCCGCACAAGAAGACCCGGATGTGCCAAGAAGGTGCGGGGGCACTGAGCGTTGCCAATACAGAGTGGCTGCTGGGTGCAACTAAACAATGGCAGCTGAAATTAAAGTACTGACGTGGAATGTGAGAGGTATGGGCACTTAGATATGCAGAAATAGAATTAAATCCTTCCTTAGAAGGAAAAAGATCTCCATTGCACTACTGCAGGAAACCCATCTCACTATGGAAGGTAACGACAAAGTAGTGGAGTATTGGGGGGGGACAGGGTCATGGAGCAGGTTACTCAAAATACACACAAGGGGCCTCATTACGACCCTGGCGGTAAGTACCGAACATTACCGCCATGGCGTAATCAACGTTTACGCCGTGGGTCGATGGCGTAAAGTGCGGCATATTCCGACCCATCGGGCACGTGCATTACGCCATGGCGTTAATGTAAAGTACGGCATGGCGTAAATGGGCCAGAAAAGGCCCTTACCACCATCGCACGCCGCACAAGGAGCACTACCGCCACACACACCATAGCGGCGACCGCAGTTAGCGGTCACCGTAATTAGCGGTCACCGTAAATAGGCGGAACCGGAAATAGCGTCATCGCGGCGGAACGGGAAACTGCACGACGGCCATCTTGAAAAACACAATCCATTGCCATCCTCCACAACCATACCTGATCCAACCCTGACACCTATCCACACCCATCACCCACCCAATTAGCCAAGTAAAAATGCCCAAAGTTGTCAAAAAAGCATGTGACCGGCAGCGCCAAGACCGTTTCTCAAAGGAGGAACTAACCATGCTCGCAGAGACCCTGCAAGAAAATGCTGCAGCTGTATTCTCCGCGCAGATGACAAGGCCGGCAATAGTAAAAAAAAAGGCCATATGGGCCCTAGTGGCACAGCGTGTGAGTGCAGTGGGGGCCGTACAGCAGTGCAGAAAGCGCTGGGACGACTTGAGGCTCCGTGTCCGAAGCATCCTCTCAGCTAACCGCAACCTAGCCACGTCAACTGGGGGTGGATCCGATTCGCCCATTAAGCTGCAAGCATGGGAGGAAATATGTGCATCCACCATCGGGATGGAGAGCATCCAAGGTGTCGGAGGGATGGAGAGAGGAGCGCCGACCTCAGGAGATGCAGGTAGGTGGCCAGAGCAAGCCATGCAAAACTCAACAAAGTCCTATCATGTGAAGTACCATGTAGCCCCATAGCGAATATGCAACACATCGGCAGGTGAATGTCCACAGACACATCCAGACTCCACCCTGTACACATGCAGCATGCACACCCTAACTGCTGGCACACACATACCACCATGCTACCTCCACACAAAAGGCACAAAACCTGTATGCCCCTGCCTGAAATGTGCTGCATGTACCCACTGTATAGATGTCATCCCTCACAATGCACGGCCAATGTCCGCGGACCCATCAATAACACTTTCCCTCCTTTGCTCCACCACAGGATCTGACACAGACCTCCAGGAAGAGGACAACACTGCATCCACATCCACCAAGAGGGCCAGGCCACAGGCATCCACCTCAGCCATCCGAAAGGAAACACACCACCAGCCGCAAACCCTGCCTGGGGAAGAGGACAGGCAAATGCCAGCCCCCACAACAGCAGACACAGACCCAGCAGCAGCACCGCACATGTCACTAGTCGTGCCCACTGAAGGGACAGGCTCTGCTGCAAGCAGCACCCTGGGTGAAATCGCTGCCATAGCGGCAACCTCCGACAGTGAGGCAGGCAGCATCGAGCTCATCGATGAGGAAATGCCCACTGCCCAGCCACATTCCCCCTGCATATCCCTAAGCCCCCTGCAGGCGGATGCCACACAGGGGCAGTCGGAGGCCGAGGATTGGCCAGCCACCCCATCCCCCCAGCCTGAGGTGAGCAGCCCAATGGACATGCAAATGCCACTGGGCATGGCCCAGCGGAACCAGCAGACACTTGAGGATATGGTTACCCGCCAGCAGCAGCTATCCGCCCTCCTCAACGAACATGTTGCACAGTGTGGGGTGCCAAGGGATGGCATGGAGAGTTTGGCAGACCGAGTCACAGCTGCCATAGAGTCCTCCACAAAGGACATATGCACGGAACTCGCGGTTGTGCGCAATGTCCTCACAGAACTTGTCCAGACCATCAGGAACATGCGTCCAGATGTGCAGGCCGGACCGTCCTCATCAGCCAGCTCGGCACAGAGCAGCCCCATCCGCAGATCAGGGCGCAATCTACGCAGCACGGGCAGGGGTGCCCCGGGGAGGGGATTCACATTAGTGGCTTGACAGTCGAGCAGGACTACTGCACACCCTGCTGCACAGACACTACCGCACCTTCCTAGGGATTCCAGGGTGGAAAGGGAAGAGGGGGTGTGTTGGGGTGTTCAGGGGGGAGGGGGTGTGTTGGGGTGTTCAGGGGGGAGGGGGTGTGTTGGGGTGTTCAGGGTGGAGGGGGGAGGGGGTGTGTTGGGGTGTTCAGGGGGGAGGGGGTGTGTTGGGGTGTTCAGGGGGAGGGGGGAGAGGGTGTGTTGGGGTGTTCAGGGGGGAGGGGGGAGGGGGTGTGTTGGGGTGTTCAGGGGGGAGGGGGGAGGGGTGTGTTGGGGTGTTCAGGGGGGAGGGGGTGTGTCACGACGTTTCATTGTTTGAATACACTTTTTTCTTTCCCAAAATGAAATGTGTGGACATTTTCATTGCATATGTGTGCTTTATTGGTGTACAGTCCACAGTGTGCATGTCCCAGAGACACACAGTGCCCCAAGTGCAGTCTCCATGTGATTCACACCAGCCGTGTGTGCTAGAAGCAGTGGTCGATGATACTTTGGCGCATTGCACGCCCCTCCTGTGCGTCGCCTCCTCCATGGGGTGCTGCCCCATCTGCACCCTCCTCATCCTCATCGTCAGGTGGTTGCAGTCCTGCGTCAGGGGGCAGGGGCACATTCCGTCTGACGCACATATTGTGTAGCATGACACATGCCATGACGATCTTTGCCACCTTCTCATGGTGGTACAGGAGTGCCCCACCAGACCTGCTGAGGCTTCGGAACCGTGCCTTCAATAGGCCGAATGTTTGCTCTATGACCACACGAGTACGTGTATGTGCACGGTTGAAGTCCTCCTCGTGCTGGTTCTGCGGGTTCCGGACTGGTATAAGGAGCCACCTCTTCAGGGGATAGCCTGCATCACCTGTATGTAGGCGAGAATGTATGTGTCAGTCATGTCGTCTGATCAAGAACATGATGTGCCACCATGGCCTGCATCCAACTGTTACTTCGGCTCACTTCTACATGCACTAATTGATTCACACAATGCAACCAGTATATGCTCATGGCTCCCATGGCCTGTTTTGCATGCCATCACCCAATGTATGCAGAGGGGTTGAGTGCATTGTGAGTGCCCATCCTCTGTCTCCGTTCTCTGTGTTGCTCACAGCCAGGTGGAGTATGCATCATTCCCCCCCCCTTCAGCCAGGTGGAGTATGCATCATTCCCCCCCCCCCTTCAGCCAGGTGGAGTATGCATCATTCCCCCCCCCCCTTCAGCCAGCTGGAGTATGCATCGGTACGTCATTCACCTGCCCACTTCCATGACATTGGACTCACCGAGTAGCCAGGATCTTGGGCCTGCATGTCGCTCCATGTAGCGTGGTATTGTGGAGTTCCTCAGGACCATAGAATCATGGGTTGATCCGGGGAATCGGGCACAACAATGTGTGATGATCTTGTTGGAGTCACAGACCATTTGCACGTTGATTGAATGGAACTGTTTCCGGTTGCGGTACGGTACCTCCATGGCACGTGGAACCACCAATTCCACATGGGTGCAGTCGATGGCACCAATGCAACCGGGTATGCCGGCTAGTGCATGGAAACCCACTTTGGTGTTTGCAATTTCCTGGGCAGTCCGTGGTAATGAGATGTGGTCGTCTGTGTGCTTGAGGAGGGCATCGAGCACTTGGATGAGTGTTCGTGAGAATAATGGTTGTGAAATGCCATGCAAGTGCCCCACTGTGTGCTGGTAGGTGCCTGTGGCCAGGAAGTGGAGTACAGACACTACCTTCAGTAGGGGTGGGATGGCGGTTGGAGTTTCTATCATGCTGACGATGTCGTTGTGTATCATGTGTACGATGGCGGTGATGGTGTCCCGGTCCATACGGTACAGGGTGTGGATCTGCTCAGCAGTGAGGTTGAATGGATTGGCTCTGATGCGTGGGATTGGGGGCTGCCTGCGTGGTGGCACTGGCTGTGCTGGTGGGGCTTGCTGGGCCTGCCTTGCCCTCCTTCTCCTCCTGCGTCTCCTCTGTGCAGCCTGTTGTTGTTGTTGTTGTTGTTGTAGTAGCACTTGCATTGCTATCAGGTTCTCCAGCCCCAACATTGCTAGTCGTATTGGTATCATTGTGGAGTGTGACTGGGTGTGGGAAGGGGTGGGGTGTGCTCTTTTTGTACTTCCTGAGTCTGTATTGCCTTCACCTGTGCTGTTTCTGTGCACCTGTGGCAGCTGCATTCACTTTACATGGCCCTTTACGGTTGGTTCGCGATGGCGTACTTAGCACCATGGCGGTAAGGTACTTAACGGGCTGGGTGATGGCGTTAGGTGCATGTCCGCTTGGGTCAGCATTTGCGTACCTTTCCGCCATGGCGCTAAGTACGGTGTGGCCGGGCGCGTGCGCGCACCCTTAGCGCAGTTAGAGGTAGCGTTAACTACGATGCCGCTAATGGCATCGTAGTTAACGGTCACGGGTCATGATCGGACCTGGCGGAAAACGATGGCGGTAACCATTTACCGCCATCGTTTTTCAGTTAGCGCCAGGGTCGTAATGAGGCCCAAGGTGTGTACACGTGGTTCAGTGACACAGTGCCATTCCAATTACTAGCGAAGGAGGCAGACCCCGAAGAGAGATACTTGATACTAAGAGATAACATAGAGCAGCTAGAGGTTTGTATAGTCAACTCCTACCTGCCCAACTGTGGCACCTCTGCCTACCTATCCAAACTGAGTGCTAAACTGGCTCCCTACATGGACTGTCTATTCATCTGGGGATAGGGGGACTTCAACTGTGTCCGGCATCTCTCCCTTGATAGATCTAGCCCCTCGCCACAGGGAACGAAGGCGGCCCAGTCATCACTCAACAAGGTGTTGGGAAATCTAGATTTGGCAGACGTATGGAGGGAACAAAATCCGGGGAACAGGGAGTACTCTTACTATTCGTCCCCACACGGGCTGTATACCATAATTGATTACCTACTAATAGATAGACCACACTTATCCCATGTGGTACCAGCTCTATACCTTGTTAGGATGATATCAGATCACTCACCATTAATGATAGAATGGAGGATGCACGGTCCTCGACCACCAATGTGGCGCATGTCGACAGATGCATTGGCCGATGGTGCATTCAAGGAAGACCTTCGGAGCTGGGAGATGATCTGGGAGGCACTGAAAGTTGTGATTAGGGGAGAGGTTATCGCAAGTGCTGGGGGTATTAGAAGGTCACTGAGGAGCTAACTGGAGGTGGGTGAGGGGAAGATCAGACTAATGGTGGCCTCCCCCCACAAAAGTAGGGAGGAAGATTTGGAGTTGGCGGTGGTGAGAACGAGTGTCAGGAAGCCTGGGTGAGACTAGTAAAATTTGATATCATTGCAAAGTCCACTAGGGCTCACTCAGAGGGGGACAAACCCAGTAGGTTGCTGTCATGGCTGTGCAAACAGGAAAATCCTAGATACCCAATAACCAAACTAAAAAACGAAACTGGCTCAGTGTGCAAAACACAGGCATCAATCAACAATGCCTTCAAGAGGTTTTACTCCAAGTTGTACAGTCATGACGAGCTCATAATCAAAGAGGAAATCCTAGATACGCTAGATGAGATAGACTTACCTACACTAGACAATGCCCAGAGGGAGCTGCGGAATGGGGAGTTAACGGAGGAAGACATTAGAGACGCAATCAAATCGCTGGCTACCTGCAAGACCCCGGGAAGCGATGGGTTACACCCTGAGTTCTATAAAGCGTACTCCCCCGAGTTAACCCCGATCATGAATAAGGTCTTCCAAGAGGCATATGAAACCAAAGTGTTGCCACGAAGCATGAGGGAGACACTGGCAGGGGAAACCTGCAAACGAACGCGGCTCATACAGACCATTAGCAATGTTAAATTATGACATTAAAATTCTGATGACTATCTTGGCCAAACGGTTGTCAAAAGTTATTGGGACCATAGAAAATGGGGATCAGACTGGCGTCATACCAGGCAGAAACACAGCGATAAACCTACGCAGGTTGCAACACATTATTGCTCAGACCACGGATGTACCGGAACAATGTGCTGTTGTATCTCTAGATGCTATAAAGGCGTTTGATTCCATATATTGGGAATGGTTGCTAGCTGTCTTGAATGAGTTTGGGCTGGGTGATTACTTTATTGGCTGGGTTAAGATACTATATGAAGCACCAGTGGCGAGGGTAAAAACAGGTAGGACAGTGTCAGCGCCATGGGATATCGAGAGGGGAACCAGACAGAGCTTCCCTCTATCCCCAATGCGCTACATCCTGGGGTTGGAGCCCATAGCAATATTCCTCAGAAAACAATTCCTAGATGCGAGTATCGAGGTGGGCCGAGGACACCACATACTGTCCCTGTATGCGGATGATGTACTGTTATATTTGAGGGACCCCCACCTCAATGTACCAACAATTCTAGATGTGCTGGGGAACTATGCGAGGGTGTCAGGGATCTCTTTAGCAGGGAAAAGTCTTGCGTATTTCCACTAGACACGCTGGCTAAAAAACCGGAGGGGGACCTCCCGGAAGTTGGGATTAAATGGCGGCTGCAATCGTTCAGGTACCTGGGTGTGAATATCTGGCACAAGCCTGAGTTCACACATGCAGGGAACACTGTATTGACGATACAAGGGCTCAGGAAGTCCATGAGGTTCTGGTCCAAGCTCCCGCTGTCAGTAATGGGTAGGGTTGCCATCGTTAAGATGATAGTTCAGCCGCGGTTCCTATACTTTTTCCAAAATGTTCATTACTATATCCCGGCTTCATTCTTTAGGATCCTAGACAAATTGCTACAAGAATTGCTCTGGGGTCCCGCCAGACACAGGCTGGCACTGACAATGCTTACACTGCCATAAAAGGAGGGTGGGGTCCAGCTGCCAGACCTTCAGAGGTACTACCTGGCAGCGCAATTTAGCTATGTGGCCAAATGGCTCGAGGATGAGGCCAACTCGGAAACAAAGCTGATAAAGCAACTAGTGGCGCCAGCACACCTAAAGGAGATACTGGGCCTCATTCCGACCCAGGCGGTAAGGGGTTTACGGCAGCGTAAACAGCGCCAACCCTTACCGCCTGATTCCGAGGTCCCTTAGCACCATGGAGGATTTAACACCTGCTTTTAGCAGGTGTTAAAATCCATGGCGCTAAGGGACCTTGTTGTTAATTACGCCACCGTAATTTACGGTGGCGTAATTAACGCCTTCCCCACTCCCATTATGACCTATGGGGCAAAAATGGGAATGGGGAAGGGTAAATGGGGATTGGGGACTTACCGCCCTGCCAACCTCGGAATGGGGCGGTAAGTCCGCCAACCACCATGGCGTAAACGTAGTTTACGCCATGGTGGTAAAGGTACGACCCAGGCGGTAACTTACCGCCTGGGTCGGAATGAGGCCCACTGTGTGTCTCAAGGAAATGCATGAACAACACCCCGATGGTGGTACAGCTGGGCAGGAGAGTTTGGGATAGAGCCCTGAAATGAACGGGATGCGAGCACCCCTGATCATGGCCGCAATTTGCATAAACAGGGTTGACCTAGCCACGGTGAGACAATGGGAGGGATATGGCGTTTACACGCGGGGGACACATATCAAAATGGCCTCTTCAGAGAGTTCGAGTCCATGAGCGAGAGGGAAGGACTCCCCATCGGGCAGTTCTTGTGGTACCAAAGAATCAGGAGGGTAGCCAGGAAATGCTGGAAGGAGTGGCCCAAGGAACCGGAGGCCGATCCACTACTAGCACTGTTCCATAATCTGGGGGACTGGTGGAAACCTGTCTCCAGGCTCTACACTCTACTGACCGATAGATCCAACCCTAAAAGTAGTAAGCTCAAACTTTGGTGGAAGACTTGGGGTCTGACATCACGGAGAGGGAGTGGGAGAGGATCCTAGCGCACCCCCGGGAAGTGTCCAGAAATTCCCGGTTCAGGTTAATCCAGCTAAATGTCTTGTATAGGACTTATATGACCCCGAGCAGAATGGCCAAGTTCAACAACAGTATGACTTCATGCTGCCCCTGGTGTGGATCGGAAGGCGCAGGGATGATGCACATGTTTTGGGCGTGCCCGAGAGTTCGCGGTTTTGGGGCAAAATAGAGCAAGCTTGCAGAAAGGCTGGGGTGATTGGATATCAGTGGTCACCCAAAGAGTGCCTCCTGGGAGCATACCAGAGGATCAGCAAACTTAGGCACGTAATCAAATTCATGGATATGTGGTGTGTGCTGGCTAAAAGGGCTATTGCGATGGCATGGAAAAAGGCCGGGGCCCCGCAATACTTCAAATGGATCAAAGAACTGGAACACTGGCCTACCGTAGAGACGAGGTTATGAGGCCAGGGGGTGGCTACAGCTGGAGAAGAAGTGGGAGCAGCATTTGAAGCCTGGAAGGCACTGATCTGGGACATGTACCACCCGTCAGATGATAAACCCCCATGAGCTGATTGCCCCGAACCCTAAATGATTATGGAATATTGCAGGTCAGCCACTTGACAGAGAACCCTTGGGGTGACCCCCCTACTCCCGGCAGGGGAAAAAACCGCGCCCTGTGAGGAGAATCCCCCACGAGGAGAATGCTGCACTCTAATTATGAGACCTTGGTTTCGTTTGTTTGGTTTATTTGTATGTTTAAAGTTAAATGTTGATTTTGTAAAATACGTGCGCTTCTGAATCAGCGGCAATGCAATGAGATGCAAATGGTGTATGTATGTTTCAAATGCCAATAAAAACATTTTAAAATAAAATAAATAGTGTGTGGGGTCTACAAGTGGGCTTGTAGAAGGCTTGGTGATGTATCCTGCCTCCTGCAGGATCTACCCTGAGCCAGTAATAACAAGGAGCAGGAACCAGGCTGACTCAGGTATGTAGAAAGTAGAAACACGCTTTATTGTCTTAGTTACAGGTTCAGTATAGAAGTTAGGAGAGAGAGATCATTAGTAGCTTCTTCCCTGGTTCCCTGCCCAGCTCCAAGTCCCTAACCGTCTCCCTTGGAATCCCCAGGTGCCCCAACACTCCAAGCTCCACTAGCATTCCATCACAGCTCTTACACTGACTCAGACCCCACTCATACATATGCAGGATATAACACATCCCCCCCTTTTCCAATCAAAAGAAAACGCACAAGCTCTCAACCATGCTAGGACTAGCAACCACAAAATTACTATTGCTCCTTCCACCCTGGCCTGCCACACCAAGGTCTTGGTGCCGCCACCACCAAGCACAAACCTTGCCACATGGACAAACAAAACAAAACTACAGACATCGACCCTCCTAAACTAAACACCTTCCGCCAAGACTGCCACTCTTGGCCTCAAGTCTGCCACACTTGAGCACAACCCAAAACGCCCCAAAAATAGGCTAACTACCTTGCCAAAACTGTATAGCCACGAATCTTGTAAACTTACACAGGGCCATCACAATAGTCCTAAACATGCCAACAAAGATCCCATGCACTCTAACAATATCCCAACAACCATGCCTCATCCTCCTCTCCTAAGGAAAACATGAAAAAGGAATGAAAAACCTAGGAAAGAGACATACAACACAAAGATCACGGAAAACACAACCACAAAAGGAAGAATTTGTGGCTTAAAAATTGCATAGCACAAGCTATGAAAATTGTTAACCTGCAATTACTACCAGATGACAAAATTAGTAATGCGTTGCACAATCACGTTTGCAAAAACCAAAAATTCAGATGTAAACATTTTGACACTACCAGATGAAAAGAAACCAGTAGTGTAGTGCAATTTCAAAATTTTGCAAAACCCAAAAGCTCCGACACACCACTGGGATGAAAAATCAAATGGTGTGACCTGAAAACTCTGGAAATATATTGAAAAAATGTAATTCAAACTGAAATTAAATTCAGTAACCCATGCCAGTGTACAGTCCACAACTTCAATACTACATAAATACTGGCTAAACACTGTGTGCCCTCCACTACTATTAAATACCACTTGTAAACTGGCGTGCAAAAAAAACAACAAATATCCTCCTCCCACATGCACCGCCTGGCATCACAGAACTAACTAGGGAAAACCCTAAACTCAACAAAAGGAAGCATCTTGCCGTGCGGTTACCTACAACGCAGACAAACTAGTGTAGCCCCGAATATGTAAACATACACTACTAGAGAAAAAAAAAATTCTCCTTTCCCTTCCTTTTCCAAACGCACCACTGCGTTGTAAATCCACAAAACAACTCCGAAGAGGGCCCATGCCCTTAGGTCAACTTCACTGGTACACCCTACTGTGTCCAACCTCCTCAAAACAAAACTTGGGGTTCCTTCTGAAGGTTTTTATACTACTGTTAATACACCTGGCCAGGGTGCATAAGCCTAACCCCATTGCATGCATGCAACTCCCAATATTTTGTAGTCCAATATTGCGCAATCACTCCACTACAAACGTGCATATTCACGCACATCAACATCTACAACAAAGTAAGTCCAAACACATGCAACTCTTCGCACCGACTTACATCACATACCACTTACACTTAACTGCCATAAAAAGGCACTATAATTGCAGAACCTGCTGCCTCCAGTGCGCACACTTGCGTCACATACTCCCACACAATTACACTAAATGTTGCTAACAAGTGTAATCCCCAAAACGCTGTCCACAACATACAGACATTAAACGGAAACAAGCAAAAATCTCTAACATCTGAATTAAAATGTGCTGCACGACCAGCGATGGTGGTGATCAGTCACCATGCCGGGGCATCCTTGAAATCACCAAAAACCTCCCGAGTGATTTCCACAAACTCCTAATTGAAAATATAAACACACTTTCCATTTAACTTCATTGAAGACATGTCTATAGCATTTAAAAACAAGACATAGTGAACATTCCGCCTCCTAAAACTCCATTTACATCTCCAAACGTCATTAATGTAAACATCATGTAAAAATACTTTTCTGATTCCTTGTTTTGTTAAACCCATGGAAAATAACTATCACACGATCTTGGAACATTATCATGCACTCATAGAACAACACTTCCTGAACACAATTTTCTTCAAAACATTTTGGTAAGCTATGTTAAAAAAAACACATTGCATTTCTTAATGTCGTGTTCCATGCCAGTGTGTTGAAGAAACAATGATAATTTTATAAACACATTATATTCCCGAAATGTTCCAGCTTCATGCGGCTGCCGCTTCTCAAAATGTTACAGTTCCGCCTTTAACAAAACTGTATCTCCGTTTGCATTAAAACTCCCAAAATTAACCAGAATTCCTGAACCACTGCACTGCCTTATACAAATGTTCTCTTCGGTCTAACCAAACGACCTTAATTGCTCGCAGACACGCGAAATTCCCAAATGTCTTCTGCTACTCATAAATCACTCCATGTACAGCAGGCAGTTAAAACAACTTTCCGTTCCGAACGACCGGAACATGAATCACTAGAAACGTTCACAGTACCTGATTTCCACGTGTCTCCATAAAATAAAATACATTGCTGTCAAGCCGTCATCACGTTCTTTAGATAAAATCTGTTGCTACCTCCAAACCGGAAAGAAGATGTTCGATTTCGTCGCACACTGCATAACGTTTCGGCTGATTTACATTCTCCTCCAAGATTCCCTGAAGCACGATGACACGCTTCCTCACATCTCTTCCGTGAAAGATTAATCTGCAGCTGCCAGTGTAATTTATTCACTCCAACGTTCCGTAGTGCTCTTGAATATCCGCAAACGTCATCACGTTTGTACACGCACAGACGTCCTTTCCTCTATATTCCTCTGCAGGCTCCGGAGCTCCGAGGAAATAATGGTGAGGGGCTGCCTGCATGCGTTCCAGCTCAACGGCAGAGCTGGAACGCAGGGGTTCAACTGGGCGCGCGCCACCCAGGACCCCATACGACCCTCCAGGACTTACGAAAATGTGTACCACAACATTTTTTTTTTTTCAGCAGAATCTCTTTTGCTCCGGACCCTTTCTCCAGCAAAAGCGCAACGGCGCTCAGGCTCCAGAAGATGACAGCTGCTTACTGGTGGCACCTTCCTTCTCCCTGCCACACGGTCTCCTTCCAGCAAGGGCCCAATACTCCTCCAGCTGCTCCATGACTGACCACAGGCTTTTCCTCTAGCCTGACTGGTGCCTCCAACGAAATAGTCAGTCATCTCCATAGACAGTGCCAACTCCACATTCACTTCTAACAGCTCACCGACTTCAGAGCTGCTTGGCGCAGGCAAATTGGGCATCTCTCTCCCTCCAACCTTCACTCCAATGCTCGCCTCTTTAAATCCTCGTCGCCAAATGATGTATCCTGCCTCCTGCAGGATCTACCCTGAGCCAGTAATAACAAGGAGCAGGAACCAGGCTGACTCAGGTATGTAGAAAGTAGAAACACGCTTTATTGTCTTAGTTACAGGTTCAGTATAGAAGTTAGGAGAGAGAGATCATTAGTAGCTTCTTCCCTGGTTCCCTGCCCAGCTCCAAGTCCCTAACCGTCTCCCTTGGAATCCCCAGGTGCCCCAACACTCCAAGCTCCACTAGCATTCCATCACAGCTCTTACACTGACTCAGACCCCACTCATACATATGCAGGATATAACACATGGCTTGGTGGACCTTATATACCATTGAATAAAACGCAGCTCGGTAGATATTCCTCCATTTGAGAAGCAGAGTTCAGTGTTGACTCATTAGACATAACCCATGCACTGTCTCATCACAGTTTTGCTGGTATAGATGCCACCAAAATAGTAACACAGTTTCCACCACTTGGAATGCCGGAATTACCGGCATATTTCAAATGGCAGAAATGCCATTAAATCCTCATTCCATGAAGTCGCGGCATTGCCGAAATTACTGGTGCTGGTGATTCCTGCATTTTTGTGCCAGTGGGGCAAGATTTGTAAATCAGTGCCCCCACCGGCAAACTTGTGATTTGTTGGTGCAGTAAAAATGCTGGTGCCAAATTACTGGCAGTGTTGCTGGCACATTTACTGCACCAGCACAACTGCAATTCGGTCCTCATTTTACTTTTGCCGGTGCAGTAAAAGAGCCGGAATTTACCAGCAATTTTACCAGCACTTTTACCGCACTGGAAAAACTGTAATGGGGCCCAATGGGGGTAATTACGAGGTGGGCGGTATCCTGGCAGTAAATGCGCTGGAATACCACCCAACACAATTATCGTTATAGCCACTTGGTCTGGCGGTATTACTGCCGGATTACAAGTGGTGGCAGCATTGTAAATCCCCATTTTTATGGAGTAAATGGGGCCTTTTTGGCACAATTATTATGGAGGTAATTCTACTGCGGTAATTGCACCAATAATTTGCAGAAAGTAGGCAGATTTATCTCCGGCTCAGAGCCGGCAGTGAATCCTCCAACTCATAGTTGGGCAGTACAGTAATGCAGAGGTAACGGTATTGCCGTCCCATTTTTACCGCACCGCCCAACTTGTGCTGAGGCCCGACCATGTCTACTACTTTCTCTACTACCGCTGCCTTTTAAGATGTACTTTACAGGTGGGTTTGCATTTTAAAGCCACCTCAATATTGGTGATGTTTGGTCTGCATGACGCACATAGTGTTTGCGGATGGGGCGTGGTAATGGAGGAGAGGGAAAACGAGAGACCTAGAAAACTAGAGAGTACTGCACAAGTGGAGGGGTCCCTGCCCCACCCGCCTGTAAATCCAACCTCTTATAAAATGACCACTGGGCAGCCGGTCACTTTGTCTTGAGAGACAGAGCCTCGTTCTGAAAAGGGCGCCCCCTGTCAATAGGGGATATACACATTTGCCCCAAAGACAGAGGGACAACGCCTGGGTTCACAGGCGAGACGTGTAGCAACAGGTACGCAAAGTCCTCAAGGTGCATGTTTACACAAAAAGCAACATTCAGGCAGTGGTGTGATTACTATGATTATTATTAAGGTATTTATTGAGTGCGGACCTAGCTTCGGGAAGCAACAGTGAGTGAATTCCTCAGCATAGCCATTTGCACAATAAATCGACATTCTTGCAGGGGTGGTATGAATTAAAGCAAGTGCATGCTATTTCCAAATAGGCGTGTCATTTACCTGTGGGAAGTCAGGCGTGGTGCAGGTGAGTACGCAGAGCAGAGCAAATGTGAGACTCTTTCTGCAGTACTGCACCTCTGTACAGCAGTTACTATACACCGTTTATAGCAATCAACTAAACAGTACTGAGCCCCTGTACAGCAGTTATTATACACCGATGCTTCTTGCTACCCTTTCATAGGGGATAGGGATAAACTAAACAGTACTGAGCCCCTGTACAGCAGTTATTATACACCGGTGATTGTTGCTACACTTTCATAGGGGATAGGGATGAACTAAACAGTACTGAGCCCCTGTACAGCAGTTATTATACACCGGTGATTGTTGCTACACTTTCATAGGGGCTAGGGATGAACTAAACAGTACTGAGCCCCTGTACAGCAGTTATTATACACCGGTGATTGTTGCTACACTTTCATAGGGGATAGGGATGAACTAAACAGTACTGAGCCCCTGTACAGCAGTTATTATACACCGGTGATTGTTGCTACACTTTCATAGGAGCTAGGAATGAACTAAACAGCACTGCCCCCTGTACAGCAGCCATTATATACCACTGCTTGCTACCCTTTCATAGAGACTAGTAATAAACTAAACAGTGCTGCGACTCCGTACAGCAGTTATTATTCACTGCTGTTTCTTGCTACCCTTTCATAGGGGCTAGGAATGACTTAAACAGTATGTGCCCATGTACAGCAGTTATACATCGCTGCTTCTTGCTAGCCTTTCATAGGGGCTAGGAATTAATTAAACAGTACTGTGCCCCTGTACAGCAGTTATTATACACCAATGCTTCTTGCTACCCTTTCATAGGGGATAGGGATGAACTAAACAGTACTGAGCCCCTGTACAGCAGTTATTATACACCGGTGATTGTTGCTACACTTTCATAGGGGCTAGGAATGAACTAAACAGTACTGAGCCCCTGTACAGCAGTTATTATACACCAGTGATTGTTGCTACACTTTCATAGGGGCTAGGGATGAACTAAACAGTACTGAGCCCCTGTACAGCAGTTATTATACACCGGTGATTGTTGCTACACTTTCATAGGGGCTAGGGATGAACTAAACAGTACTGAGCCCCTGTACAGCAGTTATTATACACCGGTGATTGTTGCTACACTTTCATAGGGGCTAGGGATGAACTAAACAGCACTGCCCCCCTGTACAGCAGCCATTATATACCACTGCTTGCTACCCTTTCATAGAGACTAGTAATAAACTAAACAGTGCTGCGACTCCGTACAGCAGTTATTATTCACTGCTGTTTCTTGCTACTCTTTCATAGGGGCTAGGAATGACTTAAACAGTATGTGCCCATGTACAGCAGTTATACATCGCTGCTTCTTGCTAGCCTTTCATAGGGGCTAGGAATTAATTAAACAGTACTGTGCCCCTGTACAGCAGTTATTATACACCAATGCTTCTTGCTACCCTTTCATAGGGGATAGGGATGAACTAAACAGTACTGAGCCCCTGTACAGCAGTTATTATACACCGGTGATTGTTGCTACACTTTCATAGGGGCTAGGAATGAACTAAACAGTACTGAGCCCCTGTACAGCAGCCATTATATACCACTGCTTGCTACCCTTTCATAGAGACTAGTAATAAACTAAACAGTGCTGCGACTCCGTACAGCAGTTATTATTCACTGCTGTTTCTTGCTACCCTTTCATAGGGGCTAGGAATGACTTAAACAGTATGTGCCCATGTACAGCAGTTATACATCGCTGCTTCTTGCTAGCCTTTCATAGGGGCTAGGAATTAATTAAACAGTACTGTGCCCCTGTACAGCAGTTATTATACACCAATGCTTCTTGCTACCCTTTCATAGGGGATAGGGATGAACTAAACAGTACTGAGCCCCTGTACAGCAGTTATTATACACCGCTGATTGTTGCTACACTTTCAGAGGGGCTAGGAATGAACTAAACAGCACTGGCCCCCTGTGCAGCAGCCATTATATACCACTGCTTGCTACCCTTTCATAGAGACTAGAAATAAACTAAACAGTGCTGCGCCTCCGTACAGCAGTTATTGTTCACTGCGGTTTCTTGCTACCCTTTCATAGGGGCTAGGAATGAACTAAACAGTGCTGCGCCCCTGCACAGCAGTTATTATACACCACTGATTCTTGCTACCCTTTCATAGGCGCTAGGAATGAACTAAACAGTAATGAGCGCCTGCACAGCAGTTACTATAAACAGCTTCTTGCTACACTTTCATAGGGGCTATGAATGAACTAAACACTACTGTGCCCCTGTACAGCTATTATAATACACTGCTGCTTCTTGCTACCCTTTGATGGGGGCTAGGAACGAACTAAATAGTACTGAGCCTCTGCACAGCAGTTACTATACACAGTTTCTTGCTACCCTTTCATAGGGGCTAGGAATGAACTAAACAGTACTGCACCCCTGTACAGCAATTACTATACACAACCGATTTCTACCCTTTCATAGGGGCTAGGAATTAACGAAATAGTACTGAGCCCCCGCACATCAGTTACTATGCACAGCTTCTTGCTACCCTTTCATAGGAGCTAGGAATTACCTAAACAGCACTGCGCCCCTGTACAGCAATTACTATACATAGCTTCTTGCTACCCTTTCATAGGGGGTAGGAATGAAGTAAATAGTACTGAGCCTCTGCACAGCAGTCACTATACACAGCTTCTTGATACCCTTTAATTGTGGCTAGGAATGAACTAAACAGTACTGACCCCTGTACAGCAGTTATTATACACCGCTGCTTCTTGCTACCCTTTCATAAGGGGCTAAGAATGAACCAAACAGCTGACGTGAAGATCTCAAGGAGGAAGCATTAAAGGCCAGTCCAGGTGATATTGCCCTCAAAGTACAGGGCACCACATTCCGGTGTGAAGAACAAGAAGCTTTCTCCGGGGACATACCCAATAACTATGTGAGTGTGCCATGTAGAAAGTAATTCACTTCCCAATTCGAATATTTTTTTTAGACGAGAAATATATATTTTGACTGTAAAAACAAATCTTTTTATAATCCATACTTGGCACCTAATGTAAATTCATGCAAATTAAAAGATGCATTTGCACATTAAAGGTCCTTCTCTAGCTGGCAGTAATAACATTAGAGCGCCATCTTGTGGTGCTTCCCTACTGGTACCACTGATGCAAGCCTATCCATGGATCTGTGCAGGTGAACGCAGGGGGCAGGCTCCTAGCTGCCCATCGTTTCCTACTTTTATTGTATTTACCTGTTTTTAGGGAGTAAAAGTAGCATGATTTCTTCCTCTTTTCTAGACAGTGGGGCACATTTCCAGATTTGGGGCCAGTCGGATGCCCTCGCATCAGAACCCACCCTGTGCAAAACATAATAATTTAATAATAATTTAGCATTTATATAGTGCTACAAACCCTCAGGCATCTGAGCGCTGCTTATTATTACCCACGGTGTGTGGTGCTCATTAATCTTCTTAATGGCATGGCTGCCTCCAAACTCGTAATGAGGCCCTGTGTGTTTCACCTTGCAAGTGGCTGCTCTGCGGCAGCCGCCCAGGGTCACACAGCTAAGCAAGTTGGTCATCATCACCATTGCTTTGGGAGATTGAACTATGAACTCTCACGGAAGGGGCCGTGCCGCCCTTTGTGCCAAATTTCAGAGCATGCCAAACTCCTACTGACTATGCCCACTTTAGGGCCTCCCTTACAAGGCTATTAGGTCTATGGAAACCAATAGCTCTTTTAATGTCCAGGCAGTGTAAAAAAAAAACTCTTGGCAGAGGAAACAGACTTGTCAAAAGAACGTTGGTATCACAAGCTCTATGGCATTCCATTAGAATTTCAATGACTGCAGATGCCTGGGTCTCACCCGTGTGCCTTATGGAAGTGATGCCAAAAGGAAAACAGTTTTTCTGGAGTTGTAATTGAGACACGCCTATGGATAGGCTTAAACAGATGGTGCGTCATCTTCATGAGGTCCGTATTGTGTTCCATTGCAGCTGCAATTGATTGGAGAGAATGTTCAGAAAGGCCTTTCAAGAACCTTTGATTTATCCGTTCAGAGTACAGAGAAAGCGCCTCTGGGCATCTGCTCCAGCGTGACGTGACATTGTTGCCAAATGCACCTTGATGGAGATGTTTGCCCGCCTGCCTTTCATTTGCCTACCTGAGGTGGAGAAGACGGCTTACAGGACTGAGACCTTGCTGGGCACTGTAAAGGCATCATGAAGTATGACACACGCAACAAACCTCAAGTTCAAATAAAAGTATATTTATTAACTTAAATACCAGGATGGTTGAAGGCCTAACTTGCCCTAAGCATAGGTGGGATTTCCCCACCTGAACAAAACTAAGGAAAGTCTGAGTCAAAGAGTTCAACTTAAAAGT
This sequence comes from Ambystoma mexicanum, assembly GCF_040938575.1. Lineage (NCBI taxonomy): Eukaryota > Metazoa > Chordata > Amphibia > Caudata > Ambystomatidae > Ambystoma > Ambystoma mexicanum. The sequence continues at coordinate 1,260,174,006 of NC_090933.1, read as the reverse complement.
CTGCCTGTGTCCAAAACCTATGCTTGCCCTCACAGCTACAATGAACCAATTTGTAGGGATGTGAAAGTCACAAGAAACAGTGTTTTAATTCAAAGTTCTGAGCTGCTTTTAGCTCAAAGCTTACATTCAGCTCCCCTTCCCCAAGCATAAGAAAGTTCCATGAAAAAGGCTCAAAGTTCATCTTTTTCCAGTTCAAAGTGGTGCAGTTCAGCACCAATCCTTGGGGTTCCCTTCCCCAAGTTTCATATATCACAATCCAAAACAAAGGGGTCTTGTTACTCTGGTACCGAGACAACAAGTGTAGCTCTGTAGGTGTCAGGGTTTCCCTTCGCCAAGACTTTCAATATCTTTGAGGATACTTGTCCTAGTCTCTTCAAAAGTCTTTACCAAAAACCACCAGGTCCACTCGACCCTTTTCGGGCTAGCCTTGCCAGCTCCTTTGCAGTGATTCTGATGGGCTTCTCTCTCATTGTTTTTTAGCTTTCACCATCCAGGGCTCTCTGGTCTAGGAGCAGTTGTCAGACCACATGGTCCACCCATCACAGGTCGCGCAACCAGAACCCCTGGGCTCCTCTGCACACTCCCACAGGTTACCTGGTGGCGGATCCTGAGCACCAAGTCACTGGCACTTGTTCACTTTTATTGGGCGCGTGGCTTAGGGGTATTCTTGTGCTCCTCTGGCTTCTCCTTGGTTTCCTCACACACCCGTTTCTCAACCTGTGGCCTTGGCACACTGCATTCACTCTTCAAAGTTCACTGTTTACCTTTCATCAGCCTTCACTGTATTATTTAAAGTCCACTTTCAACTCAGAGTTCAATGCTCTTGTAGGTGGTTCCATTAAGTACAGTATTCAATATATGCCTTTTCACTTTAATGTTAAATGGCACTTTAATTCAATCTTCAGTGTGCGCTGGTGTTGTCTCAATGTAAAGTGTGCTATTTAGTTTAGTGTTTAATATGCATTGGCTTTTAAATGTTAACTTTGTCTTTAGTTCGGTTTTCAATATCCACTGGATTTCCCAAAGTAAATTTTTCATTTAGTTCGGTATTCAATATGCACATTTTCATTCATTCGCATGGACCATCACTCACTTACGACCTTTGCACAATTGACCAAATTTTGAAGGTCAATTGTTACATATATGGGGGGGGTGGGTGGTGGAGGGGGTGGGCAGCAGGGAGGAACAATGGGTGGTTTAAATTAAAGGAAAAACGCATTTTAAAGGTCTCAAGAGAAAAAGACCTTTACAATGCAGATTTTCTGATCAAAAGAAAATTGGCCAATGTAAATATGCATTGTAAAGGTCTTTTTCTCTTGAGACCTTTAAAACGAGGTTTCTCACACCAAACAACAAACAAAAGCCTTTACATTTTATATAAGTTGTGTATTTTGTCGTAGCTCATGTCTTTACAACCCTGAATTATGGCCAGCTGCCATCATTCTCTAAGGTCAGGCGCTAGACTCTTATGCTGAGAGGGGGTGGGCCAGGATAATGGTTTCTCCCCTCTTCTCTAAACAGAAGATTTTTATCTGGGTGAAGAATGAGGAGTTGATCCAGGGAAGCCTGGTGTGATCTGCAACCTAGACCACCAATCCTGTGAATGTGCCATATGCATTATTTATTTTTTAGTTCTTTTTTGCATCTATAAAGCGCAAAAGCAGCCCGGCGGCATCATGGCGCTGTTACAGACCATATTAGGTGGTCTGTCTGTTGCCGTAGTTTGGGCAACACACTTGAGAGGCAAATGGAAAGGGAAAAGGAAAGGGAAAAGGGAGGAAGCTTAGGAGACAGCGTGGTTATATGTGATTTTACCGACCACAGAGTGGTATATTTCATCGCTGGCAAAACACACATTTCATTTTAATTTGGGCCCCCCCCAAAACCCTGATTTTCTAATGTTATAACGCCACTCCAACCCCATCCCGACCTATTTTAACCCCTTTCCCCACATCCTTTTATATATGAATTTAATGTTTGCAATGTTTTCCGGTGTTATTGTCCGTGGTGAAATGTAGCACTCTGTAATGTTTTAGATGAATTGACTGGGTCCCAGACAGCGCCATTCCCGGGAATTGTGAATGCCCGGAGACTATGGGTGGCGAACAGATCATTTGAGATCCCATTTCACGAGGACATGAAACTCTAGCGACCTTGACTCTAACATTCCCTCTGTCCTCATCCTCCTCAATCTCTCTTCTGCCTTCGACACGGTCAACCATACCATCCTGCTCAAGCGTCTCGTGATAGCCTGGGTATCACTGATCAGGCTCTGGCCTGACTGACCTCTTTCCTCTCTGATCGACCCTCCCAGGTACAACTGGAGCCCTCCCTATCATCCTCTTTAACTGTGGTGTTCCCCGGGGGTCTATCCTCTCGCCCTGGCTTTTCAACCAACACCTGGCAACTCTTGCCCACTGCATTGCCATTTTCTGCTCAAATTTCCAGTGCTATGCTGACGACACTCAACTCATTTTCTCGGCCACCTCCTCTCCCTCTCTTATCTCTGATTGCCTAACTGCCATTCAAAATTGGTGTGCCGCCAATGATCTTTGTCTGAATGCCAGCAAGACGGAGATCCTCCTCATCGGCACACCTTCACCATCCTTTCCCCTCACTCTCTGGCCAGCCTCCCTTGGCCCTCCTCCTACCCCCACCTGCAAGGCGAAGAACCTCGGGTCATCTTTGACTCCACACTTTCTTTCTCCGCCCACATCTCTGATGTCTCTAAAAAGTCAAACCTCCTACTGCACCTCCTAAGAGGTACTCTGCCTTTCCCCTCCTTCCCCCAGAAGCTCATGGTCTCCCAAGCACTGGTTCTCTCTACGTTGGACTATTGTAACAGACTCTTTCTAAAACTATCTGCCTCTACTCTCTTCCCTCTGCAACTAATCAAGAACAGGACTGCGAGACTTGTCCTCGGCCTCAAGCCCTGGGATCGTATCTCTCCAGCTCTGAAATCTCTCCATTGGCTCCAGTGGATGCAAATATTAAATTCAAAACCCTCTGCATTGTCCACAAGGCTTTCTGGGGCCTGGGTCCAAAATACTTTCAGGTATCCCTCCGCTAATCCCTCCCCTCTCGAGATCTTCGCTCCTCTACCTCTAACTCCCTCAGGGTCAGTCGTTTTCCAAAGAAACAAGCTGGGGGTAGATCTCTGTCTTCAGCTGGGGCCTCCCTCTGGAACGGCCTCCCTGCCACTCTAAAACTTAAGGAGAACCATCTCTGGTTCCGAAAGCACCTCAAGACCTTCCTCTTTGCTTCTGCCTTCGCTTCCCCTCTCCTCTGCTGATCTGTTCTCTCTTGGCACCGTTCACCTGGCCACCCTCTGTCCTCTGGGCCCAGGTACCTGCTCACCCTGCCACCCTGCCACCCTCCCGCACTGCTTCCGGGCCTCCCCTTGCACTGAGGTCTGTATCTGTACCCCTACAGCCCATCCCCTTTTTTTTCTTCCTGCACTTATCAGACCTACCCTGTCTGTTGCCTTAAACCCAGCACTTGCCAATTGCTGGCTGCACCTCCACTGTTTGTTTGCCTTTTATTTATTTATTTATTATTTATCTGTTTCTCCGTTGCTCCGCACTTATCACTTCGCCCCCCCCTTCCATGCACTTTTCCCCTCTCCCATGCACTTGCGCGTTCTCAATGTCACTGGGCCTAGTAAGATTGTTGTTTTGTTCTCCCCTGTTCCCCTCCCTTCACTTGTCGCGCTCTGAAACCCTTGTGTACAAGCGCAATAGAAATAAAATATCAACATCAATAGTGTAGGTGACACTGCATGGCCCTATTGAACCTGTATAGGCCCTCTAAAATGAGATGGTGGTCTTATAGGATGGATGGGGATGCCGAAGTTACTCAAACATCAATCAAAAGATCGACTCAGGAAGTTGGCAAAAGGTACGCAATTTTTATTAACAATTCTCTAAAACAGGGAGTACAACGGACATCAATGGATGTCTCATGTCAAGGTCTCTCTAATTTACATAAAAAACAAGCTTTTATAGTAAATCTTCATCATCACTGACGTCACACTACATGGCAAACTGTAAAACATCTACTGGATTTTACTTGGATAACGTAAAACATCTACATATACTTTCTATGGGGTGTGGGGTTGTGATAGGACCTCTATTGTCAGGTGGGCAACTAAGCCCTCCTTTAGTGCAAGTCATCTTCATCGTCATAAAATACACGGCAATCAATTGGTTCACAAACTATAGGGCTCATTGATACGTGGCCCTCTATAATTGGTTGGCACGCTTGTACCCTTCTGGAATATTCCACTTGCTAGCAGCATGCAAGCTGGTATACCCAGGTGTTGGTGGGTTGGGCTTGACCATGCCTCCCCACCTAATTAGCCCAACATCTATCATCACTCTTACTTTCTGTCATTCAATTAGCCTTTGAACATGGCCTTGCAAGCTTCACAACTCCTGGGAATAAAAAGGAGTGTGAGCATGCTCTCATCTTCTCGCCTCAGCGTCGTCCGCCCAAGTCTATTTCATCTAGATTACGTGACTTTCACGTCTCGAGCTTCTTCTTGGTATTTAATGGTTTTTAAAACGAATAAAAACTGGCACTCTTCTTGGTATTTAATGGTTTTTAAAACAAATAAAACTTGCCACTCATTGTCCTTTTGCTGTACTTTGGCAGGGCTTGGGCCGTCTCTTGAATTCATTGCATCTCTTGAAGTTCGACAATTAGTTCTCGGCTGCACTGGCCTTCTGACACTGGGCCACCCAAGCCCTCTTGAATTATTTCTTGCTCCTCAGGTACTTTAATTAACTGCGCCACACTTTCAGCTTTCCTGCTCATGGGTCCGAGTTTCCTAAAACACGATGTGGAACATCCAGATTTCCTATGATATATATGCCTTCGCACATCGCCGTAATCTATTCACTACGTATAGCCAGCCTTTATGATTACTTAGTTCTACTTGCGTTACAGCGTCTGTACAATTATAAAATGGTTTGCATTTTCTTCAGTGCTCTTCACACGTGTAATCTTCATTTTGCACATAAAAGGTCACTCATTTCTTTACTTCGTCACAGGATTCTATATGTTCTCTTTACTTTCTCTTCTGTCATCTCTTCTCGGTGTGTCACTTTACATTATGTGATGTCACCAGTCTGCTCTTTCGTTCATCTTCTCTCGCTCTTCAGGGATCTTCCCATAGAGACTGTCAGATCTTCGTGGATACATAAAGGACGGTTTTCTCAATGGTACTTTGCTTCAAAGGCTGGTAGTGTTATTGGCATCATTACAGCTGTCTTGCCTGTCACTATTTCCAGTTCTAAACATATAGGTAGCTTAAGGGCAGGATGTCCAGTAGAGGCTTTTGGCTCCTCCTCTGCAAATATAAAACATTATGGTCAGTGTTGACAGTGACCATTGCCATCACGTTACCCTGCAGAATGACGTATACAGACTGGAGAGCATCTGCAGCTGCTATAAGTTCCAGAGCATTTATGCAGATGCCCTTCATTTTACAGAACCAATGGCCTTCATTGAGGTGACTCATTGGAGGAGGTTTCCACGAGTTGAGCGCCCACTAGAGTTTTTCCGAACTGTGGATTGGGGCCATTCAGTGTCCACCGGAGTCTGACATTTTGTTTCCTGCGATTTAAGCACTTTTTCAGCAGGCTCATGAAACACCTGCCAATGGGATTCGTTTTGTGCAAGACAGCAACTTTCCTAGCAGTAACTGGTGTTCTTTCATTGAAGCTTCAGGTCTGCAAGGGAGCAAGGTATTACTGTCGATAAGAGGCTAGAACCTTTCTTTTGAAAAACGACCACCACTTTGTGTTGAGGTGTGCTCTCTGGAAACTGTTTTAGCAGAGTACAAAATGCAATGTATTGCTAATTAAGTGAACTAGAGTGTCAACCTATTGTCACAGAGAATAAACTCCTTTTTGAGAAAGCCACTGGATTGCATTGCTTGCTTTGCCCAGGATTGGTCTTCTGCCTTTATTCTTACCAGAAAGCCTATGGATTACATGGCTTAATCTCCCCAGGATTGGTCTCCTGTCTTTATTCTTACCGGAAAGCCTCTGGACTACATGGCTTGATTTGCCCAGGATTGGTCTTTTGCATCCTGTCTTTATTATTATCAGAAAGCCTCTGGATTGCATGTTGCAACTTCCCCAGGACTGGTCTTCTGCCTTTATTCTTAACAGAAAATCTCTGGATTACATGGTTTGATTTTCCTAGGACTGGTCTCTTGTATTTAATCTTATTTTACCAGAAAGCTTCTGCTTTACATGGCTTGATATCCTCTGGAATGCTCTCCTGCCTTTATTCTTACTGGAAAGCCTCTGAATTACATGGTTTTATATCAACAGGAATGCTCTCCTGCCTTTATTCTTACCAGAAAGCCTTTGAATTACATGGCTTGATATCCAAATAATGTTCTCCTGCCTTTATTCTTACCAGAAAGTCTTTGATTTACATGGTTTGATTTCCCCAGGCATGGTCTTCTGCCTCCTGCCTTTATTCTTACCCAAACACATCTGGATTACATGGCTTGATTTCCCCAGGATTGATCTCCTGCCTTTATTCTTACCAGAAAACCCCTGGATTACATGGTTTGATTTTCCCAGGAATGGTCTCTTGCATTTAATCTTACCAGAAAGCTTCTGGTTTACATGTCTTGATATTCCCAAGAATGGTCTCTTGCCTTTATTCTTACCGGAAAGTCTCTGGATTACATGGCTTTATGACCCAGGAATGGTCTCCTGACTCCTGCCTTTATTCTTACCAGAAAGCCTCTGGATTACATGGCTTGATTTCCCCCGGATTGGTCTCTTGCTTTATTCTTCCCAGAAAGCCCCTGGATTACATGGTTTGATTTCCCCAAGAATGGTCTCTTGTCTTTAATTTGACCGGAAAGTCTCTGGATTGCATGGCTTGATGCTCTCCATGAATGATCTCCTGCCTTGATTTTGTACCAGAAAGCCCCTGATTCACAAGGCTTGATTTCCCCAGAATCGGTCTCCTGCCTTTATTCTTACCACAAAGCCTCTCAATTACATGGCTTTATATCCCCAGGAATGGCGCCCTGCCTGTATTCTTACCAGAAAGCCTCTGTATTACATGGCTTGATTTTGCCAGGATCGGTCTCCTGCCTTGTTTTTACCATAAAGCCTCTGGATTACATGGCTTGATTTCCCCAGGATCGGTCTCCTGCCTTTCTTCTTAGCAGAAAGCCTCTGGGTTACATGGCTTGATTTCCCCAGGATCGGTCTCCTGCCTTTCTTCTTAGCAGAAAGCCTCTGGATTAAATGGCTTGATTTCTACAGGATCGGTCTCCTGCCTTTCTTCTTAGCAGAAAGCCTCTGGATTACATGGCTTGATTTCTCCAGGATCGGTCTGTCTTCTTACCAGAAAGCCTATGAACTACATGGCTTGATTTTCCTGAGATTGGTCTCTTGTATCCTGCCTTTATTCCTACCAGAAAGCCTCTGGATTATGTGGCTTAATTTCTTCTGAAGGTTGTCACTTGCTATATTGGTTCCTTCCCTCATCACCTTTTGGACTGTGTGGTATGGATGTGCTCAGATATCACATGCATCCTGCTACCAGATGCCCATGGTGCCCAGTGATGTTATATTAAGCTATAGGCTAAGACTGGTCTGCGTAGGTCACTGTTAGACTGATATCCTTGTGTTGTACTATGAGAATTCGGCATGAATGCATTGTTTGGGATCCGGAAGACTGGTAATACTGAATGTGTCCATGGATGCCTGTGGAAGTGTCAAGGGAGACACAAAAGGCTCTCGTCTACATAATTTACTCCAACTATAATATGTCCCAGGAATGGACAGGGTTCTTAAGACAACCTTAGCATCAAATGAATGGCCAATAAACCACATGTCTGAATCCAGCCTTTGCTACATCCTGTACCATATTGATATCCCAGTACGTAGCAGCCTTCACTTCCTTTCACATGTATTGGGTCTCAATTCTCTCATCGCTTGGCAAGATGTCCAGCAATAAGCCTAGCTTACACCCCATCATTGTTCAATCAGGCAAAGATGGCTGGCGAGTGTGCTGTCTCGGTCCTGTTGGCACTTGCCACCAGTTTCCTTTTGCCTTTCTCTTGGAGATACTGAACATGGCACAGAAGACTTGGATTACCTCTTGTGAAAGTGTAGCAATTAGAATGGCAAGTCCTGTGGAGCGTCTACAGGAGGCTTGACCATCTTCTCAACCTATCATTTTCTTCTCTGTGGTGACACAGAAGCCCCGATTTGCAGGCCAGTTCTTCCCAGCATAGAAGGCCACAGCAAATGCCTAGATGGTTGCGCCATAAACGTTCCCCTTCAGATGAATATGTAGGGACGGTGTCCTGCTGGTCACATCTCAGTCTATTGCCATGGATGTCCTCTTATAAACATCTCATCAGCAAGGCTCCATTGTCTGAGTGGCTCCCACAGAGACTATCTCTCAGTGACTGGGACCTATATTAGGCCTCTCATTGACAGGGCCTCTTGCTCTCAAGCTTAATCACAAGTATTACTGCTCATAAATAAGGCTCTTTCAGCCGAGCCACTGATATCGATGACGATCTTATAGATGAGGCCCCTGGAACTGAAGAGGCCTCTCAGATGAGTCCCCTCCTATTTATTTATTTATGCTTAAATAGCACTTTTGTCCAAGGCCCTTTACTACACAATAACAATGGTAGAAAAATGCTACAACTAGAGAAATTGACATGACAGAGTCTGGGAAAGCAAAATGAAGATGAAGATGGGATTTTAAATGGTTTTTAAATTGAGAAAGAGAAGAACAAGAATGGATGTTAAGCATTCCAAAGATTATGGCCAAGAATTTGGATTGATTGAAAAGGTGAAGAGGCACATGGAGGACTGGGGACAGTCAGACGCAAGAGTGTAGCAGAACTGAGATTACGAGATGGTTGATATAATGATAAAAGAGAACAAAGACAAGGAGCTAAAGCATGAATACATCTAAAAACAAGACAAAGAAACTGATATTCAAAACGACATTGGATTGGTAGCCAGTGTAAGCGAGACAGGCAAGAAGTAATATGAGCCGCCATAGGCAGACGAACAGAGTTTGAACCGCAGAATGCAAGATTTAGCATAAAGGAAAAAGAGCATACTTAGGAAGTCTGACGTAAAGAGAACAACAATAATGTAAACGTGAAAGAACCATAGACTGATGGAGATTTAGTGTGGGAGCAAAAGCGAGTAGATGACCAATATTATGTATGTTGTGTAAGTGGAAATGACACGATTTGACCACCATAGTGATCTGAGCTTGGAAAGGTAAATATGAAGAGGTCATGGACAAGGCCTCCAGTAGACTAACCTCTCATAGATGAAGCTGTCATGGACAAGGCCTCCAGTAGGCTAGCCTCTCATTGAGGAAGATGTCATGGACAAGGCCTCCAGTAGGCTAGCCTCTCATTGAGGAAGATGTCATGGACAAGGCCTCCAGTAGGCTAGCCTCTCATAGAGGGAGATGTCATGGACAAGGCCTCCAGTAGGCTAGCCTCTCATAGAGGGAGATTCATGGACAAGGCCTCCAGTAGGCTAGCCTCTCATAGAGAAAGCTGTCATGAACAAGGCCTCCAGTAGGCTAGCCTCTCATAGAGGAAGCTATCATGGACAAGGCCTCCAGTAGGCTAGCCTCTCATAGATGAAGATGTCACGGACAAGGCCTCCAGTAGGCTAGCCTCTCATTGAGGAAGATGTCATGGACAAGGCCTCCAGTAGGCTAGCCTCTCATTGAGGAAGATGTCATGGACAAGGCCTCCAGTAGGCTAGCCTCTCATAGAGGGAGATGTCATGGACAAGGCCTCCAGTAGGCTAGCCTCTCATAGAGGGAGATTCATGGACAAGGCCTCCAGTAGGCTAGCCTCTCATAGAGAAAGCTGTCATGAACAAGGCCTCCAGTAGGCTAGCCTCTCATAGAGGAAGCTATCATGGACAAGGCCTCCAGTAGGCTAGCCTCTCATAGATGAAGATGTCACGGACAAGGCCTCCAGTAGGCTGGCCTCTCATAGAGGAAGCGGTCATGGACAAGGCCTCCAGTAGGCTAGCCTCAAATAGGGGAAGCTGTCATGGACAAGGCCTCTCATAAACTAAACTCTGTCAAAGACAGGACTTGGCATAGACAAGACTTCTTGTAGCCCAGTCTTATAATAGACCTGCCTCCTATAGACGAGGCCTATCTCATTGATGAAACCTCTTGCAGAATGGTCGCTTATAGACACATGCTTTTGCAGAAGAGCCCTGTGGCGGAATAGGCTGCTTGCAGATGAGGGTTGCCCTAGAAAAGGACTCCTGTGGAAGAGGCCTTTAGTAGATGAGGCTTCACTTAGACACGACTTCTCCTAGATGCAGTCTCCTGTGGCTAAGACCTCTCATAGATAAGGCCTCTTGCAGGTGAATCAGTCATGGATGAGGCCTCTCATTGATGAGGCCCTGCGTTGATGAGCCTATATCATACGCAAGACTCACGTAGACAAAGCCTGCTGTGGAGAAGCCCTCTTTTTGATAAGGCCTCTCGTAGACAAAGCTGTTGTGGATGAGGTTTCTCTCATAGACGGGGATCATGTAGACAGAACCTCTCGTAGACTAGTCCTCTTCGGAGCCGACTTCCGTATACAGGGCCTCCCTCACAGCGGTTGCATGGATGCCTGATCGGTACATGGGTATGGCTCACAGGTAGTCCCTGACCTAGCCCTAATAAGGCTGTTGCCACAAACCCTTTTTATTTACTTTTTTCTTGTAGATGACTTGGAATATTGAGGAGGGCCCCAAAGTGTCTCAGAAGAAGCCTGGATCATGCGATTGACATTCATCCCTTTACCCCACTTTTCCTTAGTCTTCTATCAGGTGGTGGATCTCGATGAAGGCTATTTCACCTCACTCCTTAGGCCATTCACTTCAATAGAACCAGAGGCGTAGACAGGGTCGGGCCAGAGAAGGAAAGGCCCACCCAAAATCTATAAACGCCCACTCAGCAGTGCCATGTGGGTATTTACAGACGTGAATGGCACTACAGTAGGCCCATCTGCATTAGCTTCCGGCCTCACTTGTTAAACAATTCTGGCTACGCCTCAGGATAGAACCTTTGAGATGAAATAAATAAACCGTCTCAGGTATTAAGCACATTATAAAAGAACAATTATAATTAATATTATGAAGCAGGAAAGGAAAGTCGGACACACCCCCATGTTGTGTTTGTACCGCCTTTCCCTACTATCCTCTGCCAGGTGACACTTAAATAACAGGTAATATAATAGCCACATATACATTGTAAACCTCACTGAACAGAATAATTAAAAATAATAAAACAATAAAGAAATAATATGAGGATGCCCACATCAAAGATGCTTCTCCAGGAATTCTCAATACAGTGTCATTTTAAAAGATAGTTCTCAAACTCTTAATAACAGTTACCAGGTCAGCTGTGAGAAAAGGTGGAACAAACAGGCACTGTGACTCCTGCCAGGGCCCAGTCTCTCCTTTTGTTTCCGAGTAAAGAGGTATCAGGCAGCACGAAGCCTCTTTAACGAGGCTTCATGATGCGTGATGACTCGTTACTCAGAAACAAAAGGAGAGACTGGGCCCTCCAGCCAGAAACAAAAGTAGAGACTGGCCCCTCCAGGCGTCCTCTTGTTTCGGAGTACAGAGTCATTACACAGCAGGCAGCCCTTTCATTCAAGGGGCCTGTGATTTTCAGCCACGCAGCACCTTGAATGAAAGGGCTGCCTGCTGTGTGTGAGGGCTGGGCGCACTAAAGTTAATAATTCCAGTGCGCCATAGCTCCCCCCGCTTTCACCAGCCTCCACCCCCCTATTATATATAAACACATACTTAGGCCATGCCACCTAACCAGAGCCCCTCCAATCCCCCTCAATTTAGAATCCCTCTTAATCCACGAGCAACATCCATGTCGACCTTTACCACTGAATCACGTGACGATTGCAGTATTAAACACGTGGCTAAGAATCTGAGTTCAGTTCACCATTTTGGGCTCTAGGAGGCGTGCAAGCTCCAAAAAGCCCATTAACGGGAGCCTGATGTGGCATTTATTGAAAACTCTCTCTGAAAGTAGGATGTGAAAACCTGATCATCATTCATGCTAAAATACCTGCCAAATGCAATTCATTTAGTAGTGATAAAAGTGGATGATTAAACGTGCAAGTGTCTGAAGAGGCCCCAGCAGTGCAGTGATTAGCAATGCACCCCTCCGATTAGTGAGGCACAACCCTATAACCTAGCAAGCATAGGCAAAGTCAGTCTTTCATTTTTATATTTTGCTGTTCATTGCATTTTACAGTTCAGGCCCAGCTGAACGAATATGCAGCTGAAAGCCTAGTATTGATGTGGCCATTAGGTGTCTGTCTCTGTTGGCTGATTAAATACGTCCTACATTTACATCAATAGCTGAGGCACGAAGTCAGCAACTTAGACAGCCTTTATTTCATTTTTATTTTATTGTTTAAAGCAGGGACCTAGTAGGAGAGCAGTGGAGTACTGGACAGAGTGTAGGTAGCCAGCATTTTGGCTGCCATCTTTTAACAGTAGCGCAGTGCTGTGTGTTGAGGTTTGTGCGTCCATTGGAATTAGTCCTTGGTCAGGTGTTGTTGAAAAAGACTTACGTAAAGGCCCATAAAATGCTTTTGATCTCTGTGCCACCGGCAGGGCCTCCGAAATAAAGTAAAAACACACCTTCAAGCCCAATTACTCTTGAGACATATACAATGTCCAGCAGAAGTGTGTAACCCAGAGCAATTCCTTTACTACAGGGCCAAAAAGTAGGACTGTAGCACTTTGAAATAGAATAGAGACTTTCAACAAAACATATGAGAGCTTGTGTATGATACAAGAACTGCGTGATATATATATTTTTTATTTTATAGTTCATTTGTAATGCGCCTATACACGTGTGTATCTCAAGGCGCGGCAAGGGAGCGGGAGGGGGGAAGAGGGGAACGATCCTACTAGGCCTTGTACATTCAGATCGTGCTAGTGCAGCTATTTATAACGCGCTTAATACCCAAGGTCGATTTCGCAAGCGCGGATCCGGGATTCGAACCAGTGTTGCTCAGTGTGGTCTTGCTTCCAAGACCGCGCAATGCCACTGAGCTATCCTCCCTTCTGCGTGCAACAAGAGGAGAAGATTATGCTGGTCCAAGTACTGGCATCAACATTCATGTAAACATGCCTGTTACAACTGGCGTAAGAAAGCTATGATATCGTTAAGGCCATATGCAATGTCTGGCTAAGAAACCTCAAAGACAAGTGAGGCCTCTGCCAGACACTTCACTCTTAATAACAGAGCCTTATATGCATAACTCAAACCATCTAACCAAGCAAGGCCGCTAGTTGCAAAATGTGGACTACCTCACACGGATCCATATGTGGGCTTAGGGGGTAGCTGTTTAAAAATAATATAGTGAAATGCGCGTAGACTAAGAAAGTGAAGGGAAAGTGAAGCAGCAGTTTGGCAGTTCGGGAGTTGGTGAGTGTGAACAACCGACCCGGCATGGTTGATTATTTTCCCCCGTATTTCTCGTGGAAATCGGCAAGATTCCTTTGTTCTGGATCGACATTATTGGGTATTTGTCTGAGGGGTCACAAATCTGCGCCTTTCTGCTTTTCTTATTCACATTATGGGTTGCAGTAGAAACGTCTGCTTGAGGGAGCCGTAAACAGAGCCACTTCATGGCAGCGGTTTTGCGTAGGAAGTCTTGAGCGGTCGAGCATGTAGTTCCGGCCAGTTTCATCTCTCTACTTCCTACGTCTGACTCCTTGCCTCCCGCTACAACTGATGACCAGACTGCGATTGTTTCAACTCATTCACAGGTTGTCTTGGCCTCACCGAACTGCCCATCTAATTTTTGACCAGCATCAATGGGTAAATAAGCGATGCCACCTGATTTGCCGACATCGGCTCCCAACTCTTTATCAATGATATCTACATACGTTTAAGTGCTCCGCTCTGAGGATTCTTTAGCGGATAATTGCACTAAACCCACCTTAACTAATCCGACTATGGGCCGGCTTCTTGGAAGCGTTTTATAATGGTGCAATCCCATAGGAAAACGTTTCTGAATCAGGCCCTCTATTGGGAGCGGCTCCGGTTAATTCGACATGCACCAGGAAGTTGGATATAACATCAATCCAAACCCTTCAAATTCTGTGCTTTGAAGACTCCATAATTCTTGATGAGTCGTGTTTGAGACTCTGTAAAGATATTGAACTCTCGCAAATGGCCATGGCATTGTCGACTCTCCATCTGGCGAGAAGTCCTACCTCCATCCCTAAAACTAACTTAAGTCCAGAGTTACACCCAATACAATACGTCACACCATGGACCCATATACAAAAAACAGTTATTCCAGCAAATTTAGGGAGCAGCCTTTAAGGATCGGCTCACTTAGGCCAGTTTCCATCTCAGTTTTGCACTTAGTCTTGGAATCAATTCTAGGACGTTATGACAATATAAAGGACGTCGTCGTTACCAACGCGTATAAGTTAGTGATTTTGACAAAAACATACCGTATCTTCTCTCTGGTGCAAAATCTGGGGTTCTCCCACAACCTGTCTTTTCCACATCTGAGCAAGAGGTGATGTCCAATGGCAATAATACCATGCAGGTTGAGCAAGTGGTGATCTTTAATGGTGACAACATTATGCAGGTTGACCAGTGCAAAACTCAGGACTGTGGACAGTCAGTAAAGGGTCACACGCCGACACCACTGGTGGAGTGCATTACATGTTTCAGTCCCTCTCCGGTTTTGCTTGAATCATTCAACGCTTCCACAAGATCCGCTAACGTAATCACACGTATAATTGAACCCTTGTTATCCTCTATCTAAAATCAATTGCCTGAAAAAAAAGAACAATGCCAGAAAAAATAATGTCTCCTCTGAAATCAAATTCTCATAGCTCTTCCTTAGAATGTTTAAGACCGTTTCCAAGAGCAGATACCATCATAGACCTAAATATTTAGTCCTCTACCACGAAGAATTATCCGTCACAGAACTTTGATACTTTAGATAATCATGTGGTACCGAGCGGAAATGGCACCTGAGCTAGAACTGATTTGTACGCTAAGACTGCCGCCAATACTATTGATCACTCCGCTAGCCCCATGCCGATAACTGTCGATGTGTGCACTGATCCACAAAACACAGTCAATCCACTGCAACAAGACGTCTCTGATGGAGTTGTCAGTAAAGATACTACTACTGCCAGTCTACTTCTACTTTCTTAATGTGGCATGGCATTTTTTACTGGGCATTACGGGTAAAGCAAATGTGACAGATTTTAGAAAATCCAGTTTGTGTTAAACATAAATTGTGATTTTATGACTGGGTATGCCAGTACTCACAAATGGCAAAGTACAAATTATGGGTGGGAAAAAAAAATAGCCACAGAAGGTCTGGCTCTCTTACTGGTTACAGACTACGCACCCCGAACCAACAATATGATATATATTTGCGCTTTTGTTTCAACCGAATGGGTCCCCTTTACAGGTGGGGCCACATAATGGAAATTCTGAAGGAATAACGCTGGAGCCACTTATGTCAGCTTGCTGAGAATATGTGCACCTTGCAACACCTTCCACTCTACTGCAAAGAAACTAAAAACTGGGGAATCCTAATGCTAAACAGATTTGTTCACGATCCAAGTTTTGTAGATTTAGAGATGTAGTGTGCTCGTTTGGGCAGGTACCCTCCCTCATCTTAGCTCTGATCAGATTTTTATCGAGTATATATAACCTTGTTATGGTGGATAAGATCATATCTTCCTCTTAACCATGACTGGAAGTTCGACGGAAGCGACCAATGAGCTTTGGGGTCTGGTGCGGCTTGACGAACGAGCGTGGTGACGTTGCTAGGTCTGTATTTTTTAAGGTGGGCTGGTCTGACCTGTGTCCTGAGACGTGAGATACGAGCTACGAGACACCCAGAGCTCACCTGGAGAGACCCGGAGATACTGGTGCATCTGGAGCCTGGACACTGCCTGTGTGACGGGACAGGGGATATCCCTAGCGCTCCACCATGTGGTGGGGGCCTGTAGTGTAAAAAGAAGAGTGGCTCTCGATAAGAGTTCTTGTCGGGGCACGCTGAGTTGAAGGACAAAGATTATAACCGTTACGCCACTGGAAGACTGCGCAATAAGCATAAGCATGGCTATAGCAACTTCTTGTAGTTGTTCAACTCTTTTGTTCCATCGGGAATCTTCTGGAACCTTTTGATTAAGCAAGAAGGTGCTGTAGGTCCAGAAGGGCGCTTCCAAATGCAGCATAGTCTGCATTGCGCATCTTCGGAGTGCAGGAGGTGGGGAGTGGTAAGCTTGAACTCATTCCCTCGTCCCAGTTAGCTGTTAAGCTTAAATAGGCCTGTGCGCTCGGAATGGGAATGGCGGGCAAAAGTAAAACAAAAAAAGGGACAGTACAACCTCAGAAATAAATCTAAAACGAGTACGAATAGCTCCAATGATATGTATGTCCTGTGGCAGGTGTGTACTGTGAGGTTAGTACTGTGATTGTGGCAAGTGGCTGTGATGGTTTGGTCACTCCTGGTACGGGAAAACCTGCTCAACAAGTGGCCAGGAAAACCACTGCATATTGCCAACCAGAGACCCTTCCCAAGGAAAACCACCAGGCACTGAAAGTGGCCCTCTGAACATAGCCCTGAACCATTCCAACTACACTGACATTGACAAGGATTCACTGTGACTGTAACAAAAACTGTAATATCTAAAACCTTTTCAACTAACCTTAATTACGGAAATAAATACCGATTTTATTTTTTTATTTGCGGGTACCCCTCCACACATAAACCCCTGTTTCACTATGATTATAACTCCACCCCAAACCCGTTTTCATCCATTAACCCACCCGCATATATATGTTTAATACAAAATTTGGTGTTTTTCGGTATTTAAGGTTCATTAAAAAAGTTATTTGTTATTTTATTTTCGTTAATATCACTGGATACCATTGACAAGAACCATGCTGATATTGACAATAACTCACTACCCGATTTATGTTATTCACTTCCACCCGAAATAGTTGTGCAACCCGGGTCTGGAAAACAACTTGCAACGGATGTGAAAGCTATGCACTCAAATGAGCAAGTAACAGCGGCTCAAGCGGCAATAAGTAGCCGTCTAAATGCCTCACCTGAGATATGAACTTGCAACGGGTGTGAAAGCTACGCACTCAAATGAGCAAGTAACAGCGGCTCAGCCTGTAATAAGTAGCCGTCTAAATGCCTCGTCTGAGCTATGAACTTGCAATGGGTGTGAAAGCTACGCACTCAAATGAGCAAGTAACAGCGGCTCAGCCTGTAATAGGTAGCCGTCTAAATGCCTCGTCTGAGCTATGAACTTGCAACGGGTGTGAAAGCTACGCACTCAAATGAGCAAGCAACAGCGGCTCAGCCTGCAATAAGTAGCCGTCTAAATGCCTCGTCTGAGCTATGAACTTGCAACGGATGTGAAAGCTATGCACTCAAATGAGCAAGTAACAGCGGCTCAGGCGGCAATAAGTAGCCGTCTAAATGCCTCACCTGAGATATGAACTTGCAACGGGTGTGAAAGCTACGCACTCAAATGAGCAAGTAACAGCGGCTCAGCCTGTAATAAGTAGCCGTCTAAATGCCTCGTCTGAGCTATGAACTTGCAATGGGTGTGAAAGCTACGCACTCAAATGAGCAAGCAACAGCGGCTCAGCCTGTAATAAGTAGCCGTCTAAATGCCTCGTCTGAGCTATGAACTTGCAACGGGTGTGAAAGCTACGCACTCAAATGAGCAAGTAACAGCGGCTCAGCCTGCAATAAGTAGCCGTCTAAATGCCTCGTCTGAGCTATGAACTTGCAACGGGTGTGAAAGCTACGCACTGAAATGAGCAAGCAACAGCGGCTCAGCCTGCAATAAGTAGCCGTCTAAATGCCTCGTCTGAGCTATGAACTTGCAACGGGTGTGAAAGCTACGCACTCAAATGAGCAAGCAACAGCGGCTCAGCCTGCAATAAGTAGCCGTCTAAATGCTTTGTCTGAACTATGAACTTGCAACGGGTGTGAAAGCTACGCACTCAAATGAGCAAGTAACAGCGCCTCAGGCGGCAATAAGTAGCCGTCTAACTGCCTCGCCTGAGATATGAACTTGCAACGGGTGTGAAAGCTATGCACTCAAATGAGCAAGTAACAGCGGCTCAGCCGGCAATAAGTAGCAGTCTAACTGCCTTGCCTGAGATATGAACTTGCAACGGGTGTGAAAGCTACGCACTCAAATGAGCAAGTAACAGCGGCTCAGGCGGCAATAAGTAGCAGTCTAACTGCCTCGTCTGAGCTATGAACTTGCAACGGGTGTGAAAGCTACGCACTCAAATGAGCAAGCAACAGCGGCTCAGCCTGTAATAAGTAGCCATCTAAATGCCTCGTCTGAGCTATGAACTTGCAACGGGTGTGAAAGCTACGCACTCAAATGAGCAAGTAACAGCGGCTCAGCCTGCAATAAGTAGCCGTCTAAATGCCTCGTCTGAGCTATGAACTTGCAACGGGTGTGAAAGCTACGCACTCAAATGAGCAAGTAACAGCGGCTCAGCCTGTAATAAGTAGCAGTCTAACTGCCTCGCCTGAGATATTAACTTGCAACGGGTGTGAAAGCTACGCACTCAAATGAGCAAATAACAGCGGCTCAGCCTGCAATAAGTAGCCGTCTAAATGCCTCGTCTGAGCTATGAACTTGCAACGGGTGTGAAAGCTACGCACTCAAATGAGCAAGCAACAGCGGCTCAGCCTGCAATAAGTAGCCGTCTAAATGCTTTGTCTGAACTATGAACTTGCAACGGGTGTGAAAGGTACGCACTCAAATGAGCAAGTAACAGCGGCTCAGGCGGCAATAAGTAGCAGTCTAACTGCCTTGCCTGAGATATGAACTTGCAACGGGTGTGAAAGCTATGCACTCAAATGAGCAAGTAACAGCGGGTCAGCCGGCAATAAGTAGCCGTCTTTATGCCTCGTCTGAGATATCAACTTGCAACGGGTGTGAAAGCTTTGCACTCATATGAGCAAGTAACAGTGGCTCAGCCTGCAATAAGTAGCAGTCTAACTGCCTTGCCTGAGATATGAACTTGCAACGGGTGTGAAAGCTATGCACTCAAATGAGCAAGTAACAGCGGGTCAGCCGGCAATAAGTAGCCGTCTTTATGCCTCGCCTGAGATATGAACTTGCAACGGGTGTGAAAGCTATGCACTCAAATGAGCAAGTAACAGCGGCTCAGCCTGCAATAAGTAGCCGTCTTTATGCCTCGCCTGAGATATGAACTTGCAACGGGTGTGAAAGCTATGCACTCAAATGAGCAAGTAACAGCGGCTCAGCCTGCAATAAGTAGCAGTCTAACTGCCTTACCTGAGATATGAACTTGCAACGGGTGTGAAAGCTATGCATTCAAATGAGCAAGTAACAGCGGCTCAGCTTGCAATAAGTAGCCGTCTAAATGCCTTGTCTGAGCTATGAACTTGCAACGGGTGTGAAAGCTACGCACTCAAATGAGCAAGCAACAGCAGCTCAGCCTGTAATAAGTAGCCGTCTAAATGCCTCGTCTGAGCTATGAACTTGCAACGGGTGTGAAAGCTACGCACTCAAATGAGCAAGTAACAGCGGCTCAGCCTGCAATAAGTAGCCGTCTAAATGCCTCGTCTGAGCTACGAACTTGCAACGGGTGTGAAAGCTACGCACTCAAATGAGCAAGTAACAGCGGCTCAGGCGGCAATAAGTAGCAGTCTAACTGCCTTGCCTGAGATATGAACTTGCAACGGGTGTGAAAGCTATGCACTCAAATGAGCAAGTAACAGCGGCTCAGCCTGCAATAAGTAGCAGTCTAACTGCCTCGCCTGAGAGATGAACTTGCAACGGGTATGAAAGCTATGCACTCAAATGAGCAAGTAACAGCGGCTCAGCCTGCAATAAGTAGCAGTGTAACTGCCTCGCCTGAGATATGAACTTGCAACGGGTGTGAAAGCTATGCACTCAAATGAGCAAGTAACAGCAGCTCAGCCTGCAATAAGTAGCAGTCTAAATGCCTCGTCTGAGATATGAACTTGCAACGGGTGTGAAAGCTACGCACTCAAATGAGCAAATAACAGCGGCTCAGCCTGCAATAAGTAGCCGTCTAAATGCCTCACCTGAGATATGAACTTGCAACGGTTGTGAAAGCTACACACTCAAATGAGCAATTAACAGCGGCTCAGCCTGCAATAAGTAGCCGTCTAAATGCTTCGTCTGAACTATGAACTTGCAACGGGTGTGAAAGCTATGCACTCAAATGAGCAAGTAACAGCGGCTCAGGCGGCAATAAGTAGCAGTCTAACTGCCTCGTCTGAGATATGAACTTGCAACGGGTGTGAAAGCTATGCACTCAAATGAGCAAGTAATAGCGGCTCAGCCTGCAATAAGTAGCCGTCTAAATGCCTCACCTGAGATATGAACTTGCAACGGGTGTGAAAGCTACGCACTCAAATGAGCAAGAAACAGTGGCTCAGCCTGCAATAAGTAGCCGTCTAAATGCCTCGTCTGAGCTATGAACTTGCAATGGGTGTGAAAGCTACGCACTCAAATGAGCAAGTAACAGCGGCTCAGCCTGCAAGAAGTAGCCGTCTAAATGCCTCGCCTGAGATATGAACTTGCAACGGGTGTGAAAGCTACGCACTCAAATGAGCAAGTAACAGCGGCTCAGCCTGTAATAAGTAGCAGTCTAACTGCCTCGCCTGAGATATGAACTTGCAACGGGTGTGAAAGCTACGCACTCAAATGAGCAAATAACAGCGGCTCAGCCTGCAATAAGTTGCCGTCTAAATGCCTCACCTGAGCTTTCGTGTGGCCCCCTTTTAGTGTTTAACCACTGTGGACATTGGGGTGGCTCCAAGGTCATCTTCTGAAGTCCCACCTGATGCAGTGATCACTGCCGAGACCATTGACGTGGAGGAAGAATCGCCTGAAATATATTTGACCAGAAAGCAGAGGCATAAGATAAAATTGCAACAATTCGCTAAATTCAAGAAAGTTGATTCAGGATCTGGTTCAATCATGAATGACGCAGAGAAGCCAAATGGGGAAAACACTTTTCATCGATCCAGAAGGTCAAGAAAAAAGGTTAATTGGAGGAAGAAGAGAGTCGCCAAAGCGGACGGTACTCTAACTAGTTGGATATTGAAAGCACAGGTCGCAAGGGGCAAAAGCTAATTATTGAAAACTTGGAAATTGAGGAGTCTGGCTCAGAGGACAATGCAACCCTAATTGTTGTGGAAAGATGCCCAATTCCCGATAGATCCATAAATATCGCAGCTAGTGGGAAAGAAAAGTCACATTTGGCACTTGTAACAATGACCCCTCAGCATTGGGACCCAGAGATATAAAGATTTTGAAGTCATCAATTGTGACCAGTCTATTTCCGGAGAAACAGGAGAAACTAATTAATAGATCTGTTTTCCTGAATTTGTTACATTGGATTCTGCCATTGAGAGTACTTGAATCTTGTGATTTCGAATAAGTTGACTTGCTTGAGAGCAAAAAAGGTAACGCCTCGCAAGTTCATTGTTGCACGGTTGAAACCACAATAAAGCTAAAAGAGTACGAGGAAAACACCTTGAGAGTGGGTTTTGATTTGGATAGTGTAAGAATGGTAGAGGATAAACCGAGGTCCGCCGTAGCTGCTGATAGGTTGGAAAAGCTCTGATTATGAGCAAGCGGGCTGAAGGTAGTGCCAGGACTGGTGGAACTTCAAGAAAGGACATGCAGGGATGCAATGGTTCCTAGGATTCCTCCCAAATTATCCTACTATTTGTCCATGAACTGGATATATTTTATCCTGGAACACCTGAGATTTCAAACATTTTATGGACCCGTCTGGCCCTTTGGATCTAATAAGGAAAGTAGCATATTTAAGCTTCAAGAATGTTGACTCCCCTCTAGTGTTTTAATTGATGGTTTTCCAGATCTTCCAAAACTTAGCAAAAAAAGGCCAGAAGTGCTGGCTGTTTGGAGGCGTATTGATGGGGGCTTCAAACTCACTCAAAGCTTGGGTGATTCCTGTACCCGCTTTTGAGAACATTTTTGTGTAAATATGCTTTGTAACTGATGGCATCTCGCAGAGGGTGTTCATTTTAAATATGTATGATCCTCCGGGTGGGCACTGCACTGAAGGGATATTCGACTGAGATATTGGTTGAGGGGTACAGCAATGCTGGAAAGGACATGGTTCTCCTGGTGGGGGGGTTAATGCATAGTGCAAAGAGACTAACATAGAAAGAAATCAATGCGCGATTAGTAGGAGTGTACTGGCTATGTCAAAAACGAATGAAAAGGATTGTGTTCCCACTATTTAGCCGAATGGGATTTGTATATGTTGAAAGGCCGCATTGAAGGTGATCTGCCAGGACCGGCGACGTGGCATTGTGGGGAAAAGAAGGCCACATTAGACTATTTGTATTGCTGTGGCAAATTGTTAAGGATGGTTGAGAAACTAGCGTTGGAGCTGAATGGTCTCAGTGAGCATGCAGCATTGTGCTCGTTGTTAGGGAAAATTCTCTGTTAAGGCTAATTTCCCAGACCTAGTGAGTCCCCCAGCAGCTTTGCTGGATTTTTGGGGTTTATTTTTTTCTCCTGCTAAGAGTGAGACTCTTTTTCTCCCACTATTAGACATGATTTTAGTTATCCTTTGACTTTGTAATGTGTTTTATGAGCTATGGGGTTTTTTACACCATAGGGTTTCATGTGGTTTTGGTAAGTGTGTTACACAGCACCCTCAGTGCAGTAACACAGGGGTGTCATAGTGACCCCCAAACATAGACTCCATACCCTGGGACTGACTACTGTCTCCCAGGGCATGTAAAGTCACCATTGACTTTACTAGTCTTAAATTATGAACAGAACCAGTACAAACCATCATATTGTGGAAGTACTGGTAGGGGTAATTAGATTTCCCCAGGGTCTGTTTTTCGAGGGGGCACTGTGCAGTCCCCCCTCGTCGAGTTTCTGGTTGGTGGCAGTGGTTACCACGCGAAACATTCCACCAGAATATTTCCTATGGGATTTTCCCATTCATTTTAAACGCACCACTTTTTGGTGCAATGTTAAAGATACCGCCGGGTTATTTATTTAATATTTATTCCCCGGTTGGGTCTTTTTGCCAGGACTTGGTTTTAAAATGGCGTTTGTGTTTGCCTCTGTAACTCCAACCCAAGTCGAGCCCTTTGTTCCACTTTTTGGCGGGCTTCTCCACAGAAGCCTCCAAAAGTGGTGCCACTCTGTGTGGGTCTACAGGATGTGTGGGAAGGGGGTTTAGGCACCCTGGACTGAGTTGCCTCGGCAACTCAAGTCGCACTCTTGTGTGATTGGCCCAGTGGTGAGCCGCCCGGCTCACCACTTAGCATGTTTGAGTGACAGCTAGGACTGATGAATGGGGGTTTTCTGCATAAAAGCAGGGCTTTGGGGACTGGAACTTCAGAAGTCACCACAGGAACAAAGAATCCAAAGAGGGAGAAGCTGAGCCGACCTGCAGCGACGACACCACCGGTGGAGCCCTGCTGAACCGTCTCACCACTTCCCAACGACAGAGAAGATCTTCATCCCGGAGAGTCTTCTTCCTCTGAGCTGGTGGGGATAACCAGTTCGCCCTCTTTTTCGTCTTCCTGGATCGTCTCATGGTCGAATCGCCCTTGCCAAGCACCCCGGCGGCCGAATAGCCACGCTTCACCACTGCCGCGAATAAAAGGGTAGTACCTTTTAACCGGGAAACTCTGCGGCTGGTTTCTTCCCTGGCAGTGCAACGACCTCCAGCTTTCCTCCATGTCGAGATCTCCTCTTCCCCTGGACGAAGCACTGACTTGCACCTGCTGCCAGGAACAACTGCCCCCGCTGGAGCTTTCTCACCATTTCAGGTACTGAGTCCCTCCTGGTCTCCCTTGCGACAGACTGTTCAAGGTGTCCCATAAATCCTTGACTTTCTATCCTGGGGTGATTTGGGACCTACTAACTAACTTTTCCTGACTTGAGCCAACCCTTTTTGAACTCTTTGCAACGACTCTTTAAAAGTACTATTCAACTGTGTGATCTTGGACACATTCCGCCTTGCGCTCTTCAAGAGTGGGCCTGACCTATGACTTTCTTGCTCCTCAGTAGACTCTGCCTTTTCTGACTTGCTCTGGTTTTCCTAAAGTGCTGGTATTGTGTATGTTCTTAATTCTGCCTTTTTCCCCCCCTTTTTAATTAACTTATTGGAGTGCCATTTTAGGTTAAGCGCTCACCTCTGTCTGAAAACAAGTGGTGTTTTAACTAAGACTTGTTCAATAAGTGATCAGGGATGTATATATATTAATAGTGACTGTGTTTGAACTTGCTTGCCATATTAGTGTTAGTGTATTTGACAAAGTGTGTTTTTAAATAAATAATGATATACTTTTATACCCAAGCTCTGGTCAGTCTTTGCTTGTGCTACTGTATTTTGGTACCTATCTTGTATACTCTATATACTGTCTAACTCTTCTTGAGAGAAGTCTGGCTGCTCAGCCACAGCTACCAGGTAAATCTGGGTGGTACAGACTGCTACCAATTGGGTTTACTGCCAACATCTGTAGTCTTAAGCCTTTTGCAGTGGTCCCTAAGGGAATTGCACAGGTTTCTGCCTAACACTCGTGCATTGGTTTGGAGCAGACCCCTGGGCAGAGGATTTGTCAAGTCTTAGGGCTGGTGAAATATGGTCACAGCAGGATAAGTTGGGCTGTGAGGAATTTGAATATAATTAGTAATTTTCTTTTGTGTAAAGGCAATGATTGGACGCCTGTGCTTGAGAAAATGACAGTGAATGAAATTGAGTGTTGGATAACTCAACGTACCTGTTCGTAATCTCCTTCTCTGATTGGAGAGCTGCATGCTCAGGAATCGGAGTTGGCAGCGGAAAAGCAAGACTTTGGGGCTAGCTTTCAACAATTTCAGGAAAAATTCTCTGCCTCATTCCAACAGCAGTTCACTTCATTCACCATGGAAATAAAGCAGTCCCTTGCGGATTTTCGCAAGATTATCGCAACTCTGGGGGACAGAGAAGCTGTAAACGAAACCGCCATTACGGAACTTTCGCAGGGAAGCAAGCAAACACACATAGCGTTGGAAAAACTTGCTAACTTGGTGACGCGGAATCTGGAGCTGCAGTGTGAAGATTCAGAAAAATGGTCCCGGAGGTCAAACACCTGGGTAAGAAACTTACCTGAAGCACTGCAGGATTCAAAGTTAAAAGAAGTGATGTCCGATATGTTTGCAGATCCATTGCCGGGGAAGAGACTAACGTAGTATCCTTTGACCGCCTTCACCGCACTGGCCCAAAAAGCGTGATCACCTACAACGGGACGGAAATCCAGCTTCTTCAGGACCTTTCTCAGATTACACTACAGAAAAGGCGAGACATGCTGCCGTTGGGATAGTGGGATCAGCTATAAATGGACCTTTCCCTTTGGCATTCTTTTCCCATTTGAAGGCACACATCATAGGGTCACCTCGCGAGAAGCAGGTCTTGCATTATTGCAAATTGAGTCGGAGGAGGGGGAAGACGCAACTGCAGCCGACTCTAGATATCGGTCCGAACAATATAATCCATGGGAGTGGTCAACGGTAACACGGCACGGTCGAAAACAGACTATGCAGAGGAAGGCGAAATGGAAGGCCCGTCTTAGAGGCCCAACGCCGAAACCCTCGGAATGAAGCCCAGTAAAAGTGTCAGAACACATTGAACATAAGATGATCTTGAATTGTGTCGTAGAATGGGACGTAGAAGAGAATAAACTGACATTGATTATTGAAAAAACTAAGTACATGGGCAATGGGATGAAGAACTGCAGGAGGACCCCAATAAATATTCTGGGTGTACTTTTGAGCTGAATATTGAGTGGACGGCGAATTGGGATGACGACTGCTGTCGACTGAAAACCGAATTTGAGCATAAACTAGCTCTGTGGGATTGGCGAATTAATTTTGAATGTCTCATAAAACTTAAAACATATTCAAACTACGGGATTGTTCAATATGTTTATTTTGGACCCCAAAGATATTTAATAATATGACCCTCCTCGGCCGTAAGATTTATTTTGTTAATAAGGATCAATCAATTGCCCAATTTGATAACAACTGGTGCGCATATGCTAATTTCCTGGGAGCCTCGTACCTGTCGAATGTGTCAGTAAAATACATGCCTTGAGACTAGTCAGCATGTGCTTACAGCATGTAGTGGAATGGGCTTGTTATATAGGCTTAATCTGGCAAAATCTGTGCAGAACTGTGACGCGATCCATAGCGATGGGTTTTGGCAGTATTGTCTGAACGCTGGGAACATTGCACTAGAGATCCGGCCTCATTAAGGGAGAGCCTCCTACTCTCCAGTTTCCCTCGGCTTGTCTCGGCACACAGACCTTAGGAACAACTGCAACTTCAGCTCTGCATTCACAGCAAGGAGGCACACCTGGAGAGACTGCTTGCTGTTTCAGTTTCCCTCCAGTGCGGCCACAGCTCGTCAAGGTTTATGAGCACAGGACCAACTCAGAGTTTCCAATTGAAAGTTGCCTCTCTACTCCGGCATCACTGTTGTGGTCACACTTCATTGTGTTCTTCTGGCTAAGTGCTCTGCTTCTTCTGATACTGCCACTGCCAACCTTCCAGCTCCTGCCCCAGCTTCTTTTTACTGTGTTTCTCGTCAGGCAGCCTTTTATGCCCCTCAGGTGGGTTAATTAGGTTCAGGTGCAGGCCCTTATTATTTTTATTTATTTATTCTTGCATTTATTTCAGTGCGCAAAGCCCTGAGGCATCTAGTCGTTAGTTACAGAAAATGCATAGTACAGCTCCTAAAGTGCAAGAGCACAACAGGTTGGAAATGTAAAGGGTTAGTGTGAATGCATAGATTGGCAGAGCCACACCTCAAGTATGGGGGGCTGCTACAGATCTGCATGAGAGACAAGATCGGTGAGTGAATACAAACCTCATGGTGCAGGGGACTACTTCAGACATGCATACAAGCAATAGGGACAAGATCGGTGAGTGTGTACTGTGCATTTGGCATCATGGAAGGAGACACAGACAACAGATTCAACGTGTAACAAAAGGTTTTATTAAATAAAATGTTAGGATGGAGTAAGGCCTAACTTGCCCAATGCTACGGTGGAATTTCCCTACCTTAAGGAACTAAGGAAAGTCTGTGTCCGTAAGTTCAACTGAAAAGTCTGTGTCCAAAACCTATGCTTGCCCTCACAACAAAGACAAAACAATGTGTGGGGATATCAACAATAAACTAAACTGTGTCCCACAAGTAAAGTTCAGAGCTATTTCCAGCTCAGGAGTTCCCTTCAGCCTCTTTTCCCGAAATGTCAACCGGTTAATCACAATGTTCAATGTACCTTCTTCTGGACTTGAATCAACAACGTTCCACACCTTTGTAAATGTCTAGGTGCCCTTCGCCAAGTTTAATATAGTTCCAAGGAAGCACGTCTCGGGGTTATATTCCCCAAGATGTCACAAAAAGAAGGATCTTGAAGCTTTCTCTTTAAACTGTGTTTCCGTAGTTCTTTTCGTAGGGTTCCGTTCCCCAAGTCGGGTATACACCAACGGTTGGTTTCTTTCTTTCACAACAGTAAACATCCTTGTTAGCATATAGGGGTTCTCTGGTCTTGGTGCAGTTTTAGACCACAACGTTCACCCATTACAAGTCACGCAACCAGGAACCTTGGAGGCACTTTTCAACAGTTCTTTATTCAGCAGATAGTAGTTCTCTCGTCTTGGCACAGTTTTAGACCACACTGTCCACCCATTAACGGTCACACAACCAGGAACTTCCAGGTCTTTTTTTTGTAGACCTTCAATATTGCAGCTGAACCAATGGTGTCTTAAATGTAATTCCACAACTTTACCAAACAAGTGGTTTCTTAAATACAGCTCCACAACAAGCACTTATTCATCCTTTACTTTAACTCTGCAATCAGGATCTTTCATTCAGCTTGGTTTACAAGTATCTTTCAATTCAATGTTCAATGTTAGCAAGTTGGTTATTTGCCTTCACTTTAAGGTTCAATGTTAGCCGTTGTGTTGTTTCACGTAACTCCCTATTCAAACGAATAGTCTATGCCTTTTTTCACTTCAGTAGTGCAGTAGTTCATATACTTGTTTCCTTCAATTCGATATTTTAATAAATGTAACTTTGCTTGTTTCATTCAATTTGGTATTCAATAAGTTCCACTTTGCGTGATTCATTCAGTTCTGCATTTAATACGTGTAACTTTGCTTACTTCCGTGGACTGCAACTCCATTCACGGCTCATTGGAGTTCACGGGTAACTCCAGTATCCCAACACTCTTCCGGACCTGGCAGCTCCTTTTGGCGGCTTCTCTCCAAGCGGGAAAGCCTTTCTGCTTCATTGAACATTTGCTGGATCTTGTGCGTAGCTCTGCCTCCTCTCCCCAGCTGCGCCTGCTGCCCACATGCCCGTCTGGGGTTCTCCCTCCTGCAGAGTCCCACCAGCAAGACTCTTGGGACCTTGCTAGGCATCCCAGGGGCTCGGCTTCTTGAGCTCCCACACAGATCCTTCCCTGGCTGCTTCCTCTTCTTCAGCTCTCTGTTGTTGCTTTCTCGTCTGCTGATTCTCCCATATGCATCTGCAGACCACCTTTTATACACATGTGGTCCTTCAATGGGCTGCAGGTGTACTCCATTTATTAAAATTGCCTGACCCGGATTACCATGGCATGCCTGACATTCATAAATCTTCTTCGTCCCAATATCGAAGTGGTGAGCGTAAGTGGTGTCTATTACTCTCAGTTGCTTCTTCCTTGTCTCAGTACTAGAGTGGGGAAAGGTGGTAATGTTCATAACTCTCACTTGTCTCTTCTTTGTCTCAGTACTGTTAGGTACCCCAAGAAGGGAATGAAGGGGAAACTGCTTTATAATGACCCATAAAGGTCGGGGGAGGGTTATGTTGGTTGCCGTGAGGATAAGGAGATACCATGCCTCGCCTAGAGATACCTCACTCCCAATCATTCTCCTCCTTTTCTTACCACATCTGGGATGATAGTAACTCCTACCCTTCTCAGAGATAAGGGAACATGGTGAACAATATCCCATAACTACCTCTGGGATAGAGGTTCCTTCCTGAAGGGAGGTTGTGGAATACCGTTTCTTACCTAAGGGCATCCCATCTCCAATCCCTGAGGACGCTCTATGCAGGTGATCTTCCCTCGCTTGTCCACCTCCAGGTGCAGGATCCAAAAACAATGGCCATTCCCTGGCCACCTGCCTAGAGGATCCAAGGGGAGTAGATGTGAGAATCCCGTCAGGTTTCTGACAGTACATACTGGCAAAGCCTCACCTCATGGTGCGGGGGCTACTTCAGACATGCAGACAGTTACAATACCGATATAGATGGAAGCAGGGAGTTAGGTGGATGCACATGCGGATAAACGCCACTCGTCGTGGCGCAGGGGCTCCAATAGGGGAGCAGACAGACATAATGCAGATGAACACAGATAGGAGGTAAGGCCGGTCCTCAAGGTGTGACGAATTGCAGATGCCGTGCAATATCAGACAGTTGTCAACAGGCAAACGAGAGAGGCAGAGCAGGGCAGACCCCTGCTCACTCCAGGCCCAAGAGAGCATAGCGGAGTAGGTGACGTTAGCAGGGAGTCAGGCGAGTAAATAGGCAATGGACAATGCTAGGACATTAGTGGAGTTGGGGGGCCTAGAAGCTGGGGACATGCTGGCAAAGAGAAGTACGTTTGTTCCTGTATAGCTGGGATACAGCCATCTAGCATGGTGGAAATTGGATATAAGGGCCACCCTAGGGCCGTCTCCATGGATGTTACATTAGAGTCCTAAAGGCTACTTACACTACGTAACCGATGAGGGCCACTGGCACAACTGGTGTGTAGGAGGCACAGGTGGTAGATATGTTAGCATAAGAAGCCAAACAGTATTTGCAGATGGCGATAATTAACGGCGGGCAGCCATGAGAAGATAGCCCAGCAAACAGCGCTAATGCACATAACAAATATGTCCCAGAGTAGAGGCAAGGTGCATAGAGTGGTGCATCATGTTTAGTGGATCAACAGAGAGGAGTTTGCGGAATCCAGGATCGGGACAGCACCAGAGGTACTGACAGGCCTGCAGCCCACGGCCATCGCCGGTCAGCGCCAGTCAGGGAACTGAGCCCAGGCCTTAAATGAAGGTCATTAACATAGCCAGGGTTGCCTGCCGGCTCCGGAAGGGCAGCTTAAGAAAAGGCAAGGCCAGCCAATGAGAAGGGAGCAGGGGCAGGATGTTAAAGGGGAAGAGTCAAAGTGAGAGGGTCATCTAAGAACTGGCAGCCATGTTAGCAGGGCAAAATGATCTTGAAGGCTTGTAGCCCATGAGGGCTTACCTGAGGTATTCTGGCGGCATAAGATGTTGCTTGGAGGGACTCCAGTGCCTGAATGGAGCTGATGCAGGGCCAGTCAGGCAAGGAATACAGGCCGTAAACGTAGGCCGTTTTTGGGGGTCTGGCGTTGCCTGCAGGCTCCGGAAGGGCAGTTTGAGAAAAGGCAGGCCAGCCAATGAGAAGCTGGCAGACGCAGGACGTCAAAGGGGTACAGGCACGTTGAGATGGTCGTCTGAAAACTGGCAGCCATGTTAGCAAGGCAAAATGATCTTGAAGGCCTTACCTTGTATAGAGTCATTAGGCTTCCATGCCTGACCTGAACTCCTACCTGCCTCTTTAGCCCTCTTCTTCTTCACAGTCCCTGAAGTCTGCTGGGACCTGTAGTTTGTTTTGGAAAATGTCCATCCCACTTCTCTAGAACAGCAGAAGGGCAGGATGCAAGGGAAAATCAAAAAGGGGTTTCTCCCAACCATCCTGGTCGGATCCCCCCACACTCTATTTGATCCTCCCACAGTACCCCATGCCCTAGGTCGGGATGAGAGACTGCCTGCCTTAGCCTGGCCACATGAGAAGGATCCAAGACCAAGTTTCTGCGGCAAATCCCATCGGATTCTCCACAAAGGCATGCAGCCATTACTAAACTCCAATTCTGTAGTCAGACTACAAAAGACAGGCAATGCTCCAGACCCACGGGCACAGATACCCAATGTATGGGTGATTGTCATGCCCCACACTCTTCTTCTCTGATGTAGGGGTTTTATTGTGTCTTCTGTAGGGCGCCTGTGAGCACTGATCAGAGTAGGTGGTTGTTTGGGAGATGATCCTATATGGAGAGATGCCAAGACGGTGCCGTTTAACAAAAAAAGATAAAGAAGCATTGCTGCAGAGAGCTGCTTGGCACAGCTTTGAATCTTGGTCAGGGTTGATGTAACTGACTAATGGAGTTCATGTTTAGATCTAGAGGCGTCTCCCTCTAGAGCGAGGTGGGAATGGGACTTGTTGCTGTTGGTAACAGGCAGCATCTCTACCTCTTCTTTCCCCACTGCTGCAGACAGTGTGAAGAATGTATATCAATGATATGATATGACATTTATAACACGCCTGTACACAAGTATTTATAGGCACCACAAGACAAGGGAGGGAAGACACAGGGAGGACAAACAAACGTTCCTACTAGGCCTTGTGTCATTCGGTTCATGCAAAGCTGACAATTGAAGTGCAAGGGGAAGGAGAGGGGGAAGTGCAAGGGGAAGGAAAAGAAGTAAGTGCAGCGCAGCTCTGGGTAAGTGCAAGGAGGCAGGGGGTGGGGCTACAGTTACAGCCCCTAAGTGCGCGGTAGGCCAGGAGACCGTGCAAAGTAAGACTAGTCGTGGAGGAGCCTGGTAGCAAGTGAGACTCTGAGGGAACCAAGCAACTAGATGGCGCAGCAGACAGGTACGTTAGCAAGGGAGCGGAAGAGAGAAGGCAGAGGAGAAAAGGAGGGTCTTGAGCTGCTTCTGTAACTTCAGGTGGTCCGGCTCAAGTCTGAGAGGGGCAGGGAGGCCGTTCCAGAGTGAGGCACCTGCAGAAGAGAGATATGCCTCCCAATCTCTGCCTTGCAATGAGTAAAGGTAGACAGATTGAGAAAGAGGCTGTTGCATTAGTCCAGCCTGGAGAGAACCAGGGCTCTGGAGACAGTGAGCTTCTGGGGGAAATTGAGAGAAGGTGCAGCTGGAGGTGGCCTTTTTTGGCAAGGACCGTGATGCGAGGGGAGAAGGAGAGCGTGGAGTCGAAGATGACGGCAAGGTTTTTTGCCTCAGAGGAAGGCAAAGTTGGAGGGCAACCAGAGTGAGATAGGGAACGCGGGAGCAGGGGTCCTAATGAGTAGGATCTCTGACTTACTGGCATTAAGGCAAAGATTGTCAGAGGCGCACCAATCCTGAATTGCGGATAGACGGTCAGGAATGAGTGAGAGAGGGGAGGAGAGAAGGCTGGGGGAGACCTGAAAGAGAGCTGAACGTTAGAAGAGAAGATGGAGATCAGGTGGGCCAAAGGGTCCAGATGGACATTGAAGAGCCAGAGTGAGAGGATAGAGCCCTGGCGGACACCACACGTGGAGAGAGAGGTGGTGGAGAGAAAGGACCCAAGTTGGACCTGGGAGGGATGGTCTAGGAGGAAGCAGGTTAGCCATGCCAGGGCCTGATCCGTGATGCCCAGGTTCACATTGAGTCTTTTGATCAGAGTGGCGTAATAGACAGTGTCGAAAGCAGAGGAAAGTTCAAGGAGGATGAGGACAGAGGGAGAGCTGAAATCAAGATTAGAAAGCAGATATTCATGGTGTTCAGAAGAGCAGTTTCTGTGCCTCTAGCTGCTCTGAAGCCATGCTGGTGCTTGTCCTTGTGTTGATCTGAGCCACTGTGGCAGTTTTCTGACTGCAATCAGCCAGAGAGTAGGCTATTATAGGTAGAACAGCTGCTGACTTATCAATTGTAGGGATATTGTCAGTATTCCCTGTCACTGGGCAGGTGACGCCCCTTAAGTGTACAGTATTTATGACCCTACAATTAGGGTTACTGCCAAAGAGACTAGAGGAGGTTAGGAGGAGTTAGGTGTTAATGGTATATGCAAGGTATGTGTTGGTTCTTGTTTGGACTCATTGGCTTGGTGTTTGGAAATGCATTACAGTGCATTAGAAGGTTTCAGTTTCCGAAGTGGTGAGCAGGCTCCCATTAGCTACACATTGGTAGCACTGCGTGATACCCCCCTAACTGTTAAATGGAGGCTTTACGGCAAATGCAGTGCCATTGGGTGCTGTAGGTGCGCAGGACACTGGCTGACCTTCCGTTGGGCCTCCCTGATTGACCGCTACATGTTGCATAATACAACGCCCGTAAGATCCGCCATCACCCGTATAAAATCTTCACACCAAAGCCCACTGCGGCAAAGCCAGTGCAGGCAAAGCGAGCAGTGTTGTGCGCCGCAGGTGTTAGGCGCAGCTGGTGCGCCCCAGACTCTACGCTCCCATCTGCATTCCTTGTCTTTTGGCCATCCATCTAGACCAATGATGCCCAGCCTGGCCTACCCAGGCCGGGAAGATCGCCTGCTTTACCGGCCTATGAGTTATGCGCCTACATCCGCTTATACTGTTACTCCCCTCTCTGCTAAATAATCTCCTGAACCTCCATACTGGTGTGTTTGTATATGCGTGAAAAACATTCTCTTTGCATTTGTCTGGGATGGCTGCATGTGAGCAGATCTCTCATTGTGTCCTCTTCGTTTAGGCGCAAAGGAGATTCTGGATAAGAGAAGGCCCCTTACACCCATACTAGGCTGATCTCTTGAGTTCACACTGAACTTAGGCAAGGAGCCAAGTATCCTGAAAGCAAGAAGCAGAGCTGAGGACCCGCTAATGACCCGCTGGAAGGTTTGGCACCCTGAGCCAGCTGTCGTCCCGTTGGACCCCCCTTTTTCTGATCGAACTTAGAAGGTCTGCAAAAGCACTTCGACCCATTGGAATAGTGGGAGTAACTATTCTCGGCACCTCCACCTTGACCTGTAAGCAAGCCTTCTCAGAAGTGTTCCTGGGGCAATCAGTGAACTGACCAGCTTGAACGGGACCTTTGCCCTGGAACTGCCACCATCTCTAAGCATTTGGAGACTGTAAGCTGTGGGTCCACCGAGTTTCGTATATCTTACATTCCTAGGTCTGGAATTAGGAGAGTACACCTGAACCTGAGCATACACGGTCGCCGTGTCGCGCAGCTGTGGTGATGAAACTTTGTGGGTGCCTTGTTGCTGTGCCCCCCTTTGCCCTCAGAACTGCTGCAGTGGAATTGGCCTGATCCTTTCATCAGGAGTGGAGAAATCGCCACTGTCCCGCCACAGAATCATCCTTGGAACGCAGCCCCTGAAAGCCCCAGAACCACACAACTGCAGGATTTGAACCCGCAACCGAAGTGGACTTGACTGCCGAAGTTTGGTCTGGAGTGCACTGAGGGTCGGGGAGTACTTGCAACCCTGGCAGGTGGCCCCTGGCGCATCCATCCATTTTCACGCATGAGTGTACCCTGAGGGCCTGTGGCCCGTGCTACCGAGCTATTTCCAACTCTTGGATCCTGTGCTGCCCTCTTAGGGAGACCCTCCTCGAACAGTGGGAACTTATTATTCACTGCCTCACCCGCCTTCCTAAGCTGCTACAGCCCTGCAAGAGACCTAATTTTGGCTCAACCTCATGATCGCCTGCATCAACACCAAAAGTACTTTTGAGCACAAGGCTCCACTCATCATAGAGACTGGACTGCCTCTTAGTTAGGGTTTGATAAGTGAAGGACTGCCTAAATAATATTTGCACTGTTTGCTCCCTTTCTTCACAGGTTGTGGACCCTTAATGTGCACTATTACTTTAGACCATTGGTAACTGCATATATGTTTGATAGTAGTGTTGTGTTGGTTTAGTTATTACTGCTGATATTTGCTTTGTGTTTGATTTAAAAGGCCTTTAATAAATGTATATGTATTTTTGATATATACACCTGACAGAGTAATTTGTAGTGTTGATTACGGTGTGTAGTCATTGGGTGCTTTCGATCACTCTCACCCCTCCTGAAATCTAGTCTTGACTGCCGCCAATGCTACCTTGATTGGTCTGGCTTGTCCAGAAGGGTACCCTGTTTCAAGAAACTAGGCTGGCCTTCAGAACCTCTGCCCACCAGGTCAGAGTTCAGAAATCCATCTGAACACTGTGTCTCATTGAAAGACATCCTCCCTCCATTCCCCAAATCTCCTCCACCCAGGTGATCCTCCCTCGCATCTCCACCCCCATGGTCAGGATCCAAAAGCAATGGCCCTTCCCTGGCCACCTGAGCAAAGGATTCTGGGGAGAAAGAAGTGATGAGCCCTCAGGTTCCTCACAAAAGCCATTACACAGATAATTCATTTGGGAATGATCCTGCGCTCTGTATACATCAGCCTAAAAATGTGCATGCCCTCTATGGAGTGTAGAAGGAAATGGTGAGACTGGTAACATCAAACATCAGCAGTTTCCATCACTGTAAAAGCCCAAGCGGGTGCAACGCATGATTGGCCCAAACACATCATAATTCTTATCCATGCAGATCGGGAGGGAAATCCATTTATCTTAGGTTTCTTAGGTTGGAAAGTCTCTTGATCTGCTTTATCGATCTTCACTCTTTCAATAGATCCTATTTTCCATTAAAATGTCCAGAGTGTGAATAAGCTGCTGTGTCTTGATGAGTGGATAACAGGCAGCACGGGTGAAGTTGTTCTTGAACCAGGATCCCTGCTTTCACTGACTCTCCGAGCAAGGCCAGATGGTTATGGTGCAAGGATGTTAGCATGCATTTTTAGAATGGCTGTGCCTCAAAGAAAGATCTCCCTTTTGCCTCAACCAAAGATCTCTCCGATACCTAAACTAATAATCTCCCTTTCTGTCTGAAGAATCTGTTAGTGAATAGCCCAAGTTCCATTGAAGGCAGGACTGTTGGTTCATGTGGGCAAGCAATGTAAAAGGTTACCAGTCATTTGGTCTAAAACCAAATGGTCGAATGACCATTTGATCGATGTAAAATGGTTGAAAAAAAGGTTGAATTTTTTTTTTTTTTTAATTTTATAGGGGGGATCCCCCTCAACCCCCTTTTTTCTTTATTAAAAAATATTTTTTAAGCAACCAAAACTAAAAAAAAAAATTACAAATAAATAAATAAATTCGACCTTTTTTTTCGACCATTTTGATTCGATCAAATGGTCATTCGACCATTTATTTTCGACCAAATGACCGGACACCAATGTAAAATAATTCTAACCACCCCGCATCAGTATAAGAACAGGGTCCGAACCATGCACGCTTCATCTGTGCAGGATTGGATATGAAAAGTTATTGTGGGAAAGAGCCCACTTGCCTGAATGGTTTGACTACATTGGATGGCGAGTAAGCCCCCACAGTACCAGCCAAAGAGACCGCAAAAAGTGACATGCCCATGAAGCCAAATTGGTCAGCGTGTAGCACGAAGCATAGAGATCGGGTCTATGGACAACCACCCCTTCCTTGTAGGAGAACATTCTTGCCTCTCCCTGCCCTCACTGCTTGGGGATGCCCTCTGGCTCCCAGACACATTTTATTTGAAACAACCCATCTCCTTATCAAATATGGGTCACTTGTGGATGAAGGAGGAGAAGTAGGGCTCTTTGAGGGTATCAACATCAAGCCCGAGCCACAATTATCATTAGAGTGGTTCAAGGGGATGAGTCCCTATCTAATGCACCTTCCTCCTTCTGTTGAACATCAGGCACAATGTAATCCCAATAGAATCTCGCTGGCATTATGCAATAAATGGTGTCTGGAAAAGCGGGCCCACGCATCTGGTGGCCAAGTGCTGCAGCCAATCACTGATATGATTCCTGCAACATCAAGTGCTGCTGCAGCCAATCACTGATATGATTCCTGCAACATCACATGCTGCTGCAGCCAATCACTGATATGATTCCTGCAACATCAAGTGCTGCTGCAGCCAATCACTGATATGATTCCTGCAACATCAAGTGCTGCTGCAGCCAATCTGGACCCCAACTCAAGAAGATGGTCTTGTGGGGTATTTTCTGCCCAAGACCAAGGAAACTGCATTTGACTGATGAGGCCTGAAAAGTGCAGAAGCGGTAACACTCACTGTGAGTCGATAGGCAGTATTAATTTCCAACTGCCACATCAAAATACTGTTTTTGTCTGGAACAATTAAATGGGCCTAAAAAATAAAGAAATCATTTTTCATCATTTGGAAGCACACTGACAAATACATCAACGTGTTGGCAGAAACAGGAAGATTAAATATGAAGTGTGCCTTGCATGCAGAATTTAAAGCTATGCAAGTACCTTTCATTACATATGACTGAGGCCTAAACAGAAACTTTACAAAAATGCAAAAAAACGGTTACCATGTAAGTGTGTGCATTTGCAGCCTAAAACAATGAATACATGGAGTCAAAATGTCCCTTGCAAGAGTCATGTGAACATATCATGATGGAAAAATGGACATTGAAGGCAAGACACAATTATATTAAAAATTGACACACTGCCTCATCTGTAATGTAATTGTGACATTCAAACACCAGTTTCGGTTTCCTGAGAAATGGCTTAATTTTCTATTCAGAACACACAGGCAGGGGCCAAGAAGGAATTTTCTGGAGTCCTGCTGTCGAAGATAAGCAACAAGATGACCCTTTAGCACTGGGAGACGAAAGGCGGATGGGTTAATTGCAGGCCAAAGTCAACAAAGGCAGCAGATGCCTAGGTCTTATGTTCAGAAGGGAAATTAAACTTAAATGTGAAACTGAATGACTCAGAAGCATGTCATTATTTTGCCATAGATGTATATTAGTAATCATGTTTTATCCATGACTTTGATAGTTACAGAAATGGGAGACATGCATCATTGAAAAACGTGTCAAGAGGTTGATCTGGTGCTGTACTGCTCTTTAGAATTCATCATTGGGAACCCAGAGCTACAACTTGAAATGTGATTATGGCTCCCCAGAAAATGTTACAAAGAGGACATTTGGGGAGGTAGTAGCTTATTCAATCATGTAACTGTATGTAAAATTTGGTGATCCTGACTTTTATCATTTTTAAGACATTCACAAAAAACAAACTTGCCCCTGCAACCTTGTGCCGAAAAAGGAGTCACTTCATTAAATCTGCCATGATTAGATGAATCTAACTATATATACCATTTAGCGCTTATTTGTAAAATGACAAGTTTTGTCGTGTAGGACAAGTAAAAAAAACTGAAATATGTAAATTCCAGTGGGTGGTTTGATACTTCCCCTATTCTAAACCTCATAGCTCAGGAGCCCATCCACAGAGAGAGGCTAAGACTTGGGGAGAGGAGAGGACCATATAAACTTGTATATGATCATTTAGAGACTTTGGCGGGAGTAGAAAAAGATTCGTAAGGAGACACACAATGGAACTCAGGTAGAGCTGCCTGTGAAATGAATGAGAAAAGTTGCATGATGTCATCTGAATGGAACTGCTAATCAGTAGAAGGGACAATCTTTAACCAAGGAGAGGCAGACTAGAAGGGAGACTGGACAATATCCATGACGGATATTGGATTTTTGACCAGATTCCTGTCCTGTACCTGGAAAAGGACCTGACTGCCGTGTCCTATGCACAAACCCAGAGATGATTATATAAGTTAACTTGTCCAACCAAAACCTAGCCTTGTGGGGATCTGCTCGAGTTGATACCTATCCCTTAATTAATGGGTGGGGGGCTGGCAGAAGACTCTTAGCAATTCAATTTCATTAAACAATTTCTTTCCCATATAGCCAAATTACACAGAGTAATTTTGTTGAAGTTCGAAATCAACAGCATTGCTTCCAGTGTGAATAAATGCTATAGCCAATAAAGTAATTGGGTATTCCTGTTTATTTTGGCTAACCCGAAAATTCCCTAAAGGGAGGGGTGCATTAAAAGCAAAATTCCTAACTGTTCACCATTCCTCAGAACTTGCCTTTAAGCAGAGAGGCGCTGAATGTAACTGAATGACTGGGTTTTTGTGCTGGGGCAGAACAGTGATTTACCTAAATTAAATAAAGTGAAGTCCCTGATTTGGAAAGCATACCTTCTCCAGAAAGTGGGAAAGGGTTTCCTGAGGGTAGAGATTTTGCATTGTAGGGTGGTGATGAAAATGGTTTCCAAAATAAACGAAAATTGTCTGTTCTGAAAAGTTTGTTGTGCTGTAAGACTGACTGACAGCTTTGCTAAGGGCGCAGTCAAAGTTTGGTTTACATGTGATGCCGTTTACCCATACCGTAATGCCTTGCTAAGTGCACATGTAGATAACCACATAGATCACTGCCTGTGTGAAATTGTTTTTGCAAAGTAAAGTGTCGCAATTTATTTAAGTTCATCTTCCTGTAAAGAGAAGCATTAGTGGATATCTAGACTTTCCATTGAATTTATATCCATCGAAATGTATTCATTGAAATGCTTTTCCATCTAAAAGCATATTCATTGAATGAATTTCGATGGATTCTAGAATTAGGGTAAGGGTTAGATTTAGGGTTAAGGCAAGGGTTAGGGCAAGTGTTAGGGTTATATTTAGGGTTAGAATTAGGGCAATGGTTAGGGTAAGGGTTTGATTTAGGGTTAGATTTAGGGTTAGAATTAGGGTTAGGGTAGGGCATGGGTTATGGTAAGGGTTAGATGTAGGGTTACATTTAGGGTAAGATTTAGGGTTGGGGTTAGGGGGGTGCCCTTGGGGTTAGGCGGGTTTCAAATAAACAAATACCACAAGTTACAGGGAGCTGTCCAGTGCTGAAATACATTAAAGATTTCAGCACTGGACAAGGGTTACATTTGAAAATGGGGGTTGGTGTGGAGGGTTAGAGGGGGAGGACCCCTGGGGGTTGAGGGGAGTTTGGGGGGTGGGGGGAGACCCTCTAATAAAAATTAAATATTGTAAGTTACAGGGAGCTGTCCAGCTGCCTGTAACGTTATGTTCCATTGAATTTCCATGCAAAAAATGTAAAGTGTTTTTCGATGAAAGGATTTTGATGGATAAACACTTTGCATTTTATGTATGGGAATTTGATGGAACATTTTTGGGTGGAAAAAATTGTATGGCACTTCCCTTCGATGCAAAATTTTCGATGGAAAGACCATGAACCACATTAGTGCCAAGCTCATGATCCGGTCAGGTTTCAAATCGCTAAATGTGATTAAAAGTGAATCTCATGCAAAGTCTATGGTGCATTGAAATGATGTTATGTTTTAAGGTGTTGCATCATTTGGGCATCCTGGGATTTTAGTAAGGGATAAAAGTATTGAAATGTTCATTTGACCTGTATTCCATTTACTGGAGACTTAAAAAGCAAAAACACACGTGTGGTGTAATCTCAGATCTGTTGTTACCGTTTATCCCCAAAAGCGAATTATTTGTATTGAATCTTTGTTTTGGTGCCACGGAGAAAGTGGCACATGTAGTGATTTATGTTCGACATGTTAAGTGGTCATACGGATTAATAAATACCTATTCTTTCTGTACACCAGCCTGGTTTTTGGCTTATCTATGGCAGAGGATCTATGTGGCTCTATACGAGTCAGACAGGGCTGGACTGAACATCCTAGTATATCCGTGTGGCGCGTTTTGATTGGGGAGGGAAGGGAATCCCTGATTTAAGGGTTGTCCCTAGATATATCATGACAGTCCGCTGTGCACAGGTCACAGTTCGGGTGCTGACCTTGACGCACCACACATCAGTCACCAAGGTTCACACCCTCAGTTGAAAAAGGAGCCTGCATTCAAATATTGTAACTGGTGGGCCCTCGTTGACTTGTGGGGTAATAGAGCAGGCCAGCCGTTGGGTATAACTTGCGACATGTGTCAGTGTTCGAACCTCACAGCTGCTGCGCTATGAATAACACATCTGGCAGAAGTGTAGTCCTACTGGGTGGTGACGGCTCCAGTGTAGCAAATTCTGTGCTCCATATCCCCGGCAGTACGCCATATCCAGCCCCCGTCACCCTAATTGTGTCTCCTCATTGAGGAGACCCAGGGACGGTACCTGTGCAAATGAGGAGAGCAGGCGTTGAGTCCTGCCAAAGTTGCAGATGAAGCAGACACCAGTGTGAATGGGGTCATGATGCAGTCAACTCGTCACAAGGCTCCACCCATATTCTGATGATGCCCCAACCTGAACTGATCATTAAAGGGTATTGTCCAGGCTATCTTTATGGGGGCTCAGAATAGCTAAAGGGTCAGAGGCCAGACCCTAATTCCATCCACACCCCTTATTCCTCGAATGCCCCAACTAACCTATCACCAGTGAAAGTATGCAACCATACTCCCCGTAAGAAGATTAACCAGGCCTAGCAAACTAAACGCACACCTGAACAATTCAGACAAGCAATACAATATTTTGCAAATCAAAGGGCTGCCCTTATGGATAACTGGACCCAGCATATATTCCCAGCACCCAAAAAGAAAACACAGAATCTGCATAGAGGTAATGTCCACTTCTGACCTGCACTCAACACCACCACAGGTCTCTGAGCATCTGCCTGCCTGCTATCCTACTAGCACCTCCCACTCTTTCTCTTACAGAGCCATACATAGTGAGGCCAACAGTATTAGCAGAAGGGCACCATATAAGACCACTTTACCTTGCGTTTCCCGAACTAAAAATGAGGGCGGAGGCGGCGGCTGAATCCTTCACATGAAGGTCACCGAGAGCTAAATACTCTCTGTGGTACTCGTGTTTTAAGTATTTCTTGGTGGGAGTGCCATTATAATATACTTTGAAGGGTCAAGCATGGCACTCCGCTCAGCGCCCACAGGACAATTACCCGATTGATCCGGTCTCATTAATGCGGCGCCCCGTCAGAGGCGTAGAGAGGGTAGGGCCTGAGTGGGCAAGGCCCAACCAAAATCTGTAAATGCCCACTCAGCAGCACTGTGTGGGCATTTCCAGCTGTTAGGGTCACTGCGGTGGGCCCCACTACATTAGATTCAGGCCCAACTTGTTAGACAATCCTGGCTACGCCTCTGCACCCCGTTGCCGGGAGGGGCTCCATGCACTGAATTCAACGCTGCAGCCCGGGTCGCTTGATTGGCGCCCCCTCCCCCTTGGGGACACGTAGTATCCAACATCCGCCACAGCGCCAGGCTCACTGATTGGCGCTCTCCATGGAGACAGGGAGTACCCACCATTACCGGTGCCCGCCATTCTACGCAGCTCTCCCTGTGAGAGGGAGGGGAGTGCCGCAGGATTACTTGCAGGCCTGCCTCCTGGTGAATGTGTCTGGGGGCCCCGCGGCTGCAATTAGCACCCGGCTGCTCCTGGCATACGCGGCCCAGCAAGAAATCCCTGCCCTGATCCACCCCTCCCCCATTGCTGCTACTAATGTGCTGGGCCGCCCCAGGCATATGCGGGCAGCTGCCCAGCCTGCCGCCTTCAGACACAGGAACAGCCGAATCTTCTGCAGCCCAGGCCAGGCTGTCTCCCAAGGATAGTATATGTGTGTATAGTGTGTAGAGCAATTCCCCTTCGGAATATTAGAAACGGCTGGTGAAGTCAAGATCTATATATTCCAATCAGCACCTAAAAAGAACCGTACGCCAGCATTCCTTTGTCTGCCTTTCTTTGTGCGTAGTTCTTATAACCTTGTGTTTCTTCCCGGGGGGGCGGGGTTGGGAAATTCCCATGTCCTTTTCCTACAGCGGCGTTCCCAGGACAATCCAGACACTCAGGTAAGTGGGGGTTGACGGAGACCGCGGAGAGGCGGGTTACGTATTTATAAGTGAGGAAGAAAGTATTGCCGTGTCTGCCCACGCCCAGCGCCACCTAATAACCCAAACTAAAACATATACAGAAGTGCATTTGGGAATCTGGATCTGGCGGCACGTCATTGGTTATAATCCAGACAGTTGCATCTCAGCCTTCCAACCTTCAGAGCATGGTAAATTGAGCACCATTCAGGTGTGTAATAGTAACAAGTTGCAAAACATGAGTAAAAAACACAGTACAAAAGGATGTTCTCCTGCCCTTAACAAATATGGCCGCTCTGGTATGACGACAGACATGAAAGAAAACGGTGCCCACACGGCCCCCGATTCTCATCCTGGTGTTAAGTACCGAAAAGGTTGTTAAAAGGATTAACAACCTTTTCGGTACTTAAGACCTATTCTGAAGGTGGCGCATTCTTCCGAAGTCGGAGGGAATGCGCCACTTTCGGAATACATGTGACGGATGCTAGAATGGGTTGGAAACCAACCTAGCTACCGCCACATTCGTAACCTGGCTTTCTTTAAGGGTATTCTTGTGGCACTCCTCCAGTTTAATATGTGCGCTACAATAGCACATATATACGGCACCATTTTGGTGCCGTTAGACTGGTGGAGTGCCACAAGAAGCCGGTGCCAATGCTTTATAGGAGCATTTTCATACCCACCAAAGCAAGCAGCTTCAATGTTGTATTCTGCAACGTTGAAGCTGCTTGCTTTGTGTTCTCGGCAGCATTTTTGTAAAATAATGAATATGTCGTTATTTTACAAAAATGCTGCAGAGATTTCAGGATTGCGCTCGTTATGACTAAAACATGCGCAATTCTGAAGGTGCGCTGTCGCGCACTGCGAGGACGCCCAGGCCCACTTGAGAATAGTGGAGGAGCCTGGGCGTCGCGATTTTGTGCAGTGAATCCTGCTCTTTAGCAGGTTCAATGCCAGTGGCGG
Organism: Ambystoma mexicanum; assembly: GCF_040938575.1. NCBI lineage: Eukaryota > Metazoa > Chordata > Amphibia > Caudata > Ambystomatidae > Ambystoma > Ambystoma mexicanum. The sequence continues at coordinate 1,260,130,342 of NC_090933.1, read as the reverse complement.
CTGGTGAGTTTTAAAGCTGGTGGGGCGTAAATTTGCAAGGGTGAATTTAGTAGCGAGCGCGCAAAGCGCCCAAGCCCACCCCCCCCAAGGAGGGAGCAGGGGGGGGCTCTCCCGCCACGAAATTTTTGGAAAAATGGCCTACAAAATGTTCAATTTACTGTCCAAAAAACCCACCGAAATATGAAAAAAGCATTCGGTTTTACATATTAATGGTGGTACACTATTCTTACGTGTGCAAGTGTGATGGTGTATTTTACAGCAGCTTGTATTGAGAATAACTGGTACTATGGTGTAATGCATAACTTTTGCTGGCTGCTGGGATTATTATTACCTATTTTATGTGTATCAAGAAGCAAATGTAGTATTCCGACGAATATCTAACAGTGTGTCAATCATACGGCTGAAGCCAAACAAAGCCGAATGCTTGCTTCATTTATTAAATCCACGTTTAAAATTGAAATGTCACACTTCCTTAAAAAAAAAACACTGTTTTAAATGTGTTCCTATGATTTTTATTTCTTTACATTTTCATCAAACTATCATCCTGATTTAAAGTATATAAGCCATAGAAGAAAATAGTAACATACACACAGGGTCCACCTGTCTAAAAGCATGTTCATGTGCAAACCCAATGCTATTTAAAGTAGCAGGCTTCACAGACGCAAATTGCCAGATTGCAATAAACAGCACGGCAGTCGGGCATTGATATTTTCAATTGCCCTTGAGTATCACACACATACCAATAGCGGCAAAATGAGTTTCCCTCCTTCCTTTGAGCTCACATAACAGTACAAATGGTTTCTCTGGGTGCCCTGTTGGTAAGAACTAGCCGTTTCGTTGCGTGGCTATCAGGCCAGTTCAGTTCTGAAAATGATGGGTCTTGAACATTAGAGTTTGAGCACAGATTGAGCACTCTCAGTGGATATGATCATACGAGCAATATGATTTTAAATGATTAGTGTCCATTCACCTCCTAATAATAATAATAAAATAAAAAGCCCGGCCGTGTGGATTTGTGTACAACCACAACACCCTGCCGTATCTTAAGATTTCAGTGAATGCTGTTTCAGCAGCCATACCCCAGCGACATGCGCATGGGTTTACGGAGTAGCACACTCACCCTTGCCCTCTGTTCATTATAATATTTTTGGGAATTTATAAACACATGATTTTGCTGTGATCCCAGTGTCTGTTGCAGGTGGGCCCAGGCCTTGCTTTAACTACCACCGCTAAGCAGTAGTTTTCACCCCACTGCTTGAAGGTTAACTTGTAATTAGCCCACTTCTCAAGTTGGTTGAGAGTTTATGCAGAAATACTGCTGCTACTTGGTGAACATGCTCTGTTTAATGATTAGCCGCTCCCCGTCACATGCAGGTGAACTTAGTAGTTGGAGCGAGCGAAGGGGTTTGTAATCGGGTTGGTTTGATTGAACAATCGCTATGACTGTTTTCTGTCCCATAATGTGCTGGTCCCGTTTTTAAGAGCAGATCGCCATCACGCTCTTTGCCAGGAGTTTTTTTTTCCCCCCATTTCAAATCCAACGCATGATGTGGTATGTGCGCTAGTAAGTTAAGCCAGCAATTGTACTGCACCAACAACAACCTTCGACTCGCACAGAGGGCGAGCAAGCCAAATCTGTACCAGGCAGTGCTGTCACCAGTGAATTCCAGTATCAGGCGAAGCGAACAACTTGATGGAAAATGGTGCACTGCACTCAGATCCATTTACGAAGGAACACAATTGTCATGAAGGCAATCGACTCAACAGCCCATCCTCACGCCTGCTGTCAGACCCTGCCTATTGCCTTTTCAGAAGTTACTTGTGAATCACAAGCTCCTGGAGCACCGGTCTGGCTGCAGCCCCCACCCCTGCTTGTGACATCTACAGGCTCGGCGTGCCGCTGAAAGAGCTGCAGTCGCACACTGACTCTGCGCCTTCACAGAAATCTCGAGGTGGCGAGTGCACGCGAACTATCGCACAGCTGCAATATGCCTTCACTTGAAGCCTGGCCATAGCGCTAAGAGGTGAGCGGAAGGAAGGAAGCGGCGCTGTATGCATCTGTAACTCTGCATCAGGGCTGAGTTTACACACACACATCACGCTGCCAGTTAAGCTCTCCCAATACATCGTGCCAAATTCTTGCCCATTGCACACACTGTTGTCATCACTAGACTGACTAGAGTCATAACATGCCATTCAGAGAACCTGGGTTACACGTGACATAACCAAGAAGCCCCTTTTAACTGTCAAACACTTGTAGCCAAATTATTATTTTTTTTTCTTTTCTTTTTTTCTTTTTTCTACACTGTTTGTGTGGGACTGGATGCGGGATTGCGGGAATACTGATTCCCGCAATCACACCGCAGAAGCCCAGACTAGTTGGGCGTGTGCCTCATTAAAGCCCTGCCCGCTCTCGTTGCGTCACCTGAGGCAGCAGCAGCCCAGGGCTCTACTTGTGCCGTTTTATATTTTCAGCATTTTTGTCGAAAAATGCCGAAAATATAAAACGGCACATTGGATGTTGAAGATTCTACACGGGCACTGCCCGGCAGCAGCAGCACGCCTGCCTGGGCCTTGCCTTGCTGTCCGTGGCCCAAGGCTCTAGGGCCTTGATCCACGGACCGGGGGAAAGAAAGGCCCAGGCCAGGCAGCCCCTGCCTTGGCCCCCACCTTGGGGGTAGGCAGGCCCGGGCCCGCTACCACCAAGGCCGGGCCCAGTCACAGTCAGTCAGCAACACTGAAAGCCGTAGGCCCTGGCCTACACGTCTTTCAGTGTTGCTGACTGTGGCCGTGGACCACGTCCCCGACCCCAGGCCCAAAAGAAAACAGAACAACATCTGGGACAGGACCACCTGGTACTTACCCACCGGCAACTCGTCGCGTCGTGGTCCAGGCTGTCTCTGGTGGTCTTCAGGGGTCAGGGGCAGCTGAGCTCGCATCGTTACTCGTCTGACTCCAAAGAATCCAGGGGAGAGTGTGAAGGTGGCGCAAGCGCACCCACACGCCCTGCACCAGCACGAGATCTGCATAGATACAGTAATGTCATTGGCTGTTTGCCAGCCAATGCAAGGGTTGTCATTGGCTGGCAAACAGCCAATGACATTACTGTGTCCATGCAGGGGAGGGACTGACCTAGTGCGCTGTTTGCGCACATTTTAGACTGGCGGCGGGGCCACCCCTGAAGCGCCCCGCCAGCCTTCTAATTAAAGGGGTTTACGAAGAGTGCGTGGAGCTACGAGCTCCACGCATTCTACTATTAAAGAAATTAGAGTAAAACGGGACGCGCCCTGCTGTGTAAGCAGCCGGGCCCAGCCCTTCAGGTGTTGCCTTGCCACAGCGCCCCCGGCTGTTGGCAAAGGAAATGCAAGCTAAAAAAGAGATTCAATCAGAGAAGTTCTCTGATTGAATCTCTTTTAGCTTCCTCTTTCTTTTCTCTTTCTTTTCTGGGGGGGCGGCGCCCGGCCGCCCTATAATAGCAGCCGCCACTGTTCAATGCGCCAAGTTGACAATCGGCCCACAAGGAGTACTAACTAGAAGGGACGGGAGACACCTACTGGCGAAATGCGGGACTTGAGAAGGCATGTACCCGGGGCTATTAGCCAAACTAGTGCAAAAACCTGCCCATGGTGTATTGCTGTTAGAAAAAGAATCTGATAGGTTGGACTGTTGTTGACAACTGTCACATAAGGGGGCGTGGGGGACGGTTGCTAAAAATCCACTTCCTACCCTTTCCAAGGATAGAAAAGGACGAGGATTGGCTCAGGGGGAGAACAGAAACACGGCGTTCATCCGAGGAGCTCCAGAGCGAAGCAGGGAGGGCTTCCTAGACGGGTGTTCAAGAAAGTATCCCGCCCATTCCCAAAGAAAACGCCTGGGGACCAGTTGTTCGCTTGCTCACGAGGAAACCCAATCCAACCCTGTTATCTACGGCCAGTCCCCATCCTACAGGCCAGGAAGGACCTTAAGACTCTACTCTTCAAAGCACATCTTGCTGATCGCATCAGTCAACACCAATTCTCCCCCCTGCAGGCACCCCTAACCTGCTTCCCGTGCCCATCCTGTTCCCCCTCCCCGGCAGCATCTCTGCTTCTTACTGGCTAGGTTAGAAATCCCATGAATGTAGACATATGTACATACTGGGGTTTTACTCTACTGACAGCTTGCATATCATCTTGAGACAAATTGACTTCAAAATACTAGTTCTCCTCGCTTAAAGCGAAGCATGCACTTCTTTTTGGAGGCCACACCCATTACTTTAAGTGAGATTATAAATCGAGAGGGGGGGTTGGAGGGGGGACTGAATCAATATAAGTGTCTACCTCAGCATCAAATATTGAATACTTTAATTACATAGAACGGACCTCTCTTAAATGAGTGCCTAACTGAGCAAATCAACTTTTTATACGTGCAATGAAAGGGAGTAACTTCTTTAAAATATTAAAATGCAATTAATGCACTGTACACATGTTGACCAAAATAAATATTCTTAAATATAAAATGGAACATCAATCAAAATAAGTCAGTGCCCCATGCAGTGACAGTTCTTTTGAAAGAAATACATGATTCAGGTTTACGAAATAAAATCATTGTAATGGCAATACTTTAATACAATGTGCTGTGTATTCTCTCATAATTTCTTGTTTTGAAGCAACCCAGTTCCAAAAGCCTTCAACTGACGTTGCATTCTAAACATGGCTGATAGTGGCATCTAGTGGACAATAGCAGTATTGCCACTTATGGTTTCATGTATACTACTGTGGGGAAACACATCTGGTCGGGGAAGTCACTTTGGAGAGTCCAGGGTCAGGGGCAGACTAGACACTACCAGGACAGAGCCCGGGCATGCCCCGGCCCACTTAAAGCCAAGGCAATACTATTCTTCTCCCCCCTCTCACAGTACTAGAAAGCCTGCAGAAGACCAGCCATCCAATGGCTCTCTTCTTCTGCAATACTGGCTGTATTTCTGTTGAAAAGCTGTAGTCGGCAAGCAACGTTTGCTAATGAATACATTTTCTTCCATATATTCCCACCATCTGCATTACAATTGTGCCTTTAGTTAAATGAACATTTTCTATATTTACAGCGATAGCTCAGTGGACTAACTGCTGAACTCTCAGTTACACCCGAAGGTCACAGATTTAGGGGCCAGTGGATCCAATTAGCCGCTTGCCCTTCCAAAAGCGATAAAATGAGTTCCATTCAGTTAGGTAATAGTAACTCATTTCATTCATAACTTGAGGCGATGCAGCCTGTACTAAGTGATCTATCAATAGAATAAGTGCATCATTATTTGTGAAGCTCTGTTCTTTTGCTGAAGGATGTCAAGTCCTACTTTTGCATTTAGAGATTGTGAACAAAAAGGAAGGGTAGATTTGTGAGGGTATTCCCCCAAAACTGAGGCATTCATATATTAATATTCTGTATGCTCATCGTGTTTTCTTCCATACTTTATCCATAAGTGAAATGCAGACTTGTTGCAAAGGTCAAGGGTGCAAAGTGATGTGTTAAGAACATCTTTTACAGCAAAGAACAAGTTACTTCTTACCTGGTAACATTCTTTCGACAGGATGTTCCTCTGATGTATTCCTTATCTTTGATAATACGTTTCCAGCTTGCTGGCCTCGGACATTTTTTCTGCAGAGGGTGTTGCGCGTGGACGTCCGCCGAGTCGATGTCCCTCGACGGCCACCGTATCGGCACCGACGTCACCATGCCCATAAATAGCCACGCGCTGCGTCCGTTGTTCAGTTCCGTTTTGTAGCATAAGAAAAGACATGCCTGAATTGGTTAGTAACCTTGAAGGAGCGAAAGCTGCAACCACAAGGGAAGTTATCATTGCGGGGATGGATGGAAGGGGCGATAAGGAATACGTCGGAGGAACATCCCGTCGAAAGAACGTTACCAGGTAAGAAGTAACTTGTTCTTCGAAGGGATTGGGTCCTCCGACGTATTCCTTATCTTTGATAGACTCCTTGGAGTGGTATGTAATTGGAGGAGGGAGTGATAGTGTTATGTATCCCTTTAGGGATGGACCGAATGTAATACGGCCTTGCCAAATCTGGTCTCTTGAGCAGTGGAGGAATCCAGATTGTAGAATTTTGTGAATGTATGTGCGGACGACCATGTGGCAGCCGCACATATGTCCCGGACCGGTACCCCTCTCTGGAGAGCCGAAGAGGCTGCGATACCCCTGGTTGAATGAGCCCTGAGGTTTTGGGTTGGCTCTTTCCCTGCTAGTCTATAACATTCCAGGATGGCCAAAATAATCCACCTGGAGATGGTTTGTTTTGTTATGGGTAGTCCCAACTTGTGACCTGAGTATCCTACAAACAGTTGGTCTGCTTGCCTGACCCTAGCCATTCTGCTGATGTAAAAGCTGAGAGCTCGCCTAGCGTCCAGCCTGTGTAGCCTTTCCTCCTCTTTCCCCGGATGGGGAGGAGGGTAGAATGAAGGCAGGGTAATTTTCTGAGTAATATGGAATTCAGAAACCACCTTTGGGAGGAAATTAGGCTTCACCTGTAGGACAACCTTGTCCTTGTGGAAGATTGTATGTGGGGGTTTACAGGAGAGAGCTTGTAGCTCACTCACCCTCCTAGCAGATGTTAGTGCTACCAATAGGACAGTTTTAAGCGTGAGAAATCTCAATGCGCAAGAGTGAAGAGGTTCGAATGGAGTGACCATTAAGAAGTTTAAGACTAAATTTAAGTCCCATAATGGAACCTGGAATGGTTTTGGAGGGTAAACATTAGTTAGACCATTGAGAAATTGTACCACTAGAGGAATTTTGAAATACGATGGTTCCTCCGCAGTGCGCTTGAAGGTAGAAAGCGCTGCGAGATAGCCTTTTACAGTGCCAACTTGAAGGCCTGAGTTTGCCAAGTAGAGTAGAAACGATAACACCGTTGGTGTACCACATGAAAAAGGGTCGATATTCTCTTCCCTACACCAGCTGCAAAACTTGTTCCAACGGCAGCGGTATAAAGACTTTGTTGCTGGTCTTCTGGCTGAAAGCAACACCTCCATGACGTCATCAGGGAGATCCCAATCCTTGTACCTCAACCTTTCAGAAGCCAAGCGTGAAGGCTGAGGGTTCTGGTGTCTGGATGGAGAACCTGACCTCCCTTCTGCGAGAGAAGATTCTCTTTGAATGGAAGACGAATTGGAGGACAGATGGACATATCTAGAAGGTCCGGGTACCACGTTCTCCTGGCCCAATCCGGGGCAATTAGGATCATGGTTTTCCGGAATCTTCTCAACCTCCTGATCATTTGAGGAATAACAGGGACTGGTGGGAACGCGTAAAGGAGTGGAAACTCCCAGTCCACTACGAACGCATCTCCTAGAGCTCCTCTCGGGGGAAATTCCGTTGAACAGAACAGATCACATTTCCTGTTGGTGCTTGTGGCGAACAGATCCACCTGAGGGGTTCCCCAAAGGGCGAAGTTCTCTTGAAGGACTTCCTGAGCTAGCTCCCACTCGTGGGAGACTGTGCTCTGCCTGCTCAGAGCGTCCGCTGTCAAATTCTTCTCTCCGGCTAGGTGGAAAGGAGAGATTCCTTCCCGAATTGCCCAAAACCAGAGCTGCATTGCCTCTCTGCACAGTGGCAGTGATCCTACGCCTCCTCTTTTGTTGAGGTCGTGCATGGCCACCGTGTTGTCCGTCATTATCAGGACATTTCTCCCCTGTACTGATGGCAGGAAAGCTTTCAGCGCTAGTCTGATCGCTCTCAGCTCTAATAGGTTGATGTGTAGTCTGGACTCCGATGGAGATCAACGACCGCTGATGGTCAAGTCGTTGGCATGGGCTCCCCACCCTGTGAGCGAGGCGTCTGTGACTACTGTCATCTCCGGCCATGGTTGCCAAAACAGCTCTCCTTTCAAGATGTTCTCTGGATAGGCCCACCATTGAAGGTCGCGGGCTACCTTGTCCGGAATCCGGAGGAGATCTGTCATTCTCCCTGAGAATTATGACCACTGACTTCTCAGTGCCCACTGAAGAGATCTCATTCTCAGGCGAGCCTCTGGCACAAGGAAGATGCAGGATGCCATGAGGCCTAGCAACCTCAAAAAGTCGAAGGCTGGGAGACGTTGGGCATTTTGAAACTTGGTGAACATCTGTAGAATATCTTGAGCCCTCACCTCTGGTGGCGAGGCTTTTCCCAGGGAAGTGTCCAGGACCGCTCCAATGAACTGGAGTCTCCGTGATGATATCATCTGTGACTTCTTTAAATTGAGGGAGAAGCCCAGTCTGTGAAGGAAGAGGCAGACATAATCTAGCTGGGTCTGGGCCTGTTCCGAAGATACGGCCCTGATCAGCCAATCGTCCAGGTAGGGATAGACGTGGATCCCTTCCCTCCTTAGACTTGCCGCCAATACCGACATCAGCTTGGTGAAGACTCTTGGGGCGGAGGTCAGCCCAAATGGCAGAACTCGAAATTGATAATGAGAGTCACCAAATGCGAACCTCAGGTATTTCCTGTGTTTGAGATGGATTGGCACATGGAAATAAGTATCCTGAAGGTCCAGAGATACCAGCCAGTCCTGGAGCTGGAGGGCCTGAAGGATCTGAAAGAGAGTTACCATCTTGAACTTGTCCTTCCTGAGGAACTTGTTCAATTCTTGTAAATCCAGGATGGGTCTCAGTCCTCCGTCCTTCTTTGGTTTGAGAAAGTAGGGGGAGTACCAGCTCTTGTTCCTGTCCGGTACAGGTACCGGTTCTATGGCACCTTTCTCTAGCAGGTCCATAATTTCCTGCAAGAGGAGCGGATCTGGAACTTTTAGGGAGCTATTCCCCGGTGGATGACTCTGAGGGATGTGTAGAAAGGGTAGGCAGTAACCTTGGGCAACTGTCTCCAATGCCCAAGCATCTGATGTTATAGCCTGCCATTCCTTCAGATGGTGAGGTAACCTGCCCCCTACAGGTGTCTTGTGTGGGAAGGCCTCTGAGTGTTTTGGGGGCGGCTGATGCAGATGCCGAGGGTAAAGAGGCACCTGCTGCGGTCTTAGTACTTTTGACCCGTTCACCTCGGGTGGATCTCCTTTGGCCTCTTTGAGCCGGCTGTCCTCTGCCTTTCCCGAATGCGGAATAATAGCGAAAGGACTTTCCTCTCCCAGAGGTTCCTGAGGGGCGAAAAGGAGTTTGGCGGATAGCAGCTCCTAAGGATTTTGCTGCTGCTTTAGAAGTCTGTGGGCCTCATTACGACTCAGGCGGTAAGGGTTTTACGGCGGCGTAAACAGCGCCGACCCTTACCGCCTGAGTACGAGGTCCCTTAGCGCCATGGAGGTTTTAACACCTGCTTTTAGCAGGTGTTAAAATCCATGGCGCTAAGGGACCATGGAGTTAATTACGCCACCGTAATTTACGGTGGCGTAATTAACGCCTTCCCCACTCCCATTATGCCCTATGGGGCAAAAATGGGAATGGGGAAGGGTAAATGGGGATTGGGGACTTACCGCCCGCCAACCTCGGAATGGGGCGGTAAGTCCGCCAACCACCATGGCGTAAACGTAGTTTACGCCATGGTGGTAAAGTCACGGCCCAGGCGGTAACTTACCGCCTGGGTCGTAATGAGGCCCTGTAACTTTTCCAGACTGTCATCAGCCTTTTTCCCGAATAATGAAGAGCCGTCAAAGGGCATATTCAAAAGTCTGGCCTGTACATCAGGGGCAAAGCCCGACTTTCGCAACCACGCATGCCTGCGGATTGTTGTACTTGCCGCTATGGCCGTGCTGATACTGTCAGCGGAATCGATTCCTGTTTCAAGTGATTCGCACATGGCATCTTTGCCATCTTTAAATATGTTAAGGAAGGCTTCCTTTTCCTCTCCTTCGGGTATGCAGTCAGCTGCTGATGAAGCAAACTCCCATAGTGTGTGACTGAACCTGGCGAGCGTACAGGTGGCATTGATGGACTTCAACGCCATACTACAGGCAGAGAAGACTTTCTTTGCCATAGAGTCGTACCTCTTGTCATCCCTATCCTGTGGGACAGTAGGGCAAGCAGTCCTACTGCTGGATGAAGTTGCCGCTTGAACCACCAGGCTTTCTGGGGTTGGGTGTTTTCACAGGTATTCAGGGTCAGCAGCCGCTGCCCTATACTTTGTAAACAATCTTTTATTGACTGCAGGGATAACTTCAGGAGTTTCCCAATTAGATGCAATTTTTCTTTGTAGGGCTGCATGGAAGGGGACCACCGGGTCCTCCTGTGGGCCTTTGTCCAATATATCTGTTAGATCATCCTGTTGGAAAATAGGTGAAGGCACAGACCAACCCATAAACTCAATTATTCTTGCCATCAGGGTTCTATATGGTGTTTCAGCATGTTGCCCTGGGTCTGGCTTTACAAATTCCACTTCTGGGGAAGTGTCCAGCCCACTTGCCTCATGAAGTGACTCCTGTAGTTCCTTCAGCCTTCTTTCCTCAGAGGTGAAATCCTCTGCAGTAGGCAGTGTGGTTCTCTGTAATCCAAATGTTTCCTGGTCAGAATCTTCCCCTTCTTCATAAATTGAAGAAAGACCAGGGTATTCTGACCTCTGAAATGGAGTAAAACCCATTTCTAGGGCCGAAGGAGCCAAACTCGTCATTATTGGACGAGAAAATGTCGATGTCGGAGACGCCGATGTAACAGGCTTCGAAGGCGCCGAAAACCGCGTCGAAAAAACTGGAAGGGGTCTCGAAGAACTCGAGAGGATCGGGATCCTACTCAAGGTCATCGACGACGGTCTCGGCATCGTGCCGGAGGCCCTTGAAATCACTGTTGGCTGTGGAGCCTTGGTCCTCTCTTTCATCGGCGTCGACGTCGGCGATGGCGTCGAGGAACCCTTCGACAACTGCGTCGATGGCGCCGATCCATGCGTCGAAGGAATCTTCGATGACGGCATCGAAGGAATCCTCTACGACGGCGTCGAAGACGGTGCCTTCTTACCCGATGGCTCATGGCGCTCTCGGGTGGAATGTTTTGCCGGGTGCTGCGACTCGCGGTGTTTTGATTTTTTGGGTTTTTCACCCAGGGTATCACCCTCAGCTGTCTTCAAGGGGGTCAAGGCCGCGTTCTCGAAGATGCTTAACATTTTGTTTCTGAATTCCTCCCACTCAGCTTGAGAACTGTGTTTGGTGGGACAGGAGACTCTTTCTGGGGACACAGAAGACGACGAGGAATGGGACCTTTGACGTCTCTTTTTTGAGTGTCTAGATCTCGACGAATGGTGGGAGCTGCTTCGAGATCTAGAATGGGAATGTTTTCGACGGCGAGGAGACGAATGCCTCGACTCAGCCGACGAAACCTTCGAGGAGGATTTGGCTGACTTACCTCTCTCGAGCTTCCCCTTTCGTTCCTTCAGGGCTTTCGCCGTCATGGACATGCAGTCCTCACACTCCGAACAATGGTGCTCGGACCCCAAGCACCATAAACAGACCCTGTGTGGATCCGTTATTGACTTTTTTTTACCGCAGTCTTGACATTTCTTGAAGCCGGATCGCGGCGTCGTCGGTTCTGATGAAGAAGCCATCGAGAACGGTAAGGAATATTCGAGTCGAAATAGATAGTAAACCTGACTGAACAGAGCAACGACGTTCCAAGGCCCCACGAAGCGCGGAAAAATGGAACTGAGCAACGGACACAGCGCGTGGCTATTTATGGGCATGGTGACGTCGGCGCCGATACGGTGGCCGTCGAGGGACTTCGACTCGGCGGACGTCGACGCGCAGCGCTCTCTGCAGAAAAAAGTTCCGAGGCCAGCAAGCTGGAAACATATTATCAAAGATAAGGAATACGTCAGAGGACACAATCCCTTCGAAGTATATATTATTGCTAATTAATGATAATGTGTGATGTTGTGGTCATTTCAGGATGTGAGGCTGCTATATGAGAGAAAAGAGTGGTGTCGTGTTTGTGCTTGCAATAGCCCTTCTTCATGGCTTACATTTCCTAGACTATATGAGAGAGATAATTCTGTAGTGTCTAACCACTGAGACATGGCCAGAATTATCACTCCAGAGAGAGCTTTCCTTACTGAAACGAAAGGACAGATCAGTACTCGCTCAACGTCACAGTGAACCCTGAAGAAGCACGTTTATGAGTGCGAAATGTGTCCCAGCTTTTTTCATTATCAACCTTCCAACATAAAGTAGTTGTAATGGAGCACGGATAAACTATCATTACCTTACTAAGCTATGGCAGTTGCTGTAAACGGGTTCCTACGTGCACTCAGGGGGTAACAGAGCGAGAAAGTGCGGTAGTACTTTTTGCTTTGTCTCCAGGATTTCCTGTTGACGGTGGCAGCATGGCCTAATAATCAGCCAGTGGCACTCGCAGAACACGCATCAAAGAGGCCAGGGAGACCCTAAAATCTCTTGCATTTGTAGGTTCCCACTATTGCAAAGGCATCGTTTTTTTTTCTATGGGTTTTTTGCAGATTTCCTTTCTCGAAGAAAATCATCGAAAAAGGTAGGGGGTTGTGGGTAAGTGTATATAAGGGATGGGGGGTCGGGAATAGTGTACAATAAATAGGGGAGGAGGTTTAGGGGGGACCCCCCAAAAATAGAAAAAACTATTTTGTATTCGTTTTTTCTAGGGGAAAAATGACACATGACCCATTGAAAAAAAACACTGTTGATGAATGCACATAGAACCATTGCAAAGGTTTCTGGCAGAAAACAACAGCAAGAAAACACACACCAGTAGAGCAATGGGCAGTGTCCATATGTAGTTTATTCACACAACATGGAGTCGCTTCTACATATCCATGCTTTATAATTACAGAGTTAGTCTGACAACGTTACACAGTAGGTTGCCCCCTCTAACCTTACAGGCCTGCAGTGACCAAAGGTCAAAGGTATCTCGGCATGTGTCAACCATCGCCACCACAGACACACAGAACAGAATGCGTGTATGTACACATGAGGCGCATCCATGCCGTACGTCTCAGGTCCTGAGATGGTTTTCCAAGGAATTTCTTTGTACAGTGCCGCAGAACTGGAAATTGACCGTCAACCAACGCAATCCAACCTTCTACACTTTCACATTAAACAAGATCCAACGTTTATTGAAATTAAATAACTAGTTACAATCAAACGTCTGATTGGACAGTTGGGTTACGCAGCCTTTGACAGGTTTACGTCTAGGCGTCACCACAATGTAATATTGGTACATTTTGAATGACGCTCATGTTGCCAGAGTTGGAAAGCTGCCTTGGAGTAAAAAGGACAGGCCAAATTGCCTTTACAAACAGGGCCTCAAAGCTGGAAGATGTGTTGGGTTAAGCAGCAAGGAGGAACATGACCAGCTAAGCTTCAATGACAGGGATGGGCCTTTCTGGGCTGGGTTTGGAAGCAGTTGATCCCAACTGGGAGAGGGGTCCAATGTCTCTTTAAATGTGATGTCATGGTTACGGGACCACCAAGACAGTTTGATGGTCCTCACTCCATTTTTCATGGTCAGCAAGGACACCATGTCAATGAGATGCTTTCATGGTCAACAAGGACACCATGTCAATGAGATGCTTTCATGGTCAACAAGAACACCATGTCAATGAGATGTTTGTCCTCCAAGGCCAGGATAAATGGGAATCGTGGAGAGTGTGTCCTAAACTCTTTCTCACCCTTCAAATGGATTGAAGTAAATTGATTTTCCATTTGTAATTATTGGGTCATTGCATTCCGGAGAAACCGTCAATTCCGCCAGCACATCTTTCAATGACCAACGTCGTGACGTTGGATCATCAAATCTCAGAGTTGCCTCTGTTCTGATTTGTACACTCCTCATGTGAAATGTATACTTTGTAGAACTAAGGTAGGTTCTGTGCGGAGCGTACTACATATTCATTAGGCCATCAGGACTGGAGTATTTACATTTAAACCACGCTTCGAGGGGTATCCCATTGGAGGGCCAATAGACTCAAACAAGCGAAATACCCAAATTGCTTACTAGGTGCTGCTCTCGAAATGGACAGGTCTTTTCACCATTTCTACTGCTATTCAGGCATCCTCATTGAACATCGCTATACACCGCGTCCCACATTTGACAAAATACAAGGCTCATCCCCCTATTCCGTAACTCGAAAACACAACGTGGTCCGCCTTACTGCCCGCAAATGAAGGCAGCAGAAACAAAGCAAAGGGATGGTGGACCTTCGTGTACGGGCTTTCCGGCCCCAACAGTAGTCTGCTTCCCTTTCCCTCTGGTAACATGAATCCCACTTTCTTGGGAGCAGTTCCCAGTGTTTTGAGTATAAATAAACCACAATTCTTTTTTTAAAAAACACTTATAAAAATAAGAGAAAAAGAGAAAATATTTACATCCACAAAAAACATTCAGAACGAATCCATTTGCATTTGGTACAATCCAGTTTCCATTATTTTTAAAGTGATCGCTTTTAATGTTTGAGTGATTGTGATCATCTTCATCGGTTTGCACCTGTGCATGTTTTTGTATAGGGCTTAATAAATCGCAAAGCAAGGTAGGAAGCAATAGAGGGCGTTGCCGGGTTGTGGTTGATACAACCAGTACCGGGTAGGTGGGTGGTGAGAGGATTAACAGCAGAAAGGGGTGCAGGGAAGAAAGGGTTCCTTGATGGGAAGTGTTCAGAAATCCATGAAAATCAAGTCCCGCTGGTATCCTTGGAGAATAACCAAGGGCGTCATTACATTAGTAAATTTGGAATCAGAAGAAGTCAAGTCACTAGACTTCTATCATTCATTGGCTCAGTGCAGTGTCCTTGCCATCAGATCACGCCTGTACAGCTCAGGGCCCAGTCATTAACTATCAGTCCACATCAAAGATCGGAGTACAGGGGCCAAGACACTGTACCACACCTGCGACAAATGCAGTGCCCCAATGGTCACAATAACCCAACCATGAGACGGCACTTCTTCAGCTCAGGCCGTAGCGCCTCAACCATCATACTACACCTCCTGAGCAAAGGCATAAAATGCCATTCCAATCAGATAACGCCATGCCCAGACCAACACCACAGGGTCTTAAGCATCTGACCAAGCCTCCCCAGTGCCTTAACCCTCTCAAAACACCTCATCACAGCATACAGTGTCCTGGCAATCAGACCAGAACTCACCTCAAATCTCAGTGCTCTGAACCATCCAACCACACCCCTTCACTGCAGTGACCTTACCACCCGACCACACCACCTCAGCAGTGTCCCGACCACACCACCTCAGCAGTGTCCTAACCACCTGACCATACCCCCTCAGCAGTGTCCCAACCACCTGGCCATACCACCTCAGCAGTGTCCCAACCACCTGACCATACCACCTCAGCAGTGTCCTAACCATCTGACCACACCACCTCAGCAGTGTCCTAACCATGTGACCATACCCCCTCAGCAGTGTCCCAACCACCTGGCCATACCACCTCAGCAGTGTCCCAACCACCTGACCATACCACCACAGCAGTGTCGTAACCATCTGATCATACCCCCTCAGTAGTGTCCCAACCACCTGGCCATACCACCACAGCAGTGTCCTAACCACCTGGCCATACCACCACAGCAGTGTCCCAACCACCTGGCCATACCACCTCAGCAGTGTCCTAACCACACGACCATACCACCACAGCAGTGTCCTAACCACCAGACCATACCACCTCAGCAGTGTCCTAACCACCCGACCATACCACATCAGCAGTGTCCCGACCACACCACCCCAGCAGTGTCCCAACCACCTGACCACACCACCTCAGCTGTGTCCCAACCACCTGACCATACCACCTCAGCAGTGTCCTAACCACCCAACCATACCACCTAAGCTCTGTCCCAACCACCTGACCATACCATCTCAGCAGTGTCCCAACCATCTGACCATACCACCTCAGCAGTGTCCCAACCACCTGACCATACCACCACAGCAGTGTCCTAACCATCTGACCACACCACCTCAGCAGTGTCCTAACAACCTGACCACACCACCTCAGCAGTGTCCTAACCATCTGACCACACCACCTCAGCAGTGTCCTAACCACCAGACCACACCACCTCAGCAGTGTCTTCACCACACCACCTCTGCAGTGTCCTGACCACACCACCTCTGCAGTGTCCCAACAACCTGACCATCCCACCTCAGCAGTGTCCTAACCATCTGACCACACCACCTCAGCAGTGTCCTAACCACCCGACCATACCACCTCAGCAGTGTCCTAACCATCTGACCACACCACCTCAGCAGTGTCCCAACCCCCTGACCATACCATACCACCTCAGCTATGTCCCAACCACCTGACCATACCACCTCAGCAGTGTCCTAACCATCTGACCACACCACCTCAGCAGTGTCCTAACCACCAGACCATACCACCTCAGCTCTGTCCCAACCACCTGACCATACAACCTCAGCAGTGTCCCGACCACCTGACCATACCACACCACCTCAACAGTGTCCTAACAACCTGACCATACCACTTCAGCAGTGTCCTAACCATCTGACCACACCACCTCAGCAGTGTCCCAACACTCTGACCACACCACCTCAGCAGTGTCCCAACCACCCAACCATACCACCTCAGCAGTGTCCCAACCATCTGACCACAGCACCTCAGCAGTGTCCTAACTATCTGACCACAGCACCTCAGCAGTGTCCTAACCATCTGACCACACCACTTCAGCAGTGTCCTGACCACACCACCCCAGCAGTGTCCTAACCACCTAACCATACAACCTCAGCAGTGTCCTAACCATCTGAGCATACCACCTCAGCAGTGTCCTAACCATCTGACCACACCACGTCAGCAGTGTCCTAACCATCTGAGCATACCACCTCAGCAGTGTCCTAACCATCTGACCACAGCACCTCAGCAGTGTCCTAACCATCTGAGCATACCTCAGCAGTGTCCCAACCATCTGACCACAGCACCTCAGCAGTGTCCTATCTGACCACACCACCTCAGCAGTGTCCTAACCACCTGACCACACCACCTCAGCAGTGTCCTGACCACACCACTTCTGCAGTGCCCTGACCACACCACCTCTGCAGTGTCCCGACCACACCACCTCTGCAGTGTCCCGACTACACCACCTCAGCAGTGTCCTGACCACACCACCTCTGCAGTGTCCTGACCACACCACCTCTGCAGTGTCCTGACCACACCACCTCAGCAGTGCCCTAACCAACTAACCATAACACATCAGCAGTGCCCTAACCATCTGAGCATACCACCACAGCAGTGTCCTAACCATCTGACCACAGCACCTCAGCAGTGTCCTAACTATCTGACCACAGCACCTCAGCAGTGTCCTAACCACCTGACCACACCACCTCAGCAGTGTCCTGACCACACCACCTCTGCAGTGTCCCGACCACACCACCTCAGCAGTGTCCCGACCACACCACCTCTGCAGTGTCCTGAACACACCACCTCAGCAGTGTCCTGAACACACCACCTCAGCAGTGTCCTAACCCCCTAACCATAACACCTCAGCAGTGTCCTAACCATCTGAGCACAGCACCTCAGCAGTTTCCTATCCATCTGACCACACCACCTCAGCAGTGTCCCAACCATCTGACCACAGCACCTCAGCAGTGTCCTAACTATCTGACCACAGCACCTCAGCAGTGTCCTAACCATCTGACCACACCACCTCAGCAGTGTCCTAACCACCTGACCACACCACCTCAGCAGTGTCCTGACCACACCACCTCTGCAGTGTCCTGACCACACCACTTCTGCAGTGTCCTGACCACACCACTTCTGCAGTGTCCTGACCACACCACCTCTGCAGTGTCCTGACCACACCACCTCAGCAGTGTCCTAACTATACCACCTCAGCAGTGTCCTAACCATCTGACCACACCACATGAGCAGTGTCCTGACCAAAGCACCTCAGCAGTGTCCTAAACATCTGAGCATACCACCTCAGCAGTGTCCTAACCATCTGACCACAGCACCTCAGCAGTGTCCTAACCATCTGACCACACCACTTCAGCAGTGTCCTGACCACACAACCTCAGCAGTGTCCTAACCACCTGACCATAACACCTCAGCAGTGTCCTAACCATCTGACCACCCCACCCCAGCAGTGTCCTGACCATACCACCTCAGCAGTGTCCTAACCATCTGACCACAGCACCTCAGCAGTGTCCTATCTGACCACAGCACCTCAGCAGTGTCCTAACCACCTGACCACCTCAGCAGTGTCCTGACCACACCACCTCTGCAGTGTCCCGACCACACCACCTCTGCAGTGTCCCGAACACACCACATCAGCAGTGTCCTGACCACACCACGTCAGCAGTGTCCTAACCACCTAACCATAACACCTCAGCAGTGTCCTAACCATCTGAGCACAGCACCTCAGCAGTGCCCTAACCATCTGAGCACAGCACCGCAGCAGTGTCCCAACCATCTGACCACAGCACCTCAGCAGTGTCCTAACCATCTGACCATACCACCTCAGCAGTGTCCTAACCACCTGACCACACCACCTCAGCAGTGTCCTGACCACATCACCTATGCATTGTCCTGACCACACCACCTCTGCAGTGTCCTGACCACACCACCTCTGCAGTGTCCTGACCACACCACCTCAGCAGTGTCCTGACCACACCACCTCAGCAGTGTCCTGACCACACCACCTCAGCAGTGTCCTAACCATCTGACCACACCACATGAGCAGTGTCCTGACCAAAGCACCTCAGCAGTGTCCTAACCATCTGAGCATACCACCTCAGCAGTGTCCTAACCATCTGACCACAGCACCTCAGCAGTGTCCTAACCATCTGACCACACCACTTCAGCAGTGTCCTGACCACACAACCTCAGCAGTGTCCTAACCACCTGACCATAACACCTCAGCAGTGTCCTAACCATCTGACCACTCCACCCCAGCAGTGTCCTGACCAAACCACCTCAGCAGTGTCCTAACCATCTGACCACAGCACCTCAGCAGTGTCCTAACCACCTGACCACACCACCTCAGCAGTGTCCTGACCACACCACCTCTGCAGTGTCCCGACCACACCACCTCTGCAGTGTCCCGACCACACCACCTCTGCAGTGTCCTGAACACACCACCTCAGCAGTGTCCTGAACACACCACCTCAGCAGTGTTTTGACCACACCACCTCAGCAGTGTCCTAACCACCTAACCATAACACCTCAGCAGTGTCCTAACCATCTGAGCACAGCACCTCAGCAGTGTCCCAACCATCTGACCACAGCACCTCAGCAGTGTCCTAACTATCTGACCACAGCACCTCAGCAGTGTCCTAACCATCTGACCATACCACCTCAGCAGTGTCCTAACCACCTGACCACACCACCTCAGCAGTGTCCTGACCACACCACCTCTGCATTGTCCCGACCACACCACCTCTGCAGTGTCCCGACCACACCACCTGTGCAGTGTCCTGACCACACCACCTGTGCAGTGTCCTGACCACACCACCTCTGCAGTGTCCTGACCACACCACCTCAGCAGTGTCCTGACCATAGCACCTCAGCAGTGTCCTAACCATCTGAGCATACCACCTCAGCAGTGTCCTAACCATCTGACCACAGCACCTCAGCAGTATCCTAACCATCTGACCACACCACTTCAGCAGTGTCCTGACCACACAACCTCAGCAGTGTCCTAACCACCTGACCATAACACCTCAGCAGTGTCCTAACCATCTGACCACCCAACCCCAGCAGTGTCCTGACCAAACCACCTCAGCAGTGTCCTAACCATCTGACCACAGCACCTCAGCAGTGTCCTAACCACCTGACCACACCACCTCAGCAGTGTCCCGACCACACCACCTCTGCAGTGTCCTGAACACACCACGTCAGCAGTGTCCTGAACACACCACCTCAGCAGTGTCCTGAACACACCACCTCAGCAGTGTCCTGAACACACCACCTCAGCAGTGTCCTAACCACCTAACCATAACACCTCAGCAGTGTCCTAACCATCTGAGCACAGCACCTCAGCAGTGTCCTAACCATCTGAGCACAGCACCTCAGCAGTGTCCCAACCATCTGACCACAGCACCTCAGCAGTGTCCTATCTGACCACAGCACCTCAGCAGTGTCCTAACCACACCACCTCAGCAGTGTCCTAACCATCTGACCACCCCACCCCAGCAGTGTCCTGACCAAACCACCTCAGCCGTGTCCTAACCATCTGACCACAGCACCTCAGCAGTGTCCTAACCACCTGACCACACCACCTCAGCAGTGTCCTGACCACACCACCTCTGCAGTGTCCCGACCACACCACCTCTGCAGTGTCCCGAACACACCACCTCAGCAGTGTCCTGAACACACCACGTCAGCAGTGTCCTAACCACCTAACCATAACACCTCAGCAGTGTCCTAACCATCTGAGCACAGCACCTCAGCAGTGTCCCAACCATCTGACCTCAGCAGTGTCCTATCTGACCACAGCACCTCAGCAGTGTCCTAACCACACCACCTCAGCAGTGTCCTAACCATCTGACCACCCCACCCCAGCAGTGTACTAACCACCTGACCACACCACCTCAGCAGTGTCCTGAACACACCACCTCTGCAGTGTCCCGAACACACCACCTCAGCAGTGTCCTGAACACACCACGTCAGCAGTGTCCTGACCACACCATGTCAGCAGTGTCCTGACCACACCACGTCAGCAGTGCCCTAACCACCTAACCATAACACCTCAGCAGTGTCCTAACCATCTGAGCACAGCACCTCAGCAGTGTCCTAACCATCTGACTACAGCACCTCAGCAGTGTCCTAACTATCTGATCACACCACCTCAGCAGTGTCCTGAACACACCACGTCAGCAGTGTCCTGACCACACCATGTCAGCAGTGTCCTGACCACACCACGTCAGCAGTGCCCTAACCACCTAACCATAACACCTCAGCAGTGTCCTAACCATCTGAGCACAGCACCTCAGCAGTGTCCCAACCATCTGACCACAGCACCTCAGCAGTGTCCTAACTATCTGATCATACCACCTCAGCAGTGTCCTAACTATCTGATCACACCACCTCAGCAGTGTCCTGAACACACCACGTCAGCAGTGTCCTGAACACACCACGTCAGCAGTGTCCTAACCACCTAACCATAACACCTCAGCAGTGTCCTAACCATCTGAGCACAGCACCTCAGCAGTGTCCTAACTATCTGACCACAGCACCTCAGCAGTGTCCTAACCACCTGACCACACCACCTCAGCAGTGTCCTGACCACACCACCTCTGCAGTGTCCCGACCACACCACCTCTGCAGTGTCCCGACCACACCACCTCTGCAGTGTCCTGAACACACCACCTCAGCAGTGTCCTGAACACACCACCTCAGCAGTGTCCTAGCCACCTAACCATAACACCTCAGCAGTGTCCTGACCACACCACCTCTGCAGTGTCCCGACCACACCACCTCTGCAGTGTCCCGACCACACCACCTCAGCAGTGTCCTGAACACACCACCTCAGCAGTGTCCTGAACACACCACCTCAGCAGTGTCCCAACCATCTGACCTCAGCAGTGTCCTAACGATCTGACCACAGCACCTCAGCAGTGTCCTAACCACACCACCTCAGCAGTGTCCTAACCATCTGACCACCCCACCCCAGCAGTGTCCTGACCAAACCACCTCAGCAGTGTCCTAACCATCTGACCACAGCACCTCAGCAGTGTCCTAACTATCTGACCACAGCACCTCAGCAGTGTCCTAACCACCTGACCACACCACCTCAGCAGTGTCCTGACCACACCACCTCTGCAGTGTCCCGACCACACCACCTCAGCAGTGTCCTGAACACACCACGTCAGCAGTGTCCTGACCACACCACGTCAGCAGTGTCCTGACCACACCACGTCAGCAGTGTCCTAACCACCTAACCATAACACCTCAGCAGTGTCCTAACCATCTGAGCACAGCACCTCAGCAGTGTCCTAACCATCTGACTACAGCACCTCAGCAGTGTCCCAACCATCTGACCACAGCACCTCAGCAGTGTCCTAACTATCTGATCACACCACCTCAGCAGTGTCCTGAACACACCACGTCAGCAGTGTCCTGACCACACCACGTCAGCAGTGTCCTAACCACCACACCTCAGCAGTGTCCTAACCATCTGAGCACAGCACCTCAGCAGTGTCCTAACCATCTGAGCACAGCACCTCAGCAGTGTCCCAACCATCTGACCACACCACCTCAGCAGTGGCCTAACCATCTGACCACAGCACCTCAGCAGTGTCCTAACCATCTGACCACACCACCCCAGCAGTGTCCTGACCACAGCACCTCAGCAGTGTCCTAACCATCCGACCACACCACTTCAGCAGTGTCCTGACCACACAACCTCAGCAGTGTCCTAACCACCTGACCATAACACCTCAGCAGTGTCCTAACCATCTGACCACCCCACCCCAGCAGTGTCCTGACCAAACCACCTCAGCAGTGTCCTAACCATCTGACCACCCCACCCCAGCAGTGTCCTGACCAAACCACCTCAGCAGTGTCCTAACCATCTGACCACACCACCCCAGCAGTGTCCTGACCACACCACCTCAGCAGTGTCCTAACCATCTGACCACACCACCTCTGCAGTGTCCTGACCACACCACCTCAGCAGTGTCCTGACCATACCACCTCAGCAGTGTCCTAACCATCTGATCACACCACATGAACAGTGTCCTGACCAAAGCACCTCAGCAGTGTCCTAACCATCTGAGCATACCACCTCAGCAGTGTCCTAACCATCTGACCACAGCACCTCAGCAGTGTCCTAACCATCTGACCACACCACTTCAGCAGTGTCCTGACCACACAACCTCAGCAGTGTCCTAACCACCTGACCATAACACCTCAGCAGTGTCCTAACCATCTGACCACCCCACCCCAGCAGTGTCCCGACCAAACCACCTCAGCAGTGTCCTAACCATCTGACCACACCACCCCAGCAGTGTCCTGACCAAACCACCTCAGCAGTGTCCTGACCACACCACCTCAGCAGTGGCCTAACCATCTGACCACACCATCCCAGCAGTGTCCTGACCACACCACCTCAGCAGTGGCCTAACCATCTGACCACACCATCCCAGGAGTGTCCTGACCACACCACCTCAGCCTTGTCCTAACCATCTGACCACACCACCCCAGCAGTGTCCTGACCACACCACCCCAGCAGTGTCCTGACCACACCACCTCAGCAGTGGCCTAACCACCTGACCATAACACCTCAGCAGTGTCCTAACCATCTGACCACCCCACCCCAGCAGTGTCCTGACCAAACCACCTCAGCAGTGTCCTAACCATCTGACCACACCACCCCAGCAGTGTCCTGACCAAACCACCTCAGCAGTGTCCTAACCATCTGACCACACCACCCCAGCAGTGTCCTGACCAAACCACCTCAGCAGTGTCCTGATCACACCACCTCAGCAGTGGCCTAACCATCTGACCACACCATCCCAGCAGTGTCCTGACCACACCACCTCAGCAGTGGCCTAACCATCTGACCACACCACCTCAGCAGTGTCCTGACCAAACCACCTCAGCCGTGTCCTAACCATCTGACCACACCACCCCAGCAGTGTCCTGACCACACCACCTCGGCCGTGTCCTAACCATCTGACCACACCACCCCAGCAGTGTCCTGACCACACCACCTCAGCAGTGGCCTAACCATCTGACCGCACCATCTCATCTCAGATCACTCTGTCCTAACCATCATATGGCATGTACTTTAGCGTGGAGAGCATGCCTACTTTAATCCATAACACGTTGCCCTTACAATCCGACCCCACAACATGAGAAGCAGTAGCCCAAGCTTCAGCGCAGTGGCCTAAGCGTGAATTTACACCGGCTGCCTAAGCTCAGAACCCAGTGTTCCAACAGGCCACATACCTTTCAAATGCGATGCTCTAATCCTACAATCAGCTCAGAAGTCATTGCCTCCTTAGACAAGAGTGCCCAGGACATTGGACTACACTTAATCAGATCACAAACAAGGCCACGGAAGGCCGTATGCCACGCCTCTTGACATCAGGGCCTTGTGATCATGCCTCCTCAACTCGCTACTACAGGTGCCATCCTCATCTCAGATCACCTGCCCGCTGGCATCCAGGGCAATGACTAGGATGTTTGCCAAGTCCTCCTCCCTGGCTAATGGCATGTATGTGCTTAATCTCTTACTGTGGAGCATTCCTGGAGACACCACCTTGGCTCTTGACATGAAACGCAGTGCCTTCATTATTATACGGGGTGCATCTGAAACTTTTCATTTACATAAGCCCATTTTTTTCCCTTAGAAAGCCATGTTTGAGTGTTTCGTGATTCCACAACTTCCATTTTTATAATTACAATGTTTTTATCTGATCTGCATCAAGCAAGGGACTTCATCACAGCTTTCTGCCAGCCCTACTAGGGTCATAATGCCCAGGGTTTGACCAGCCCTGCATGATGCCAGCTCAATCTCTGCTCTTCATCAAGTGTCCCTATGGGCCACAGGCTCTTTTTCAAAGCTGGAAAGCTATCAGTCGTCACCTCCTCAATTTACTGCCTACTCAGCCTATCCCTGCTCAACGGGGAGCAAAGTGCGTACATGCTCGAAGCTCAGAACAAAGGGCCTGCTTAGTCTATACCTTCTCAACCTGGAGCAAAATGCACACACGCTCGAAGGTCAGACCAAAGTGCCCGCTTAGTCTATACCTTCTCAACCTGGATCAAAGTGCGCACAAGATCGGAGCTCTGAACAAAGTGCCCGCTTATTCTATACCTTCTCAACCTGGAGCAAAGTGCCCACACGTTCGAAGCTCGGATCAAAGTGCCCGCTTAGTCTATACCTTCTCAACCAGGAGCAAAGTGCGCACAAGATCGAAGCTCGGAACAAAGTGCCCGCTTATTCTATACCTTCTCAACCTGGAGCAAAGTGCCCACACGCTCGAAGCTCGGATAAAAGTGCCCGCTTAGTCTATACCTTCTCAAGCTGGAGCAAAGTGCGCACACACTCGAAGCTCGAAACAAAGTGCCCGCTCAGTCTATAACATCACAACCTGGAGCACAGTGCGCACACGATCGAAGCTCGGAACAAAGTGCCCGCTTAGTCTATACCTTCTCAAGCTGGAGCAAAGTGCGCACACACTCAAAGCTCGGAACAATGTGCCCGTTCAGTCTATAGCATCACAACGTGCCCAATTTGGCTTACAGATCCACTTACATCTATACCTAATCTCAGAAAAGGTGCTGGGCTCCTCAGCCTGGAGGATAATATTCACACCCCTCAGCTTGGGACCAAGTGCCTACTCAACCACACCTGAAATACTTCCTTGCTGCTGACATGATAGCTAGGTTCTCCCCTAAAATCTTCATGGGTGCTTAGGTTCGTTTTTCATGTAAGTTAAAAGAAGGTCGGGTTGGAGAATGCACCTCCTGTGCTGAGCTTGGGGGTCCATCTCCAGAGGGAGTGCCAGAGATCTGAATAGCAAAACTGGCGAGGTAATGTTAGAACAAAATCAGAGCAGGGTTGACCGATGTCCTCAACTTATGAAGAATCCTCCGAATCATGGTCGTCAAGGATACAGTGCCTCGTTCGACCAATCAAATAGGCCAGAGAGTTGAGGCCAAGTAGCAAACAGTAGCATATTGGCGACGCCAAGCTTTCTGGTGTGTGGTAAATTGGTAAGTCTATGGAAAGCCAGAGAGTTGAAGGTTTGTTCAGGAAACTAAGGACTTGGGGCTTCAATTTGTGCGCAGCCAGATGGTGTCTGCTAAGAGCTGTTGCACTGCACTGCCCCCTCCCCAAACTGAACTGTCCAATCCCAAAGATTTGTTGTTAAGTTGCAGAGATGGTGCACAATCTTGCTTATGCAAATTGAACAAAGCAGTGGACAATGCCAGAAAAATTGGTTTTGGCTCCAAATACATGATGCTATGGAGGCTGGGGGCAACCAGGACTGTGAGACTTCAGATTTAGGTAATGCCCCCTGCCACTAATTCTAAAGATTCCCCTGTGACGATGCCTGGGTAAAAGGCAGATGTTATAATTTTCAAGAAGAATGTGTTCTCAGGACTTGTACCGAGAGATTGAACTAACAAGAGAGGAATTGAGATGTTCGTGAATTGAAACTCCATACATTGATCCCAGTTTCTCGACAAATGCCGCTACAACAGCTTCGTTCTCAGTATGCCCCGAGGGAGATCATGAGTGCAAGGGGCTGTGAGGCCTAGCGGTGTCTGGAACTGTGAGGGATTCGACCATCCGCACGGGGAGTGTGCGCCGCTTGCCTGCGCTTTTTATGATGATTTTTTAGGAAGTGGAATGATGGGAGATCAACCTCTGAAAAAGTGTGGGTCTAATCCTCACACATTTTCTAATGCTGGCCGCACAACAAACACATAGTCCAGTGTACTCTGTGGGACGCAGCCTACAGGCGCAGTCCTCCCTGTCACATTTATTTGACAGGTGACAGCGAGGGGTGCACAAAAACATCCAGAGGAGAAGGGCAACACATTCCTCCTCCCATGGCCTGCCTAATTAACTATCAAAGGCTCCATGGAACCGCCCTGTTCTATTGTCTAAGTTCTGTGTGGGGGCGATGCATACTGATGCGAGTTAATTGAAGCAGGCCTACGAATAGGCCTGGTCACAGAACTTAACAATGGGCAGGAAAACTAACACCACTTTGATATGCAATGTTTCACCTTGAAGCTAGCTCCCACTCCTCTGTACGAAGGGCGGTGAATGTCATGTCTGGGACAACTGTTTATAGTAGGCAAACTCGCTTTGAGAGGGACGAAGTATGTAATTTGAGGGAGACAGAAGTCTGTTCTCACCACAAACTTCAAGGGAGACCTGCGCTTTGATCAAGAGCCACAGAGGGCTCAGTGAACCCGAGAGACACTTTGATCTACAACAGACAGGAAGATGGGTGGGATTTAGGAGTTCATGTTGTCACCTTTTACCTTTCCTGTTGCAAAGCACTCTGGTCCTGACCTCAACCATAACAGATGATTGTTGGTGGTGACCCCAGATTGGTTCCTTGAGGTAGGCTTAGCCTGCACCAATCACTGGGGCCCATTTGGCTTTAAAAGAGGGCTGAGCCCCTCACTTAGCAGATCATCCGACGACTTTGAAAGGAGTAAGTAGAATGACTCATTTGGACCCTGCTGAAGGTACAGTCTGCCTTACATCTGCCGCCAGTGAAGTAAGGTCAGGATTTCCAAGAGGGAAGCAAGATCCCTCCCATAAACACCTGCCATGGAACAGAGGGAGATACTGGACTCAGAGGACCCGTCCAGCAGCCCCAGAACCGGTACCCAGCCAGCACAAAGCATGCTCTGCTAGGTTCTGCCAGCAAGCTTCCTAGGTGAGAAGTGCCAGAGAGTCTCTGAACAAAGGACAAGGCTGCTGCCTGCAAATTCGCAGTTTAGGGCCATCTGCCTTGAAAGGAAGCTAGGAGTGCCAAACAAGCATCAACCAGTGTCCATCTTTTAAGGACATTTTTGAGGCTGTCGAGCCCTCGAACCGCAACCAGCTGCACCACTGACTGTTGTCACGCTGCACTCACTCAAGCTGTCTGAGATGCCTCGAACAGCGTTCCAGATTCACCAATCAGCACAGAGATGATTCTTGACCCCGAGCCGCCGTGTAGACCAGTCTGCAGCCGTTAGTCCAGCCTCGCTTGATGAACTCCCTGCTGCCTGAAACCCGCAGCTGTCTCCCATCTTGAACTCTGTCACAGGAGCTGCAAAGCACCCTGGAACTGACTCAACACTGTCGAGCATCAAGAATATCTCAAGCACCAGGTACATTGTGGTTCTGTCCCCCTGGTCCTTCTCCGATTATGCAGGTGAGGGAGCAGGTCACAACTACTCTCCAATATTCTTTTTAATTAAGGGTGTTTTGGGTGGTTGTACCCTTTCACCACCTCATCATTAGGGCTTGTGCAGTGCAGGCATACTTTGCTGGACGTGAGGTTGCCCACGTCCTCTTGTTGGCCAGTCTATATAGACTATTCCGGAAGCACCAAGACCCAAGTTGGACAATATAATATTATGGTATCGACCTCAAACCCAACTTTAAAGAATGGCATTCGCTTCACGCTCTTGGGGTTTCCATTCTAAGGGACATTGACACTTCTCACAGAGTCATGTGAAGCAATACAAACCCCAGACTCAGTGACTGAACAGAACCGGCCAACAAGAGCTCATCATTGCAAGGTAAGATCCAAACCATGACCTTAATCGGAAAGGCCCATTGGCCGACAGATGATTCCATTAGGGACAGAGAACCCTCTATGGCCAAGTCTTTCCCAGAGCCATGTGGCCGTATCTGCCAAATTCAGTGACTACGCTGCACCGGACATAAGCAATTCCTTCGGCCACCGTTGACTGAGGAACCTGTTCCTCTCCTGGTTCTACTGTTGATAGCACAGTATTGCCAAGTCCTCAAAAGGTTCCTCCCCCAGTAAATAGTATTAGATTCCCAAGGAAAATAAATAATTATGACTACAAAAGCAGCGGTTGCAGTAAAAGAAGATGTCAGATGAGATCGATTTGCATTGGATAAATGGCTAAAAGGCAAGGTCTACCACGGCTCAATAAAAAAAAAAAAAGAAATTGCGCACCCTTTGATCCCTGGTGAAGGCTCTTTCGAGCGATTACAGTAATACAGAGCCCTCATTTTTCAATGATCCGAGCGTTGAAGCCAAAAATAACATTTGTTTCTTGAGAAAAGGTCCTGCGATAGGATTCATGGCCTAAAACAAGAACGGTTTCTAGGCACTTGATAATTAGGTCTTAGATGTGCTGGACACCTGCGGCGTGAAGTGCACACACATCAATGTAGTGGATGCACTGAACACTAATTGATGGACTTGCGCAGCCATGTTATACAGGTTTTATTCTATATGACTTGTAATGGCCACCAGTGGTGGTGGCCAACGATGGGGTAGGGTCTCTTTGGTACATCTGCTGCCTGCAAATGAGGAGCCTTTGTCAAAGCCACAAGTAATGTCTGGTTTCTTAGGTAGATTCAGGTTGGCATCAAGGTGCAACTCAGAAGGGCATGGTATGGCTTGGGAAGCCAGAATGGGCAACAGTGGCCACGCGATCACCCCCAACCCCCAAGTAACGATGGCCGTGATGCAACAGTACGCTTAAAGGACTGGCCAATAATTCGACATAAAACTATGTCCCAGATTTCAGCCATGACGGTTTAGGGATGAAAACTCAGGCGAGTTCTCCCAAGTAACTACATACAACAAACTCCAAAGCCCGATGCAGGCAACCTCTTAGTGCTGTAGACTTCCCTCCACGCCGAGCATCTTAGTCCTCAACGGAGGTCTGAGCATAAGGCGCACCGTGAGATATTAGGAACTGTGTCCTTTAGAAGCCTGACTTGTGTCACACCTTCGCACACCCGTCCCTGTAGGTCCCAGATGTGATATTTCCCAAACCTATATTCTGGGTGGTGTCCGGTGGAAGCAGAGTGGTAGGCCAGCTCAGCAATCCACTAGCACGTGCTCCAGCTCAGCAATCCACAAGCATGCGCTCCAGCTCAGCAATCCACAAGCATGTGCATGCATGGACTTAGCCATTTGTTTTGGAGCTGCAAGAAGCAGTTCCTGGTCTTGCCACTAGTTACCCGGCGTCCTCTAGTAGGTCTTGGACTAGGACAGGGCCTGGTGCAGACCAAAGTTTGCAACAATAACAAACCAAAAAGAAAAAAAGGAAATATTTAATGTCAAACAAAAATAGCAAAATTGAAAAGGGTTTTAGTGACACTGTGGGCGGGAGGATCCAGCGCCCCTTTCTGTAATGACATGGATCAGGCAGTCAGTGGCCTGCTGAGTGCCCCTGCAACAGGATTCCTGCTCTACTCCCCTGCAGCCCTCAGACATCTGCCACCCCCTCGCTCCCAGAGCTGCCGAATCCCGATATCGTCTACGTGTCAATGAGACCAGTGACAGCCCCTGACGCACACTGGGAACATCCACACAGAGCCATCATTCCTGCAGAATAGCCATAGAGAGCAGGAGAGCAGCTGCCCTGTGTCAAAAGATCTGATGCTACAGGCCTGGGATTTATCCTGCACACCCGCTGCCATTTGCATTGTCTCCCGGCACTTTGGCAGACCGGAATGAGGAGTGGGTGGGTTAGGTTAGTAGGAAGAGAGCTTTGCTGTTGTGTTGGATGGAGCGTGCAGTTTGAAAGTGCCCCTTTACTGTTTATGGGACAGTGTCTAGGTACTCTATATCCAGGGCCTAGATTTAGTTGTGTCCAGATAGCAGCCTTGCGTGCCCGTAGTGCTAGGCTGCATTGGGTAAAGTGGTGGTATGTAAGTCGCTTGTAGGGGTGTAGAGTGCTGCTGTTAGAGGTCTGTAGGGAGGGATTTTAAATAGCAGACTGTGAGTGGCTTAGTTGGTCTGCACAGACACTACTCAAATTAGGATGGCAAAGCAACTGCACTCACTTTCTATCCGTTTCTGTTTGGACTATTAGGCGCTATGGTTCCGGGGGTGCTAGTCTGGCAGTTTTCCATGCAGATGCCGTGAAGATACAGCATCCACAGGGGTCTAGAGCGAGCGGGACAGATACTCCTAGAAGGGTGGAGCAGTTGAGGACTGCTAGATCTTCTGTGTATAATGGCTCGCGGATAGGCGCTGGTCTGCACTGGAGCATCCACAGGGGTCTAGAGTGAGCGGGACAAACTCCTACAAGGGTAGAGAAGTTGAGGACTGATAGACCTTCTGCATATAATGGCTCGCGGATCGGTGCTGGTCTGCACCACAAAGACTCTTCTGTGCGTCACTTACACACCTAGTGAAGCATGTGGTTCACAGTTTCAGTCGGGCAAATCCACTGGAGAACAAAGCTCTCCGAAGACACAGCTTTGCCCCTAGGATTGAGGAGACATGGACTCGTCATAAAGATCTAGAAGAAGGACGGTGTGACTCCAGGAGAAACACTTTGTCGCCCGTTGATCCCCGTGCCCTCAAGGCCCTTTTGCCTCACCCCGCTCCCCTCTCCGCACATCTCCCCACTCCTTTTATAAATCATTATATATTGCTCTATAGCTTTGATTGCGCAATACAAATTCCATAAATACTAATAACTAACCCGAAAGGCAGGAGAACTTATAATTTAGGGCCTAGCACCATTGGAGCCCTGCATTCACCGCCAACATCCAGAATAACAAAAGTGGCCCAAGCTGGCACATGTGACCTTCAAGTCAGGCCTACCTACTCTTGCCCTTTCCTCCCGCTTCTCCATTAACTCATCATTCACAAATCGTCACCAGACAGGTAGTCACTCAGATTTCACACAAATCATCATCAGACAGGCATTCACTCATACTTCACACAAATCATTATCAGATAGGCGTTCACTCATATTTCACACAAATCATCAGACAGACGGACATTCACTTATACTTCACACAAATCATCAGGCACATTCACTCATACTTCACACAGATCATCATCAGGCACATTCACTCATACTTCACACAAATCATCATCAGGCACATTCACTCATACTTCACACAAATCATCATCAGGCACATTCACTCATACTTCACACAAATCATCATCAGGCACATTCACTCATACTTCACACAAATCATCATCAGACGGGCATTCACTCATACTTCACACAAACCATCATCAGACAATTATTAAACACATGTTCGCAGAGTGTCAAGGTGGGGCTGCACGGGTGGGCGTTTCTGACGTTCTGGGGCCAGACTTTCTATAGCAAGTTTTCAGTCAGCTGTTGGCCAATGTTCTTGAACAAAAAACGTACTGCTCAGAACTTCAGGATGCTTCCAAGGACCCTCTCTTTTAATTATGGGCACCAACTTGTAAGCTGGTCCTAAAGTATTTGGCAATTATTGACCAGTTGTAGCATAACACATAAATTGACAGTGAGAAACAAGTTCCAGCAGAGCATGGAATGCATGCCCGTGGTCCATTACTGATTAGACATTTAGTCAACGTTTCTTGTATGATTATTCCATGTGGGAGTTACCATTGTTGCACAAGTGTGTGCTGTACGACAGGAGTGTCCTTCACCAGGCATCTCTTCTGATAACTCCTGGCGACAACCGAACACCCAATTAGGCTCGGCACGACCAGCAAGAACAAATGACACATGGACGCGGCAAATGTGACAACACTCAAGATTACATTTCGAGCCGTCATTGGCGCCACTGAAAAGTGAAATAACATGAAAAGACTTAATACGAGCAGCGTGAGCTCTGGAGGGGAGAGGGGGAGGAGAGAGAGAGGTTGGGTTTATCAATTGCGACAGGCTGATGCCCACCACCCGGCTCAGGGGTGTCGGTGTGCATCAGTCCCTTTTCTGTGTCCATGCCTGCCTGGTCCAGTAACATGATACAGGGTACAGGTGACTTTACTGTGGGACACTGAACAGAAACAAGGCCACAAGCTGTGAGAAGCGCTGCTGATGCCGAAGTGGCTTCTCCCAGCGGAAGCCATGTCAGTAAGACAAAAGATTGGAATCAAAATAAATAGTAACATAACACAGGCTACAGTACATAGAACATTTTGATTATTCGCAAGTGGTTACCCTGTTATGACAGTTAAAATCTATTTACAGTGGCCTGCCCAAAAATTGCATTATATATACAGAAAGAGCAAAGCTGGTGAAAGAAAGTCCAGGGAAGGCCAACACGAGCCTCAGTCCTTTCAGAGTCCCTCGTCCTGGAGGTCAACCCAAGGGAAAGGCTTCTTGTATTTGTGAAAGACAGGAAGGACAGAGGCGGAAAACCATGATCCAGGGATCATCTCTCGACGGCATCAGCAGATTTTCACATTACGAGGTGCCATTTGGCACTGGTAAATTCTTCGCTCTAAAGTGGGCTGCAATGAGTATGAATACAAACTTGGGCAGTGAAAACAGGAAACATGAGTGCTGTTTACCTTTGAAGAGACACTGTCATATGCGATATGGGAATTTATAATGTCATGGTGGTAAAAAAAGAACAGCACTGATGCATCAATATCAATAAACAAACAGACTCTAAAAGTCTCTTCGAAGTAAAAATAAAGAATTAAAAAAAATGTCATATACAATGGTTCACAAAGCTTACTCAGAGTTAAACTGTTGATAGGGTGCGTAGAGTTGGCCAGTGATTTGAAGAGAGAGATTTACACACAGGTGCACACCAAAGAGTGAGCGGGCAACAAGAGGACAGGAAAAAACAGAAAGAGGAGAAGAATTGTAGGTTTGTGAGATGAGGATAGCGAAATAAACAGGAGATCAGAGAGTCAGACAGATATTCGAACAGTGTCCGCAGATTGAATGGCAAACTGAAAGAATAAAACCAACCTAAGCACCATTTAAAGGCTAAGACTGCAAATCAGACACTGTGCTGCTTACATTGCTGTAGAGATGGTCAATGATTACATTTGAGAAACCCCTGGATATTGCAATGCAATGTTCCATCTCTGCTAAGTGAAGGGGGCCAGAATGAGCCGCAATTTCCACCCATAATGGCAAATGCACACAGGGACAATTGTGACTTTATTCGTGTCTACATTCTACTACTAACATTGACCACATATGTACAAGATACAATGTGTTTGCTTTATTATATATGTACTTTTTAAACTCACAGGATTGTTTAGTGCTTGACCTGAGAAGTTTGCAAAAAAACAATTTCTCTAAGTTCCAAAATGACATAAGCATGACCACTACCCACGTTAGCTAGATTTCTGATGATTTCTTCTACGGTATTCATTATATAGAGGGAGTTCCTTAAAGATTGCTGCAAAGTGGAGACTGCTCTCCAGCTCCATTCGCTTGCCCCACAGAGGAGGTATGAGTGCTATCAACTGTGAGCAATAGAACCAGGAGATCCAATTTCTAATCCCGGGTTCCACAAAACAATTTTGTGACCCTGACCAAATCACTCTTTAGGTCTCAGTTCCATTGTCTGCCAATACTGGGAAAAATTATAAACAGGGTAAAGGCCAGTATAATGCTGTATATAAAAATTGAAATGTCCATTTATTTTGTTGCTTTATGCAGTTAGTACATTGCTTGGAGTGTGACCGTAGGCAATCAATGTATTCAATCGACATCGTAATTGTGAAAAGGGATGTAACACGCAAGTTTCTACGAGGTGAGAAACTTGCCGTTTTTCATGAAATCAACATTGGGGGCTGTGTGGCACTATAAAGTATCCAATGATACCTGCCAATAACAGTAGCATCAATTTGACAGGCCTATCAATAAATATGATATGTAGGGTGGCCTTGTGCGAGATTTGGTCAAGAACTGTCTCCCATTTGATTTCCAGTTCCTTCTTGCATTGTTGGCAAGAATTCAAGATCTGCACTTCTCCGAGAGGCGGACTTGCACTCCAAAATACAATTCTGCTAAGAGTCACAATCTGCAGTCATGAAACGTGCAATGCACCTAGGAATTTCTATACAATATATTTTACGTGATATCATCAGCGGATTTTTTATGCTCCGCAGTACATTAGGTCAGTGATGGTTCCTGCACCACAAGAACGGGTAGAGTAGTATAGCAATGGGTCTTGCACCACAGGAGGGGCAGAGTAACACAACAATGGGTCCTGCACCACAGCAGGGGTAGAGTAGTACAGCAATGGGTCCTGAAACACAGCAGGGGTGGAGTAGTACAGCAATGGGTCCTGCACCACAGCAGGGGTAGAGTAGTAGGTCCTGCACCACAGCGCAGGTTGGACACAATGATCAGGGGCATCCATTGTTCCTGCACCATGGACTCTGCACCACAGCAGGCGATTGCTCACAATGATCCATGGGTATTTAGAAGATTAGTGCAGCGATCGACCCTACACCAGTGCATTGGACCCAATGATCAGGGGGTGCTAGTATATTAGTTCATGAATGGTTCTTACACCGCAACAGGGTGTTGGACACAATAATCCATGGGGGCTTTGAACATTAGTACAGCAATGGTTCCCACACTAGAGCAAGGGGGTTGGAAACCCTGACCCACGTGCCCCTAGTACATTAATACAGTGGGGGTTCCTGGACCCCCAGTAGGGGCATGGGGCAAAATGGCCCGGTGGTTTCTAGTACTTTAGCACAACATTGGCATGAGGACCACAGCAGGGGGTGGACACAATGACCCATGTGCCCTTGTATGTTAGGGCAGCAATCATCATTATGTGTGTTGCTGTAAAGCCTTCCAAGACAGAGTGCCACCGTTTCTAAGCGCTGATATTTTTACTCCAGGTATTGGCTCTGAATGCATCAATCTCGGAGGACGTAAGGCTTAGTGTTCACTGGAGCGGGATGCAAGCTCGCCTAGTGCACTCTGCCCCCATGTCATAGACCAGCACTTTGCTCACAAGCTACTCACCCAGAAGGTTTCTGCACCGCAGCACAGAAATTCAAGGGCGCCTTGTACATGAGTGCAGCGAGGGTTCCGGCAGAGGATCACGTGGGCCCACGCACGTCAGTACAGTTATGGTTGCTGGACAACAGCTGGGGCTTGCATATGATGCTGCAGATGGTCCAATGCGTACATTAATTAGCACATTGATGGTTCCCCCAGCATGACAGGGGCTTGGGCCCAAACGTCTATGCGATCCCTTGCGATTCTGGAGCCATTCACACCTGCAGAGAAATGCCTTGTGGTTCTGATCTCAGGGGACCAGAAAAGACCTCCAAGCAGAGCCCCTTAAAGATTCATGAAGCCGTCAGCAACTACATGGCTTATATCGATTTACCAGGGGCAATTAGTCATCCCTAGGGTGGCAATGACTTGTAAGTATTATCTTGTGGCTGACTCGCTCTTAAGCGGCAATTGCCCTCGCCTTCCAGGCGAGATAGATGGCTCTGCGACAAAGCCCGGCGGAGATTTCTGAGCCTATCACTGCTTTTGTAAATTGGAGCTCTGGAGCAGCTTTGAGAGAGGGAGGGATAAAACATTATTTTTGTATCTTCCGCTTTCTGCAGATTTCCCAATTCGGATTCAGACCCAGATTTCGGAAGAATTTGTTTTGAATGTAACTCTGCGACCGACATCCGAACAGTGGGGGAATCCCGCCCCTGACTACTCAGACATGTCATAATGTCTACTGCTGCCTCTACTGGCTGCCTCTGCAGGCTGGCTCTACAGGCTGCCTCTGCCGGCTGCCTCTACCAGCTGGTTCTGCCGGCTTGCTCTACTCGCTGGTCTTCGAAAGTTTCCTTAACTCAGCGGACATGGATTTGAGGGCAGGAAACCTACTCTCACAATATCTAAGATGCTTGGATGGTCAAATTCACAGGCAAACGGAAACGGCGAGTGCTCTATTTCAATGAGAAGAAAACATATAAATGCCCAGAGAGATTAACTGCTTTTCCCATTATGTGAACAGGCATTTTTGTTTCAATAGCTTCACAGTAAGCAATACTTGCATTACGTCCAAGAGGTTCACTGAGCCATAACCATAAACGTCCATGTAAAGCGTTGATGACTCAGCTAAAATCTTGGCAGCTTTGCTAGTAAATGTACCCTGCACACTGGGTGCAGTGGAAAAAGCCCTACAGGAAATCTACTCTCTGTACTCGACGGTCTAAAATGGTGCAGTATTTGGGCGGATGATAAATGCATCTGATCGCCTGCTGTCCATTCCATCATATCCAACATTTGGCAGCCATCTTCCTGCCGCTGGCTTTCAGCAGCCATTTTCAAAAATGTGGCATTCAGTAACCATCTTCCAGGACTGGTTATTTAGTCACCATGTTGGTACCTGGGTCACTTGGAGAGATGCAAACCCCACCCTTGTATCGGGCGTTTGGCAATATCTTACAAGATAGATTACTTGAGAGTCAACTTTTGGCCCTCATAAGTTTGCCCGTGTCGGAGACCATGGAAAAGTGATGCCAAGACGGTGGGGAACCCACTGAATCGAGAGCTCGTCTGAAAAGGCAATTTATTGGAAAAGAAGAGTGATCAGAACTCAATGTAATTATGCATTGTGGGCATGCATAGCTACAGACATCCTTGCAGAGGACACCACCATGATCAGGGAAATATGCTCATAGGCCGACTGGACAATTACTCACCTGTCCGGCCCAATGCCCGACAGCCGTCGAAAGCGCTACCACTGACATTCGTATCACGAGAACAAAAGTTTGCTGCGGGCTCCGCAGATAACCAGCCAACGTGTAGGCTTCTACTCGCGTGAATAATCCGAAAGCCTTGCAAAAGGGATAAGGATATTCCATGCATTTGGCGTTCGGGAGGAATCGGCCATTATCCACTCAAAGATGGCAGTTAACAGTACTTGATGTAAACCCAATACTTGGCAATTTGACTAGGGCGCTAGCTGAAAGGAACATGGCACCACACACTGTGCACAGCGGCTGAAGCTTCAAGCAGTAATGTTAAGCAATAATCAATGTTGCGTCTGGGGCTGAGCCGGATTCCAGACTGGGACAGATTGATGGAGTCCAAACTAGAATCACATTAGAAAAGCTTTCCACTCCATTAGTAGGCAGCAAAGAAGCAAAGGACATGGGCGTGCAGGTTGTTTTCCCACACCGACAGCACGGCTCATTGTGCCGACTCAAGGGAACGGACAGGGGAGTAGCATTAGCTTTACTTAGCGGCCGGTTACTGACGACACGTGGCCCAAGTTGAACTGCAGCCAACGTTCATGTGTCTTGTGGTGGGAAGTCAATATCACTTGCAGCCTTCCCCACAGTGCTCAAAGTCAATATCACTTGCAGCCTCCCCCACAGTGCTCAAAGTCAATATCACTTGCAGCCTCCTCCACAGTGCGCGGCGCACGTGCCGCTATGAACCAGTGACTGGCGCCTCTAAATGACGGATGAGATGGAGTCAGTTCTTTACAGACAGCCTTAACGAAGACCTGATGAGCATAGGATGGATCCCGGGCAGGCATGATAGGCGGAGTGGGTGAGGGGGAGGAACGGTTCTGATCGCATGCCCGCTAGCAGGTGCATGGTACATGGGGGTCAGCCCTTCTCTACCGCTCCCCCTCCCAAACCACCATGGGGGGCAGTGGATCTTTGGATATTAAAGCTATGA
The DNA here is from genome assembly GCF_040938575.1 of Ambystoma mexicanum. Taxonomy (NCBI): domain Eukaryota; kingdom Metazoa; phylum Chordata; class Amphibia; order Caudata; family Ambystomatidae; genus Ambystoma; species Ambystoma mexicanum. The sequence continues at coordinate 1,260,092,359 of NC_090933.1, read as the reverse complement.
TTATTCGCATGGCACCTCGCTCCTCGAAGGAGGGCGCCTTTATCCACTAACCAACCTTGCAAACTTACAGTGGCCTCAAACCCCTGCTGCCAGCATGAAGTGGCCTTTTCCAACGACTGTAGGGACACCAACTTTAAACAAACATCATAGCTCATAAGTATCCCTGAGGCACCCACTCAAATGAATGTCAATGGCGCGCTCACATTGCGACGCCGCTTGGGCAAGCATCGCCATGTGCGAGGGTGCTAGTTAGAGCTTTGGAAGGCTAGGAGCTACGAGATGCTAAAGCAGCTGCTCAAGCAAATATTGACATCGTGGCCTTTACTTGTTTTTAATTTTTAAGTACCTGCATTTCAAATTTTCAATATGGACTGCTTGAGGAGTTTCGATGGACTGGCAACAGTCTCACATTTGCAGCCAAACACCAGAGAGTTTTGTGAAATGCCACATCTGATGTAGATTAAGGGGCATGCAGATAATTGTGTCCGGCCCACCTGCGGAACTTGTTTTCAACCCACACCAAAAGGCACGATTGTTGATTTTGCTCCGTGTTTTCGTGTGCAAAGCAGTTGCTTTGTGGAGGAGTGAGTGTGCAGAAATGGTCAGCAGTCACAGGTCCTCCAAGCCTCGAACACCTCCGGATTAAAGTGCGTGTGGTTCACAGTAGACACCTAGGCAAGCTGAGATCTTTCGTCCAGGAAGTATAAACCTCAAGAGGTGGCGGCCTACACTGAAAGAGTGGTCCTGCCTCGTGGGTTCAGGAGGAGCTTGGTGGGTCATGTAAATCACCTTCCAATTTTGGGCTAGACCGGAAAATCGCAGATCACCTAGCAACTGAGAAGCCATGGCGTCTATTTTGAGTACCCCAGTGGCGCTCCTCACTGGGGTGGGGGTCGGTATCGCATCACTTTGGTTTGTTTGCTGCATGCAGTGGGTGGGTGTATGCAGTGGCATGTCCTGGGAGGAGTGGCCTGGGGTGGCACCTGTTACCCCTGAAATCGGATTGGCCACTCTAGGTGCCCCCCATTATCCTAAACTATGATCATTATGGGTGTGCCTCGTACTTCATTCCACCCCTGCATTAGTAGTGACTCACATGGGCCACCCCGGTCAAGAGAGTCTGGACACGCCACTGATATGTATGTCCACATGAATTTGGCATGCTCTGCCCCCGACCCCTAAGTTATTGGCAGAATTCCTGGGCTCAGGGGGACGTTTGGAATCTACTACGGAGGCTATGAAACCCCCACTTTCATATCGACGGACTCTATTCTCATTGGCGAAGGGGGCGTAAGCAGCACAGTGTGTAACGCAGGAGAAGCAACAAATGTAATATGAAAACAGTACACATTACACTTTGCCCTGCAGTACATAAGGGGCATAGGTGAAGTGTTTAGGGTCCGGACCCAAAGGAAACTGGCACAAATCCTTACTAAATGGCACCGTGCGCGACTTGTCTTAAAGTGCCCCGCCCCATGTATGGAGGGCAGAAAAGTGTACGAAAAACAAATGTAAAAACAATGACACACAAAGAGAAAAGCATATGTTAAGGATTACAGACATGGGGCTTCTGTGCCTGTCAATCGTTGACCCATTAATTAATCACATTTTTCCAGCCCCTTTGAATGTAAACACACAAAACCCTTGATGGGATTAGGGTTCCTTTATAGGTCAATCTGCCATCTGTCTGGAGCACATGGCCGGATCTCTGGGCAGAGGGCTGGCCGTGCCATTCCATAGCAAGGGTGCCCGTGTCCTTGGTGGATGCCTCGCCGACCTGTTCCACACAGTGCAAGGACTGACCCGTCTACTTCTCATTGTAACTACCTAAACCCAGTAATTTGTGGAGGCGTTTCCCAGGGCTCAACCCTGGTACTTATTGTTGAACCCGGCACTGTCTCAGATAAAGATTGATTATGAAGTAATGATAGTCAGTGCATCCATCAACCCCAATGAGCAGAGCGAGCTGTAGTTTAACCACAAATATGTCGAGACTTGGGGAGGAGCTGTGGGTGGAGGCACCAGTGGTGGGGAACTGCCTGCCCGAAGTTTCACAGACGTACTGGACAATATTGTGGCACTGGCACTTATTTCCTCTCAAACTAAGCACTTCCTAAACCCTGCTATTGCCCAATTTGTTTGAATGTAATTGATCGTATGGTAGATTTGTCCGAATACGACCAGTACCATTTGTTCGATATAAATTGGGTAATCCCAAACATGAGAAGCAGGGGCTGCCGGGGTGTCTCCCGCTCCCCATGTTCAGTAGGGATTGCCTGGGGGGTTGGTGAGTGGGTCAAAGTTTTGCCAGATTTGGCCACAGCAAAATTGTATTTGCAGCGAAATTGACTAAGGTCAATTCCGCCGTGAACAATTCTGCCACGATCAAATCACGTATATCCTAAACCACACCGCATAGATTTTCCACCATAATTTTCCACTTAGATGGCCAGTGCCAAAATAAGGAATTAAATGCTTGTGTGCCCAATGGGAGGTCACCAAGTTTAAATGTGGGACATGAGACTGTCACGGCGTGATAATTTGTGTAATTCACTACCTTTTCTCCTAATTTTTTAATTGAGTTAATTTAACCCTGGAAGTGGACATCAGGTCTACTTATGCTGAGCACTAGGACTGCTTTCTCTCAGACGCTGTACAATGCACAAGCCGGAACACACCTCAAATCGCTTTGTACCGGCACCGGGCAATGCCAGCCGGAAACAAAAAATTATCCACAAAACAGGGCCCCGCAATCGGGGAAGAGTGGAATTATGAATCTGCTTCCCTCTTGGAAAGATCAGATTCTATGGAAGTTGTGATGTCCCCAGTTCTCCCACGCCACTCACGAGGCCTTGCCCAACGACAACCCATCATTTACGAACATTGGCTTATAAGGGCGGCATATCAAAAATTCAGCAGTGGCACGCTGATGACCATTAATCCTAGTGTTGACCAAAGGACACCGATATCTAGGTAGCGGCCAGCTCTGTGATATTAAAAAAGGTTTTTGAAAAGAAGTCACTGGCACCGGGCAATCAGCCAGCGACACTGGAATGAAATCTGGATCTGGGGCAGGGTCTTAAACCAGACAAGGGTACAAGATGCAATATAGACCCCCAGCCTAAAGGAAGCAGCCTACAGGAAGCAGTCACTGTGGGTTTTTAAGGCAGAGGAAACTCCGGACAACACAAATGGGTTAATTTGTCACTGAAAGGCCAGATGGTGCGGCTGCTTTCACGGGTCAAGTGGCAGAGTCCAAAATGCCAACTTCCTACCTCAAAACCGAGGAGTAGTGAGTGGCTGGTGCTGTTTGCGGTGGCAGAGGGGGTTAAGGGATGCACATGGGGTACCGTTCAGTACAAATCCACTACATTGAGGGTGGCTGGGGTTGCGCATCAGGTGAACCCCAAAGGGGAAAGGCTGTGGGTGGAGGGCAGCTGCCACCTAGCCCCTCCCTAGCGATAGGGGATGAATCACCAATGCTGGCGTTCATGACACCCGAGAAGAGGAAAGCTGTGCTTCCAAAGCAGGTGAACGGGTTTAGAGAATACAGCCCCTCCAGGGGTATTATTTCATGGTGGGCATTTCTCATTCACAGTGAGGGACTTGCTTCCTCTGGGTTAAAAGGTTTTCCTGGGCACCCATCTGGGAATGCCGTCTGATAGGTCCTTGACCAAGTCAGCTTGATTGCCAAAGCCTCTAGAGTGCTGGAGGATTAGGGGCCTTATTATGACCAAAGTGAACAGCAGCCCAGATGCTTCTATGCAACATTATACTACGTCCCCATGTGCCTTAATAGGGTCTGCCTGCAATTTGAGGCAATGAGTAGTGGTAAGGGACTCTCACTGGTTCTGCACGCAGCGCACAAGTTGCTTCCACATCCCCATCCACCCAAAGGTAGGTAGCGCTCATGCCGCTTCCCATCCGCCCAAAGGTAGGTAGCGCTCATGTCTCTTCCGCATTCTCATCCACCCAAAGGTAGGTACAACATGCTGTACCTATAGAAACAGTACTTTATGGCCGTTTTGGCAATATAGTAAGGTGACCATTAGCCCCTCGGATACCAGACTGGGTATTATTGGTGACACCTTGAACTGTGCCCACTCAGCGTCTTGGTGTGCTATGCTCAACAAGGATAAACAGTGCTACAGTCCAATGCCACCCAAGGCCTCCTGTGGCTCATACCAGTAAGGCCTCCTCTGGCCACCAAGGCCTCCTCTGGCTCATACCACCAAGGCCTCCTCTGGCCGCCAAGGCCTCCTCTGTCATACACACACTCAACTAGGGACTCACTCTGCCCTACTCTCTGGAATGTCTATACAATTCAGTTTACAGGAAAGCAGAATATTCTCTGGGTCCAAATCCAGATGCACGTGTTTGATACTCGAAATTAGAAGGGTCTTTCATCAACGAATAGGCAGGAGTTGAAGGGTTTCAGGGTCCTCCACCCTGTTATTTTTAGTGGTTTTCACATTTTTCACAGGTTATACAACGTTTTTTCAAAGAAGTCAATCCTGGGGTAGCCTTACAAAAGCTAACCCTGATATCCTTGGAGGGGCCTTAGGAACCCATGACCCACAACCGTCTGATAGTGCGGAGGTGGGCAATTTGTCTTCTGCGATAACTGGGGTCCTTTCTGTCAGACGAAGTACCATTGAGGGAACAGGTCACTGTTTGTTCCATAGTTCAGTTGACAAAAGGAAAAAGGCTGGTGGTGACAGTGCTGGCTTCGGCGACAGACAACACAGGCCAGGTTCGGCGGTGCTGGCTTCGGCAACAGACTACACAGGAGAGGCCACTGGCACCTGCGGCACAGAGTGGACAAATGACGAGATGCTCTACAAACAGCTGTAAGGTCACTTCCCTTGATGACGTTCCCTTTAAAGTCTCGCTTGTGATTGGCTTTCGTTGTTTGAGCCGCCTCCTTCTTTCTACGTGTCTCACTGGGCTAAAGTGCAGATTCCAAGAAGCTGGTGTCCAGGTTCTGGATAAGGACCCGGATGAAGGACATTTCTTTCCTGGTGTTCTCAAAGATGATGCGCGGATCATCTGACTGGCAACGCAGGCAGTTTGGGGCCATGACCATGGCCAGGTTGTTCACATCCATCTTCGTGATCGCCACGTTGACCGGCTGCACAAACACCTGAGGCCAGAGGAGAAAGCACATGATTAGGTATTAAAGGAGCATCAAACCAAAGGAGGCGAGCAGTGACCTTATCAAATCCCAACTAACTTCCTTGTCTACGCAATATCATTGTTGCAATATATGCACTGACCATGGTTTTGAAGATTAAACCAGTCTATTTCACATTACATGAGATATTGACATAACTAAGTAAGATATCTTTCAAACATGAAGTCAGGAAATATATGAAATAGTACAATTTATGACCATAATTTTGCAATGGATCCCACATTGAATCAGCAATGGCATCAGTAACTGCATTATAAACTCATACACATGGTTGAAGACCACAAAGCAAAGATAACATTACACAACTGACTGTATCACCAGTGTTCAATGAGCGCCTGGACAGCACTCTCTCAGTTTATATATAATGTCCACCCTGCCTGCCTCCTCGCCACAGAGAACACATCCCTGGCTAAGCCGGAAATGTAGAAGGCACAACAAGAGGGGCCAATGAGCAAAGCAACCCGGAATCCAAAACTCTCCCTATCCCTCCAGCAATCCAGGAGTTAACGCAAGACCCACCAATTCAGGCAATCCTTGCCTCTACTCAACAGACTCGCAGCTCACCCCCAGGTACCACACCCCACGTAGATCCCCCTTCAGCCCCACTACCACAGTGTAATGGTCTGTCACCTCCCCCCTTAATGCACTCCCTCCATATTGAAGGATTTCTTTGATGACTATGCGACCCGCTTCCCATACTACCACCTAACTTCAGACTCTTAATGTTTCTCTCTAGTCTTCTATGACACCCCACACCATCTCACTGCCCATTAATGTATGTCAGACTAACAAAGGAAACTATATATAGAAAAAGTGCAAAACTATTGCGTCAATCACACACAAAAAGATGGTGTCAGATGTGTGATTTCAAGTTGGTGCTGCAGAAGAAATAGGTATGTGTCGTATTATGGGGTTGAGGGTTGTGTTTGTAGGAAAAGGAAAGTTTTAATAGTCAAAACAAGGATCTACTTCCACAGTAGTGGCTGCATGGGAAGATTAAATGCTATCAATGGTCACTGATACCCAATTTAATTTCAACTAGATTTCTATTATTCCAAACCTCGCTTGCGGCAACTGTTGTCATATGGTAAGGACTGCCGTGATGTCACATGCTCTATGCGCGTGACATCACCACTGTCATATAAACAATATCCAAAATGGCGGCCGGGTGCAAATTACACGCAGTACGCCAGATTTAGCAGTGAATCCTTACAGGACATCCCGGCTAGGACTAATGGAAGAGTGGAACTAGCCAAATTTAAATAGTAAGTATAAGATATCTTATAAAAGCATATACGAGCCAGGTAGACCCAGGAGACTATTCTAAGAACTAATAATGAATGTATGTTGCAGATGCAGAGAAGCAGTAGCAGTTACAGCAACACACGTTTACTGACTACCACAAGAAAATGTATATTTAGGCTAGACGTAAATACAGCCCATTTTGAGGGGTAAGGTCTAATTATTGCAAATCAGGCCAATATAGAGCCTCACTTATAAATTTGGTTGATAATTATTTATACACTAGACGCACACTTTTCATCTTTACACGGTGGTGCAGTTGCACAGCTCTGTTCATCTTGATGATTATATCATTTTATTTATTACATTGAGGTTACAGTGATGGGGTTTAAGGTGGTTAAGATTATAAAGTGTTACTATATGTGTGCAACGGAGTAATGATGAACCTGTTTATTTTCACTCTCCCTTTCTCTCCCAAGAAATATTTAACCTTTGATGGCAATTTCATTATGGTGAATACCAAAATTGAGTATGCTTATGACAATATCATTTGGACTGTGCTTATGTGTTATGTGAATTACCTCATGGTGAATGGAATGGGATATATGAAGTGCTATATATATTTTCTGTTTATATCTTGGATTCATGATTAGCTCAAAATGAATTGGATTAATAATCAATGAAAATTCAATATCGTTATATTTATAAAATGACAGCGCAAGTTTGAAGCCTTGATAACGACTGGTGGCGAAACACGTGTTGGCTTAGCGCCATTATTAAAAATAACAGTATAACACAATTGAGATTGTTAAATTGGAGTTTCAATTGGCCATTATGTTTGGGAGAAGGGCGTATCACTTTGGGTGGCAACCAATATTTACATTTTGTGACTTCAGGGAGGGGGGCTGAATCCCCACTACCCATAGAATGCAGCTATCCTGTTTATAGATCAATATTTGTGTATAACCCAAGCGCACCCTAAACCCAGGTAAGCCACAGATCTTGTACTCTCTACTTCAAAACACGTTGCATACATTGCAGAGCAATCCACGGCCATGAGGCGGAATTCACTCAGGAAAAGAATCACCAACTACAGACCAAAATCAACCCCCCAGATAGCGCAGTGGCATTAGCCTTGTACCAAAGCAATACTCAAAAGCGAAATATGGTGGTTGAGCCTTCTCGAACATCTCAGCAAAACTCTGGAACTCACTTACCAAAGAACTACGAAGCACAGAAGAACACTTTGGGCCCGATTCATGGAAGCGTGTTATAATGGCGCAGTCCCAGAGGAAAATGTTCTGTGAATCAGGCTCTTACAGAACAACCTGGTTCATTAACTCACCCATCTACACAAGAAACCCTACCGCAATGAAATGCACAACCTTAATACAAGGAGAGGCTCCACAAAACATGATACAACCAAAACCGACTCAGCTGGGCACGTCCTTCTATAAGAAAGCATGAGATTGCCAAACTCCATTTAAGGAATTTCAGCCTAAACAAAACAATCCAGCCCACAAGGGGACACGGGCCTTTTTCACCACTAACCCTACGACTTGTTGCTCTTTTCCGTTCCATACATCGGTGTTCTTTTGATCTCACAGCCGCATAAAAATCATGTTTGGATGTGAGACCTCTATCTTAGAGTTAGTCTTAAAATGTTCCATGCTTCTCGGTTCTTGTTGTAGTTTCGTTTGTGTTAGTAATCTCATTTGTAGCTCTATTTAGACCTCAGCCATGTTATTTGAATCCTGATATTGGAGACCTCGACACGCGTTTCACCACTTACACTCATCAGGAGAAAGAGTCTAAAATAAAATATGCAGATACGTTTTGAAATACTCACTATTAATGAATCGTAGTCTAATGTTTAGCAACTAACCAATCTCCTGTGGTCCTCTGCATTGCTGAGACTTCATTTGCTAAAACAAGAGGTTGTCCTTTAGATTTGCTTAGAGATAAGACTTACAATGTCAACATTGTAGAGACATCCTAAAAATGTAATATTGGACTGATATATGTTTAACTGCATATTCATTACAAAATAATAAATATATTGGTATGAATATCGAGTGATCTACAAAAATCCAGTGCTATTGTAAATACACATAATTTCTTTAAAAATGATGTGTGAAAGATTCATTTATACATCTGTGCTAAATAAAATATTTTGGAGAATATATTTTATTTGGAACATTTCTAAGCAATAAACATGTCCCAGTATATAGCTTCAACTATAGGGTGCAGAAAACATGAAAAACTATTGTGTTAGGATAAATACCTCATGTTGTAGATTTGACCTACATGTATTTACCTTAATCGTGGCTTCATGGGGACTAGATTAAATTATCTAGTCTTCCCCGTGTTCGATCCACGCCTTGGCCAAACATGGTCTTTTTCAAAATGGCGTCTTTATAAAGCGATGCTCATGACGTTGCCAGGACAAGTTGCGTCCATGTTTGTTTCCATTTTAGTAAATGGCGTGTATTTCTAAGAATACAATGCCATTTACATTTTGTATAATTATTGGCGCAACATATATCACATTTTAATAGATATAGTGAATGTTGAGTTGATAGTCAATGCTACCATGGATGTCCTCAGAAAGGGTCAGTTGTGAGAATAAGGGAAAGTTCAGAGTGTCAGGCTAGACCAAAGTATGTGTTTAAAATGGTGTTGGTATGAACCTCTGCAATAGGCCTTGATCACACAAATTTCCGAACCCTACAACATAAGCGCCACCTTTCTGTCTGGGCCATGGTGCTTAGAGAGGTGGATACATAGTGCAGGCGCCTTCTGAGCACCCTGCTCAATGTACACAAGCTCATAGAGTACTCAGAAGACCATATTCCAATGTTGCATCAATCACGCTCCAAAGTAGTCCACAATATATGATATGATATGGCATTTGTAATGCGCCTATACACAAGTGTCTCAAGGCGCGACGCAGCAAGGAAGGGGGAACAGAGGGAGGACAGAGACAACAATCTTACCAGGCCAGGTGACGATGAGTTTGCGCAAGTGTAGGGGTGGCCGGGATGTATGAGAGCACACTACATTCAGATTTAGTTTGCATAAGGCGAGCAGAAAAAGAGAGCGTGGGGTCTGCGTGGATGGACTCATATTCGTAACACAGTGATGGGGAGGGAAGTCTACCATGTGCCTTTTGGACGTAGCATCAGAAGCTTGCCAAGGCTCCCGCAGCAAGGATTTGAATTGAATTAATGACTTAAAAGGTGTGACTCTGGGGACAGGGTTGTAGGGGATGTTAAAGACTGAGACTTTTCCCAGGATGACATGGTTGAATCAGTCTTACAGAGAAGAAGTGTGGGGGATGGGGGGTTTACGGTGTACAAGTACAAAGGAAAACACTTAAAAGCCCAAAATGCCTGAGATCTGTTCACCGTAAACAGCCCCTTTCCCTTTCCACCGCCGCATCAATTCTAGCACACCAGTAAAAATGGAAGAGGGGACTTGCACAGAGCAAGCATGCTGAGAAGATCAAAAGGGTGCAACCGCCTTCCCTCCGTTCACCTGGATATGTACGTCTTCAGAAAATCCATTAAAGGCGCCACCATTCAAGTGGGTGGGGTACTCTCGCTAAGTCAAAAATAAACAGGCGCAGGGGAATATCCAGTTCGGAGTGAGAGTTCTGTTACATAGGAATACACTATGGATGCCTTGTCTAAAACGACTGAAAAGTTGTGTAACGAGGAAGATACCCATCAAAGGGCAGGCTTTCTAATGGGCGAGAAGGGCAAAAAAAGGAAGCACCTTCTCCACACATTCTAATACTGGAGTTTGTTTATATTTGCATTTATGTAGCTCTTTACAAAATGATGAGAGAATCACTCAAAGGCAGGTGATAACAAGGCTAGAATTGAAGAAGAAAGAAGGTAGTCTTTGAGGCGAGAACAGAACTGAGAATTATACTGGTCCTAGATTCTGTTGAGATTGCTGATAAGTAGCAGAAGAAAAATATAGTTGGTCTCAACAATGTTTTTTTATGAGGATGTAATGACGTAGAACGGACTGATAGCTATAGAGAGAGTGAGATAGACAGAGAGAGCGATAGAGAAGGAGAGAGCAAGGGAGATAGAGAGAAGTGAGAGAGAAGAGAAAACCAGCTTTAAAGACTGGCAAAGAGAAGCAGGACACAGGATCAATTTAACAGGGATGAGAGACCATTCAGAGGGCGGTCAGGCTCCGAGGTCAAGTACTGCCATGCCCACTGAGCTTACCCGTTGACTTACCTACTGTAGTACCCAGGGCCTCACGTAAGGTTTTTAAGTAGGAGTATTTTACTCCCTGCATTTTTAAGTTGGGAGTAAAATGTTTTTTCGGGAGTAGTAAGGTATTTTGCATTCCCTATTGTTGTATTTCTTAGGTGAGCACACATGTATCATACCTCTGAGCCCGAAATGTTTTTGCAATCTATTCTTCATTGATTTAGTACTGCATGCATAGTTCCTTAAAGTTCTCTTTAGATCAGACAGTGATGACATTAGAGCTCCCGCCTATGGCACTGCCCTGTGGGTGCCACTGATCCTGGTATATGCCTGAACCGTGTGACTGCAATCAGAGGCCAGGTTCCCATGTGCCCTTGCTTTCCTCTTGGCAGTATTTGTACTCCCTGTTTATTTTTGTTGGGCATATTTGCCTGCTCTTATGGAGTATGCGTGTTTGCTCTTATGGCATAAGTGTGTCTGCTCCTATGGAGTAAAAGTGTCTGCTCTTATGGAGTAAAAGTGTCTGCTCTTATGGAGTAAAAGTGTCTGCTCTTATGGAGTAAGCATGACTGCTCTTATGGAGTAAGCGTGTCTGCTGTTATGGAGTAAAAGTGTCTGCTCTTATGGAGTAAGCATGCTCTTATGGAGTAAGCGTGTCTGCTCTAATGGAGTAAACATGTCTGCTCTTATGGCATAAGTGTGTCTGCTCTTATGGAGTAAAAGTGTCTGCTCTTATGGATTAAGCGTGTCTGCTCTTATGGAGTAAGCGTGTCTGCTCTTATGGAGTAAAAGTGTCTGCTCTTATGGAGTAAGCATGTCTGGTTGCTGCTTACCTGTAGGGCTGGCATTGTATAGAGCAAGAGCACCTACTACATTGCCAGAATTACTCCGAGCAACCCCACCCTCCTACGGCCATGGAGTGTGGGTGGAAATTTGAAATTGTTTGTTGCATTTACAGTGGTTTCCTTTTAAACTTAGTGCAAGAATGCGCACATCATCCATGGCGAAGATGTAAATAAAACCATTCCCATCAATGATCCACAAAAGAAGAGGTTATGGACTCTCATCTCCACCCACCTTCATTAGATGCCCTCAGCGTACTGTGAATTTAAAGGCCCCAAAAAACAGCCCTGCTGTGCTTTCCCTGTCACGAGTGGCAAGAAGTTATACACTGCAACCAAAAACAGCCTTGCTTTACTTTTATTTCACATGAGTGGCAAGAATTAAAAAATGTAAACACTGTAACCAAAAACGGCCCTTCTTTGCTTTCCCTTTCACATGAACAGCAGTCCTTTAAACACTGCAACCAAATACTGCCAGGGTTTTTCTTTTGTGCTCCTGTAATTAAAGAACCATTGAGAAAAGTGCCTACCCATCATTATCAATGGACAAGCAGCAATGTCAATTTACCCAAGAAGGAGAGATCAAAGAATCCTGTGACATGCAAAACAGGATTTTTAAATATTAAAAGCAAAAAAACGGCCTGCACATGTATTTGCAAATAAAAACAGCTTTAAGAAGCCACAACGGAAAAAGATAGCACTGCTCAATGAAATGTCAGAAAGCTAAACCTAATGTGGGTGGGGTGACCAAAGCAAATGTATATTATATTTCCCCCACAAGACTTCAATGACAGTGGAGAGACACTTCAGGAAAAACCTGTTCTGGCTGGGGGCAGGAAACTTCACAATTAAAGGCTCCACTTCCAGCTGGATGTCGCACCTACCAGTGAAAAATCATGCAATAAAATGTGATGCTGCGGGAGGCGTCATAATTCCATGTTCTGCAGACATGATGGCAGGAATGCAGGAATTTCAAAGAAGGCAATCCTTGGCTAAAACATGGCGAAAAGGTGTGAAGTTCTTGTTGCACTCACTTCAAAGAGCAAACTGTCAATTTCAAAGAGACTTATAAAAACCCTCTGGTCACAGGCTGACCCAGGAGGACAGTTCGCTGTGGGGGACATGTAGAACAGACAATCCCAATTGATATTAAAAGACTGATCTCCTTGTAGGCACTTTGCACAGCCATCAAACCGAGGATTTATTTCCATTTTATGCCATTTTTCTTGTAATTTCCAGGCCGGTTCTGGGGCTATAAATTGCATTTCCTAGGACTCTGGGAACTGTAATGGCTAGTTAGACTACTTTTCTGGCTGATCTGAACATATTACAAATGTGAGGGTTAGTGAAATGGTGAAAAATAAAATTAGGAATATGCGTGATGACTTACATATTCCTAACTGTTGTACATTTCATGAAAATGACAACAATGTGCAATATGGCCATGCTACATCGTATGGATTTGGCGATCGTCTTCTCTAATTCCCTGTGATCAACTAAAACAGCATATCTATTTCATATGGCAGTTGCTCATATAATTATGAAGTTATGATACATACTTAGATTTTGCCAAAACGTGGTAATGAGAACAAAGAATGATAATAAATGCAAACAGACAGATGGTGCTCTCCTCCCCTGAACCAATCCTGATAGAGGGCAGAGAGACGGATGGTAACTGTCCAATCCGAGCGGCAGGGATAATTACAGGGTACTCCCCGTAGATTGTAAAATGAGTGATGTAATTTCTGCTATATAAGGGGGACTGTACTAGGACTCAGGATAGACACACACCAAAACCGGGGAGATTGAGATCCAGCTGGCTTTCCTGAATCCTAAACCAAGGTTTGGTTTGTAATTATCATATAACCCCAGCCCTAAATTGCATAAGCCCTTCATTTTTGTAGTAGTACATCCAATATTTCCCATTGGAAACCCCAATTGCCCATGTAGCCCAGTCATCTCCCCATAGAAGAATCTTGTTTGCCTGTGCATATTAGCATATCTCCTTTGAAAATCCTCTTAGTTGTTGTGTAAATCCTTATTATTTTTGTACGTCAATCAATTATTTTCCACATTGAAATTCACAGTACAAGATTGTTGCAATTCGAGATCAACCATCTTGCTCCTGGTGTTTTTATTTAATTATTATAGTCATTACAGTGTTGCCTCAAAATAATTATTCTCCTTGTAACTAAAACCCTTGAGGTCATCTTCGACACCACACTCTCATTCTCTCCTCACATCTTTGACGACTCTAAGAAGTCACACTACCAGCTGCACCTCTTCAGAGGTATTCTTCCTTTCCTCTACTTCCCCCAGAAGCTCACGGTCTCCAGAGCTCTGGTTCTCTCTAGGCTGGATTACTGCAACAGCCTCTTTCTAAATCAGCCTGCCTCTATTCTCTGTCCTTTGCAACTCATCCAGGACAGGACTGCAAGACTTGTCCTTGGCCTCAAGCCCAGGGATCATATCTCCCCAGGACTGAAATCTCTGCACTGGCTCCCAGTGTCTTCGAGGATTAAGTTCAAAACCCTATGCATTTTACACAAGGCCTTCTGGGACACAGGGCCTCAATACCTCCAACTCCATCAGGGTCAGTCGCTTCTCCAAGCAACAAGTTGGTGGTAGACCTCCCTCTGGAACAGCCTCCCTGCCTCCATTAAACTTGAGGAGAACCATCTCTGGTTCCAGAAGCACCTCAAAACCTTTCTCTTTGCTTCTGCTTTTTCTCCTCCTCTTCCCTGCTGACCTCCTGGCTGTAACCGGAACGGCACTGGTTACCTGGACACCCTCTAATCCCTGGCCCAGGCCCCCCCCCCCTTCAGTCTCACACACCTGCACTGCCGCCCGGCAACCCCTGCACTTGGGGACTGTTTCTGTATCCTTACATTCCCCCTACCAGCCCTTGACACCCGATGTCTGCACTTATCCTTGCACTTGCCACTTGCTGGTCGTTACTTTTACTTATTGTTATTATCTATTCCCATGTAATGCACTGTCCCTTCCCACTTTCCACGTGCTTGCACGATCTGAATGAGACCTGGTCTAGTAGAGTCGTTGTCTGTCCTCCCTTTGTTCCTCCTCCCTTGCCTCGTCGCGCCTTGAAATACTTGTGTACAGGCGCGTTATAAATCTCATATCATATCAAATGACACCTAAACCATCCAATGTCTCTGTTGCTGTCTTCTCCTGTTTGCTCTCAAACCACCGTCACTTCATTCACATTTCTTTAACATGTGAACCAAATATCAAAAAATAATTTGGCTTCAACCAAATCAGATTTTTTTTTATTGGAAGTCTAATGATCTGAAATGGAAGACCTTTCATACATAGCAATAATGTGCAATTCATCAATTCATGTAAAATGAATACGGACATTGATACACGTTTACTTTAATATGATATGATAGGTTATTTTTAACGCACTTAATACCCAGAGGTTTCTAAGCGCAGACCCGGGGATCGAACCTGTGTTGCTCTGCGTCGTCTTGCTTCCAAGGCAAGCGTGTTGCCCCTGAGATGGACAAGCTATTAAATCGCACCAAATAGTTTAAAATAGAAATCCAAAATTCAATTTCAATCAACTAATTATACTAGACGCTAAAGGCATTTATATGCAGTCCAATTCAATTCCAGGTTAATATATCACTATCATTTCTATATATTTGTATGATCCTCTATACCCCACCGTAAGCGGGCCAAGAGGAAAATGAGTGCTGTATCTTCACCCAGAAGATATCTCTGTAAATGTTCTTAAGCGCAATACCATGTCTCTGGAGGATAGCTCAGGGGCAACACGCTCGCCTTGGAAGCAAGACGACACAGAGCAACACAGGTTCGATCCCCGGGTCCGTGCTTAGAAACCTCTGGGTATTAAGCGCGTTATAAATAACCAATCATATCATAACATACTGACTGCTCTAGTGCCATCACATTCCAAGGCTGCATTACCAGAGAACCGGCAGGATCTACTGCTTCTAGCAAATCCATTCCTAGACCCAGTCATCTCACCCGAGGAGCAGACCCAGAGTCAACTTAATCCGCAAGTAGTCCCTGCAAACCTCTGGATTCGGAAATTCTTGTGCATACCCAAGCAAGACCCCCCGCAGATCAGGTATGACCTTATAGTATTCGGCTGCCACTGCTTTAGTAGCAAGGTTCACCTTATTCTGCTCATAATGGATGATTTTCATGAAACACTGGGCACAGTCCATAAGAATAAGGTTTCAACGGGTATAACTCACCTCTTTCAAGTTTCATGAGCTTTCCAACTCTACTGCCATGGCCAACTCATGCAATATACATCTTTTGTGTGTAGGCCAAACTCCTAATAAAGAAGTCTGCAACCGTTGGCTCGCCAGATGGTTTGGACTACAATTCCCATCAGCACTGGCCAGCACAATCAATGGTGAAGGATCATGGGAATGTTAGTCCAAAACCTCTAGAGAGTTACCAGTTGCAGCTCCCTGACTTAATATGGCATTAGATGCAAGATTGTGCTCAGAGAGGACACTGGCCTAGTGTGAACAGTGAGCCACACAATCCAAGTCGTAAAGCCACAATGAGGAAAGAATGCAGTGAGCATGATGCTCCACCAGCCACAAACATCCCACATGCTTCATGGAAAGCGTAGGTGTCCACGCTTAGAAACCTCTGGGTATTAAGCGTGTCATAAATAACCTATCATATCATATCATATCATATCATAATAATACTGCAGTCTCTACATGACAGAGGCCCATAGAAGGGGGCCTACAGATGTGGGAGAATGCCCCATTTGGGAACCTCCCAGTAAAAAATCCAGTTAACTGAGCAGCATGAAGCAAACACATCAGGGGTCATAGCCAATAAGCAAAATTTTCCAGAGGCCAGCACAACTCCAGAATCCGAACCATCGCGACACAGGAAAATGATAGATCTCATCTCGAAAATGTCAGCCCAGGAAACAGACCTTCTCCTGCTATACACCCATAACACGGAACACCATCCCGTGGCGTATCCGTACAACTCCAACAATATTCGTGTTCAGGAAAGAACTAAAGATCCGGCTGTTCAGGGAACTCCCTTGGGAGCATCAATGACCTTATGGTGTCCAAACCTGTGCATACCAAGCAGCCATCCTACGAGACTACCACAATGTATCGCCATCCTGTACACCTCGTATTTCCCTGTGTACAGTGCTCCGCAGTGTCCTAGCTAGGTTTGTGGTATATAATCACCTTACATAAGATGCATGCATGCACCGTGGAAAGTCCACCGGCCATCCTGTGTTACGCTACCTGCTCCCATGATGTGTGGTTGCAGTCCGGCTCACCTGTAAGAAGCGGATGAGGTAGCAGAGCACCATTTTGTTGATCTTGGGCAGCGAGTGGATGACCGCAATGGCAGCTTCCGGGTCCTCGTAGTGGGTGATGCACTCTTCATAGAATTCATGGGGGATCAGGGGCTCCTCCAGCTCTCGGTACCACAGCTTGAGCAGCGAGGCTACGGAGAAACAGAAAAGAAGGACACTCATCATTCACAAACACTGCAACAGTTTGGCATTCAATCAGCCAGCATATCTTTCCACACAGTAAACTTTGCTAGGTAAGTAACTGCAATGAGCGTAACCACAGAGGAAAGTTACAATTAAAATCGAATCCTTTGGATAACGTCTATAACCATTGGTTAATTAATGTAAGTGGCTAGCTCCTTGCCCACATATGGCACATTTGTCCAGCCTTAACAGTGGAATAGAAGCTGAGTTAGTCCTTCATCTTGAACCTGCTGGAGTTTTGCTGTTTGCAATACAGAGGCTGTGTGGTAGGATATAAAATGTCTCTCTTTAGGACGGAAGAGCAGACAAGTCTGTTCTAAGGATCAGTGGGAATTTGGATCCTACCAACATCCCCTGTGTCCGCGTCTCATTCCTGGCTCCTCACAGTGTCAACCATATAAGCAATAGCCTTCTTCATTCCACTCCCTCACCCCTCATCTACCCAGAGGGTTATCTTTATGGCCCGTCCATATTTTAACGGCCTCGTATCAACAAAGGCGCACATGGTAATGGCCCTGATCTCCCAGGTGCCTGTGCATGCAAAGAAGACTATTTGATCAGGATCAATTTCAGATAGACACTTAATCGTGCATACCAAGATAAAAGCGGCCTAATTGTGCAACTTTCTAAACCACCAAGTTTTATTTATGTTTGTCTCATTTTGCATTATTTAATCACAATATTAACACAGCTAATTATAGGTCAAAACAGAAGTAACACAATTCATTGACATTGAAAAAACACAACTGTACTAACCTATATAAACATAGTAACAGAACACCAACATATTAAAAAAACATGTGTTGCCATATTGACAACCGACACAGGAAACTACATCATAGTAATACTTTCTAAATAAATGTAATCCAATTTTCTGGGAGTGATTAATCTAGTATTCGCTCTCCTATGTCATCCCTGCCGTTGGATGTGTAATTTTAGTAAAATAAATAGTAATCTACTTGACCATGTTCATTCTGTTCTTTTAAGAATATGTCATGAACCGTTGGACACGCCCCTTTTGGACCTCCTGGTCCTTGACACATCGGGGCTTACACTCTGCTGTACTTCCAACATGGCCATTAAACACAGAACGCTGCCTACCAGCTTTCACGTAGGACGTAGTACGCTCTATAAAGAAGCCACGGCCCCGTGCGTCTCAATGCTACTGATTGCTGTGGCTAGACGTGTGCTCCGTAGTTCGCCTTTGCTGAACTCTGTGGTTTCCTGGTTCCCGGACCCCCAGCTTCCTCCTACTATCCTCCTTCCTCCTTATCCTGTCTTGCTTCCCAGACTCTGTGTACCCGCCTCCGAGTAGACCTTATTCGAATCCTGGACTTCCTGGAGTTTCCAATTGACCCCTGACGTAGAAGCTGAAAGAACGCTGGAACCCGAAGACGGCCGTACGGGGTTGTACAAAACCCGAACCGTACGGAAGAAGAGTCCTCCCAAGAACTCCAGCAAGCAGCGAACTCAGGTGAGAAAGTGGGAAACCTGTGACAGATTGAGACGCCACCTAACTGAAGCCAATACAGACATGGAGGTGGCCATTCAAGATCTTATGCGCGGCATGCAAGAACTAACGACCGAAGTACAAAACCTAAAGGCAGAGAAAGCCACAATAAAACAATTAGTCTTGTCCCGCGACTCCGCCACGAAAGAAAGCGTACTATTGGGCGGCATTGTGGACAAATAAGATGGGTCTGCAAAAAACCTTCGTGGATTCCTTGATTCCTGTTTAGTCCACTTTACATTTAAGCCCTTTTATTTTTCTACTCCCAGGGCTAAGGTGGGCTTTATTATTTCGCACCTTTCCTGGAATGCCTGGGCCACACCTTTAGTTAATGCCGGAGATGCCCTCCTGGATGATTATGACGGATTCATTCAAGCTCTTAAGACCATGTTTGACCGCCCAGAACAGGTCTATAGTGCTCAGGAACGTCTCCTCGATTTCCAACAAGGCTCCCAGGACATGCTCACATATGTAACACGGTTTAAACAATTGGCTAAAGAAGCGGATTGGTCCTCAGAAGCCTGCTTCACTCTTTTTTCGAAGAGGGCTAAATGAAGACATCAAGGATGAACTAGCCAGAGTGGCTCGCGCAAGTCATTCCAAGCCCTTATGGATCTCACTCTGCAGATTGACTTCCGCATCCAGGAAAGGAAGGCAGAGAAAAGGAAGACCAAGATACCCCTCCAGAAAATCCCTATAGAGACCACCTCGAAGTCTGATTCTGTTCCTGTCCCTAGTAACGAACCCAAACCCATGCAACTAGGGGCTTTCCGTGGACCCATATCCCCCCAAGAAAGGATGCGAAGGATCCATACGGGGTTATGCATGTATTGTGCCTCAGACAAACATTTAGTGAGAGAGTGTCCTATAGCCCCTCCAAGGCGTTCGGGAAACGCCAGCTCCCGATCCTAGATGGAGCACAGTTTCGGGAGAGAGATGTTTACTCCACATCTATTCCATCCTTGAACTCTCCTGGACAAAACAATCTGGTAATATTACAGGCCTTTCTATCGCCATCCAAGAAGGAAACCTACACCATTTTGGCATTGGTGGATTGTGGAGCCATAGGAATATTCATAGATCAAGATTGGGTCTTTAAACACCATATTCCATATGAAACCCGGGATATCATGCAACCCGTAGAAGAGATCGATGGAAGACCGCTTTCTTCAGGACCCATAACCTTCAAACCAAGGAAATTGAGCTTGCAAAAAACCACCATCGAGAGAAGATAAAGTTTGACATCATAAAGTCCGCCCATTACCCAATGGTTTTGGGTATGCCCTGGCTACAAAGACACAACCCATACATCAATTGGGCAGCAGGTTCCTTGTTTCTGGGTTCCGAACGTTGCATGTCTCATTGCTTACTCCTGGGTTCCGCTCCGTCACCAACGGAAGGAGCTTCAGCAGACCATCAATGC
Organism: Ambystoma mexicanum; assembly: GCF_040938575.1. Classification (NCBI taxonomy): domain Eukaryota; kingdom Metazoa; phylum Chordata; class Amphibia; order Caudata; family Ambystomatidae; genus Ambystoma; species Ambystoma mexicanum. Next base: position 1,260,072,380 of record NC_090933.1, on the reverse strand, counting down.
CCGCTCATATTCTCAAATATCATCCAGGTTCCTAAAGTCTATCAGGAATACACTGTGTTCTCTTCTGCCATTGTTCAAGCCTTACCTCCTCATAGACCCGAAGACTGTGCTATTGATACCGAACCTTCAGCTGTGATTCCCTTTGGAAGGATGTTCATCTTATCCGAACCAGAGAAAAGGGCCCTCCGTGAATACCTAGATACTAACCTTGAAAATGGCACCATACGACCATCCAAATCCCCAGCCAGTGCCTCGCTGTTTTTTGTTCCAAAAAAGGATACCAATGAGCTCAGACCTTGTCTTGATTATCGAGGTTTAAATCAGTGCACCCTGAAAGATCGCTATCCATTGCCCTTGATCTCAGATATCCTGGAAGCAGTAAGAGGAGCCGTAATCTTCACTAAATTGGATCTCAGAGGTGCCTACCATCTGATCCGTATTAGAGAGGGAGACGAATGGAAGACAGCCTTTAGAACACCCTTTGGTCACTTTGAGTACTTGGTCATGCCCTTTGGACTTGCAAATGCGTCAGCGGTCTTCCAACGCTTCATGGATCGGGTGTTTTCAGATATGTTATTCCTCTTCGTCATTGTGTATCTGGACAATATCTGAATATTCTCTAAGGACCATCTTAAGCATGAGGAGCATGTTAAAACAGTGTTACAACGGCTACGTGATCACAAGCTCCTGGCTAAACCCGAGAAGTGCCTATGTCTCTACTGTTCACTATCTAGGATTTGTCCTTAGCCCAGAAGGCATTGGAATGGATCACTCCAAGGTAAAAGCCATACTATCCTGGCCTATTCTGACTACCGTGAAACAAATCCAATCCTTCCTGGGGTTAGCTAACTTTTATCGGCAATTCATACCTTCCTTTCCCGAGATAGCGCAACCGATCATTGCCTTGTTGAAAAAAAGATACTCCCTTTCTTTGGACAACAGCCCAAGAGGAGGCATTCCAACGGTTAAAGACAGAGTTTACACAAGCTCCAATCCTGGCTCAACCTGACATCAATTGACCTTTCCTAGTGGAAACAGACGCCTCTAACTACGCCATTGGAGCAGTTCTAAAACAGGAATTCGACGACAGCCTGGAACATCCCATTGCTTATCTTTCAAGGACACTAACTCCCAGTGAAACCCATTATTCTGTTTTGGAAAAGAAACTGCTAGCCATCCGTCAAGCCTTCACAGAGTGGCGTCATCTACTTCTAGGAGCAAAATATCTTGTCCAGGTCCGCACAGACCATCGGAATCTTCAAGTTTTACAGGCTCTGGAATGTAGAAATAGCCATCAAGCCCGTTGGGCCTTCTTCTTTGCCCAGTACCAGTTCCAGATTCATCATGTCCCTGGAACACAGAATATAATTGCTGACGCCTTATTCGACGTCCCGACTACGAAACTCTTGAAGACCGGTCATTCCCTAAAATGTTTCCACATACGATATTCGTAGCTCAAGCAATCAGCCTCCTGGACGATGTTCGGATACAAACCCAGTCCTCTGAACTAAGGAAAGAATTTTCAGGAAAGAACCGATGGAATCTGAGAACAAAGGACGGATATCTTTTCAAGGATAAAGGTTTAGTCATCCCCACACAGAAACTACAGCAAAAGATAATAACCCTCTGCCACGATACCCTTCACTCCGGACATCGTGGCATCACAAACACCCTCCATCTAATACAAAGACAATTTTGGTGGCCGAGAATGAAAACTGACGTACGACTATACATCCAAGCCTGTGCAGTCTGCAGTCAAAACAAACATGATAACAAAAGACCGGCGGGCCTTCTACTTCAGCCCACACCACCAACAAGGCCCTGGGAAATTATTGCTACGGACTTCAATGTGGAATTACCACCTTCCAAGGGGTACACGACTATCATGGTCACCATAGATTTATTCACTCATATGGCTCATTTTACAGCATTATATAAGCTACCTTCTTCCTCAGAACTTGCTGGAATCTTCCTGGAATATATATTTAGACTTCATGGACTCCCTTCCAAGATCATATCAGACAGAGGACCTCAATACATATCTCAATTTTGGAAACACCTTTGCCGGATACTAGGAATCCAACGTGCCCTCTCTTCAGGGTATCATCCACAGACTAATGGGGCTACCGAACGTATGAATCAAACCCTGGAACAATATCTTTGTTGTTTCACTACCAAGGTCCAGGACGATTGGTCACTTCTAATACCTGTGGCTGAATTCTCCTATAACAATTCGGATCACTCGGCTGTCAAGACCAGCCCCTTTTTCTGCAGCCAAGGATTTCACCCTTCAGTGCTACCTTCCGTCCTCCCACATCCTACACCTGTTCCTACAGTTGATTCCTGGATCAAAACACTCATCAATGTACAGAAGTAAGCCAAAGAGCATTTAGAAAGGGCCCGAACTCATGCCAAGCATTATGCGGATTCCAAAAGAAGACCAGATAAGGTCTGGCTATCCTCGAAACTACTGCCCCGACATCTACGACCGAATAAACTGGCTCCCCGGTATTATGGGCCCTTTCCCATAAAAGAAATCATTAAACCAGTGGCCTTCCAACTCAAATTACCAGACCCCTGGAAGAAAATTCACCCAGTTATTCATACGTCTCTAATGAAACCATACATCCAGTCCTCCCGGACTACCCTCAGGCCCAATCCTGTACTTGTCAATGCCAAATGGAATATGAAGTGTCCAGAATATGTGACTCCAGATACAAACGTGGTCAGCTCCAGTACCTGGTTGAATGGAAGGGATACCCTCCCAGTGAACGCACTTGGGAACCAATCTCAAACTTAAATACCCCCAGATTACTCAGAAGGTATCATCTCATACACCCGGGCAAACCTGGTGGGACGGGTTTTCGGAGGAGGCATGCTGTCATGAACTGTCAGACACGCCCCTTTTGGACCTCCTGGTCCTTGACACATCGGGGCTTACACTCTGCTGTACTTTCAACATGGCCATTAAACACAGAACGCTGCCTACCAGCTTTCACGTACGACGTAGCACGCTCTATAAAGAAGCCACGGCCCTGCGCGTCTCAACGCTACTGATTGCTGTGGCTATACGTGTGCTCCGTAGTTCGCCTTCGCTGAACTCTGTTGTTTCCTGGTTCCCGGACCCCCCGCTTCCTCCTACTATCCTCCTTCCTCCTTATCCTGTCTTGCTTCCCGGACTCCGTGTACCCGCCTCCGAGTACACCTTCTTCGAATCCTGGACTTCCTGGAGTTTCCAATTGACCCTTGACATAGAAGCTGAACGAACGCTGGAACCCGAAGACGGCCGTACGGGGTTGTACAAAACACGAACCGTACGGAAGACGACTCCTCCCAAGAACTCCAGCAAGTAGCGAACTCAGGTGAGAAAGTGGGAAACCTGTGACAGAATATAAATACTATTCGCACCCGGGAAAGACGGATTGACCAATCACAATCTTCCTTTCCCAGATGCAATTGTGCTTTCACTGCCTGCACCTGCTGCCATTAAAATTGAAAAAGGACTATGTCCCTTTTCAAATCTTGAAACATGTTTTGTATGGCCTATGGATGTTGGATTTAAGGTCCAGAAGGGCCGTCTCCGTTCCGTGATTTGTTCTAAAACCCGATGGATGGGGGTTAAGAATTTTATTTTCTTTCACACATTTTTGTAACTGCAAATATGCTACCATCTATAATCGTCAGCAGGTAAGCCGTCGATAGTTCTTTGCTACTGCTGGATCAAGAGTGTTCTTTTTTAAGAGCGCAGTTACCCAAACATCCTTTAAGCAGGTGGGAACAATACCTCCCTCAAAGGAGGCATTGACCAACTTAGTGACTGAAGGGATCAGAGTGTCCAGAGAGACTTTCAGAATGTCAGGAGGACATGAATTTCCTAAACAGGAAGTGGACCTAAGTTTCATAACAATCTCGAGAACCTGCTTCCGAGCAGCTGTGAAAATCAACCTAATAGTTAAATAATGGTCTGACATACCTATTTAAGCATGCTGATATTTTTTAGAGTTCAATTCAGAATCTCAGATATCTTGCTACACCACCAGACATATAATTCAGTTTTGTGATGGAGGCAGCTGGGTTCAAGAGGGTAGCCATGGTTAGTTTCTTGCTTTTTGTTGCATTTTCATCTTTAAGAGACACTCATTACATTGACTCATGCCATCATTATTTCTTAAAATGATTTGTCGGTTCTACTCGCCCAACTCCTTTCACTGGGAAATGGCAAGTGACTAAATCAAGTGCTTTTTCAGCCCCTAATGATGCGTGGATAGCTGCTTTTCCTGCTATTACATCTTAACCTATGAAGTATGAAAAGCGTCTGGTCTGATCTTATTAAAGCCAGACTGCTCTGGATCTACACATTAGGGATGCATTCACAGACGTCTCCATACCAACTTAAAGTCACTACGGCAGTGCTTGGAAAATGCCTTTCCCAGGCCTACACAAAAGCCCAAACTTTTGGCAAGACCAACGCTTGTTCGAATGAGTGACGGTGGATGGGGTTCCCTCCATACTTCAAAACATGAGGCTCCATGGGGAGTGACCACCGCTTGGTGGAGTTACAGAACGGGCCCTTGCACAGATCCTCCTCATCACTGTGTGGTTGAGAGGGACTCGCTGTCTATCGCATGCACGGGCGTCCCCACCTCCTCTCATCACTGTGTGTCCGAGCGAGGGGCCCGCTGTCTTCTCCAGGCAAAAGGTTTCTCGGAGGAAACATGATATTCTCAGGTGGCATCAGGATTGGATGGATCGTCTGCGCCTCTTGGGAGAAGGCACATTGGCGTGTGTTGCACAGGCGATGGTCTGGACAGGGGAGCAGGCATAGCATCAGGCTGCAGAGGTGGGCTTCTCGTCAGGGGTCAAGTCATGGGATCCAGAGTCACCAGCCTCTGCTTCAACTTTTGGTTGAGAGCTGGAGTCATCTTTGCTGCCACAGTCATAGTAGCCCTCATCTAGTCCTCAACGGGTGGTATTGTCCCCAAAGTAGGAAGAACAGTTGAGGAAGCATTAGGACCTTGTCGTAGTCCTCCTTTCACACCATAATGTGGATAGGGGGAGCTGAAGGTATTGCATACGGTGTCCAGTCAAATGGTCGACAGTGATTTGGTCGACAGACAATTGGTCGACTGAATTTGGTCGAATGCCAAATGGTCGAATTTTTTTTTTTTATATATATATATATGTGTTTTGTGGGTTTTCGTGTGGGGGAAAAAAATAAAAAAGAAAAAAAGGGGGTTGGGGGGGACCCCCCCCAAAAAAACCAAAAAATGGGTAAAAAAAAAAATTAAAAAAAAATTCGACCATTTGGCATTCGACCAAATGGTGTCGACCAAATTGTCTGTCGACCAAATGTTTTCGACCATTTGACTGGTAACCATTGCATACTACGGGGTCTGTGCCGCTGCCACTGACGCAGTGGCTGAAACACCATGACTACCTAGGGGCACCTGAGTAATGGGAATGCCCTAGTGTCCAGGCCCAATGTTGCCTCTTGGTTCTGCCCTTCTTAGGCGTCTGTAGTCCACTTGCAGCACAGGCTTTGATATGTTGCTCCTCCGTAAAATAGAACCGCACAGGAGGTAGATACCATCACAGGGCCAGAGCAGGAGCTGGGCTCTATCGCTCCACACAGTCCGTTCATTTATCCCAGGAAAGGCCTGGCTTATGCCAGGATAAGTACTTGGGTGAGCCCTCATCCAACGAGGAGCTAGCATTCACTTCTCAGTCCAAAAGGTTATGGACAGAGGAGCCCTAGACTCAAAATTAAAAAATTGGTCTCTGGTGGAACCACAGTAGTATGGCCAGAAGGCTGAACCCTCCCCGACACTGCGGACATGCTTTGTAGAGTATGAACAGGGGACCTCCATTCCAGTACTGAAAACGAGACACTGTTCAGTCAATGTAAATACTGTACAAAATGCCCAGCACTTGGGCCTAAATCAGTGGCGGCTCCTCCATAGTGGGCAATGTGGCACTGCCATGACACCCATCCTTACGGAGGAGCCAAAGGAAGCCCAGTGAACCCCTAAGTATTCCATTAGCTGAAGCGTGCCACTCAGGAAGTATCCTGGCCCAGTTGTCTGGTGGTTGGCGTGGAGTACCCCAGCTGTGCATGCCCAATTAGCCACAAAAGACCACGTGTGTTTTCCTTCCCCGGCCTTGCATGGCCTTATTGTATAGGTGTACAGCATGCACTGGGACGTTCCTGCATGTCACTGCGGGGCAGGTTGGCCCGGTTGTGTCCGTTTCTGGTGCTCAAGTGGGCAGACCCGGCACCAAGCTCAGGAGATGTGTTTGAGTGACACTTCCCCTGCTCCCTGCCTGCAGGGTGCAACAGGCAGGTCATTCAGAGTAGCTGAGCCTGTGGGTTTCGGAAACTGAAGCGATGAGAGATGTGTGGGTGTGCATGCATGCATGTGAGGGGCTGTGTAGTTGACTGTGAAGATATGAGTGAGTGAATGTGCGAGTATTGGTGTGTGTGGATATGTAGAGTAAATGTGTGCAGTGAGGTGATGGTAGTGATGTGGTTTTTTTGTAATAGTCCCCCAACCCACGTGTTACATGCTCTTTTAATCGGCATAATGAATATTGATGCACGTTTCATACACTCTTGTGCCAACCTATCTTCTTCCAATCTATGTGATCCTAACCAAATTCGAACTTGGATAGGAGGAAGTGTAAGCAAAAAGGGCATTCAGCACTTCAGCATGCCACATTTCTTAACTCCGCTTGCGCTGCATGTAAACAGAATTGTGAATGATAGCATGTGCCACATTTAGATGAATTTGTGAACTCTAGCATGCGTCACATCTAGATAGAAATCTGTATCCCATGTATACCTGTATCCCCATTTACACCTGTATCGCCCCAGTCCCTATGTGTCCGTATGTTGCTATATCTGTGCCCCCCATCCTGGTCAAGTGCCTGATCTCAGGCGCTTTTACTGATAACCACCATATCACACCACTACGCTTACTCTCTTCTATACACCATCATTCAACTAGAACACAGCTATACCCCTGATAATTCGGCTTAGCTGTTCACATACGAACACGACCCCACGAACACCTCATCACCCTAATAAAACACAGCCAGCTGAGCACATTCCGGCTAGCTCAGGCGTTCCTCAGGCCTAGCGCAGCCAGAACCCAGTCTGGGTGTCCACCCACCAGACTGAACACATCCAACTGATTTCCTCAGCACCACACCTACCGCTAAGAAGCAGCTATCATGCAACAACCACACCAGCTGCACACATATCCGGTGCGCAAACGCACCATACGACACTCTCTCTCTCTACTGACTTGAACTGCAGTTCCCGAGGGCGTTCAACCTACCAGCGCTTTGAGGTCATACCAATGATATATAAGGCACTATATAAACACCAAGTAACATAACATAACATAGTGATGACACATTCTGTATTCGAATGTTATGACAAATGTGGGTCACGTGATGTAGACGTGTTTCTCAGGCCACTTGTGTAAACCGTGTTAAGCCAGTTTCTCATGTTATACACTACAGAACTGATTCGAATCTGTGTGCCTTCTTACCCAATGTCCACTGCCTTAACCGGCCATTACAATCGATGCTTCCAATTCGCTGGCCTCAGAATGTCTAGCTGGCATAGACAAAGCCTATATAGCGTGCCTGTGCAGAGCAGAGGCGTAGACAGGGTAGTGCCTGTGTGGGCAGGCCAACCCAAAATCTATAAATGCCCACTCAGCAGCGCTGTGTGGGCATTTAGAGATGCTATGCCACTGCGGTGGGCCCAACTACATTAGCTTCAGGCCCAACTTGTTAGACAATCCAGGCTACGCCACTGGTGCAGAGCCTGCCCGCGGGTGAGCGGGGGCTTCTGTTGTGATGGCAATTAGGGTGTTTTTAGTAAATGTGCGCTGGAGGCTGGAAGTACTATCGTCAGTAGCACTATAACCGGTGCTTAGCAATGCTTGCACTCGTCTGGCGCGTCCCAGAGTCAGTGACAGGCAGTTGCCCACCGTTCATTATGCAGACGAGCTTAACGCTAATCAGTCTCCTTTCCATTAAAGTGCTGGGGATGTCATGTACGCAGACAGTAAAAGCCCATAACTCTGCGGAGAGCGCCTCCAGCACATCAGCTGTCTCGCAGTGCGCCGCTTCAATTCCTGCCTTCTGAGCAGCACCGGTGTATGCTCCTTGCCCAATCTGTGGGGCTGGCAGGGGATCTAATGTGTGTGTGGCAGAGATGATTACAGGCATGTGAAAGCCCTCCAGCCTCCCATTCTTCATACAAACACACAGTTCATCATAGAAACCGCAACTTGGTATATCCTTTTACTCTCCATGCTTAATCAGACTTCCTGGGATGGCTTTGATGGTCACAATATGGCCACTGTCTGCCAGGTACCCTACAAGGAAAGAGTTGAACACCCCAGACTAAGATCCATCACAATAGGTTATGTTATTGGGATTTATACGGTGCACCGCTGCCATCTGCATGGTCTTCAGGTGCTCTTGTGCGTCTGGAAGGGAAAGAGCAGAGGATGGGGTTTGCTTAGGGGGGGAGACGGAAAGGACAAGCAGTTGTTTCTAACTGTTGGTGCATATGGAACTGGGAGCAACTGGCGTCTGCGTGGGTGTGTTAGCTAGGTGGATAGTGATTTGAAACCTGGAGGCGTCTGGATGCCAGATACATTTAAATGTCTTCTCCTGGTTCACAAATCTATCCACGTAAGGCACCACCTTATCTATACTCCTCGATCCAACTCTACCAGCCTTCTCGTAATCTCCGCTCTTCCTGCTTGACTACCCTTGTGGATCCCCGCCCTCCCTGAGCGTCCTCTCGCTTCCGCTCCTCTCTTCTTGCTCCACTTGCATGGAATTCTCTTACCCCAGACTTCTGAGAAACAGTCCACAGGGATTTGTTCAAAACCAAACTAAAAGCCTACCAGCTCGCCCGAGTTACCTTCTAAACCTACTTCTCATCTGCCTGCTAGCTAACAATTTTCCCTCCCCTCTAACCACCCTTTGTCCCTCACTTCCTCTGCCACCATTCTAGCACTTCACCCATCATAGTCACATCTCAAGCACACCTGGCCGTACTGCGTACCTCCACTTAAAAATGTCCAATGTTCATTGGCCTTAATGTATGTAGGTCCACCCATGTATTGTTCCTGGTGATGTTCCATTTACTCCCCTCCACTACCTGGTCAGAATGTCCCTCAAAACTCACCCCATTGTAAGAAGCTTGGTGCTTCCCGTCAAATCTGATTTCTTATCTATTGTATGCTCTTTTGTGATCAAAAGAGCATCGTTCCTCCTTTATATAAAAATATATATATATATATACATGGGAGACCACAAGTGTCCGCTCGATTCTATTCTGATAGCTTATTGCTTGTACAGAATGGTATAGCTTCCATCCGAATAGTACACTAGGTGACAAGTGAGTGAGCAGTGCTGTATAGAAAATACACACCACAGAACTAGGCCTGCACTGCCCCATAACGGGCCCACGCCCCCCCCCCCCATCTTGAATTAGGTATGACTGCGCAGTAAACTATAGGAATAACATAATGTGTCCATCGGATAGCAAATATAAATGCATCCAACATGGCTTATAACCCACAGAGGCAGGGGTATGAAGGCGGCATAGAATGCCCCAGACTTGGTAAATGGCACTGGTTTAGGACCCTTACTCGTGGACCCTTCATTGGGTTGTGAAAGTGAAGTAGTGACACCAGGACACTACCACGACAGCGTGGTGAAGGATGCCACTCTGCACATTAGCATGCCTGTTACCATGACAATGTAATCGTAAACACACCATAAATAAATGTGTGCTAGGTCAAAAGACCTTATTAAAAAAAACGAAACTAAATGAGATGGACTTAGAAAAACGCTCTGAGACCGCACACAGCAGTCTTTCTAAATCGAACTGTCAGCCCCTGCGACGCACATGAGTGCACACAGAGCTTGACAGGCTCACCAGGACCCTGAAGAGCAGGGTAAGAGTATGGCTTGGTGAGTGTGTGCGTGTGTTTAGTGAGTGTGTCTTGTGCTGGGAAGGGGGAAGTGGGTGGGGAAAAGGGGCGTTTGGGGGTTAAACTCCCCGATTCAGAATACGACCTGCGGGAGAGGGTGGGGATCAGGGGCGAGGGGCAGGGAGTGGTGCAGAAAGTTATATTGCCGTATTTTAAAACCGACACAAAAACGACTGAAAACAATACGTCTTTTTTGTGGTCGGTTTTAAAAATGTGCTAATAACACATAGAACCCAAAAAATAACCCTTTATGATTCTTCAAATCAAGCATACTGCGTTTGGAATGATGGCGTGTGCATGAAAGGCACGAAGTTACTATGAAAACCCATGACTAAGTGTTTTTAATGATGAAAGGGGCCGCTTTACTCCTCTAGTCCCTGAAACAACTTAATACCCGTAAGAGCAGGTGTTTTTTACTCCCACATAGTTATAAAATGGCACCTGGCTACAGACTCGGATTGCATGGGACATTTACCACGTGGGCTACAGACCAAGTGCTGCGCGGGGTAAATGTGGGTCCAGAGGATACTGGGGGAGGCGCACAATAGAAGAGATAGGCCTGAGTGACCCGACACCCCACCTTGCTTGGCTGCCCACCTCCATACATGTTGAGGGCAGACCCAGGTGCCTCTAAATTTCACATTCACCAGGCCACTCAACACTGCAAACTCTACTCTACAGCTCTGCCTACATTCTTACAGTACGACTAGGCCCCTATGCCTGGCACCAGACTTCATTCCATTACACATTTTATCCCCACCAAATCTGCTAAAAGGTGGCACCATGCCTTTTCACCTGTGATTAAGGCCTCGCCCTGCCTGAGAGGACAGATAGCGAGGGAACCAAAGGGACTACCGGCCTCCACAGACTCGCTGTTGTTGGACCCAGGGCCAACAGAGGAAGAATGCCCTGGCCACTCCTAAGTTGTCCTTGCTGCTTGGCTTGGGTTAGTCACACAAACACACTCAAGACATTGGCCTTTTAAGAGCAGCCATATAAACCCAGTCCCAAGTATAGGGATGCATGTACGGTTCCATGTAATAATATCCCTGCAAAAAAGTCGCCATACAAGAATGGCGCCATTTATTTGCGTCAATATTACCATATAGAACCTGTGGAAGACACCCCCCGCACCCCCTGCTCCCATTTACCCCATATATTGTTCCCACATATAATGTTGCCCATGCCGTTTCCCAGTGACTATATGTATGGCGACATTATTTATGGGGATAATATTACCTGATACTGCATGTGCAGCTTCCCAGCCAGGCAACAAAGATTCAGATTGAGCAACACCTATTCGAGTGCAACATTGTGGGGACAGAGTGAAGATGGTGCCGCGGACGGTGCATACATTGTTTTAGTTCGGTCCGATACATATTAGATGCTCACAAATAGCAATGCAGAAAGAGAAACAAATGTACTAATGTTGTGGTTTCAGAGGTCGTAGACAGGGCAATATTAGTTGATGTATTGTAGTTACCTAGGATAGTGTTATGTTCAGAAAGGATTAAAATAAGGAAGATTGAGTCGCCATGGTAGTATGGTAGAAGCGAGGTTGGTGTGTTAACTTCGCAAAGGTGGCACCATTTAGAAGTTAAGGTCTAGTATACGATGAACAGAAGAGAACACAGGCCTTCGCATGGAGCTGCGGCTCTGGTAGTTAGTTCCAAAAACAAATCCCCGATTCCGTTCCCCAGGAGAGAAGCCAAGGTCAGAGGCACCCATGGTGCGCAGATAAGCACTAACTATATCCAGCCTCAAGGGCTGAACGTGGTGAGAATGGAATGTTAGTTGGTAAAAAAGCAGGAAGGCATGCACCCTTTGAAGGACGAATTCACGAGAATAGGGCACAAAGTTCTGTGAACCCAATGAGCCAGGCGAAGATTTAGAACACCACTGCCCTCATTCCAGGACGGACACCCCATATGAATTACATCTAGGCAAACAAATCCTTGAACATTCAGACTCAAGAGAGGTGTCCTGGTCTAGTCATCCCTAGGCACCTGGGGTTGGGAGGAGATAACAGGGGAGGCGTGACTGGAACGTCTTGTGATTCGGGACTGGAGGAGCAGAGGTGATGCCAAAACATTTAGTATAAAGTCGGGGGTGCAGCTACTGTGCACCATGGAATCTGGGTTGATGAGGAAGCCTATTGTCTCATAAAAAGCATGGTTGGCCTTGCCAAGATACTTCAATCACATCTGGAATAGGAGCGTGCACATCACGAGATGGTCCCAAATGTACAAACTTATTGAGAAGAAGTCACCAATCATATACCTGGGTTCAACAGTGACGCTACGCTGTAGGGGACCACGTGTCTAGGGGGATGGGCTAGTATAGATGTGGCCCATCGATTGAAGGACTATAGAGGGATTAGCATGTTCTATAAGGGGTAGCCAATGAGGGTGGTGGGATTATGCTGTACTCATTATTATGCATAGTATTGTTAATTTGCTGTTTCTCTGCTATAAAAGATGTAACGTCTTGCAATAAGATGAGCTCTGTGTCCGATTGGTTCTACGGGACCATCTGAGGCCATGCTTGCATGTAATAATCCTTGCTTCCCTTGCAAAGAGGTCCAGTGAATATTTTGGTCGTGTGGATTGTTTTTACTCTTCGGGTTTTGGGCTGCCATCGTCTGACGAGCAAAGAGATATTTCTTGTCCATTAAGTCCAAACATCAACATGGCGGTACAACCACTACATCAATTCTCTTCCTGCGAGAACAAGCCACAAAGAAGCTGCCACTGGGGCTGCGATGGAAGCCCCTGACTCTCCAAATGTACTAGCTCGTCTGCGCATGCATGACGCTCAGGCAGAATAAAATCCAACATGGTGGACTGACCTTATTGAGGCTCAGTCTGGAGGAGGCGGTAGACCCGTGCAATAGAGGTAGAATCATACAACCCTGCCATTTGCATGCCCTCCAGGTGCCCTGGTGGACTTGGGTGGGTTTGGTTAGTTAGGAGGAGAGGAAAATGCAAGACTGCAGCACTTTGTGTTGAGGTTGTAGATTGGACGTACCCTGAGTTCTGTGTGGGTGTAGGCTTTCTCAGTGTGAAATGTAGGATACATTGAGAACTTTGTGTCCATAAGGGTGGCCTGGCGCTTATAATTTTGACATGTGCTGGCCAGGTACAGAGTATGCCAGCTGTAGTAAGAAGTGTAAGTTTGTAATGTTGGATGTTTGTGGAGAGTAGCTCCACAAAGCTGTTTTGCATTTGTATGTGGCAAGTAAGGTGGACAGAAATTGAGGGTTAAAAGCGAGGAGTGTTCTTGGGGTTTGTGCAGTGCTTTCCAGTTATTGGCTAACACTAGATATGAATTGTCTATCACAGAACTACAAATCCTAAGTTCCCTTGCCAAGCCTGCACACCTGAGCATGGTAGGTGTAGGTCCCTCTCTGGGGGTGGAATGAAGGGAGCGCTGAGGCTTAGGAAGAATTAACCAACTCCTCAGCCGCCACACACAGACATCACCTATCAGGGAAGGGACGACCGAAGAAGTGGTGTACTGCCACGATAAAAGGGACTGGGATCGTGAGACTGATGTTCTGAGAACCACAGGTTGATGTGTGGATCAGTGGAGACTGCGAAGAAGTGGCTTTGGCAAAGGCTGGAGAAAAGAGCCAGAAGAGCAGTCGCAAGAAGCAAGAGAGAGGTGGCCAAAGATTGTGAAGGTAGTCAGGAGGGTGGAGATGGAGCTGCAATGGAGACAGGAGGTTCGAGGTGATAATCAGGGAGAAGAGGAGAGCAGTGAGAGGGGAAGTGTTGAAGAGCAGAATAGTGAGGAGAATTGACGCGTCATCGACATTGGTCTCGTCGTGGCGTGGTGGTTAGGCTCAGAGGTCTGGAGTCACCAATCGAGACTTTATACTATGTTGGCAGTTACATTTCACATCATTTACCCCTTAACGATGAGACCTCCAAAATGGACAGTAGGCCCTAGGTGAGGCCTAAACAGTGATGGATACACAGGTAACTTTGCTTCCCATTTCCCAAAAGCTAAAGCTCTCCCTATGCCCAAAAAAAAGGGGGGTCTGGGAATCTCTCTACCAGCACGAACACAGCCCAATGACTTGTTCTTGGGTGAATAACCCCTGGGAGAGACTCTACCAAGTCTTTAGCTCACTGTCCTTTTCACAGAGAAGAAATGTCCCCGCATATCAGCCTTTGTCCTGCCCAGGGGCAGTCCAGCGCCGAAATGCTAGGCAATTCTCCTCTGAACAAGAGTACCATCAGTAACCCCATACATGTGTTTCAGCCTTGTTGGACATCATCAGTGAGGTGAAACTGTTGCCTCTCTAAGAACAGTGAGCAAGGGGTCCACGTCTGGATTGCCCTGTTAACTTAGGGTGAAACCCAAAGTTAATGTATGCAAAAAAAAGGGGGGTCTGGGGATGATGCCCAACAAGGCTGAAACACGTGTATGGGGTTACTGATGGTACTCTTGTTCAAAGGAGAATTGCCTAGCATTTCGGCGCTGGACTGCCCCAGGGCAGGACAAAGGCTGATATGCGGGGAAATTTCTTATCTGTGAAAGGGACAGTGAGCTAAAGACTTGGTAGAGTCTCTCCCAGGGGTTATTCACCCAAGAACAGGTCATTGGGCTGTGTTCGTGCTGGTAGAGAGATTCCCAGACCCCCCCTTTGTTTTGCAGGAATTAACTTTGGGTTGCTCCCTATGCCCAAGCCTGGTCCAAGGTGCCCACATCTCCATGTCACACGGTTCAATAAGTGAGAGGCCACTGGGTGAGATTGCCCGCACAATCTCTCTTTGCTGTTTGATGGACCTTGCCACCAACTTTACATCTGGGTCCTCTGTCTCGGATTCGCCAGTGCAAATGTCTGACTTAGAATTGGATCACGGCTGCCGTCACTCTCCGCCATGGCTTCCATTTCCCCCGGCACTATCCCCCACTTACAGTCGCCTGGAGCTTTACTTTGTTAGATTTGTACCGCGCACCACTGATCCGGAGGCTTGAGCGGCTCATACTTGAGTGGCCAGCCTGGCATGGTCTCCTGGCAAAGTAGCTATTTCGTTCTTCGTGGCCAATATGGCAGAGCTGGACATCAGGTGGCGTCTGTGCAACACGGGAGGTTCCTGGAGCTCACTGAGGCCCTGATGTCTGCTAAAAGCTCCTGTGTTTCAGAGTGTATTAACTCCCAGTGGGCCTCTGACTATCTGTGTGGTGGAGTAGCAGTTTAAGTACCTCTTGCTTCAAGTCAGGAATGGGATCCTAGCTCAGACACTTGAGCCGTGTGTTCTCAGGCAAATTGCTCGAAAGATTCAAGGACTTGAAGATAGAGCTAAAAGAAAACTCTGGGTCATCACCAGCAATCTTTAGGCTTAAGGCACAGAACCACTTAAATATGTAAGCAAAGGCGACACCCAAATTATCAAGGAAGCGGATAAAGTATGGGGAGGGGGAGGTGCGACACCACACAAATTCTCAAGGAAGTGGATACAACGGGGGGCGCCAGCTTCTGGTGAACGATGCTAGCCACCTGGAAAACGTCACCGACAGGCAACTTGGAGACACAAATAACTATGAACCACCTTAATGTTCCAAGACGCATCCACCATAATTGGAACCGTTGAAACAAATCCGACATATTAAAAATCACAATTGGCAATCTCTTTTACGTTTGGAAATGTAATATTGCAAAATGTCTCTAACGCAGCTTTTGGGTGACGTCGATTGGTCAGTGTCGATGCTCTTTGGTCAGTGGAAGCAGGGACTAGATGCCACTTTAGGGCTGTCACCATAGCAACGATCCCTGAGCTATCTCGGGAGGATAGCTCAGGGGCAAGGTGCTCGCTTTGGAAGCAAGACGACACGGAGCAACGCAGGTTTGATTCCCGGGTCCGCGCTTAGAACCCTCTGGGTATTAAGTGTGTTATAAATAACCTATCATATCATACCATATGACATCAAGCGTGCAGCATGGGCAGTGGTCTCTGTTTCTCAATATCGTGTGTACTTCTAGAAGGTTCATTGCCGACATACCACCACTCTTCCCGCTCCTTCTAGAAAAAACATAGGAGATGAACACTGCAACATGGCGTCATGGATCAACAGCTGGGACTAGGCAAGGCTTCTCCTCCCCGTCCTCAATAGTTTCCTAACATACTGAGAGAAATCGAGAGTTTTGCATGTTTGCAACATTATGGAGAACCATACATAGTATTCATCCATATAATTAGCCAAATGCCTGTGCAGCTACTCGTCATTCTTTTATTCCCTTACACATCGCCAACCTGAATGGGACTCGATTAGACACGTGTAGATGAGATTTCTCATATGATGTTAGGTTGGTTTCTAATATGATTTGTTTCATTGCTAGCTTTGTTGAACAGAAGATTAATTGAGCACCTGAAAGGTAACTATGCACCCAGCATCATACTATGGTGGAAAAATAGAGATGACTGATGTATTGGTGGTTCTGGTTTATATACTGGTTTTGCCGCCGACTACACTGTGTGATCCTGGGCAAATAACACTGCCTTATTTTAATTAAATGCTAAAATAAGGAGCCTCTACACGTGATTCTATAGAGAAAGTGTGCTATTCAAAAACGCATCATCCATAATTGTATACAGTTTGCTCCTCAGCCAGTTCCGGGCTAATTACGGGCTCCCTTTTCCCCAACAACACGTTTGACTGTTTACTATTACTATATACTACTCTCCACAGTGGTTAATCCCGGTTACTTTTAGTACTCTGCCCTGCAATGGAATTGCTACCATCATGGATTGTCCTGTGCGCAGTTTATTTATTTAGACGTGAGGCGTATCTAAAGGCTACCCTTGCTGCTCCCATAAAATAACTCGGTGAGTTAAGTGGCTGCCTGGCAGTTTGTATGCCGTCTCCAATCACAGGGTCAAATCTCTTTCATCCATCTACTAATGTCTCGTCTATCATAGTGCTTCGAAGGACGACGCGCCTGATGCAAGAACGTGATCTTATGATCAATGGTGTGCATGCGGCTCTCATGTGTAGCGCAATGAAACGACCCCTTGGTCCATACGCAGAGTGCAGGCTGGCACCTCATCCAGTCATCCTGGGCTGGTCGCATTTGGAAAGCCTTTCGTATAGCACCTAGAATGCATGACTTCTTCACAGGAAGGTGGCATGGCATTTGGGAGTTTGCATGACTTCTTCACAGGAAGGTGGCATGGCATTTGGGAGTTTGCATGACTTCTTCACAGGAAGGTGGCATGGCATTTAGGAGTTTGCATGACTTCTTCACAGGAAGGTGGCATGGCATTTGGGAGTTATCTATGGGTGGGGGGGGTTATGAAAATCCCAGGGCTCATACCCCTTGCCAGGAGCTCTGACGTCTGTGAAAGAGGGCACGTGATGCTCAGATATCACGCCACGCCCCCCCCACTCCACTCCACCCCCCCACACACAAAAGCTCGGCTCCCCCCTCCCTCGCCGCAAAGGCTGCTGGGGGCCATCACCTCGCTCTCCGGACAGGAGCAAGCTTCCCAGACCTGTCCTCCGTCGCTTTCTATTATATCAGGTGGCGGGGGGAGGGGCACAGGGCTGCTGAAAAGTCAAGGCCCCGCAGAGGTCAGAGAACGGGGTCTGGGGCTTCTCATCTCTCTTATTGGGGGATCGAACAGGTGATTCAACAGCTCTGCCCCCAGACCCGAGGATCACAGCAACGAAGGACCGACCCCTCCTGGCGGCACGACCCCGGTGAAGGTGCACGCGCATGCTGCTGACTCAGGCATGGTGGGGTGTCCCACAACCCTCCCCACCCTCCCGCCTGGGGGGCGTAGTTGCTTTCCAGCGCGGATGTAATCGGTACTTTTACAGAGCAAGCTATTTTAGGCAATAACTGCAATTGTTCTCTACGGTTTTTCGTAAACCAGTGCCCGGTCGGAATGGCATAGCGCCTAAACAGCAGTGTCATTTACTTGCGGTGGATCAAAGGTGCCAGGTCTAGCAGGCATGGTGCCATGGCGACGCACGGCTCATGTGCACTGGGTTTTTGTTCTGAAAAGTTGCTCCTCCTTAAGTTTGGGGATAGTTTGGGATCCAACCACTTACGGTTTCCGCTTAGCTTTCCTGGTCTCTGGTAAAAAGCCTCCTCCTTGGCCTATGCATAAGCGGGAAGTAGCATAATGCGGGGGGTGTAGAACGCAGTCCCCCTTGGCCAATGCATAAGCCGGAAGTGGCATAATGCGGGGGATGCAGAACGCAGTCCCCCTTGGGATATGCATAGCGGGAAGTGGCATAATGTGGGGATGTAGAATGCAGTCCCCCTTGGCCAATGCATAAGCCGGAAGTGGCATAATGCGGGGAATAAAGAACGCAGTCCCCCTTGGCATTTGCATAAGCCGGAAGTGGCATAATGTGCGGAATGCAGAACGCAGTCCCCCTTGGCATATGCATAAGCCGCAAGTGGCATAATGCGGAACGCCGTCCCCCTTGGCCTATGCATAAGCCTGAAGTGGCATAATGCGGGGGATGCAGAACGCAGTCCCCCTTGGCATTTGCATAAGCCGGAAGTGGCATAATGCGGGGGATGCGGAACGCAGTCCCCCTTGGTCTATGCATAAGCCGGAAGTGGCATAATGCGGGGATGTAGAACGCAGTCCCCCTTGGCCTATGCATAAGCCAGAAGTGTCATAATGTGGGGATGCAGACGCAGTCCCCCTTGGGATATGTATACTCCAGAAGTGGCATAATGCGGGGTATGCAGAATGCAGTCCCCCCTGAAATATGCATAAGCCGGAAGTGGCATAATGCGGGGGATGCAGAACGCAGTCCTCCTTGGCATTTGCATAAGCCGGAAGTGGCATAATGCGGGGGATGCAGAACGCAGTCCCCCTTGGGATATGTATACTCCAGAAGTGGCATAATGCGGGGTATGCAGAACGCAGTCCCCCTTGGCCTATGCATAGCGGGAAGTGGCATAATGTGGGGATGTAGAACACAGTCCCCCTTGGCCAATGCATAAGCCGGAAGTGGCGTAATGCGGGGGATGCAGAACGCAGTCCCCCCTGGCATATGCATAAGCCGGAAGTGGCATAATGCAGGGATGTAGAACGCAGTCCCCCTTGGCATTTGCATATTCCGGAAGTGTCATAATGCGGGGGATGCAGAACGCAGTCCCCCTTGGCATATACATAATCCGGAAGTGGCATAATGCGATGAATGTAGAACGAAGTCCCCCGTGGTATATGCATAAACCGGAAAGCAGAACGCAGTAATATTCTAAAAACAATATAATTGCAAGACCGGAGGCCCCAGCCTGTCCAGTTGGCGGCCTTCCTTTGGTCTTCCCTTTGTTCTTTGGGACCTGTGCATCACTGACAGGTAGCGGCTAGAAAGTGCAGCCCCCCTCAGTACCCAGGCACCCGGCAGTCTGCTGCCTCCTTTGGTTTGCCCGGAATCCTAACAAGTAGGTGACGGTGACACAGGAAATGGGCCTTCTGTCGGGCCTTTCCTTTGTATGGGTGACATCACCTCCCTGCCTACACACATACGTGCTTATGTGCCTGGGACCTCTACCTCCAAGGCCTTGGCCCTTGCGGTCCCAGGGAATATGTAGTGGAATGCAGGGCCAGGGGGCCTAAGTGGGAGGCGGCAGGTGCATTGGGGCGCAAATGTAGTGAGGAAGCCCGAACCAAACAGATTCAGGGAAGTCCGCCCCCAAAAGAACATTTTTGAATTTATTATGAAGTTGATAATGATGTATTAACTTGTACGTGTATATTCGATGTTTTTGAAATGTGTAAGGTTTATTTAAGTCGTATGCACATACTAAAGAAAAAAATACAAAAAAGAAAAATGTTTGAATAATGGGCTAAAAAATGGTGCATTTTACACCACACATTTAGTGAAACGTTGAGTAAAAAGTGAGACGGTTTGCAATTGGTTTTGTGGGGTAAATCATAAAAAAAAGTCAAATGGATGCAAAACACCAACAGCGCACACGAGCATTTCTAAACGTGCTTTCATGATGCCTTGCCCCCAATATATGCCAGTATCAAAATAGGTTCATGCTCGCTGTGCCCATACCGATGCTGGCGAGTCCAATATGTGCCTGTATTCCCATATAAGAACCTAGTTATGTTTGCTTCGCACACAATGCCAGTAATGATAAGATACTATTAGGAAACACGTACACACTGGTTCTGCCAAAACATGCCAGTATCCCCACAAAACAACATACTCCTGTTAGCATTGCCATTAAAAATGCCATACCACAAAAAGAAAGCATGTCAAAACTGGTTGCAGCAATGTAGATCTGTCTAAACACGCAAGGAACAAGTTACCTGGAACTTCTGTTCTCCAACATGGATTTGCATGCTCATGAATGTTCCCCATCGTCAGACTGGGAATCCTCGGTAAAATAAATTAATTTAGCTTTAAGCTAAAAATGGTATTGTCGCTTGTATAGCCTATTGCTGTTACTTTGGGTCATACTGCCTCAACCAATGACACTGGTTCTCCTTAACTCCACCCATGGTGGCCATTCTCAGATTTGGTTACGCACAAAAAGTGGCAGTAAGGACCTAAGAAGAGCCACAGAAGGGAAGGCGGGCGGGTTCGCATGTGAATCCATACAAGACCCAAGAAGTCGGGGTCAGCTGGACAACAAGGATTACCCAATTAAATTATAGGCTATAGATTTCTGGGAAGTGAGCTTTGTTTATTTTGAATTTTAACAAAATTCACCCTGTAGTGTTCTGCCAAATGGGGAATTAATGAAATTAATATTTTTGGTTAAATAGGCTAAGGTTCTATGTGTTAATATCCCCGCAAAAATATTGCAATACAAAAATATTGCCATATTTTTGCGGCGATATTGAGCCATGGACCCTGCGGGGGGCAACCCCGCAACCCCTGCATTATTTTTAAATGTGCGGGGGACACCCCCGCAACCCCGCTCCCACAAATGATCCCCCCCAAAACTATCGCCTATGGCGAGACAGATGACCATATGTACAGCAATATTTTTGGTGGGGATAATTTGTAGGGATACCAAGGATCTACACAGTTTTGCCACCCCCCAGTCCCCAACCCAGTATAAAGGGAAAGGATTCAAGGCAACCAGACTCCCCCACTTTTTGGTTTTCCAGGGCTTAGTTCTACTTACATAGCAAGCCTCTTTTTAAGGTTCAGGAAAGCCAGCTGCATCTCAGGACACTCAGGAAAGATAGGACAGGGGTCTGGTAACTCCACTCTCAAAGATGGCCTCCCGCTCTCCATCACTGGACCCAGTCAGCTTTGAGGCCTTCCTAGAAATAGACAGCTCCACCCAGATGCACTCTCAGCAATCTCCTCTGGTGTCTCCTTACAGCTGTCAGATGGTAAGTTTCAGCAGCCTTCCTGATGGTCTGTTTCTTCTGTCTGTCCTCCAGTCTTCTCGTTTTTCTGCCTCCACGGTTTTGTTCTATCCCCTGTCTTAGTGCAGTCCCCCTTATATAGCAGCAATGACATCACCAATTTTCCAATCTTGGGGCAGTACCCTGCAATATTCCGTGCCACTAGAATTTGACACTTACCCCTCTCTCTCCTCCCAACCCAGCCTCCAAGTCAGGATTGGTTTAGGGGTCTGGAGCAACATATGGTAATTTCTATTTGTAATCACCCCTTTGTTCTCCTTTCAACTTTTTGGCAAAACTAGTTATGTATCACAACTTCATAATTTTATTAGCAACTGCCATACTAAACATATTTTCTGTTTTAGCTGATCATGGCGAATTAGATAAGCCGACCACCAAATCCGTATGATGTAGCATGGCTATGTGGTACATTTCTGCGGTTTCCATAAAAAGCACAACAGTTATGAATATGTAAGTTATTAAGCGTATCCCTAATTTCATTTTCTACCCGCTCACCAACTACATTTGGAACATGTTCAGATCAGCCATAACCCTAGTCTAACTGGCCATTACCGTTCCCAGAGTCACAGCAAGATGCATTTTATATCCGCAAAATAGTCTAGAAATTACATTAAAAAATGGTAAAAGAAAATGAAATCAATCCACATTATGATTGCTGAGAAAAAGGCCCAAATGCGAATAGTCCTTTTAACTTAATTGTAAATCTTCCCGTGGGACCAATGGCAAATTCTGCTTCCGGCCATTTGTTTTCACTGGGTCAGCCTGTACATTCATCATTGTCCTTTATGTTGGAAGCTTGCTCTATTAAGTGGGAGCACCCATTTTCACACATATTCTTCCTGGTAGCGGCAGCCAACCAGAGATCGCAGGCAGGGCAAGGAGAAAGGGGCGTGCTCCTGCCAGCTAAGTGGGCGGGACAAGGAGAGAGTGGCGTGGCTCAGCTGAGGAGCAGCATGGCGGCTGGTGGCTACTATCATGAGGTCCAGGCAGTCTTTTCTGGTTCTGTGTTTGAAGAATATTTTGTTGTGAAAATTAAGCGCTAAAAATGAAGAGGTATTCATTTTATATTGAAAGTAATGTAAACAGTAACAATAAAGCATTTTTAAATTAACCAAAAATAACTAAATGCATTAGTTTACACTTTGTCCTTAAAAAGCACATTTCATGCAAATTTATGTGTTATTTTCTAAAGTGTGTTTTTGATTTCTTATTAATTTAGCACTGCCAATGCAATCCCCCATAACACCCCCAGCCAATTCCATCAACCCCGCACTGACCTTTTTCCAGCTTTGAAGGCATACTTTACAAATGGGGGGAACTCACAAAATCCCAGGCACCATTTGACCCCTCCTCTGCTCTCCACACCTGCTCTGAACCACACTGATCCCAACCAGGAGTCTTTGTTTTGCTCCAAGTTATGATTGGTTTTCTTTACTTGCTTCCTTCACTTTTACCCTAGTTAATTTCAGTAAAAGCTGTTGTTATCTCTTTGCAGTCCGTATTCTCCAATTTTCATATGTTATTCCGAAGTATCTGCCCCCTTCAATAGATATTCTGTTGAAGACCAGGTTGCTGCAACACCCCCAAGTCCTTATCACAGTCTGGCTTAATGGCAGAGAATAAAAGGATCTCTGGCAACTTGATCGCCAGGGCACAAGCCATAACCCTCTCTCGGCAACCAAGTGGCCAGCAGATCTTAAGATCTACTCTCACAATGAGACCCTCTACCACCGGTCTAAAAGTGAAAACATCAAACATGAAGTGTGCCCTCTGCTCCAATGAAGACAAGATACATTGGCCCTGAGTCTTGACGTCTTCACAGACATCCTAACCTCTGTGCCAAAACCCTTGCATTTATCATGGAGACGTATTTCCGAAAAAGATCCCCAACAGCCCGGTAGCATCTCCCGCCTTGGAGAACACTCAACCACTTCAATTCCTCTTCACCAAACTTTAGGCAACAGTCACATAATGAAAGTTATACCATCCTCCACAGATGGCCCCTTGACGCCTCGATATCTTACCTCAATGAAATCTTACACACCCCCGTCTGTCCTCAATGATTACCCATTCTACCGGCAACCGCTTCCAACCAGA
Source organism: Ambystoma mexicanum (assembly GCF_040938575.1). Taxonomy (NCBI): domain Eukaryota; kingdom Metazoa; phylum Chordata; class Amphibia; order Caudata; family Ambystomatidae; genus Ambystoma; species Ambystoma mexicanum. The sequence continues at coordinate 1,260,048,886 of NC_090933.1, read as the reverse complement.
AGAACCATCTTCAAGGTTCCCTATACCAGGAAACATTCAAAGCTAACAGAGGTTTTCCACATTTGGAGGAGCCGGGCAACTGTAATCCACGTACGGTTGGCACAGAGTCGGCAGTGTGCAAGAAGTAAAGGACCTCCTGTGATTGCATTTTCATGTTCTTTCTTGCCTTCCTCTTCCCTTGGGAGAAACATGTAGTTGCCAGACGAGTAGTTCCAGGAATGAGTACCCTTCTGCAGGACACTACTTAATCTGTAGTCTACATTACCGCTAGATGACACTATGGTTTCCAGACTCCGCTCCATTGTGTTCCATAGGTATACACAGGCTGCCTATGCAGCACCCGGCAGTCTCGGGAGGATAGCTCAGGGGCAACGTATTTGTCTTCAATGCAAGACGAGGCGGGGCAACGCAGGTTCGATCCTTGGGTTCGCGCTTAGAAACTTCTGGGAATTAAGCGCGTTATAAATAACCCATGGCAATTACCTGTTCCACACGGCAGAACCGGATCGTCTGCACGGATGAGCGCGGCACCCCAAATCTAGCCACCTCGCCAGTGGTTGTATTACAGCAAGAGTGGACATGCTACGGACACTTTGCACTGGCCCAAGTTCAATTTCTGCAGGCTCTTAGCACTAGGAGGGACATTGCCCTAATGCAAAAAAAAACCTCTATAAATGCATTTTTGCACTAGTCTGCCCTAGTGCTAATACTGTTGCATATTAGCACTAGGAAAAACTTTGCTGTATTGAAAAAACTCATAAAAGAAATCTGTATTTTTTTCAGTATTTTCTATTCATTAGAAACATTTTCGTTATGACATTTTTTGTTAATAACACATAGATCCAATTGTAATAATGTTCAATCTGTATTTTTTTGCTATTTTCTATTCGTTCGAAAAGTTTTCGTTATTACATTTTTTTGTTAATAACACAAGGGGCCTCATTATGAGTGTGCCGGTCTGGAAACACTGGTGCCGGTAAACCTACAGTATGACTCTGCGGGCAGATGCTGTCCCACCCGCCAGGTCAGAAGACGGAACGGCACCCGCCCGCATCGTTTCACGGAAGCACCGGCACCGTTGTTAACGGTGTTGGTGCTTCCGTGGTCCCCATTCCCATGGAGTCCATTGGGACTCCATGGGAATGTAGACTTACACAATTACCGGTGCCCGACTTCCCAGCTGCCGGGGTCGGAATACCCTGGTGTTACCGGAAAGCAGAACGGTTACCGCCAGACCCGTAATGAGGCCCACACAGATCCAATTGTAATAATGCTACATTTTTATTTACAGCGGCTTTCATTTTCTGGGCCTCCCGGTGCAGCTCCTAATGAGAGCCGCTGGCAGCTGGAGGAGGCGGAACAAAGAGAATTGTTGATCAGAAGTTACCAGCATGTGCTTGAAAGGCAAAGAAGGGGGCCAGATTCCCTGGGCTGTCTCTGGAAAGTAAAATTGCTATAACACAATACGTTTTCTCAACACCAGGTGCCGTATTACAAAGTGCACCGATGGCATGCAACTTTGCACCGATATTTGCACGTATGAAAAAGTGCAGTGTGTGGTTTTGGCATTCACTATTGAGAGTTCACTCGTCGCTCACGGCCATGCCCTTTTTGGCACTTCGGGGCGATTGTCAGTACACCATTGCCCACCAGTCTGGGATAAACTCCCCGTCAGCCGGGCTACATTGCTCGTCACTCTTGCAATGTACGTGTCGTGACCCAGGCTCAGGCGACTTCCATCGTGTGCCCAGACATGCAATTCCAAGCTTAGGACCGCCTCCGAGGGCAACGTTTGATGTAAGAATAAGGGCACAGCTGTTTTCACCTCAACTACGAGTTCAAAGAGATGCTATTGTTATGATGTCTGTTCACTGAACAATAAAGGCAGCAACTGAAAACTGAATGCAAATCAACGCCCACATTGCTTGAAATGTGGAAACAATGTCATAACAGCCACCGCGAATTCATCGCCACCGCGCACGGTTTTATTGATCATAAGAGAGAGCGCGAGCAATTCTCTGTGTAATTAAATGATTGCTCCCATCAAGGTCATTTCATAGTATTTGAAGAAACATGGCAGGTAATTTGACTTTCTCGTGTGACCATTGAGGAGCAGGCATTGACAAATATCATTAGAACCACCCATAACATTACACCATTACATCATTGAGAAACCACCAACAGGTTTAGAACTAAATCAAATAAAACAAACAAATAACTTTCTAAAACTAAGGGTCCTGAAGAAGTGCGCTCATAGTGCAAGAAACTTGTTGACAGTAGTATAAAGCGATTTTTGTTAAAAGAGGATCACAAGCAATAATAAAACAACAATACTGTTTACTAAAGCGACACACTATTTTATAACTATCATCAATCATAGTTTACAATGAAATTGTCATATTAATAAAAAAAATTAAGACCTTGTAAATGTTGCCACTGGTGACTGATTGGCAGTGGAATCCTGTTAGTACATCGGAAGCGGCTGTGACTGAGGAGGAGCAGTGCGGTTTGACGTGCTTAGAGGTGGGGTGCTTTCCTCTAACCCCATAAGGAGGATCCGCAAACGGGTAATGAGCCACGAGAAACGAGTAACCAGCCATGTCACCAAATCCGAAACTGCGGTCTGCAGCCCGAGGTCAGCATTTCCCGTTTGTTTGATGAGCTGTGCTGTGTAGAGCGGAGCAGAGCAAGCCCTCCCTGCTGGTGGTAAGCGGGGGGTTAGTGTAACCAGCTGCAGAATGGATTTGCCAGCAGCTATCTCCCTCACTCCATATACCCATTACAATTACCCTTAGCCCCCACCCACTGACACATATGGTCCCCTATGTGGTGAGTGCAGTCCGCACCATGCATTGGGCACAGTGTCAGTGGAGGAAGCAGGGGAGGGGGTTTGCGTGGAGTGTAAGTGGGCCAAAGAGGTCAGGCGTGGTTGTGCGGGGACTGTGGGTTGTGGGCCTTGGTCCTTACCCACACCACCGGAACCATCTACGACGCAGTTACAAAGGTAAGCTGCAGTCGAGCCACCATTGTTAATTCTGAGCAGTAGCTGTTGAATCTACTAATTATGCTGGCGAAAGCACCCCCCCAAAGCCAAAAATTACAACCTGAGGAAACAAAAACCCTATGGGAAATCGAATGGTGATAAGCGCACCCCGGAGCTGGGGGTGGGTAGTTCTGTGGTGGAAGAGGCTCTTGAAATCACGCGCGTAAATGTGGCCCCTGAACTTCCTAATAAGCCACCGGTTAAAACAAAAAAAATCTCTACGTATTTCAACAAAAACAGGATGTCAACCAGCATTTGAAAAATGTTGAGACTGAACAGACGATGGTACAAGTCCTACACGTGGAGCCTTCTGCGAGAAAATCCGACCTCCAGTCTGCATTTGGAGATATAGACAATAATTCCTTGCTCGAATTATGCTACCTTCTAAGCAACTCAATGCGCCCTGCACCCGATTCAGTTAATGATATCAACATTTGTAATCAAGCACCGGCGCCTGTCAGACCAGAGAACGTGTCGTGTGCATCTCATCATTCAAATTCTGCAAATGATCCTATGACCCAACGGCTTTTGCCATCGCCTAATTTGCGTAATGACCCCACTCCATTGTCCCCTATGAGGAATAACCTAGGCATAAACAGTCATGCCAACAGTTTGCATATTAGCTTGAGTTCCATGGCAGAGCCTAGCAATGATGTACTGCACTTTGCTATCAAGATTGTATTGAAATTGTGTGGGCGCATCCATGAGGAAGTGATGAAACTGGGTAATATCGTGGGCACACTACTCGCAGGATTGCACCCTAAGAGTAATATGAAGCCTACAAACTTACCTGAAGAAGTGAGAGGATGTACTGTAGAAGCAGAGCCTATAATAATAATAATATAATAATTGAATCTCCGGAGTTGGGGGCCGCCACCGGGGAAGAAGACGATTGTTCATTATCCTCTCGTAAGGGAAGGCGCTTAAAAAAAAGCCAGTTATTATGCTCTGTCAAGGTTCCTAACAACTTAACAGCTCTGCCAATCTGCCCAGATAACCAACCCTTAAATTCCACAATTGTATCCACCGTGGTTACTGGTCTTCAGTCAAAAAAAGCAAGGAAGAAAGCAAGGCGGTGGAAAAAACGTCTTCAACGAAGTGCAGACAAAGCGCAGACAGCCGTGTAGTAACTATTACCCAGGTGTCGCCTGTAGCTAATAAGAAAGTAATACATTGCTCTGTCTGTCTTGTTGAAAGTATTTTCTAAGGTCCCTTCACTTCATATTCTCAACTCTTATGATATTGACTTTGTACAACCCTTGAACTCGAAGTATGATCATATGACAAAAATCCATTGCTCCTTACCATCTACTGCACCCTTGTTACGGGCCCAGTCCGAATCATTGGAATATCCTGGGTACAAGTTGGACATCCTTCCGGTGTTGAAGGGTAGCTCCAAAGTTTGTGATCACTGTAAAACGTGTCCCAAAGGGGTTGAGCGTTCACCTGTGTTGCCATTGAAAGAACGTGGTGCACCAGGTTTTGACAACGTTCAGGGGTGGAACTGGCTAAAGAGTCTTATACCAGGTGCCATGCTCTCCCGTGATTGAACTTTTAATATAATCTCGTTGAACACACGGGCCATTCCCATATAGTATCTGGTAGTGGCTCCTTGGATCTCCTTCTAAATTCTAGTATGATTCTACTTCAGGAAACATGGCTGTGCAATCCTTTTCACATAGATGGTTATACGATGTACCAGGCCCCTGTGAAAAAGGAGGCGATGGGACACCCCTCTGGTGGGTTGCCAATAGGGGTTAGACAAGAATTGCCCTCTGCCCTGGTTAAGCCGTTGTTTGTGGAAGGGGATGTACTGGCTGTTGAAGTTAGGGTTGGTTTTGGATCTTATACCAAAAAGACTGTTAGTTGAGAATATATACGACACGCCAGGTGTGGATAAAACTAAGTCTATTTTTTAATATATAGACAAGCTTGTTGTGTCTTGGGTAAATGACCCGGACTCTGAGGTTATTCTTTTGGGAGGCAATTTGAATGGAAGATGTGGTGAATCTTCCTCTATGGTGAATTGGTTCTCGGCTTTTTGGATTCAATGATTGGGTCCTTGTCCCTCCTGGGTCATGAGTAGTGAAAAGCTTTGGGATAAACAGATTGCTCCTCGTCCCTTTCTGGTCCCTCACGCTCAGGCATGAAGGTTCCCGCAAGTCGCCCATTCTTTCTCCTTTCCTGCTGGAATCATGATAGCCTACTCCAGGTGGATCAGATTGCTGGAATGCCCTTTTCATGGTTCTACCCAAGGCCATCATTTCTCAGTGTCAGTAAACCTTGAAAATCTTGAATGCCGCCGCTAGCTTTGAACTTGAAAATATCATATCATTTGACTCTTGGTGACCTGTGGAGAAGGGCATTCAATTTAAGGCTGTATGCCTCATCTGTAAAGCACTCAATTTTCCACAGACTCTGTTTCTGGCAGATTTCGTCCATTGTACCTGCCAAATGTATGTAGATAGTAATTGGAAATGGATTTGTGGCACGCTTTGTTGTAGCCCCTCGTCCCCCAGAGATAGCTCCTGCTTACTAGATAATACTCAATATGATATGGCATTTATAAGGCGCCTTTGCACAGGTGTTTCAAGGCGCGACGAGACAAGGGAGTGGGAACAGAGGGACGACAGAGACAACGATCCTACTAGGCCATGTGACATTGAGATTGCGCAAGTGCAGGGGAGATCCTGATCAACAGGAGAGACTCGGTTTCCCGCCTATCCAGGCTTTATTTCCATCCCTACCAAGGAAATTGAGAGAGATAGAGCTACCTGTCCAAGATCACACAACATGTGCTATAATTGAAGCAGGCCAGACATTCTAGTGCTTGGCTCAGTGCTTGGCTCCAAATCTGAATCCTTGAGCACTAGTTCATAATTTCTTTCCTCTTCACTTCCAACAGTAACCTAACTGTTTGGTTTGTATGGCTATAGTTAAGCACAAGCTACTAACACCCCACCCCCTGTCACCTCCCCCCCACACCCCGGTACACTGTGGTAGATAATGCACAGACCAAAGACCACATTCTGTGCATTACCACTACAGTTTTGTCTGCATTTATATTGGACTCCATGGTTACCAATCATTTGGTCGAAAACCAAAGGATCGAATGCCATTTTTCTCGACAGTCAAATGGTTGAAAAAAATGGTCGATTTTTTAAATTTATTTTTTATGGGGGGGGGTTCCCCTTCAACCCCCCGTTTTCTTTATTAAAAATATGTTTTAACCAACCAAAACTAAAAAAACAAATATAAATAAATAACTAAAAAATTCGACCTTTTTTTTCTCGACCATTTCACTGTCGATCAAATGGTCAGTCGATCTTTATTTTCCACCATTTGACTGGACACCGGACTCAATCATACCGGTGGTGCCAGTCTGATTGCATAGCATGCTTACCAATGGAGAAAGGATTAGATGTTCAGGGGCTGGAAATGGCTTAGAGTGCAGGGGGGCCCAAGTGAACTGTCACAGGGACTGCATTCAGCAAAACAAATGATGATTGATATGATTGGTTATTTATAACGCGCTTTATACCCGGAGGTTTCTAAGTGCGGACCCGGAGATCGAACCTGTGTGCCACCGTGCGGTCTTACTTCCAAGGCGAGCACGTTGCCGCTGAGCTGTCCTCCCGAGACAAACATTTTCTACCTACCATTAGCTCCCTCTGATTGCTCGCGGTCCAATGAAGAAGCAGTGAACGCGGACTGACTCCGGCAGTGAAGGTCTGCAATCGCTGCTCATATATTCTATGCAGTCCCAGACCTAGCCTCCAAAGGACACATCAAGATGAACCTCCATGTGGTTTGGGACATACTATGTCCCCCTCAGAAGATTCAAGTCTTTCCTCCTACCAAGCAACTGTTGCTCCACTGTCCATGCGCTTGTGCTGGCTGGAACTAACAACAGCAACGCCTGCCACAGGGGTCTAACCCAACCACCCTTGCCGCCTCAATGCCCTGTTACTGGCATTAGGACGCTTAATCTAAGGCCAGTGTACACTACACTCTGCACCCTCCACTCAGGCATGGACACGGTTCAAATCCTCATGCATCCTTGTGAGAGCCCCCTACAACAATACACCTGATTACTTAGGAGAAGACCTCACCCCAGTGGACAAACATGGACCACCTAGACTCCATGCAAGGTTCCTTGAAACCCACTAGAGGCACAAGGCAAAAACAAAGATTCTGGCCTTCTCGTGTTATGCTCCTGCAATCTGGAATTCTTCCATTACACCAGAGAAGTGTCCCTCCTTAGCAACATTCAGAAGATAACTTGTCCAGGCCCTGCAAGTTCCCCCTCTCAAACCCCTAACCTAATGATGACACGCCTGTACTTTGCTCCCCTCTGGTCTCTAATCCACTAGCTATCCCAACATCCACCCGGGCTGTTGTAAAATCGTATGCTTTGTAACCACCTAGGTGTCTACAAGTCGCCCACCCTACTCTGACTGTACCCCCTTTCCTGTTCCTTGGTGAAGTGCTCTGCTGCCTTCTGAGCCAGTTCTGTAGGATATAAATGAAACCAATAACATAAGTACCACATGGACATCTTTGTGCTGCGGCTGCCCGTGAATTCACTCTCCAATTCTTCGGAGTCCAGGGTCCTCTCAGAGTATGCCAACCTGGCAGAGGATTTTACAACACGTATGCCCAGTTGTTATTGGATAGTGAGCGTTCGGAGCAGCTCAGTGTGTTTTAAAAGGCCAATTTGCTTACTTGCCCTCCACAGGCTATTACTTCAAAAATCAGCCACAGATGCCTTGGGTGGACCGTTTTCCAGCAACCCTCGTTGGCCTCGCTGCCTCTTCGTCCAGTGCCAGGATCCCCCTCAGCCGGTGGTGCACCACGGAAGGTCAGCTTAACCACAGGCATTCAGTCGCTGCTGTCCGTTTCTTGCAGAGCCTTGTTGTGAAGTCACCAGTTCCAAAGCAGTGTGTGGAATGTATTGCTTTGGAACTGGTGGCAGTTGCTGTGAGCGAACTGGGAAGAGATGGTCCTGCACCCTGCAGATGATTAAAGTCTTACCTCCTTAATCTGCTTACCTCGCCTCAATTTGGGTGGAGGAGGATGGAATGAGCAAGCAGATTTGGGAATTTGTATACAGGCGGGGTCGAAGGAACCAGTAACGCTGGCTAAACTGCAGGACAAATGGGCCAGATAATTTCCAGAGGTATTTTCAGAAGAGTTGGGAGAACTAAAGGATTTTGCACATCACATTTGACTGAAAAATAAAGCCAACCCAATCGTACAAAAAGTGAGGTCTGTGCCTCATCACATGAGGGAGAGCCTAAGGAAAGAGCTCAAGTATGCTTCAGAAGGGGGTTATTGAAAGTATTGAGGGTTCGGAATGGTTATTGTGTGTGGTTCTTTATTTAAATACTTTATTTACATTTTGCAACACAAGAACATATAAATCAGTCAAAATATTGCAGTCACCCAACATTGCATCCAAAAGAGACTAACATTAGCTGCAGGTGAAGAAGAGAAGCAAAGTGTGTGGTTCTTGTCACCAAAGGTAACGGCAAAACTCAGGGTCTGTGCGGATTTAAGAGATTTAAATAGAAACATATGGGTGGACAGACATCCATTGCCCATTATATCAGAGGTATTATCGACCTTGGTTGAGGTCGCAGTTTTTACTGTTATGGATCTGTCAGCTGCATGATATGATATGATAGGATATGGCATTTATAACGCGCCTACACACAAGTGTTTCAAGGCGTGACGAGGCAAGGGAGGGGAAACAGAGGGAAGACAGAAACAACGATCCTACTAGGCCAGGTGACATTAAGATCACGCAAGTGCAGGGAAGGGGGGAAGGGGAGAAGTGCAGGGGGAAAGGGGAGGGGGCAGTGCAGTACATAGGATAACAGAAATGATAAATAAGACAGTAAATAAGGAGTATAAATAAAAGTGCGGCCAGCTGGTGGCAAGTGCAAGGGTAGGTGCAGACATCAGGTGTCAATTGCTAGTAGGGACTGTAGGGATACAGCAACAGTCTGAGTGCAAGGTTGCCAGGGGGCAGTGCAGGTATGCAACTGGTGGGGAGGGGACCTGGGCCCAAGATCATAAGGTAGCCAGGTAACCAGTGCAGATTCAGATTCAGCCAGGAGATCAGCAGGGGAGAGGAAGAGAGAAAGCAGAAGCAAAGAGGTAGGTCTTGAGGTGCTTCCGGAACCGGAGATGGTTCTCCTCAAGTTTCAGAGAGGCAGGGAGGTGTTCCAGAGGGAGGCACCAGCAGAAGAAAGATCTACCACCAGCGAGCTGCCTGGAGAAGCAACTACCCCGGAGGGAGTTGGAGGTGGATGAGCGAAGAACTCGAGGAGGAAGATATTTAGGAAGAGAGAGTTGAAGGTATTGAGGTCCCAGAAGACCTTGTGGACAATGCAGAGGGTTTTGAACTTAATCCTCGCTGCCACTAGGAGCCAGTGCAGAGATTTCAGTCCTGGAGAGATACGATCCCTGGGTTTGAGGTCAATGCAAGTCTTGCAGTCCTGTGTTGGATGAGTTGCAGAGAGTAGAGGCAGGCAGCTTTAGAAAGAGACTGTTGCAGTAGTCCAGCCTATAAAGAACCAGAGCTCTGGAGACAGTGAGCTTCTGGGGGAAGGAGAGGAAAGAAGAATACCTCTGAGGAGGTGCATACCATCAGGTCCCATTATCACAAGAATGTCAACTGTAACACCGTTCATAACGCCAGATGTTGCATTTAGGTTTTGCAGAAGGCTGATGGAGAAGGTAATGGAAAGAATGTCCAACACTGTGCTATTTCAGGATGATGTTTTAGTGTATGCTGCCACAAAGGAAGAACATGATTGTGTTCTGAGTAATGTATTAGATAGACTTAAGGCTGCTTAATTAACTGTTCAAAGCAGCAAGTGCAAAATATGTTTTCAGGAAAATGAGTACCTGGGTCATAGGGTGTCTGCCAAGGGAATTAGTTGGGTATGGGTGATACCATTACATATTCACCTGCTCTTGGAGATAAGGAGCAGCTTCGATCCTTTTTGGGTTTAGCTGAGTAGTATCACAGGTTTGTGAAGTATTTTGTGATCAAGTTGGCACCGCCTAGGTCTCTTTTAAAAAAGGGGTCAATATTTGAATGGTCAGAGGTATGTGACAAGGCATTTGTACAGATAAAAGGGGACATTGTGAGTGCACTGTGTCTAGGGAACATCCTTTTGGGAGGTCGCATCATGTTAAAGGCAGATGCAAGTGGGCTGGGTTTATGGGATACCCTGTCCCAATGCACCAAAGGTGAAGGGGAGCGTGTGGTGGCTGTTGCTTCTAGGTCTTTGAAGGGGGCTAAGAGGAATTACTATGTGGTTGAGAGGGAGGCATTGGCTGTGCATTGGTCGATCTTGAATTTTAGGTTCTTTCTGTGGGGTCAACACTTTACATTGAGGTCTGATCATAAACCTCTGATTGAAAGGTTTTAAAGTATTGGTTGTAGGATTTCAAGATGGCTGCTAGGGTTGCAGACGTTTGACTTACAGGTATGTTACTTGCCAAGGGGAAAGAATGTGGTGGCTGATTGTTGCGTGTTCCTTTGGTCACAGGAGTACCTGGTGAGGAAGTAGGAGCTGAAGAAGCGGTTGTAGCAAGTGTTGATGAAGAAGCAGCCAGTGTGGGAGCGTGGGATTTGGCTGAAGAGAACGATGTGTTAAGGAATGGACTGTGCATGTTGGCCTGAAAAAGCAACCTTTGGAATGGAGTTTGATAGTTTGTTTGAGCTTAAGGATGGGTTGTCTATCATTGAAGGGAGGCTTAGGAAGGAAGTCAAGATAATAACTCCTGAAGGGTTGAAAGAAAGGTTGGCGGTTTTGGCACATCAAGATACTTTAGGGATAATTGGTACCAAGAGACGATTAAGGCAGAGTTATTGGTGGACTTCATGGATAGTTGTGTAGAGGATGGCCAGGGGGTGTGTGGCATGTGCCAACAGCAATAAATGCAAGGTTGTTAGGGAGACACCCCTCATTCCAGATAATGTTTTGTCCCAGTCATGGGTCAAGGTGGCAATAGATGTGATGGGGCCCATACAAGGACTCGTTTGGGTTACAAGTATATTTTGGTTATGGTTGAATGGAGGAGTGTGGGAGAGGCAATTACCAAGTGAGATGACGTTTTTTGAGGAAGTGTTTTTCAGAGAGGGATTTGCAAAGGAAATTGTAATTGGCAATGAAGTGCAATTTTGTTCAGAGTTGATGAGAACGTTTTTTGTTGGGTATTCAATTTAATACAAGTGCACTGAGTTTTGACCTACCTAGGGCCAATGGGTTAGTGGAACGGATGAATTGGTTCATCAAGGGATGGATTCAACTGGCTATCCATGCTAGGGTACCATGGAATGAAAGGGCTCTATCATATGATATGGGGTACTACTCTTCATTCTTTGACCAAGTTATCACAGTTATTTTTCACTCAAGGGGCGCAAATCGGGTAGCCTCTTGGTCCTCACACTCTCTAGCATGCCGCTTGCAAGCTTTGCATTTGGACCTGCCAGTTTTCTCGTTCCCCACTCCTGGGAGCACAAGAAACAGGCTATCACACACAGTCCTCCCTCCTGTCAGGTCTTCGCTCCTTACCCTGCAGCATGCGGGATCTGGTCAATTTATCCGGTGGCTTATGCTTGTTCAACGTACTGCTCACTTGGTGTCCTGAGACTGCTCACTCGTGGCATCCCGGCGGCATCTTGTGTGCACCTTTCTAGTCCACCTCACATCCACCAGCCTCCACCCAATCATTCAATTATGATATCATTACACTCGGTGTTTAACACTGAGCCAGTAGAGGTTTTGGGGCCAGCAAATGGATTCCTCATCTTCTAACAGCAGTCGAATTCCGACCACGGGAGCAGACATGCCTATATTTGAAAATCAAAAACCTTGAGATTTCTCGGGCCCGTCATGCATGCACGCCTTGCAGCACCTCCAAGTACTACACACTGTGCCCTTGTGTCACACACACACACACAGCCATGCCAAATGGACATTTAATATGTACAAATGTGAAAAAAAACAATGCAGCAATTGCAACTTACTATCAGCATCTCTAATTTATTTCTATCTGGGAAAGCATAAATATTCCTGTAGGGTTAACAATTAAAAACAACTGCACACATCTGTTCTGTTGAATTATTTGATCATCTATTCAGCGCAAAAGCAGTAGCTTACATATTTATTTTTAAAACTCCTGATAAGGCACAGGGAGATAAAATTACCCGTTAAGGATCACATGGTTTCGTAGGTGCTGAAGCCGTGATTTGAGACTGGTCTACAGCTTAAGCACTAGACCACATATCTTCTCAGTTCTAGTTGTTAGGAGTATGTGTTAACTTTTGGCTTTCAGAACACTGTTTTTTTAACTAGAGCAGCAAAGAAATGGTAGTAAAATTGCTTGGCAAACATATCAATCACTAAAGAAATATGTTAAGCAAAAACAATATGTAGTCCCCACTCTCCGTGCCCCCATGAATTAGGAATACAAATGACTTTGAGGTTTTGCAGAAGTACTTTCAAGACTTAAAGCCACGTAATAAAAGATACTGTGATAAATCGCGTGCTTATTGGCATAGGCAACCTGCGTATTTACATGCCGACAATGTTAGATCCTCCATACATGTACACCCTCCGTGTGCCAACTAAGAACACACAATGAAAACGTGAGACAGTGCCAATGCTTTTGTCTTTAAATAAGGCACAGAATTGGATATTTCAGAGGAGCTAGATTTGGTCTTTCTGATGCAAAATGGCCAAAGCCCCCTTCAATCTTCATCACTATTAGCAAAAGACGTGTAAAGTGTTTAAATGCCCCAGTGGAGGCCATGTGGGTGGACTTTGCTTCTCCAGCGGCGCACGCTGTGTCCCTCAGTCACGATATCTGGTATTTCCATTGAAAAGGTTTCCAACTGAACCTTTTCCATCTAAACATAGCCATCGAAAATATATGCATTGAATGCATATATATATGTATGGTAAAGGGTTCATTTTCGTTGGGGTGGGGTTTTAAGGGTAGAAAATAGGGGGCTGAGGGGGACCACCCCCCCAAAAAAAGAAATATACAAAAAAATGCATTTGATGCAAATATTTTCAATGGATGGGTTTCGATGCAAAAAACTTTAGTTGGGAAGTTTTCGCTGGAAAAACCATAAACCTTCAGTCACAGGTATCCTTTGATCCTGGCTGAGGGAAGACAGCCACTGCATTTGAGTGCAGCCCTGACAATCCCGGAGGTTTCATGCTCTTACCAGGAGACCCGGAGAAGAGCATGAAAACCCAGAGGGTAGGGAGGTCTGCTTAGGCGGGAGCTCCTGCTCAACAGGTCCGCTGCTTCAGGCTCCTCCCATTACGTGCCCACCACCCACACAAATAAAATAAGGACATCATTTGGGCAGAAGAGGCTCGTTACCTTCGGGACTGACCCTGGAGGGAGGGGTCTCTGCTGCCCACGGTATCTGGCAGAGTGCCCCTCCCTCCCCGGGGTTGATGCCCCCTCCCTGAAGAATCGCAAACCACATTATGATCAGGGGAATGTATCAATGCTTGTATGCAGGTGGAAGAATGAGACTTCTGCACCCTCCACCTGGCAAGACACGGCTGGCGTGCTGCTGTCAATCAATACATCAATTACTTTATATTAAAATAATGTATCCATCCAAGGACAAACATTCACACCCATAATGAGAAGTTATTTCCTTGGCTCCCTAGAAACACGTATACCTTATACACAGGGGCGTGGCAGCTCAGAATGGGCCTAGTGTGGAGAGCCCTAGTGTTGCAGCGGTGGATGAACTGGAGGAGGGCCTTGGGGGACCGCCCCAGCCTCCTAATCGCCTAAGTGGGAACCCTCTTAAGTGAGAAGTCCATGAGAGGGAGGGAGAGCGAAAAGGAAGAAGTTACCAGGTGTGAAGGGCAATTTAACCCATATAAGAGAGGACTCCACAACACCTACAGTGAAGAGTGATGAAGCAACCCTAGTAGCAGAGAGTGCACTGTATCACTTATTCTAGGAAAAGGGAGAAATCGTGATAGGGCCCGGGCTATGGGATAGCCCAACCCTTTGTAGTGAACTGGAGCATTGTAACCCATGATCAGGAAGTAGTATGCCGGACACTACTCTTCTAGCGTGGATTACTAATAGCGAGCAGGACGCTATAACCCTGTGAGGAGGACAGGGCAGAGAAGCAGATGGGTGCTATATCTCTGCGACTGAGAGCAGAGGAAGGAAGCGGCTGGGGGCTGTAACCCGCTTGTAGTCTACAGAGTGCGTACCTAGAAGCCTCAATTACAAAAGGTTGTGAACAAAGGTGCCCCGGGCTTCTCGGTACGCACCCTGCAGAGCGCAGAAGGAACCTGGGAAGCAGAGCGCTGGAGCCCACAGTAGGTAAGTGGGGGGGGGGGGAGATGGGTTAAGAGGTCCGGAGGGTGCTTCATAGCTGGCGGGAGTTCGGGGGGGGGGGCGAAAATGGAAGGGGAGAGGGCCGCAGACAAAAGGTTGCACCAGTGGGATAGCGACCTTTAATGCTGCAATCCACGGTGTGACCTTTTGTGCGCTGCCGCCAGGGAGAGAACCCTATAAGCCTGAGTCGGCAAACAAGAAGCGGCTGGTTGCTACATCACCAAAGACTCTTGTGCGCTAGAGAACCTGACCACTTCTACTTGGGTGCAGTTCCGGAGACAAAAGCACCTTCAAGAGGTGCACCTTCCTGAACCTACATATTACATGTATTGCTTACACTCCAAAACTCTATCCCATGTGTGATGTGAGATTTTCCCTTCTAAAACATCAGTGACCGGGGTGAGGGACCATCGCCGAGCAAAGACAACCATCCAGCGAAACATCTGTCCCGTATTCATGACATTTGCCCTTCATAAACATAAATGACGAGGTGGGCCATCGTTGAGTGCAGATGATCACCAAACCTGGCGGCTCCTCCCCTACCATCTTTTTCATCTTGTTTAACGTTCTGACAGTGTGCGCGCCATGTCTTTATGTGGCCAAACGTTATCCATCGCTACAAAACTTCATGTAACCGTTCTAATTGACAGCGCACTATCAACCACAAGCTTCTTGTCTGCATTTTGGTGACCACCATGGTGGACATTTGTGAAGGCTTAGGTTAATCTCTATGACCAGATGATTCAGAATATCAAGACTAAATGTCCAAACTTCCTTGGAGCCCTACCAGGCTGTTACTATCATCTCCGTATGCGAGTACCCCAAAGTGCACAGAGAGCAATCTTGGGGTACAAGACTGCAAATTTTATGAAATTCGGCAACAGAATATCTAAGCCAAGAGTGGTGATAAGCCACTTTTCCTTTAGGCCTCTTTCGTCGTGTATTCCTGCTGTGGCGTCTCCTGACGGACTGGTGTGGGTCTGCACCCACATGTTGGAACAAAGGGTCAGTTTGCGGAGAAACATCAGAACAAGCCACGCACAGAACAGTCTTGTGAACAGCGGCAAATGCGTTCCTGGCATGAGGCGCAACAGCAACTGCGTTTGTTACACCGCTAGAAGTGAATGCCACCCAAAATACAAACACTTATACCCCCAGTTATCTGCCTCACCTCCTGATTCTGTTCAGAAGGCTCCATGTGATCGGATCGAAATGTTTTCATTTAATGTTTTTTTTTTTACTGGTCGATTTTGCTGCAAATCTAGCCGAGGAAGACCCCCTAGAGCTCCCTCTTTAACATCCCTACATTAGTTATTCACCTAAACCCACCCCTCACATATATCTGCGGCAAAATCTGTTGTAAAAAAATCAATGAATTCTTCAACGAAAACCTCTCCGGCCAAAACTCCCTAACCAGTAGCACTGAAATCAAAATCCTTTGTACATAAGTCAAAAGCCTAGCACTTACATGTGTAATACGGGAGCACAAGACCACCCCAAGTTCAAGATGCCATTTTATCATTTCCATTTATTAAAAAAGTGATCCTCAGATAATGATATCAATGTAATTGGACAACCTCAACTCTCTAAAAATTGAAATGAAATGAGGTGCAACAGCAAAGGCATTGGCTACGCCGACAGAACAGCCACGCAAGCTTAACTCACACATGGCAAGGTGCATCCAGGGCAGCAGCACTGTCCTAGAACAGGCACACAATTCAAAGTCTTCATCCGCAGAGGCTTTCCTCATCCACTGCCTGAGGGACAGGTCCAGCACAGCCTCAAGGTCATCCTCAACTTCACAATAGCAATGATAAGAATTGGAGCAGTGTCATGAGGGACAGAACCAGCACAGCCTCAAGATCATACTCAACTTCCCAATGGCAACGAGACAAATTGGAGCGGGTTCACCGTTAGTTTCTGGAGTAGCATTTCCTATCCCACCAAGAGCCCCACTAACTTCTCCACCCCACTTGGTTCTGGGATTATTTTCAACAGATGGGTTTGAAAGACACAGAATTGATATTTCCATGCCAGCCTGACACCCAGGGTTTCAGTCTGACCACCCTTGCTTCTGTGCCACTGTCATGCAAGTCTGCATCCAGTGATTGGTGACCGCGGTCATCAGTCGTGTTAGGGGTTTTGAGCCTTACCTGGCACGTGGGGGTCCTCCAGGCCGGTGGGGATTTTCCATTGGTCCACTTGCAGCTTAAGCGCATTCACCTCATCAATGTCACCTGGGACTCTGAAAGAAGAAGACAAAACTGCAATCAACAGCAGGCACAGTCCTCAATGTAGGGTCAGCCTGGGTTGCAGGCATGCCAATTTAAACAAAGGGGGTTAGGTGAGGGCCGCAACAGAACTTCCTAACACTTCTAGGGCAGGCAGACGTGAACCTTGAAAATACTCTACACACCGGATCTAGAAATGAACAGAGATTTTCCAGCACTTGCAATGCACACTTCCTCACTTTCCTTCCTCAATGAGCCCGGCCCTCCATCAGAATGCATCGGGGGAATGAAGTGGATTGCGGGTTGCCACATATTTGACCATTCTTCATCACACAGTGTGAGTGCAGAGACTATCTACAGTAAAATGATATTAAAATGAATCCCTATAATTGGGTTTACTGCGAGCCTTCCGAAAGTATAGAACATATGTAACCTTTGCAAATATAATGCTGATAAAGAATTATAAATGTTGCCAAATGCCAACATTTACATTTTTAGAAACATTAAAACCAATTGCATATTTTCTTAGATGTATATGAAAACAAATAATGCATATGACTTGTTTCTGCATAATTAACATTTGTGATACTAGCCGATGGTACACATTTAACAGTGCTTTTATGGCAGGTGTGATCTCCGTTTGGACTGGTCTCATTCAGCAGAGTTTGCCCTGATGAAGGACAACTCAGTCTGAAACGCATTGGCCGTGTTGGCATCTGCTCATTATTGATTTACATGAAATTGATCACCTTGCTTTTTCAACCAGTGTGCAAGATTTATCTTTCAATATCAGCTTGTTGAAGGATTCATTCACTTATTGACTTTCTTCAGGGCGTGCAGCCCTCGCCGCAAGATAGCTAGCCTTGGTCCTTCTTTCCATCATCAGGAGAACATTCAACTCAAAATGTCCTCCCCATTAACACAATAACCATCCATGACAGTGTGTAACGTCCTTTTGCCAACAGTAGTTTTGTTCGATGGAATCTTTACCAAATAAATTCTATCAAAAAAACTGAACAAAATATATATGGGATGGGTAAAGGGTTAAAAGGGGTGAGGGTTTGGGGTAGTTAACAGTAAAGGGGAATGGGGGAGGGTTTGGTGGAGGCCAACATTAAAAAAGTCCATTGGTTTTTTGATGGGATTGGTTAATGGTAAACAAGTCCATCGAGAAAACGACAGTCGGTAAAATGACATAGAACACTGACAGGGCCAGCTAACCACACCTTGTCAAGAAGGGCTGGGGATCCCACCCAGACTGGAGGGGTGTGGGGAGTGCCCTACCAGGTCGATTGCCAGAACCAGTCCTGCCCCGAGGGTGGGAGTGGAAGGGAGCAAGTGTCTATCCTTCTTTTGTGTGCCTGCATGCATGTGATGAGGGCCACCTTGCCCCATGCCGGTACTGCACGATGCGTGCCAGTTAGTTTCGGTTTGTCCTAGGAAACTACAGTTCCAAGAAGACCCGGCGGTAGAAGAACGAGCGAACAGCCCGATTGGAAGAGAAACATCAAGAGAGCCCCAGTCGCCAGAATGACCCATCCACCAAACAGGCAATCCCGGCGTTGCACAGGACCTGCACTCCGAAGACGACTACAACAGACCATGAGGTGCTCTGTTCCGCCGTACAATGCGCTCCCTCACAAGGGCAGTACCTGTTACAAGGCTGCAGAGTGCGCCTATTGTGAATCCGGCATCCTATACATACACCAGGGACCCTGCAAACAAACTGAAACATTACAACTGATTGTTCCTACAATGGGCCATCCATTGCCAAGAAGCGGCCTATCATTAAGGACCAGGGCTTAATGTCCCTTTTATGTTTTCACTTGTCTCGAACACCTACCAGGGGCAAAAGGAGGCCATCAGATGGCCCGGGAAACCAGGCGAGGGAGGTCTCCAATGGAAAGCAAAGGTGGAGGATAAGAACGGGGATGAGAGACGGGAACATGTGGATTATTCGGGTGAGGTTAAAGAAGGAGAACGAGGACCAATAGACCAGGCGGAGGAAGGATGGTGGAGAGGAGCGTGGAAAGGAGGTTAAAGAAGGAGAAGGAGGACCAATAGACCAGGCGGAGGAAGGATGGTGGAGAGGAGCGTGGAAGGGAACTGTTGAAAGAGTGTGAAAGGTGAGGCACTGGTTGGTAAGAGAATGTGGTACTTGGTTATAAGTGTGTGTGAAAGGTGGAGATTGAGAGTGAAATGAGGGTGACTTGACTTGGAGAGAGTAGTAGAGTATAGAGGGGAGTGGTGGTAGTGTGGAGAGGGGATTAGTAGCAGTGTCTAAATGAGTGCAATAGTTATGGGGGAGCATAGTAGGAGAAAGTAAGTTAGATAGTGGAGAGGAAGAGAGTAACATTGGGGGGAGAGAAAGGAGTGCCAGTGGGGTCGAGTAGTAGGGAGGAGAGATGGGTGGGAGACAGAAAGAGATTGCGAGAGCAACACAAGTGTCGGGAAGTAAGAGACCAGGTGAGGCCCGAGTAGTAGGGAGGAGAGATGGGTGGGAGACAGAAAGAGATTGCGAGAGCAACACGAGTGTCGGGAAGTAAGAGACCAGGTGAGGCCCGGGTATCCAAAAGGCACCTATCATTGTAGACTACTGCCTTTGGTGATGTTAAGTCAGGGGCCAGAGAGAAGAGACCAGGTGGGGCCCAGGTATCTGAAAGGCTCCTATCATTGTAGACTACCGCCTTTGGTGATGTTAAGTTAGGGGCCAGCGAGAAGAGACCAGGTGGGGCCCGGGTATCTGAAAGGCACCTATCATTGGAGACTACTGCCTTTGGTGATGTTAAGTCAGGGGCCAGCGAGAAGAGACCAGGTGGGGCCCGGGTATCTGAAAGGCAACTATCATTGTAGACTACTGCCTTTGGTGATTTTAAGTCATGGGCCAGCGAGAAGAGACCAGGTGGGGCCCGGGTATCTGAAAGGCTCCTATCATTGGAGACTACTGCCTTTGGTGATGTTAAGTCAGGGGCCAGCGAGAAGAGACCAGGTGGGGCCCGGGTATCTGAAAGGCACCTATCATTGGAGACTACTACCTTTGGTGATGTTAAGTCAGGGGCCAGCGAGAAAAGACCAGGTGAGGCCCGGGTATCTGAAAGGCTCCTATCATTGTAGACTGCTGCCTTTGGTGATTTTAAGTCATGGGCCAGCAAGATTGATCCCAGAGAAAGTTTGAGAAATAAGGGGTTGGCACTACGGCCATCCGGTCAGTCCATTTATTGATCTCTAGTGATCTCACCATCGGATACTGATCTCAGCATCGGTTACTGATCTCAGCATCGGTTACTGATCTCTAGTGAAAATCCCGGGTTGGAGGGACACCTGGAGTAGGGAGGTATTGGCCAGCACTACACGAGAGAGAGGGATGCCACTAGCCATCTATTTAGATAATAAAAACTCTTGAGCTGTCTTTGAGAGTTGGTGTGTTCTTGAGGACATCTGCAGCACATTTCTGAACCAACATATTTAACTTGTGAGATTAAGTTGGTCAAATAATGGAATAAAGAGATTTCTTTCTTAGAAACAGTGTGCAGGGTTTCGCCAGTTTACGGTTTAGCTGACATTATTGTATATCTATGAATCAAACCAGTGGACAGACTTTTCGAACCCTTGTCACCTGAAGCCGTGCATTACTGATTTAAAGGACATGGGTTTCCTAGCCGTTACATTATACACATTTTACAGTTGCCAGTCTTACAAGTATACTGCTTTCACCAGAAATAACTTTAGTAATGTCCTTCTTAAATCCACCTGAGTACAAGGGCATATGAATCGCAATCAGTCATCTACCCCAACACATGGCAAACCTGCCCATGTTTCCTCTGCCCCCAATAGAAGGCAATTGAGAAGTATGTGTCCATTCTGGTGTTGAATATGAGAGTCCGGCCATCCCTCAATTCTGGCTTCAAAGGGTGTCCTCCATTACTAGGTAATCCCCCCACCCAGAATGTGCAGCCTTTGCCTGCCTGCTATCCCAAAGTACTACACCTTTAGAGGAGAAAGCCACCCGAAGAACAAATGCTTCAAATCTGAGGTGTCCATTTCTCGCAGTGCTTCATAGCCCACATTATCCACCTCGCCTCTTGCTTCTGTTTTGAATATACAGCGAGGGTGCCAAGTCTATATTAGATCTCACCACTGATTCCATCTGCCCAAGATGCCTCTCGGTACAAAGAGTATTGTTCACTGTTTAGAATAAACCTCTTGTTTCCTAGCCATTCCAGCAAGTGCCATTTATTTATTTATTGCATTTGTTACACGCCCAAACCCAAGGGTATCACGGCTTTGGTTACTTAGCCAAGTTTCTCTAAAAGCATTAAAACCAGAAACCATTACACATGAGTCCAGAGTCTAACAATTCAATCTGTAATAAGACTGAACAAGACCACCCAAGGTCAAGATGCTCGTTTCAATGCCATTTTATAATTTCTATTTATTAAAAAAGTGATACTCAGATAGCGATATCAGTGTAACTGTTCAATTTCAATTCCCTCTAAATATCACATTGAGTTTTAACTTTCAGTGAAAAATGCCTGATTGCATTTGTCCTGAATTGCAATGGCATGGAGGTGGATACAATGCTGGTGTGTAAGCGGACACCGATAGGCTGACTTGTACATTCTGATGTGTACAGTGTAGTTGTACCTGAAATACAATCTCAATACAAGACAATTTAAATAGAAATAGAGGCATCCGATGAGCAATCGGGGGCCACTTATTGCTCTTCAAGACTTACTCCGTTTCCTAAATATAATGTTCCTTTTCCGCCTAGATATACTTATAAGATTAACGTCAATAATCCTTTGTCAATTCCCATAATAAATCTTGTATTTTTTCAATGCGTTTGTGACATTTGCAATAGCCACAAAGACATGCATTTTTGTGCATCACGCACTGTTTGTAAGACCACATCATGGTTGGCTACGAGATCAGCCCCGATTATCAGCACCGGCAGAATCTTATTGTGGTACTTTACCTTCGTCCCAAAAGGTCTGCTGGAACTGTGGTACTACACATAGAATAGCCAACTCTACCGATCAAAGGGATATCCCCATCAGAAAGTCCCCAATGGCCGAGATCACCGACTTAAATATAAAAGGGTTCAGAGGAACATTATAATAACTCATGTGGAGAAGCCGGGGGAAAACAAGCCTAGAGAGGCGATCAGGATTTGGCCTAGTTGCATCAGAGAGTGAGTCAAGGCTGTATTAGAATGCAGGGCCTGAGAGTGCTTTGTAGGGTGCAAATCAACAACGGTGTACTGTGAGCAACTCAGATTGTAACGCTCTTAGCGGAAGCCAGAGTAATCTCCCGCTGTTCATGAGTATATGTAAGAAATTCAGCAATGTGGCACTTCTAATATGAGAATTGTACTAGATTGACCCATGTAACATTACTGTAAATGAGCAGTACCCTACCCCACCCCCTCCCCCACCACCGTCATACTGGAACAGCAAGAGAAGAGCTGCTTGTGGGAACCCCTGTGTTGTCCCTGTACCGTGTACGAGAGACGATATGCACTCAGACAACCATACCGAATGTACCCTCACACTGAGAGACTGGAAGGGTGTCTGCACGCACTATTGGACATCATGGATCGCTGAGTGACATCTGACGAGGGCGTAGCGATGTCATGAAGACGATACTGACATACTGAAACAATATGAAAATACTTAAGAATGACTATGTAACTGAAGCAACAAGAGAAACATTTATGAATTGATAAAGTAATCATGTATGCAAAAGAAGATCAAGTAACTTGGTGATCAATAAGTGTAAATATGCAGCAACACAAGGTAGATAAGCTTGCTATAGAGGAAAATATAACATGGCTAGTACGGCCATAATAGGAAAATGGACGCCAGCTTGTGCAAAGATTCATTCTAACTACCTCAGAAACAGACAGGGTTGCAGATTCAGGAGACACTGGAAAACAGCTTTGTGTGCAAATGAAGAGGACTCTATGTTGGCCTGGGAGCAAGGATGTTATTTCAAGGAATAGCTACAAAGCACACAGGGAACATAGGGAGGAAGACAGATCAGTCATGAGCGTGAGACATATTTCTCTTGAATTAAAGAAGATGAAAACAATGCAATGGTTCTGGCTTATAGGTGTTGCAAGCTACACCCAAAATTCAAAATTAAGAATGAGAGAAAGTGGCACTGCATTCTGAAACCTCATGTGAAGGTTACAAGTGTACTATAATAAAGGAATACTGTTAGAAAAGGGAGAAAGTGACTGCCTTCTGGAACGTGGAATGGGGTTCTGTTCGTCCCGGGCTGCATCCTGGATCCTGACGGGAAGGGTTGCACACACACCATAACAATAAAGGAACACGTCTGAAACGAGAGGCAGTCACTCTCTTTTCTGAAACCTGGAGAAAGGCACACTGTCTGGAAAGAGAACAACCTACACGTCTTTCTGGAAACTGTCCTAAGGGTTTACCATATTGTATGATCATTGTGATGAAGAAACATTTAAATACTGTGAGAGGAGCGAACAACCCCACTGTAGTCTGGATCCTGGGGGGAAGGTCCACAAGTGTGTGACCTAAGGGCTTGAAGGTTTTGAGCAAGAGAGCAAGAGAATAGTCAAATTCTGGGACTCGAAGGAAGATTCCTAAATCTTCCAAGGGCTCTTTGCCTTTACATGGGTTCTTACCGCTTGCATCCCTTTTGTGTGATCACTTGCTGAGCCATGTTGGCTCTGGGATCCTGGCCTACCACCCTATCTTTTTGCATCCCTTTTGCGTGATCACTTGCTGAGCCATGTTGGCTCTGGGATCCTGGCCTACCACCCTATCTTTTGTTCAAAGGGAGGCCTCACTTCAAGCCCTTCATCCCTTCTCCACTCTTTGTTCAAAGGGGGGTCCCCCATCCTTCACCAACCTCTGTTGGGTCCCCCAGCCTCTTCACCGATCTTTCCGGCTCTAGTCTTCCGGTTCTGGCTCTCCAACCAGGCTCTTCCCTTTTCCTCACCCCCTGGACACGGACCGTTGCCACTCTGCCCTTAGCAGCACAGTAAAGAAATGTGCAGCAAGTTTGGTGCAGTCAATGTCAGCGTGGTATCGATGTGTCACTCCGAAAAAGATATGCAACCACGGAATTCCTAGCCATCTAACCTTGAATGCAAGTAAGAAAGTAAAAATAATCAATGCATCCATCTAAGGCTATTAATTTTCATGCGCATGCCACAGTATAAAGACGCTTAGGGCATCTTTATACTGTGGCATGCTCATGAAAATGTACTGGTTTCTTTCGATACAAGATTGGTTCTAAATTGCAGGACGTACTGTCAATGCGATTAAACTACACACGACCTGCCCATTCTTGCAATACAAGCCTCTGGTACAAAGGATTCAGTGCCTGCCAAATGAATGCCTTCTGTTGCCCAGGCTCCCTATAACATTACCTGCCCGCGCTAAGCGCCAGCCAAGCAGGTTTGACACATCAGGCCCAAACAGAACCTCTAAGCAAGTGTGTATATCATTTACAGGGACATGTTATGCAATGCAAATTGTCATTTATATAGCGCCTTTTTCCCATTGGTATGGCCTCAAAGCGCTGTTGGTTGACCACAACCTTGGGAGACTGACGTCCAAGGTGTGGGAAATTCATCAGAGGAGTTCAGAATACATGTGTGCATTTTAGCCAATATGAAGGTAGGTAGAGTTGGCCAAGTCCGTATTAGCTACCCATGTCGAGCTGGCATGTGGAAGGGTGCTGAGAGGTAGTATGGAGAGTGTGCGAGTACAGGAGACTCATTGGGCTTCATTATAACATTGCCAGTCTGGTAACAACGGTGCTGGACCGGCAAAGTACAAGTTTGTGCCAGTGCATCCGTCCTGCCCATTGCCACTGAGTCCTGTGGGACTCGAATGGGGAGTTACTTTTTCCGGCGCCTGGCTTCAGGGACCGCCGGGGCTGTAATGCCACAATGATTTCCCATTGCCAGGCATGGCTACCGCCAGAGTTATAATGAGGCCCATTATGTGTCCAGCTAGACTGACTTTTTGTCATGGGGGGTAGCTGCATTCTTATGGCATAGTTGTTGTGCGATGTGTCTTAAAGCATTATATGATAACAGATGATTTCGGGTGGGTGGCCGTGCCTTCGGCCATTTTCCATAAGCATGGAGTGTGATACGTACCTGTGTCTCCTAGTGGCTATGCTCAAAATACAGCTAAGTTTAAAGCAGTGGCTAATTCAAAATGCAGCTAAATTTAAATTGGGTACATTATTCAATATCATAATTCTCCCTTCCTCTATATTGCAATGAATTGCGCAAAAAAACAAGTCGGCGAAATCAGATTTGCAATAATAGGATTCGATATTTTGCCATGATACCGTGACTATCATTATTTCAGAGTACATCCTAAATGACACTCTGAATGTTTTGTTATTTCTATATATAATGTCTGTGTCCGCTTTCCTAATGTGGGTTTTTGCTTGTGCTCAGCCTCTACTTTCCATTGCGTGGCCTTTCGTTTTTAGGACCGACATGTTTCAGTCTGTCTACGTTTATGGGCTTTCTTCAGGGGTAAATATTTTCCTCCACTACTTCTCTTCCAGTACACTGGACTGGGTATCCTGTAGCTGGGGATATCGCTAGTGTGTAACCTTCTATGTGGAATTAATACATAAATACAATTAATGCATGTTCATAAGAGTTGAACATTATGAACAATCAAAAAATGTAATTGCTCATGAATCCTTCTCATTGCCTTAATGGAGAAGGCCCGCTTCCGCCATGTGTAAACACGTAACAGGAGGCTTCTGATAAGTGCTGTCAATTATCCCAAAAGTGCCTCTTAGTTCTCATCAGCAGAGCACTATAAAAAC
Organism: Ambystoma mexicanum; assembly: GCF_040938575.1. NCBI lineage: Eukaryota > Metazoa > Chordata > Amphibia > Caudata > Ambystomatidae > Ambystoma > Ambystoma mexicanum. The sequence continues at coordinate 1,260,023,365 of NC_090933.1, read as the reverse complement.
CAAGAGAAATCAGCAAGCCACGACTAATCGGAGTCTTTCCGTTATGTGGGTTGATCTCAGTGCCCAAGCAGGGTGGACGCAAAAGCTGGTCCTATCCTCACACTTGGAATGAAATGCTAAACGTCCTACTACCTTTAAGCTTTATGGGTAGGACTCAAGAGGCTGCTGCCAATTCTTTCTATTCAACAGATACAACATAGACATCCCCCAAGATCCAGCAAGTGTCAGGGGGTCTGTTCGGGCTTCTCTGGATACTGCAGTGAAGGGCGTTCCATCTTGCCGGGCCTGGCTTCTGTGTGCACAGGCGCTTCTCCTGAGGGTTGAGCCACTGACAGGCGCTCTGTTCACATGGAACCCAGAGGGAATCCTCTGGGAAGCCTGACTGATGACACTGCTTTCATGTAAAGACAGAACTAGTTCTGTACCAGCCAAAAATGGGCCATGCCTGCTTTTTACGGACAAAGGAAATTGACGTCTAATGAACACTGTTGTCTGGGGATATACAGTAATGAATAGCCGTTAGGAAACCACATTAAGCTTGTCTTTTGAAATATAGTTTCCTTAAATGACGCTTTGGGCAAACGAAATTGCAAACCTTCATAACATTCCTAAGCAGTGATTGTGCGTCTGTGGCATGCACGTTGATGTATTATTATAAAACCTTTATCAGAATTGTATTTTCGAAGCAGATATTTTTTGATGTCGAAGGATTGAATACATCGTATAATGTTTCCAATTAAATAAATGCGTTTCCTTTGTGCACTGTTATCACACCTGGATTTGCAGAAACCAGGCCTACACGCACAGTTGCACAAAAAAGGTGGTCGCCCTGACATTGGCTTCAAAGGTGAAAGAGTCTACATGGGTCAGTTTCCCAATAAGCGAAAAGTAAACATTTTGGGTAACAGGAGACATGCTTTTCTTTCCTAAAGTAGTAGCACATCCTATTCTGTGCAGCAGTGCATTGGAGGTAGAGACATAAGGCTGACTAGGCCCAGGGTGGCAGAGTGCCAGAGTGCCAGAGAAGCAGCATTATTTTTTCAATTTATTAGTCATTTTTTAAATATAAAGTCATTTTTGAGTCTGGCAGATCCACAACCCAGCATGCAATTTTGTGCTGTTAGTAGTCATTCCACTCTGACAACTAAAATCTTTGATGGCCAAACTTGTGTTTATGCTTGATATTTACAAAAGCTTTATTGTTAGAGTGACTTTTCTTTAAAAAATAAAAAGGGAATGCATACTAAACCAAGCGTGCTTTAGGTATTTAGTGATTCAGTCATTCAACTCTCACAGACATATGAGACGCATATAAAGTTGGTCATTCTTATATTCCCAAAATGCTCTTCAATATGCCAAATCCTCATTGTTTTTATTGGTGCAAGTTCACATTATCTTTGGAGTTCTTTCTAATCAATACACACATACACTCTGTTAAGCAATCACTTTTATATTCAAATACACGACATCAATTTTTTTTTTTATCGTTGCAAAAATGCACGTGGGCTTTCAGCGCTTTATAAACAAATAAATAAATAAAAATGACAGTTTCCCCTGAGAAAAGTAAAGGTTATAAATGATGCTTCATTTTACTTTATTAAACACACGCCTATGCTTAAAAGCACAGAGATCCCGCAGGTAGTGCTAATGATGTTCAGAAGCAAGCACTAATTTCCCTTCCGGCCTCACATTTCAGAGGTCTGTGGACGCTCAAAAGTAGCAAGCATGAAATAGATCATAGAGAAGTAAAAATGGCAAAGAGTAAATCTAAATACACAAGTGCATCAAGAAACCTGTGAAAGGATACCCAACGCCATATTAGGGTTAGAATCAAAACCGTGTGCCAAAGGTACACACTGTTTCACAGCTATACAGGTGTCTTGTAAAGAAGCTGCTCAGTGCTAAGCAGGCAAATGGCATCCCTGCTGGGTTTATCATGTGTCTTTGATGACAATTTGCTGCACACTCAGTAATACCAGGCGTACCAACTGCAAAGTATGTCACACAATGCGTAATTGTGATGTTTATTAATTATTGTCACATGAATTATATTTTAAATACATGGTAGGACTTTTACTGTGAAACAGTACTTCAAAGGGCAGCAGGACATCTATATCTATACCCACACATCAAAATGTTCCAATGCATTGTACAGTGCAACCAACTGTACGGAGTTAACAAACAATTTAAATTACCTTAAATGCAAGCTGGCAAGTCCCATATCCTAAACCACACCCACAAAGGTAGTATTGTGCTGGAACGCCAGATCCATTGCTCAATTTTGCTCTCGGAGTGTTGGGTATTTTGCACAATTGCACAAACAGCAATGATGTAAACAGTATGTACCACTTCATTGTTATAAAAGTTGCCTGCATAGTGCAGCTACCAGGAATGCTGTTGCTTTCCACACATTAATGTTCAGGGTCGCCCTGTACTGGGGTGTTTATGCCCAGGCAGGGTTTACAAACTTCACTTGTGATTTTGCCATATTTTAATGGTGTTCCATACCAAGGGATTGGAGGTACATTGGCTGCAGCAGGTAACCTGCCTTATTTCCATTTGGCCTCTGCTAACACCAGAGCTGTATCCACGAGAAGAGGGTTGTGTTATTTGTATTCAACATTTTTATAAGATGTGCCTGTACCACTTGCATATATTTCATATGCAAACTTTGCCATTTGACAAGACTGGATATGGAAATGTAGTTATGTTGCATTAATATTCCATACCAGTCCAGGTGCTTCTCATAGTGACAGGAGGCAATTTGTGAGATAAACCATGCATTCGCATTGAAATCAAAATTCCTCACTCCAACCTTCTCTCACTTGTGTCCAGTTGGTAGACAGCCTATGTTTTGATTGCTTTCTCTTAAAGACTGTTTTCGGACCTAACAGAAAGTAGACAATTAGCGGTAACAAGTACCTCCAGTGCACTCAACTATAGAACACAGTGCTTTCCCCAAATCTTGGGCAGCAGAGATCTGAACACACTCTTTCAACTAACATAACATAGAAGATAGCATGTACATTAAAGATTGTAGTGTTGTAGCAGCTGAGCGGCACTACTTTGCAAAATTACTGTGCAGTCACTATTGCACAGTACATTGGCTGTTTACAGGGACGGCATGATTGCAGTCTGCAGCTGCAGGAAGGAACAAACGGCCTGCCTCCTGTAACAAGGATGGAATCAGTGAAGACTGCCTTTACATTACGAAGGAGGAGTTTTTGAGAAGATTGTTAGGAAAACATGAGCAAAGGGGATTTATCAGCACCCATGGACTATCTTTACCTATTTAAAGAGAATTGCCAGTTTTAGGGAATGGGATCTGGAGATCTGCTTATGGACAAACTACCTTTCACTTGAAGGAGCAGATGGATTGTGGGCATTTGCCACTCAGACAAAACAATATATTTCACCACTAAAAAGTATAGATTTTGCCCAAGACACTGCATTTCACCTGTTAAACTCTGGGCACTGTCTCACTCAAAGGAAGGATGTGTAACACGTTTACCTGTTGAAATCCCAGGCCACATGAACTAAGCGCGACCGATTATCTGAAGGTTTAATGGCTCTACAGATTTCTAGAGGGAAAGAGAATCAGTCCCCTGAAGGAAGGGTGGATTCTCAGAGACAGAAACATGTTTTCCTTGTAGGAAGTAGGGGTTCTGGAAATTCACCCACGGACAAAGAGCCTTTGGGAAGGATGCGTTTGTGGGATTCGCCAATAGACGAAGAATGTTCTATCTGTAGAAAGAATGGGCTCTGAGAATCAGGACAAGGACAGGACAGAGAAAATGGCATTAACGAAACTGTGCCAGTAAGAGCTATACAAACACAGGTTATCCCCCTTCCATTGATCCATCAGCATCATTCTGCACGCACACCCCCAGTCCAATCTAGGGGCTCATTACAGCAGCACTTTATTATCTTAACAATCTTGCTTTATTACCTGTGCTCTTGTCTAGGCTGTGAATATTTAATGGGATATGGGTTTAGGGTGACACTAGGAGAATCATGTGAAGTCAAAATAAAGAAACCAATACTGCATTGAAAAACATGGCCTCAGCCTTAAAACAATTGTTTTTGTCTCTTCGGTTCCCTGAATACTTACCTAGGCAGTGCTTCATCGGTTTCTGAATTCTGGATGATGTTCGTTCAACTCCAGGATGAGTTGATATTGGATTGGTTGTGGCCCCAGATGGCTTTACGCTCTTCAGCCTGAATCTAGTCTCTGACTGACACTGCTCTCTCTCTGGCTTAGCGTCCTGCCACTATGGTAAACCAGCAGCTTGCATTTGTGCTCCAGCAGACAGTGCTAGTCGAATCTCCCCAGCTCAGAAACATTTGTATACATTTTGGGACGTAATTTGACCAAAATGCCAGGGGTAGTGGAAGTGACATCACACGACCCTTGACCTCTGATGGCATCCCAGGAAGTGATGTCATTTGACCCACCCCAAAGTGACATCACGGGAAGCGATGGAACACAACCTTTCACCCCTTGACAAAACAGGAAGTGGCATCACATAACATTGTTTCTAAGTACAATACGAAAAATATGGTTAGGATATCACTGTAAAGTGATATATATTTCGTACAAGAATGGATCACCATATATTTTGTTACTAGCAGCGTGTATAGGCCCATATTACCAAATGGCAATGAATGCAAGCAGACTTTGAAGGCTAAATGATAATGATGTGGTATGATATAGCATATAGAACATATATACATACAATATGACCCAACCTGTGTTGGTACTCATTTATCAAACTCAGCAGGATGAAAAGCTGACTTGAATTTGCTGGGAGTTGAACCTGTAACCTGCAGATCACACACACACAGCGCATAAGCGAGCGCTCAACCCAGTGAGATATCTTACCGGCTACAGCTACCTGAAAACCAGCCACTGCAGAAACAAAGAGCCACATGCTGCAGGCCACAGACCAGGAGCCTCAATTAAATAAAAATAATAAAAAAAGTGTTTTTGTTTTTTAGGGGTAGCAATGGAGACCACAGGAGTAGCAAGAGGGACCTGAGGGGTTGCAGGTGCGACCCCTAGCAACCCCTAAATGACAACCCTGGGGTCGGCTGGTGCCCCAGCATGCCTCTTTGCTGCATGCTATGTGTTGAATTTGTAAAGTAACAGACAGCTGCAGCAGTCGAGGCCTAATTAATACAAACATCAGAAGTCAATATAAGCAACGGCATGTTGAAAGGAAGATGAGTCGATTTGGACAGTCTTAACATCATGACAGTGTTATCTCCAAGCCAGCGCAGGACTCCAATTAAGATTAAAGTGTGTATGTCAGTGGCATAAGACAAAATGAGGAGGGTCTGTGAGCCCTACTGAATGGGGACCCCCAAACTACTCAAAGAAGCATATGCTGCCCCACAGACCCACAAGCCGACTTGGGCCAGCATGAATGCGCAATGCACATGTTTTGTTATGTTAAGTTGACTTATACTGCGCACCGTTACCATTTGCATGGTCTCTGGGGTTGGGTAGATTAGTGAGGGAAGAGGGATAGGGGTTGAGCTTTCCTGTTGGTGCTTGTAGAACAAGGAGAAACTGGCGTCGATGCGAGTCAGCTTTCTGAGTGTGTTTGGGTTGTGTGCACTGGGTTATTTGTTCCGGAAGAGCAACGGCCAGTGACTGGGCTGTTGAGACAATTGGTTCTTATGGTAGAAGTGTGGGTTGTGTGTTTGTGTGAGGTGAGACTGGCATGTTAGTTTGTGTGGGGTATGCTGGAGAGGAGAAAGGCAAATAACAAGGGGGGGTCCTGGGAGACTCTCTGCCAGACATGAGTCCTGGTTGCAAGAGCCTTACCCAGAGTTTTTAGCTCACTATCTTTCACAGAGAAGAAATATCCCAAACATATCAGTCTTTGTCCTGCCCTGGGGCAGTCCTGCACCGAAATGCTAGGCAATTCTCCTCTGAACAAGAGTACCAACAGCAACCCCAGGCACGTGTTTCTGTCTGGTTGAACCTCATCAGTAGGGTGTAGCTGTGCCTCTTTAAGTATAGTGACCAAGGGGTCCACGTCTGGATTCCCCTAGTAACTTAGGGTGTGACCCAAAGTTACCTGAAATATGCAACTAACAAGGTGGGTCCGTTCAGAGGAGAATTGCCTAGCATTTCGGTGCTGGACTGCCCCAGGGCAGGACAAAGACTGATATGTTTGGGATATTTCTTCTGTGTGAAAGATAGTGAGCTAAAGACTCTGGGTAAGTCTCTCGTAACCAGGACTAATGTCTGGCAGAGGGACTCCCAGGACCCCCCTTGTTAATTTGGAGAGGAGAAAGGAGCAGGTATGGTTAGTGGTTAGTACGGCGTGTTTGTTTTATTGTTGGTTCCAGACTCCATACTGTCATTAGATTGTCTCACGTGTACAGTGATATTGCTGGCAGTGCTGATCACTGTGAGTTGAATAGTCAGGATTACAGTCATTTTCTGAAGGTGAGGTGGTCTTCCATCATTCTCATCTCCTTCGGGATTGAGTTCCATAGATTGGCAATTAGACGTGAGAATTCGGTTCCTTCGAATTTCCTTTTTTTGTAGAGTTGCAGTTCAATTTGGAGGTTGTCGCTTCATCTTAGATTTCTTCCTGGTTGGAAGCGGTTGATCTTGGCTTGGAGAAATTCAGCTCCTTGTTTGTGTAGTGATTTGTGCAATGCAGAGGGTTTTGAAGTTAATGCCTTTATTTTTACAGGAAGCCAGTGTAGGCTTCTCAGGGCTGGTGTGATGTGATCTCTTCTGGTTAGTCTCAGGAGTATCCTTGCTGCAGTATTTTGGATGCTTAAGAGTTTTTTACTCAGCCGTTCTGGCATTCCAAGGTAGAGGCTGTTCACATAGTCGATTCTTGATAATACTAAGGAGATGATTGTGAGGGTCCTGTGTGGGAAGGTGAGATAGGGGAGTATCCTTTAATTAGTCACCAGAGGTAGAAGCATTTCTTCGCTATAGCTTTGACTTGTGGTTCTATTGAGAGTCCATGGTCCATTAGTATTCGCAGATTTGTAATCACGACAGATGCTTCTGGTTTGGGTTCCCATGCTAGGTGGCCAGTTCAATTGTGTGTCTGTTGCGTTATCCTCTAATAATAATAATAATAATAATAATAATAATAATAATAATAATTAATTTCGCATTTACATTGCGCTACAAACCCTCAGGTATCGGAGCGCTGCTTATTATTACCCACGGTGTGTGGTGCTCTCTGGGGGCGAGATCATTATTTCTGTTTTGGTCGGGTTTAGCTTGAGGTTGTCATCCAGCTATATATGTCAGTGAGGCATTTGTTGAGGGTGTTGTTTGGGGCTTGGGTTGAGGCATGACGATGAGTTGGGTATCATCTGTGTAGTTGTAGGCAGTCAGTCCGTGGTTTCAAATGATTTTCATTAAGGATGCCATGTAGATGTTGAAAAGGAGTGGCGAGAGGCTGGAACTTTGTGGTACGTCTCAGGAGATGTTTTGGTGCCGGAAGTAAATGGCGGTAGGTATGTTCTTTCAATACGGTTAGTGAGGAAAGATTTTTGCCACTGTAAAGCAGAGTCTTTTATGCCACATTCCTTCAGTCTCTCAATTAGAGTTGTGTGCCTGATTGTGTCGAATGCGGCTGATATATCCAGTAGTATGAGGGCAGATTGTGTACTGTTGTCTGGATTTACCGTTAGCAGACAGTCAGAAATGAGAGGAGGAGACTCGTGAGTGGTTGAATATTCTGTTAGTTTCTACGAGGATAAATCGGATTTTGTATACTGTGATGAATCCTGTGGAGCCATCACTAAAACCAGCATAAAGTCTCCTCCGTGTGGCCAGGGGACGGCAGCCGCCACCTGATCCTAACTCTACGGGTGGTAACATGAAGGAGGATCACATGGGAGGAGATGGCTGTCAAGGGGAAGTGGTGACACTGCTAGGAGAGACACAGTATTTATCCACTTCTGAGGATGAAAGTCCCATAATACCCAAATATCTAAGGGCATGCTGCCATTGTATAACTAAACAAAACACAAACTGTGAAAAGTCTGCTAAACATCATAAAACTGGTAAATCAAGGGTTCAGGAAGCAAATGTGACAATCTTTAATTGTTATGATTCTGCCTTATATAGAAGTTATAAACCCAAGGGTAAATCACCAACTTTTTTTTTACAACTCCCTATAAAGTTGACAAATCTCAATTCACAAATGTGTTTCAGAAAACTAAAGGTAAACAGACCACAGACATTATGGACTTCAGAACCCATAATGCCTATGGTACTGCGACGAGGAAAAGGGGCGACGAGGAAAAGGGACTCCGAGTTGATGAAGATTAAAGGTACTGGGAAGCTTAATGAGCAGTCTAGTTGTTGTGGTACGAAGCAACTGAGCGGGACACTTAAAGGCCAGAATGTGTTTCAGGTGTAGGAAGGAGGAGAGGCAGAAGCAGTAGCCGTGGCAGGAGCAGAGGCTGCGGAGGCAGAGAAAGCACTGAGTCGACGCAGAAGTCGCGTGGTCATGCAGAGCAAGCACAGCTGGAAGCGGCTTTTGGAAAAGCTACGCTGTGTGGGAGAAGCACTCCCAACATACCATGACCCGCCCCTTTGAAGAAACAGAGCAGGAGGTCTCACATAGCTGTCAGAGCTCACCTGAAGGACTGCACAGGCCGCGACAGTCAGATCGGAGCTGGCAGCCATGTAGAGAGAGCTGAAGAGATCCGCTGCATCAGCTGCTAGTCCAAAAGAGACGTAGAGGAAGACGAGCGCATTGGCCTGAGACATCAGGTGACCCCGGGGCGCTCTGAGAAAGACTCTTGTGAACATGATGATTTTGAATACCAAATGCATGAAATAGGGCAGACAGTGTGCAACTTCCATGATAAGGGATACCAATTGGGGAATAATTGTAACCTGCATTGCCCAAAGCTAAGAAGACGCAGAAGAGGGCAGACAGGACGCAACTCTCCCGACATGGGATACCAGTTGGGGGATGATTGTAATCCGCATTGCCAGCAGCCAAGAGATTGCATGAGAGTAATCCAAAGGCTGCAGGAGCATAACTCTCCTTACGCGATATGCTTGTAACCTGCAGTGCCAACACCCAAGAGGCTTTAGAAGAGTAATACAGTAACCACAAGAGCGCAACTTCCATTTTATGAAATATCAATCTGGGGAGAGCTGTAACCCATATTGTCAAGAGACTTTAAAGCGAATCAGTTGTTGTCAAAACCTCCTCAGATGAGATGTTGGTGTGGAGAATCTTGGAACAAACATTACCACTGAACACATTTGTAGCTGTAGGAGATTTATCCTGGCAGGCGAGTTCACCAGGAAAGGGATCCATAGTAGTTAGTCCTGGCAGACGAGTGAACCAGGAAAGAAGATCTGTGTGAAGATGTGAAGTATTGTAGTTGTGGTAAAAGGTGTGCTGAAAAGAACTTGCTAATTCTATCACCTTTCTTGATGAACTGTTGCATTGCTTAATATTCTTGTTATCTTGACAAAGTATGATGTGCTAATAATGACTTGGCTTCTTCGAAGAGAACAATTGCGTTGGTTTATGAACTTGTGTTTCGAGTGAGAGACATTTACTTTGCTAAACTAGAGACTGTGGAAACTAACAGTTCTTTTGATTTGTGAAGAAGCATTTGTGAAAGAGACATGTCTTGCCAAGTTGAAGGAGCCAGTGAATGGAAAAGACTGTTTGTGCTACATTGAATGGAACTTTGTTGTTGCACAGAACTTTATTGGAACTGAACCTTGACCAGGGTATTCTTGACTTGCTTCAGGGGAAGGGATTCCAACCCTGGTCACAAGGAGTACTTTCTACTGCTTTTGAGTTTCAAGTGGTATATTATTTTGTTGAACAAAAACAGTCAGACATTCCTTGTATTATTTTGTTGTGTGCACTATTGTGAGACTCGGATATTAATTGGACACTAGGTCATTTTTCTTTAGTTTTAGTTTGCCAGGCAGGGCCATCCTTGTTAGGTTAGGGAAAGATAGGTGTTCATCTCACCCCTTTTTATTTAATAAAATGGCAACTTCTGAGAAAACTATACCTTTGCGTCCATTTTGCATTTCTGACCCCCCCACAATAAGTGACTCACCAGTTGCTTCGCTGGGTAGGGTAGATTCAAAAAAGGTCTGTAGTTGGTGGGATCTTCCACGCTTCCTGTTTTGTTTTTTAGGAGTGGCTTGATGAAAGCTGATTTTGAATTGTGTTTAGGGATAGGTTCATAACCAGCTGGAAGTAAGTTGCTAGGATGTTACGGTTGAGGATTTCTTTTGTAGAGGCCTGGGGGGGCATGGATTGCTGGGAGGTCCAGCGAGGTTGGTGTCATTTATTAGTGTGGTGAAAGCTTCTTTATCTTTGGGTTCAAATCGGTTGAGCGTTGCTGCGGTTGGTGGCGCGACGGTTGTTGGTGGTTCTGCATTTGTACTTGTTGCGTGGCTTGCTTCAATTGTCTGTTGGATTGTTTCTATTTTCGTTCTTAGGTGGTTAGTGATGTTGTCACATAGTGATTGTAATGGTAAGACTCCTTTGTTGCAGGATGTAGGCTTTTCGATTTTGAAAAGTTCTTTTTGTGGGTTTGTTGCAGATTGAATTCTTGTGTAGCATTTATTTTTGCTTTAAGGACTGCTGATTTGTGTATTCTGAGTTATCATTGGTATTTTATTTGTCAGATTGGTTGTAATGGTTTCTCCATAGTTTTTCATGAGCTCACTCAGTCCTTCTGTGCACCACCTTGCTACCATTTACTGCAGTGGATTTGAAAGGTTTCGCTGGTTTTAATTGGTCTAGGGCCTTAGTGATCCAAGTGTCAAGTTTTTATTCAGTTGAGTCAGGGGTCATTCTGTTTAGCTCGAAGATGTTTGGTTAAGTTGATTCCAGCAGTTATGTTATGGATTCCCGGTCTATGCTCTTTCAGTTTCTTTGGTTGGTAGCATGCAGTATTGTGTTTCCAGGCAGTATGCGGTTGGGAGTTTGACAGTGAATGGGATCAGGTAGTGATCACTACATATTATCGGTACTGGTGGGGAGGTGGTGGAGAGTCCCTCTCTGCAGAAGATTATGTCCAAGGTGTGCCCAGTAGTGTGGGCGGATCTGTTCACTATTTGCTTGAGGAGGAGTGTTTCCAGAAGGGTGCTGACTGAGTTTGCTGTGATTTTGTTTTCTCTTTCGAGCCAGATGTTGAAATCCTCCAGGACGATTAAGTTAGCATGATAGGCGGAAAGGTTTATGATGGAATCAGTGAGCTTTATTTCAAAGTTTGGGTTGTAGGAAGGTGATATGTAGATCAGAAGGAACAGTACATTGGCTTGGTTGTTGAGCTTGATTTTTTGGAGCAGGGTTTGCAGTCTTCTATGTCGGTTGAGGGGAGTGGTGTGGTGCAGATGTGGTCTTTTTGCGCAATTGCAATTCCGCCTGCTCTTCGGTTTCCTCTGTTGGCATGTATTTGTTTAAAATTACTTGGTATGACTTTGTGTGTGATTGTTTTGTGGTTGTCCGATAGCCATGTTTCTGTGAAGAAGAGTGCTGTAGTGCCTCGCTGTTTTTTTTTTGCATTGGATCTTACGTTGAATAGGCTGCAGTGCATTGTGTGTGTTTTTCTTTGTAATTTGTTGGATATCCTTTCTTGTGTCTCAGCCGAGGTGATGTTTGTTGCTTTTTGTTTCCTGAGGTTCTCTCTTGGGTGAGCTGTATGATGATATAGTGGTTGGGGGCTCTATCTCTTCATTGAGAAGTTCAATTAAGTTGACTGAAGTGTTTCTTTGTTCAGTTTGGGGTGGTTAGTTGGTTGTTTGTACGTGTGGCCCTTTTTCCAGTCTTTGGTTATATATGAGGTGTGGATGATTACGGATTAAAGTTTGGCCCTGATTCTTATTGGGGTTTTATTGAAGATGTTTTTTGAGTTGTTGTGTGCTGTGTGTTAATGTGTTTGGTGTCCTGTTGGGGACCAGGTTTGCTTGGGTTCATGCTTTTTTGTTTTCTGTTGAGTTGGAGTAGTGGGTAGAGAGGTAGCGCGAGATGTAATTTGTGTTTGCTCTTTTCCTGGTCCATATCCTTAGTCAATTTAGTGGTATCCCCATGGTGTTTTTGGGTGTTCTGAGTTCTGGTGGGTGGCTTCCGTTCTGCTTGGGTGCGCTTTCCCTCAGTTGGATTTGCGATGTATTCCAGGGGTGTGTGCCCTCCTGGGTGTCTTTCTTACTCAGAATAAGAGGTGAAACCTTCTGCTGTGGTGTACAGTTGTGTCTGCCTAACTTTGGCTGTTGATAATACCCTCCATTTTGGGTACCGGTTTGGATTGTGATATGTTGTAGTATATTTCCAGGGGTGGGTGCCCTCTTGGGTCAGTGGTTTCTTGGTCTCCATTTAGATCTGTGTATTTCAACGTTTTCCCTGTGTCCTTTTGAATTGGTGTGGTCCGACGTAGTGGTGTCTGATTTGCTGTGACTGTTGTGCTGTGCCTCTGTTTAGGTTTGAGGTTGATGTATAACTTTGTATGTGGCGAGTGAATCTCATGAGTCTCGAAGGGCCTGGGGTGTCCTGTTGCCAGGCGTTTTTGTCGCAGTATGGGTTTCTCAGTTGTAAATGCCTCTCTGTGGTGGATGTGTTTCCTTTGTGGGGTTTCTTTTGGTATGGCTCATGAGTCTACTGTGTTAATGAGTGGCTTAGATTTGGTTTGTTCTCCTGCTGATTTGGTCTTTCCTCATGTGGTCCTGAATATTTACTCTTACACCGTGGCATGGTTCTCTATGAGGTGGTTGTGTCTCACTCTTGTGGTCTTGTGGGGCTTGGGCTCCGAGGGACACTGCTGTTTTAATGTCGAAGTCTCTTCTGCGGTGGTTGTATTTCTGTCTCAGAGTCTTTTTATTATGTTATGGGTCTTGATCCCGCTTGTGATGAGTGACTTAGGTCGATTTTTATTCTCCCGATGGTTTTTACTCTACCCTTGTGTAGTTATCTACTTCACACTGGCAAAGGCATCTCTGTGGTGCTTGTGCCGGGGTCACAGTGGTGAAAGCCACTCCGCAGTGGCCCCGTACTGCTTCACAGTGGAAAAGGCCTTCTGTGGTGGTTGGATTTTGTGCTTGTATCGGGTTCACAGTGGCAAAAACCTCTCTAGCCCAGTACTTGGGTTGCAAGATGTGGGCAGCCTTAAGTCAGAGCTTCTCTGTGGGGGTCCCATACAATGCTGTGCAATTCAGCACAACAAAGACAGCTAAAAACCAGGTCTGATATTATGGTTGTTGTGGACGGAGAGTGTGCTCTGGGAGGAATGCAGTATTATCTAGATTCAGGATGCAAACTTACCTCTATGGAGAAAGAGCCTTACCTGTGTGTCGCTGCACCTCTATGCTTTGCGGGTATGGGTCTCATTGGAAAGCTCCGGAGCTTTGGATAACCTCAGATGTTGTCCAGATTCCGCACAGAGTCTAACATGATCTTGCTGCCGCAGTGGCATGCCGTGAGCTGCACTAGGTGAAATATGTAACTATGTTTTTGAATCAAACATTGCATCTTTCACCTAGCATAGAAACAAAATAAGGGGGAGATGCCTGTCCCCCGGCATCCAAACGTACCAGCCACCAATTTGCACAGCAGTAACATTATTATACGAGGTAGTGTTTATTACCGGGGAAGGGCCTGAGGGGGAACTGAAATTGTAAACACTTCAAGGTAGTGGCAGGTGGATATTTTTCATGCAGTGGATAATAACCATGGCGAGCGACTCCTAGTGATATAGGGAGATTCCCCTCGAGAACATTTTTAAAATAATGTGTTGAAATAGTGCATTTTGCAGCACAATCCTTTAGCAAAAGTGGATTAAAACAAATCCAGCAATGTACAATTGGTCCTCTGGGATAACACATAAAAAGATCCAGTACATGTGAAATTGAGGTGGGGCTCTCACAAGGGGGTTTAGGATAGAGGGTGATGAGTGCTGCCTTAAAGAGGGGGTTACATGGCCAAACAAATACATCACGAGCGGTGCTGGCAAAAATCTATTGTGAGTCAAACAGCAAGGCCTCAGGTGGTCTGATTTGCATCCATAATTGTCAATAAATCTCTCTGGCCCAGTTTCAAAATAATTCACTGTCTGTAAATAAATGACTCTCACACAAACTATTCAATCTGTCAGGTTAATATTATCTTCAGCAATAATTGTGATAATTGCATTCACGACATCTCAGTTGTTAGCACTGTCTGGTCTCCTCCATTTTCCATTTTTACAAACCTTAGTACAAAAAGAAAGTGTTAAGGCAGGCGAACCTACCTTTACTAAATGCAAAAGCCACCTGCAAATTTTACTTTGCAGATTACATAAGCAATACATTCCTATGGGATCCGCCTGCTTTTACTAGGTGTTAGACGCAGGAAGATGCCATAGGAAAACATTTTGTTTACGCCTGCATCAAAATCTCAAGTAGGCGTAAAAATAGGCGGTTTAGCAGGCAAAGTATGCACGAGAATGTGTATAAATATTCACCCCTGGTTTTCATCTCTGCTTGCAAAAGTGTTTTAAAATGCCCCAAAGTGGTAAAACAAAGGTAAAGATTGCAGTCTTTTAGGTCCTATTTTGACACTTATTTTACCGCTCCACAGCTTTTAAAATGAGCACCATTAAGTAAAGTGTGCTAATTCTGTAACTAAATCACGTATGAGAAAGGGGAGAGGGACAGGTGGACCTTGCTGCTTTGCATAAAAGCAAAGAGCATTTTGGGAGCATCAGAATGACAATAGATTGTTGATCATATTAAATATGGATGTGATAGTGATTTAAGGCGCTATCCTTCTGGGCACATACTGTACACTGGGTTTGGTGTGCATTTCGTTTGTCACAACACTCACCCTAACCGAGAAATGTCTGCAAACCATGAGATATATATACTTTTTCTTAGACAGCCCTTGCATTTGACTATGTGGTTTCGCTCTACTGCTTAAGCTTCAGAAGTCCTTGTGCAAGCAATGGCACACTAGTGAAGGTGCTGTGCAATATTTGGAGCAAACAAAAGGCAAAGCTCTGCAATATTTTGAGGGGGTCAAGGCACCCTTAATTCCCTGGTAGTTGCACCCACGGCCACCACTGTGGGTCCTGAACTAGGACGGCGGCCACCTTG
Source organism: Ambystoma mexicanum (assembly GCF_040938575.1). Classification (NCBI taxonomy): domain Eukaryota; kingdom Metazoa; phylum Chordata; class Amphibia; order Caudata; family Ambystomatidae; genus Ambystoma; species Ambystoma mexicanum. The sequence continues at coordinate 1,260,008,256 of NC_090933.1, read as the reverse complement.
CTGAATGACCTTTGGCAGATTAATTGGGGCTCTGGACTACACAAGAAATCCTGGGGGTTCCTGTTGGAGTCCTTTCTTTTCCACAATATGTAGCAGTTCAACAGGATCTCCTGGGATAGGGATATGGAAGCCACTTGCATCTCCTCCCTCTCGGAACGTCTTTCCTCCCCATCTTTTCATCCACATGCCTCCAGCTTGCCTTTTTTTGCTCACCTTGGCATTCTGGTCAGCTTGAGGTCTTCCCATGTAGAATCTCTCTGATGCTCATCGCCGACTACAAGACACAATCCTTAGTTTGTTGGAGCCACAAACACCACTCATTGAAGCCACACCTTTCCTACCGATCGGTCTGGTTTAGAAAAAGCATTTGTTTTTTCTTGTATTCATTCAAGGTCTCCCCCAAGCTGACGTGGTGGGAGAAGGTGTGGTAGACGCCCTATTGAAATTAAATGTGCCTCGCTCGCTGGGGTGCATTTCAAAACAATTGAAAAATGTGGCGCTCCCACTATCCCCCTACAGGACTAGGGCCGCACGGGGGAGGAAGGTGCACCCCTTTTGTTTTTGCTCCCTGGCGTGCTGCCGCAGCTAAGGCCAGCCCTGCCTACAGGACCCTCTATATATCGCACCACACCGCTTCACCACACCACACAATGACATACTGGGCAAGTCAGGGCATTTGTGTCTTTTTTGTTCCCTACAGCCCCTTTTTACTTCACTTTTCAGCCCCCTTCCATGCTTCAGCACACTTTATTATTACATTTGTATAGCGCACAACAGCCCTTGGGCATTGAGACACTGTTACTTGTGGGGAGCTTGGTTACAGGGAGAAGGCACACAGGGAGAAGTAGTAATACATTGAGCAAGGGTCGGGAGAAAAGATACATTTAGGATATATGTCACATTCAAAGAAAATTTAGGATGCATGTCATAATCACGTGAACCGGGTTCATCTATATGGTAACAGGCTTGGATGTAGGTGCTGGTGGGCTTCAGGTGAAGAGTACTGTTTTCAAGGCTTTGCGAAAGGTCACGAGGGAGGACTCGCCTCTTATGGTGGGAGGAAGGGCATTCCAATGTGAGGGTGCTAGGTAGGGGAAGCTGGAGCCACCTGTTCTAGATCCTCTTACCATAGACACACAGAGCATGTTGGCGTAGGGCGTTCTAATTGGCCTGGTGGAAGAGGAGGCGTGGATCCTCTGTGAGAGGTGTGGAGTGGTGGATGCACTTGTGGGTCAATGTCAGGGTTTTGAATAGAATTCTTTCTTTTACACTGACGGGTGATAGATAACCACAGCGTACAAACGTACACCCCCCCGCCCCCGCGAGCTGCCCGCCTCATTTGAGAATGGCACAGCCAGACCGTGCAGGAAATAGTGGCATTGGGTTTCACATTTTGAGGCAGGAAAAAGGAACTATTGCAGCACAAATATCTACATTCTTTGGCATTACTGCTTAGTAAAAATAGTTATAAGTAGTCCTACAGCATTCCACCCCCAATGTCTTTATTTTGCGCCAGGTTGACAACAATCGCTCACAAAGGGGGGCATATTGAAATAATTCATGTCTCGGGCCTGGGGCCGTTGGTGTTCTGGCCACTGGAGAAATTGATATGGATTTATTGATCAGACTAATTATAATAAGTACAAAATTAGTGAAATATCAAATTTGTAGTCTTTTCAGCAGCATTTCAAAATGTGTGTGGATCATTTGACAAATGCAAGCGGAAAATGTCTATACTCTGGATGCTCCGCTCAGTGGCATTGCGCACATCATGCAGCAGAATTGGCCACTACACGACCCTCCACCCTCTGGCAAGGACAGAAACGTGTTGCACTACATGCTGGTGATCAGGGGATAACATAGCCTGACAGACAGGGATATGCGAGAAATAAAGGAATACAGGTTTCTTTAAATGCTCATCTCCCCTCTTTGTTCGTTTTCATGGGCTGTGTAGGACACCAACGTGTAAATGATTCATCTGCCAACAGCATGCATGAGGATTCTGTCTTTAGGAAACGATTCATCTGCCAACAGCATGCATGAGGATTCTGTCTTTAGGAAACGATTCATCTGCCAACAGCATGCATGAGGATTCTGTCTTTAGGAAATGATTCCGTCTTTAGGAAATGATTCATCTACCAACAGCATGCATGACGATTCTGTCTTTAGGAAACGATTCATCTGCCAACAGCATGCATGAAGATTCTGTCTTTAGGAAACGATTCATCTGCCAACAGCATGCATGAAGATTCCGTCTTTAGGAAACGATTCATCTGCCAACAGCATGCATGAAGATTCCGTCTTTAGGAAACGATTCATCTGCCAACAGCATGCATGAAGATTCCGTCTTTAGGAAACGATTCATCTGCCAACAGCATGCATGAAGATTCCGTCTTTAGGAAACGATTCATCTGCCAACAGAATGCATGACGATTCTGTCTTTAGGAAATTATTCATCTGCCAACAGCATGCATGAAGATTCCGTCTTTAGGAAACGATTCATCTGCCAACAGCATGCATGACGATTCCGTCTTTAGGAAACGATTCATCTGCCAACAGCATGCATGACGATTCCGTCTTTAGGAAACGATTCATCTGCCAACAGCATGCATGAAGATTCCGTCTTTAGGAAACGATTCATCTGCCAACAGCATGCATGAAGATTCTGTCTTTAGGAAATTATTCCGAGTCTAGGGAGGTTTACACAATCATCACCAAAGTCACCCTTATAATAACTGACAACGCAACCACTAAATTACATTTTTTGTGTCCAATGGGAATTATTTCAACCCTCTCTTGCACAGAGAAGACTTGCTTCCAGAATGTGTGTAATCAAACACATTTAACCATAGTGTTTCTTTCTTACTGTTTTGACCAAAACACACTTCCAATCCAATTGTTGCACTGCCTCCCATGCCCCAATGGTGTGGACAAAACTAAAAACATGTCCGCCATTGCCTTGCTTGAAAGCGGACGGAAGAGGATATCTCATGTAATAGTGTGTAGATAAAAAGACAGCTCAGATCTTTCTACCCAAACAAAGCAAGGGCCTCCCGTGGCACATAGCATTGGTTCCCCCACCCAGAATACTCTATTACTTGGACAAGCTCTTAGCTCCGAATATCTTTTCACAAAGGCATCAAGGCACCTTCAAGAAATACATGTATGAGGCGGTGAGTTGCGAAAGCATATTAAAAGGTCTGATATGGGGCGAGCCAGAGCAGGAGACCGTGCGCAAAGGCTCCATGCTGCTAAGCAATGATGCAAAGTGTCGAAAATGCACAAAAATGGCCAACAGTGCTGCCATCTTGAGCAGCCAAGGGGTAGGGCCAGCACAATCTGCTGTCAAGGACCCGTATCCTGTTGTTTTGCTGACAAGAATCATTTCGAAGTAATTTACTTCTAAGGAATTCTGCAGAAAAATCGCAACCAAATGTATAGGGAGTTGGGGGTAAGAGGTTAAAAGGATGGGGAGGGGCTTATGGTAGGTAGACTAGTATATGGAAAGGGGCGGTTGGGGGGAACCCACCTTCAAATTGAAAAAACTAAGATGTGTTTTTTTAGCAGCAGAATTCCTTCGAAGGAATTCCTGTCAGGTAAACTACATGGAACCCAGAGACCAAGAGATCAGGTAACTTCCAAGCCACTAGAACGTGTTCAGACCGATACAAAGGGAAACCTTCATATTCCAGAAGCCAATGTTTATTTTTTTGGTGAACACATCATGTTGGGAGAAAACAATATCTGCTGTGCTCGTGGAGAGGAGCAATGGCGTCTACAGACCAGGAAGACCCACTGTCCTCAAACGATCACGGACAGGTCTTTTAAAAAACAGAGTCTTTTTAAAGGTTCATGGGGCCTAGAACACACATACATTTAACTACATGCCGCCCACAAAAGAAATTAAGTTATTGAAGAGGCGGTTTGTCTGCAACCACTCTTTGTGCCAGCCAAAACCCTGATTTTGATACAATGCCCTGGGAAAGGTCAACATATACATGGGAAGTCCTTTGAAGTCCCCTGAGGCCCTCCATCCATGCTGCAATCAGAATAAGAACTATGTGGCATTTGTATGGTCAACAGTAGCAGTCCACCACGAGCAGAGGTACACCGCATATTTTAACACTAGCAACCACTAGGACATTATATGCGCTGCAGTGGAGATGTAGGACATACACCAGTAGCCATATGAACAAAGTACACATATCCCAGCACAGATAAAGCACTCAGATTAGCAGGAATGCACAAATACTAAATGAAAGGATACAGGAGACCAGTTGGAAGCCATTAGGAATGCACACAAACCACAAGCACAGAACAAGAATAAGAGCAAGTGGTTCCCGGGAAGGTGCAGGTATGGAAGACAGACTGAGGCAAGAAGAGAAGCATAGGTTGCAAGTGGGGTTGCCATGAGGCTGCCAAGAAACCGATTATTTGGTGGTGTGCAACAGCTGAATTGCGTCTATTACATATGAGGCAACCCCAATAGACAGTTATATCACGAATATGTCTTTTTTTTTTTTAAAAGTATCACTCTTATCAACTGATCATTTTCAAATATTTAGGAAGTGGCCATTTTGACAGGTTGGCACTATGAGATTAAATGCGTTGCCCTGAATAACACACTTTGGTGAGCCCATCCTGCAAGTATGGCGCTGGACCACGTTGTTCTCCAGTTCTTCCTATAGAACAAGGTGTGATTACTTATGAATGTTTGACTTTCAATACAGAAGACTGTGTCCTGGCTGAAAAGTCAGGGACAATGGAAGGCCATCTCGTGTAATACATATAACATTCATTGGAATATGTTGCTTATATGGTTATGAGAAAATACGTCATTTTTTTAAGGTACCTGCTCACCATGCCACCCTCCTGCACTGCCTTCAGGCCACCCCTTGCACTGTGGTCTGTATCTGTACCCATACAGCCCCCCACCCACTTTTCTTCTGCACTTATCCACTTTTCTTCTGCACTGATCACATATACCCTATCTGCTTAATCTAGCACTTGCCACTTGCAGCCGCACTACCACTGCTTATCGCCTTATTTATTTTACTTATTATTATTTATTCTGTCTCTCCTCTGCTCCGCACTTTCCAGCTCTCCCCCCTTCCATGCACGGTCCCACTTTTTCCCTTTCCCATGCACTTGCGCATTCTCAATGTCACTGGGCCAAGTAAGATCGTTGTTTTTGTTCTCCCCTGTTCCCCTCCCTTTGCCGGCTTGCACTCTGAAAAACTTGTGTACGAGCGCGATAGAAATAAAATATGATTTTATTTCATTTTTAGAAGTGCTCTACAACAATGAATAAAGTTCTAAGTGGCAAATATTCCCTGGGGTTGGCTACAGAGAAGAGCTTGCCTCTTTCTTGGAGATCTTGTTCAACAGTCACCCCAAATATTCCTGTTGGTTGGGTAGGGATAAGAGCTTGCCTCTTCCTTGGAGATCTTGCTCAACAGCCACTCCAAATATTCCAGTGGGTTGGGTAAGGAGAAGAGCTTGCCTCTTCCTTGGAGATCTTGCTCAACAGCCACCCCAAATATTCCAGTGGGTTTGACAGGGAGAAGAGCTTGCCTCTTCCTTGGAGATCTTGCTCAACAGTCACCCCAAATATTCCCGTGGGTTGACTAGGGAGAAGAGCTTGCCTCTTCCTTGGAGATCTTGCACAACTGTCACCCCAAATATTCCCTGGGGTTGGCTACGGAGAAGAGCTTACCTCTTGCATGGAGATCTTGCTCAACAGTCACCCCAAATATTCCTGTGGGTTTGGTAGGGAGTAGAGCTTTCCTCTTCCTTGGAGATCTTGTTCAACAGTCACCCCAAATATTCCTGTGGGTTTGGTAGGGAGTAGAGCTTGCCTCTTCCTTGGAGATCTTGCTCAACAGTCACCCCAAATATTTCCGTGGGTTGGCCACGGGGAAGAGCTTGCCTCTTCATTGGAGATCTTGCTCTTCACGTCCGTGGAAGAGAACTTTGGAGTAGACCGTATTTCCAACCAGGCTCCAGATGAATCCTCCTTCATCAATCGTTCAAAGATGAATCAATGTTCTTCAAACCCCGAGCACCCCTTTATTCCAATCGCTGCATTCTCTGTTTTTTCCTTTGCATCAGTGGGGTATAGTGTCTTTAATATGTTGTGTCAACTTTTTTAGTTTAATTAAAGCTCCTATTTTTGTGGAACAATGGTTAGACATCCTTTTATTTGGGTTCTCCAGTAGTTCTGTTGTTTGGTTCACTTCTTTTGCAGCTCACACTCCTCCTGAAGTGTATGGCACGCGATACCGTAAGCGGAAAAAGAGGTATACGGGTAGGTCTGTGCCCGTTTCACCTTTACGATTGGGATCACTGCTGGTTGGTAGTAGTGTGGGGCAGAGTAGGAGCTTATTATTATTGATATAGTATTGTTTATTCACAATTTAACCCGAACAAACAACAATTTACGCTCAAATCGTAAAAAAGGCAACTTCATATATAAAAACTATTTCATAATTGTCGCCACATGCTAAAACCAATAATACAGCATTCATACTGAAATACTTCTTAATATTAGTAGGAGCTTATTGACTACTCGTAATCCCGAAGAGCAGTCGTCATTTCATCACAAATATGAACTTAATTGGGTTTCCATTTAACGTAGGGATGTTTGCCTTTTGCCCACTCTAGATTTTAGTACACTGGAATGGTGGAGGAGAGCCCGATTTAGTAAAAACAGAAGACGCTGCGCAATCCCTGGTGTCGGGCTTCACTCACCAGAAATGATTTCCAAATTGGGTGAGAGTCATTTGTTTTAAAGTTGACACTGTAAAGAGGACTTTGTGGGGCCAACCACATGTAAGATGCAAGACCCCACTGGTTACATGTCTTTATAACAACGCATTTTATGTACAATGCACGTAGACCGAAACTTTTATAACGAAAAACATAACAAATTATTTATTTTTCTGTTTTTTGGGGGGGAGCTGCCCCCCAAACCCGTTTCCCACCCTTAAAAACTCACCTCAACCGTTTTACCCACTATATTTAACCCTTTACCCCACCCCCACATAATAATAAATAATAATAATAATAATTTGGCATTTATATAGCGCTACGAACCCTGAGGTATCTGAGCGCTGCTTATTATTACCCACGGTGTGTGGTGCTCATTTATCGACCTCGGAAGGATGAAAGGCTGAGTTTGGCCCTGCCAGGATTCGAACCTGCGCTAGCAGGCTCTGCACGGATGTCAAAGCGAGCGCTCTACTCGCTGTGCCACTTGACCGGCATACATTTTCGTTATGTTTTTCGTTATATGTGCATGTCTGCATAACATTTTCGGTATAAAGACTGCATACAGATCCCACTTCTATCCGTGTAAAAACAGGAGCCTTGTGACACGAGGAAAGTACCGAGGCAGATACTGTAATCCATGAGCAGCAAGGGAGGCAAAAGAGGGAAGACAAATGATATGAAAATGCTTGGCCCAAACTGGACCCAAAGCCTTCTACCTGCAGGGCATCAGCAATACTGGCTACAAGGTGTAGACGAGGCTATGAAGGTAGGGAATTGTGGATAACAGGGGAATTAAACTGGCTATGAAAGCGCGGCAGGGCCATATACTGAAGCCTCAAGAGGACAGGGCAAAATTGCATTCCCTTTACTTGTGTGATGTTCTTTGACTTAAATTGTGCTCTGCTGCCATTTGTATGCGCTCTCAGGGGTCGAAATCTCTGGGAGCTATTCGCCCCTGCTTCTAGCCCAGGATAGTTCGGTTAGCTTGACACCAACATCTACCAGGAGCTACTAGTGGTGCCATACGAACATAACCATCTGACATTAACTTTCCGTATTTGTGAATGTCTATGAAGAAGCATTAGAGGTATTTAAAGCATCATGGATTGTATATAATGGACACAATGTTCAGGTGGGCATTTCACATCAGTTACATTTGCACCTGGTTTCCGCAGCGGTAGCACCTGCCTACTAGGTGATGCCGAATACCCAGCCTTAAACAAGCTCATCCAATCTTAATTCCAAGCCCTGATAGGGCGAGCCTAAAAGCTTCAGGTGGGCAATGGGAACATGAAAGCTAGCTTTGCTGTGGTGTGCAGACTGGAGATACCCTGAGCTTTGCAAACAGGTCACATTCTAGGTGTGCAGGGCATAGACACCTGTGTGTCCAGAGCCTGGGGTGCAAGTGGTGCATTGTCCAGGGCTGCGGTACAGAAGTTGGCTGTACAGGTGTAGTGCTCGCATGGTTTATGTTTGCTGCGAGGAGGGTTTCATTGCCATGTGCGAGGATTGGCCGGTATGCATTCTGTGTGGGAGTGTAGAGTTTCAGGGCCTAATTCACAGAGGCATTTTATAATGGCCCAATCACAAACGCTCTGTGAATCGGGCCCTCAGTGTCGAAAGCAGTCAGTTGGGACCATGGAAGGCACGTTGGGGAGGAGCGCAGACCATTTTGAAAACATATACAAAAATCAGAACATGGCATGAAAGACATAACAAAACATTAGAAGCTACAGCAAAGCATGAACAAGCCTAGCAAAGCAACCCGCAATCAGAGGGCCTGAATGTGTGTGCCTCCAAGGTGAAAGACGGCTCGTCAGGGTACAAGACCCGCAATGAAGAGTAGACCATGCGATAATGAGGACTGGGGCCCAGTCTTGATTATATTCCAAGAACGTCCACGAGGCTTCCTTTGAACGCCTGATGGCAATGGAGGAAGCGGGTGCACCTAGGCAATCAGCCGCGGCTCCCAGAAGGTGAGCACGGGGCAGGCTCTCGATGTGCGCCGCATCACATACACCTTCCAGGGGACTAATGTGCTGGAGAAATATGCAGGGATAATTAGTGGAGCGGCCAAGTCATTCTCTGGGGCATTGACAAAGAAATAGGACCAAATCCTCAGCCAAGCGATCAGTCAACTGAATTAGTATGCAATTTGCTCATTTGCATGATTCGCACATTCGAAGGAAAAGGAAAGTTAATACCACAGAGGAAGTCTGACATGATCTGCACTGGCCTCCACCCTTTCAGTTTACAGTGCATCCTTTGATTCACTGATCTCGCAGGATTGGAGAGTGGTCTTGGGCAGTGTTTCTTAAAAGCAAATGTGATGCTTGTTTCTACCAAGTGCTTTAAGCGGCAGGCTTTAAGGCATTGAGGCAGAGGTCAAACATTAGGGGAGCCACAGCCTACATAGATGCCAGCAAAGTTAACTCAGAAAAGGGTGGTCTTAAACTCCCTTATATAATGGAGGACAGCCTGTCGGATCACACCAAGGAGTAAGGGACACACATGCCCCCTTTATAGGATCATTGGAAAAATAAACACAGAAACCTGTAGTGTATCAGGAAACAGCCACAAAGACCATAGCTTGTCCATAGTTAGCACAGATGTGTTCATGGAGGTTCCCTAAATGTATTCCCTCCTTCCCCCCACCCCTCAAGTAAAGCACAGTACCCCGGGGTGGACTTGCCTATAGGGAACTCTGGAGATTTCCCGGTAGGCCGCTGAACCCTGGGCCTCTTCTGTGTAGGTATTTCCAAACCTTATCATAGGAAAAGGGTCCGGCTGGCACAAAATGTGTAATACGGGGCCACTTTGAAGATTATTTCCAGGGCCTCTTTTGGTTCCCAGTTCACCCCTGACGGTACCGGTTACCTAACTCGAACTTGAGATGGGGACTCGGTAGAATACCAACAACTGGCTGCCAGTGGCAACACGGATTGCGGTTAAGACACTCTGCGTCGTCCATCGGGCTGTGCACAATGCTTGCCCTGAATATCTAAAAGGTAAGATAGAGCGGTACTGCCCAGCCAGACAACTACGCTCTGCGTCACGCTTACTGCCTAAGATACCAAAATACCAGCGGAAGCGACTGGGTTCAGTTCTGGCTCCAAGTCTATGGAATGCACTCCCGTTATCTTTAAGAGCCACTGATGAGTATCTCCCTTTCCGGAGAGCATTGAAAACCCACTTGTTCTAATTCACTTCCCTGCAGGTTATGAGTATGAAGCATCTGTTGCATGGCTGATGACTTTTAGCGCCTAGATGCCCTTGGGCCTTAGTTCTGCGCTATATACATTTTCAAATAATAATAATCCCTCAATGTTGCAATGCAGGCAGACCACCATCTTTCTCGCCCTTTTAGGAGGAGAAAACGGTCAATAACATGCAACAACACTGGCATCCCTGAGATGCGTCCTGCACGCTGCAGCACAACTCATGAAATGACTGAAAATTCAACCGCAACACCAGACCCTCATCAATCTGCACTGGCTTCTTCCGGCAAGTGTGTATCATTTTCACATCTTGCTGCATCATCTACAATGCCATTTCCCTTAAGCCCCCCCCCCCAAGCTACCTCAATGCATCTCCTGGGGCCTGCGATCCACCAGAGGTAAAGACAAATGCAGACTTCAGCTCACCAATGCAGGAAAGAAAGAACTAGAAGACAGGCCTTCTCTGCCTGCATCCCAAGACTCTGGAACCTCCTTCCTGTCAACATCAGACTCCACCCTCACTTTTATAGTTCAGGAAGGAGCTCAAGACCCACCACTTCAAGGAATGGCTCCTCCCTAATACCTAGGCATACACACTTTTCACTGCCCACCTTATCTGCGACTGGGCAACCTGCTCCCCTTGTTTTTCCCCCGATTGCTTGTAGATTCCCTGCTGCCAAACCTCCCGCCCTCCTCCTCCGCCTCCACTGTGGTAAGCTCCACGGTACCGTGTATCTCTTATTTCCTCCCCCGATTGCTTGTAGATTCCCTGCTGCCAAACCTCACGCCCTCCTCCTCCGCCTCCAAAGTGTTAAGCTCCCCGGTACCATGTAGCTCTTATTTCGTCCCTATGTACTTCCCACTATGAATTGTAAAGCACTCTGTTGCTTCTCGAAGCTAGGTCTGTACTAATAATAATGGTTTCCCACATCATGAATAATGCAGTGCAGGGTAAATGCCTCTCTCGTACGGCTGTTTATGACATTTTACTACTATGCAAGTACCTTTTCCCCATGGGGCTTTTCCAATGGCTCCAATCATTTTGCTGTCTTTTTATGTCAAACTTTTATTCAGATTGAAAATACATTGACTTGAAATGAAAGACCTCAATACATTAAATAAAAATGCCTGTCTTGTATTATGTACGAAAATCCCATTATATGGTTGAAAAATGAAAACTAATCTGAAATCCTTTAACACCTAAAAGGTTCCTTCCTGCTCAAAACACTACATCTGCTTTAACTGGAGGGCCCCTCCTGTTTCCATTACCATCCTGTACCAAGTGCCCCATCCATTGTCTTTTCCCAAAATATCACCTATCAGCACTGAGATGCCGGGGTCTCGCAATATCCGTCATCAAAGCCTGGTCAAAAAAACACCCTTCTAGTAGTTGTGCCCCAACTTCATTGTCCTCATTTTGCATTTTTATTTATTTGACAAACACTGCAGTTAATTTCAGAAATGACTTACAATAGCACATTTACAGATGGTGGAGGCATTCCCCATAACTGTCCATGTACACTAGCACAACGATAAGAATAGGTGGTCAGCCATTTTATGAGGGTGTGGACATAATGGGCATAGACACGGGACTAAACAACCAAATATACAAAACAGTTGACTTACATTGATAACAATAACCTAATGGGGGCAAGTGCTTTAAACTAAAGAAGAGTACTGTGCAAACATGCAAAATTACATTATTTCGCAGTGCAGGAGGGAGTGCTGGGTTCAGGCTGGGAGGATGGGGGAGAAGGCCGGGGGAGCACCCTCTTTGGCAAGTCAGTGAGGTGTAAGCAGGGGACTGAAGAAATCCCCATTTGGGCTGGCTTGGATTGTGATGGGCAGCAGGTTCCAATGGAGTGGGCCGTGTAGGGAGAAAGAGCGAAAGCGAGAGGACGCACAGGGAGGGTATGGTACAGTGAGGTGGGAGTGCAGAGGAGGGTCAGAGGTAACTGGAGATACAATTAGACAGGCACTGAGGAGCAAGACCATTGATAGCTTTGTAGAGTAGCAGAAGGAACCTTAAAAGGAAGTGGTTGTGCATGAATATCCATCTAGCATGGTGTTGGTAGGAAGAAGTGGGGGGTTCAGGTAGATTGTATGGAGTGCGGGCAGCGACGCTGAGGACTTTAGGTCTAGCAGGGGGGAAGGAGTCGAGAAGGCCGTGGAGAAGGCATGAGCAGTAATCAAGTCAGAGGAGCACGAGGGTGGGGATTAGAATTGTTGTAGAGTAGTGATTAAGAAATTGACTTTTTTTATTGCTGAAAATGTTTATACGAACCTCAGATGCAGTGGTAGTGATGAATTGTTGCAGAGTTCACGATTCAAGAGGACCCTAGGGTGGCCACACTTAAGTGTGGGAACAAATAGGGTAGGTGGGGTGGAGATAGGAGAGGGGTGGGGAGGGATGGCACTGGAACCTGGGAGAAAGATTACTTTTGTTTTTGAAGAGTTCAGCATGAGGCAGCTGAGAGCCACCCAGCAATGGATTACAGTTACACAGTTAGTAATCTGTCCCGAGATGGCTGGGCCGAAGGAGGCAAAGAAGAAAAACATTTGAGTGTTGTCAGCAAAAAAGTGATGACAGAAGCCAAAGGATGAGGTAAGACTTTCCAGGGCAAAGGTATGGAGGGCGAAGAGCAGAGGTCCAATGACTGATTCTTGGAGGATGCAGACGTGCAGAGGGGCGGGGTCAGAGGATTGCAAACTCCAAGAGATTGGAAAGGATCGATCTTTCAAGAAGGAAGTGAAGCAGACAAGTGCAAATATGCAATACCCAAGATCCTGGAGAGTGAGGAAGAGAGAGGAGTAGTCGTCTGTGTCGAAAGTAGCAAATGAATCAAAAAATAGGAGTATAGAATAGAATTTTAAGTGTTGAGTATCTGAGAAAGTCGGAGATATACAGGAGTGCCACCTCCATGGAGTGTTTATTACGGAGCCAGATTGAAGGCCATTATGCTCAAGGTACCCACCTCTCAGCATGCAAGATAGGGCCAATTGTCTGAGCCTGGCACGATTAGCATCAAATGATTCCTGTGCCTCCGCATGAGCATGGCACAACTGGGATCTCTAAAATTTGCATTGATGAGAGGACTAACGTAGATAGTGGTAGTCCCCTTTGCACCACGTAGGACTCATGATTAGATTTAAGTGTCAAATATTTTGTCAACCACATCACCTGCAGAAAAGCATCATGTCCCTGGTCAGAGCAAAATACATCTCTAGGTCTTCAACCAATGATGCTCCATGGACTTCAAATTCAGGCATAGGGGCACCGTACAAACATTGCAGGACCAAGGGGTATCTACTGGTCTATGCCTCTGGCGGCACCCTGAACTGGCGAACGAGACTTTGCTCTCCTCATCGTGGCTGTTGTCCACTATTGCTTTTGCCCAATCAGACACAATCTATGGTGGGGTTTGGTTATAGGCCATACAAGCACCCTTGTTACCGGCCACAAGCCTACCTCTTTCACAGTGACTCATCACTTAGCCTGCACAGGCCCCCACCAATGCGCTGCAAGCCCACTTCCCTAGGGTACAGAAAGGAACTCTGGGTGCACTGCTTTTGCCCTGCACCAAATCCGAGGAGAAGGGTCCTTATGCATTTGTGCCCCACTCTCTGAAATGGCTTGTGCACTTTTCCCTTTTTCACGCCTCGCCACTCCTCTTCACTAGGTCAATCTCAAAAAAGGCCACCCGCAAAACCTGCTCAAAAGATGTGGGTTAAGTGGTTTAGAGACCTCGGGTGCAACAGGCTCGGCTTGGTAACAGGCTGATGCCGTGCAGGACATGGGGTTGATCCCTGGTCCTGCACTGAGGAGTTTGGTTTACTGGAGACAGCTGACAACATTTACTGACCTGCCTCACAAAACTGTCTTGGTGTTGCAGTGCTCGGTTGCAGGCGGTATTGTAGCTGGTAAGATAGCTCAGCGGGTTAAGCGTTCTCTGTTGTGATCTGTGTGTGATGTGTAGGTGGCAGGTTCGAATCCCAGCAAGGTCAACTCAGACTTTCATCCTTCTGAGGACGATAAAATGATGACCAATTTCGATTGGATAATAATAACTGCATTCAAAAAATGATCCATGCAAAGTGCTTTGGATAAATGGCAAATTAGTTACTGCAGCAAAGCGAGACCTCTGCTCATCTCTCTGGGATTCTCCATCCCTTCCAGCCATTTGAAGAACACAGTTCATCCACATAAAACTTCAGGCCTTTCATTCAGCAAGTTACAATACATGTGTAAGCTGAACTCTCCACGTGCAGAGCTCTTTACGGCGGAACGCGCTCCCTCATCTTGCGATTTTAAAGCAATTTGGTAAAATTGGTACAATAAAGTCCGATTAGTTCCAGTGCCTTCAACTAATAAGAAGCAGGCCCATGATCTCAGCACAACGGCTCCTTCACATCCGGCTGGTCCGATGCATAGAACCAGCCCTCCCCACCAACTAATTTATATGGTCTGTGCCCAGTCTCCTACGACCATCTATGTTTACAATTATCCCCCGGGCAATGGTGGCTAGCGTACCGCAGATACTCACATAGCAAATTCCTGTTCGTAAAAGCCTATAGCGTTTGGGTTACAAGATCTACCTACTCATACCAGAGAATAGCAGAAGTTGGTCTCACACTGGAAAGGTCTACTCTCTTCAGCTGAAAGGTTTGCGTCTTGCTGTGTTTTTCTTAGAAAGTGAAAGAGGGAAAACTTTCCAGGTAGCCATTTGTTCAGAAAAGTACTGCTATTTTATTTTACTTTTTCTTTATTGTGTCATGTTTACATAAGTTAACCTTTCACAAAATTAATTGAGAAAGTACATAAATACAAAAATTATAGGAAATATTACATTAAGCGGAAACTTTTCGTTTTTCAAAGAAGTTCTATAAAAATCACATAAAACAGTTGACAATCTTCTTAAACATAAATCAAATATTTCCAAATAAAAGTTAAAAAATTCTATAATTAAAAACCATCTTCCCAAAACCTTATCTAGTTAATCCAACATCAATACTTAGACAATCTTAATTCTGCAAGAGCCATTGTGGTCTGATGTCCACTGATTAGCCAGGCATTCCCGAAGTTGATCCATACCTGACCAGCGAGGATGGTGTATAAAGCTCGCCAGCATCAATGATGATCTCTCTTGTGCACATTCAGGGCATGATATTGCAAGGTGATTTAAAGTTTGAATTTCATATTTATCCCACATTGACCACAAAAACCAGACGATTCTTTTGACATTGAACGTTTAGCCAAAACCTGATTAGTTGGAAATATGTTCAGCTTAAACCTAAGAAAATTCTTTCTCCACTGTGAGTTTGGATATTTGATGACATATGCTGGAAGTGTGCCTATAGGTTTATCACACTTAGGCTAGTATAGAGAATATAATCTCTCATTCAATGGTGGCAATCCAGTCTGCTTGAAAGAATTGCTTCTTAACTAAAACAGGATTATGTAATAAAGTGTAAATATTAACAGCTCCATTTGCCACGATAGACTCAACATATTTCTTAAGTCTCTCTAGGAGACCTGGTGCTTCCACTAACATAGCATTGTTAACATCCTCTAATACTGAGCCCTGTGGGGGCACCAGTATTTTATGGAACAATGATATCACCTGCCACTTCAATACTCCTTTGAGAGACAGGAACCCTAATTCAAACCATAGGGAGGCGATTGGAAGACTCAGTGGAAGATTAAGAGCCCTCCTTGAGATGCAGCCCTCTAAAACAACCCACCCCACTTCCCTGACCACACATTTCTTTCCATCCTTTATAGTAATGTTGGGACTGCTTTTAGCCTATAAAATTCAACAGGTGGGCCAATGGAGAATGTACAAAAAGTAAGGTTAACTTTTATCATTTGGGTTGCTAGTGAAATAGCGTTTGCTTTTAGTCAATCAAAGAACTCAGTTTTGTTTGGTGATGCAGTTATCTCGAAACCCAGATATTTTTTGTGGGACACAGGAGTCAATACTTCCCTTCTGTTAAAGAGTGAAGTTGGAGGAAGGATAGATCAGGGGCAATGCGTTTGCCTTGGAAGCAAGACAATGCAGCGCAACACAGGTTCAAATCCCTATCCCATGGCTAGAACCCACTTGCTGGTATTAAGCGCGTTATAAAAGAACAATTATAAGTATAATCATCCACTTGTATCCAAATGGTTTATTAGAATTTCTACAAAAGCAAATTACACTAGATTTATCTTTAATCACAAGATCATTTTCTGCTGCATCAGATACAATGACATTGATGAGGAATTGTAGACCCTTCTGCGAAAGGTCTGCCACCAACACATCATTTGCATAAGCAAGCCACGGAACAGCCAAGGCTTGCAGACCTGGACTGAAATGTGGCTGTAGACATCCATTCACATAAATCAGAGAGATATACATTGAAAACACAGGAAGCCAATACGCACCCCTGTCTTAAGCCCTAGTAAGTTGGGAATTCCTTAGTCACACACCCTTGATTATTCAATCTAACTTGCAATCTTGTATCCGTGTGCAGATAAACTAAAATTGCTAAAAGGGTTTCTCGGATACCTAAGGCCTTTCATCTACTCCATATCAGTGAACGATTAACAGTATCAAAGGCCTGGGAAAAATCTATGGCAGCTCCCCATACTGCTGATGCACCATTGGCCCATGCCTTTTCCTGCAAATTGCACATCATTAATCCATTACACAAAGTCCCCAGGCCTTTCCTAATACCCCTTTGAAATGCGTAAAGCCTGCCAATCGAATTAGCCCAGGATCTTGCAATATTAGATTTGCCAAGATTTTACTTTCCGAATCGAGTAATGCAATGTTTCCATAGTTGTAGTGATCATCTTTCTTGTGAAACAGTATTATATGGATAACTTCCATGATCTCAGAGTTGTGGCAGTTACTAGTATGTCATTGAAAAGCACAAATAATATATTGGTCCACAGGTCAACTTCACTCTTCAATATAAAATGACATAGGCCATTCAGCCCGGGTGCTCTTGAGTTTGATGCTTTCTGTATGTCTTTTCCAATCTCAACTAAGTTCAAGATCAAATTCCAGGGCCAACAGCTGACTTCAAACTCATAATTTACATCTTTTTCCTTTAATACAAATCCACAAAATGTTGCTCTGACTCACTCTCCATTACAGGGTTACTTTGCAGTTTGCAGTAGGTCCTGCCCAGGTGATAATTAATTAACAGTAGACCAGACATTCCTAGAGTTTCTAGTGGTTACAGCTCTTAGCATACGATCACCATCGGGTTGTGCAATAGCATAGCGATATGCCCTGAGCCCATTTTTATATTTTTGCTTTAGAAGTTTTATTGGATCTATATTCTGTTTCACAGTTCCACTCCCTTTATTCATTAACCTTACTGCAGACCGTAGTGCTTTTCTCCTTTTTTTAACCAAGGAGTCAAAGGAATGCCTATAACTCCTTAATTTAACCAAATATGTTTTCCTACGATCCAGCGAAAGCATGTAAAATGTACTACTGTAAAGGTTTCCTATTTTTTAGGGAAATCAGTGGTATTTTTTATTGTATTATTTTATTTGTATATAGTTTATAACAAACTTTTACCAAATACACATCCATTGATTACTATACACACAGGTACGAAAAAAGGAACAGAATGAAAAGAAGAAAACAAGGGTAAAGTACAAATAAAACAAGAAATAGAATAGACCCCCCTCATGTTGTTAGATTACATCTCAGCATTTCCAGATCTTTAAAAAGATAATACATAAGCCTTTCCTGTAGCATAGGAATTGCTTTATCTCTGGAAGAATACCTGTTAAGAAATGTACTTGTCCAAAAAGTAGTTTAAAATCATTTCCACAATAAAAGCGCTCCCACCACGCCTCAACATTAGTCCATGGGGCGTGTGATATTAGACGGCCTAAGTGTATTGTTCTTTCTTTTTTTTCACAGCTTCGAAGTTCAGAAGATGTTTCAGATTTTCTGTGTGCCCGCAACAAAATCTACATACTGAGTCAAGAGTTCCTTCTTATTTTCTTGTGTAGAGGACTTCCTTCGTGTGGATCACATTCATCCTGAAACGGAGAAATACATTTCTCCGCCACGGGCACGGACACCTTATCAAATAGTAAGGTGTTCTGTTTGGTAGTCTACCAATTTAGACGATTCCATTTGTTTTTTAGTGGTATTAAAAAAATGGGAACAACAACTAATAAGGATTTCCCCATCTTTAAAATGGCAGGCGACTCCATTCTTCTGCCCGTTCAGTACTAGATTTCTATGGAATGTAGAATGTTTTACAGCTATCTGCCGATTCATCTCGCCCATCAAGATGTTATGAGCGCTCAGATCAGTTTCAAGTTTTTTAAAGCTTGCACACAAACCCCATAGACCCGCTGTCATTACCAAATAGTCAATATTACTAGCAGAATTGCCTGCAAGCACCCTCTAGACCACCCATGACGCGACCATTTACTATTTTCAAATTCCAATTGTAACTGCTTCCCCTATTTATTCCCCTGCTTTTTGTCTTCGATCTCCATTGCATTAGGCATTCAAATTTGCTATTCATCACAGTGTTGCTCCCAATAGGAAATAGAGTACGAGCCACAGCATTTTATGATCGAGCCCCAGCTGGGGACTCCCGTTTATCCTAAATTGTCTAAATAATATGCCATAACATTTTCAGTAGTTGTGAGTATTAAATGGGTTTGGCAAATCTGTCTCACTTCCTCCTTGTCCTAAGCCAGATGTTCTGGCCCACAATGGTAATCTGCCTAGACACAACATTGAAAATATGATATAGATAGTCCAATAAATGAAATGTCACTTGCTGATGCAATCTCAAGAAGCCTTTAGGAACGATTGGGGGGCTGCTTGAAACTAGCCGAAAAGATACTGATGGTTCACATCATGATATAGAAGAAAGGTGCACAGCATGTGAACAGGCAAACAGAAGTACATGAGGAAGATAAGAGAACAATAAAGGAACCAAATGAAAGGAAAGTGACGAGGAGAAACAAGAGAAAGAAAACAGTAAAATGGATCTATTGACTGAACAGAAAGAAACCGCCATTGATTAAGGAACTGAAGCTAAACTAGACAACCATCCCACACATAGCTGACTAAACAGTGAAGCACCAAGGCTGATGTTGATGCCAGCCGACACCGGAAGCATTCGGAACCAGAGGCCGGACGTGAAAGAAGAGTTCAGAGAGGTGCAGTTCTCGAGAAGTGATGGTCTACTACTAGGAAGGCAAAAGCAGGCGTGCTGCTGATATAAAAACCCTCCTCTTGAAGGGGAGCTTTGTTTCCCAAGGCCTCACACTCTAAATCTCCTTAAAGGGATGGACTAGTAAAAAATTTTATTTAAAAAATAGATAGGCCACATAAAAAAAAATATACTAGCATCCTCCGTTTTAAAACTTCCTATGTAAAATTTTGAGCTATTCAAGCTCAAAATTCGAAAAAGCAAGCACAGGGGCGCCGCCATTTTGTGAAATGGAGGCCCTCCTGTGCTGGCTTTTGCGGCACTAATGAAGGAAAAGCCAGCCAGCTGTAGTAAACAAAGTCTACCGCTGGGTGGCTTTCCCTTCATTAGTGCCGGGACTCGGAGGACGCGGACCGGAAACCAGAGCAGGAAAGCTGCAGCTGAATCTCGGTAAGTGCTATTTATTTTTTTTACAAAAAATAAGCACTAGCTGCGGTTTTTTTTCTAAGTTTTCCGGGCTGGAGGAGCCCGGAAAACTTAGAAATAAAACCGCAGCTTTAAAAACGTTGTATTTATGTTTGCGGTCGCTTTTGAAGCGACCGCAAACATAAATACAACGTTATTGTGTTGGAAAACGCTGCGGTTTTAAAACCGCAGCGTTTTCCAACACAACCGCGTTGTGTCTGCCTGAATCTGCTTTACCATTTGGGGCTCTCGGGCTCCCGGGGAGCCCGAGAGCCCCAAATGGAAAAGCAGATTCAGGCAGACACAACGCGGCATTGCGGAAAACAACCGCGTTGTGTCTGCCTGAATCTGCTTTTCCATTTGGGGCTGCGGTTCCAGCCCGGAAAACTTAGAAAAAAAAACGCAGCTAGTGCTTATTTTTTGTAAACAAAATAAATAGCACTTACCGAGATTCAGCTGCAGCTTTCCAGCTCTGGTCTCCGGTCCGCGTCCTCCGAGTCCCGGCACTAATGAAGGGAAAGCCACCCAGCGGTAGACTTTGTTTGCTACAGCTGGCTGGCTTTTCCTTCATTAATGCCGCAAAACCAAAAGCCAGCACAGGAGGGCCTCCATTTCACAAAATGGCGGCGCCCCTGTGCTTGCTTTTTCGAATTTTGAGCTTGAATAGCTCAAAATTTTACATAGGAAGTTTTAAAACGGAGGATGCTAGTATATTTTTTTTTATGTGGCCTATCTATTTTTTAAATAAAATGTTTTACTAGACCATCCCTTTAACTCTGGCCATCAGTCAATGTGCAATGGACACCATGTTTGCTCCAGAATGTCATCTACAGTGGACGAGTGCCACCTCACCCCCTAAACAGCAGATTGGGGCTAGGGGTTGGCATAACAGGCTATTGTGTTGTTCTATGCATAGAGCCAAGAATTCACCTGTAGAATTCATTGAATTTTCCAAACGAGTCCTACCAACCTTTAATAATTAAAACTGACCATTTATAAAGTTCACAAAAAGGCTGAATTCGAGTGGCAGCAAGTCTTAGCGAGGTGACAAAATAGCTTAAAGCCAAATGACGGGCACCCAATTCTTAACGGAATGAAAAGGAAAGTGATTTACTCCTAAAATGCACCATAGGTGCATTCAAGACCCACCCAAGTATCCACACCTTCACCTGCCCTGCGTTTACTTACACCCACCTGTTACTTTAGGTTAATGGGTAGGTTACACCACCTTACTGGTTCCTCGCAGCTCAAGGACGAGACAGAAGACAGAGAGGCTAGATGGAAAAACGTTTTGAAGGAGGAGGAATTAAGATGGAGTGGGAAACAGTTCCATTCCTTAGGAAAGAGAACAGAGAAAGCTGTGCAGCCCCGGTGGGTGAAGATCGATTGAGGGATAGTAATGGGGCAGTGTTGAGTGGAATGGTAAGGTCAAGAGTGGGGGAGCATATTTGGATAGACATTGAGTATGAAACTGGAGAAAGATGGAGTAATAGCATCGACATACCACCCAGAGTACCTTGAAGAGTCTCCGCAGCCAGATGGCAGAACCATTGCAATCTGATGAGGACTGGAGCAACAAAATCCTATTTCTACAGTACAGTAAGCAGCCTGGTGGCAGAGTTCTGGATTAGTTCAAGACGAATGACTGTAAACAGGAAGACCTAGATTCAGGGTATTTCCATAGTCCAGCCACGATTGAACTGAGGCTGTAACAGCTGAGTCGAAATCATAAAGGGAAGCAGATGATGAAAACAAGAGGAGGGGATTGGAGAAAAAAAGAGCTACTGGTCAATTCTAAACCTGAGACTAGGAAAAGAAGCGACTGGCGGAGGACAGGGAGGAAAAGCATCTGGCCACAACAAGGAGGTCCAGATAGATGGGGTGCCGCCAACTACCATAAAACCTTATTGAAGTGGCATTCCAGTAAGTTTGTGGCCATCCAAGTAGAATTTGGTGGACATGCAACACTGAAAATGGGTGGCAGTGTGACTCAGGCAATGGTCTGTGTGTCATTGGCGTAGATGAAGAAATGTAACCCCAAGGATTCAATCAAGTCTGATAAGGGCTTAACATACATTTTAATAAAAATGAGACGACAGAGAGAGGACCCACTGGGAGGACACGAAAGGTGGGTGAAAGAAACAAAGAGGGGAAGAGAAATTGCTCAGAAACACCTGGAGGGAATGGAAGAGTTTAATTTCAGGGAAGAGCTCTGGGATTGTCTGTTTTAATCACTTGATCGACCATATCAAAAGTGGCAGAGAGATCAATCAGAGCCGGAGCTGAGGGAGCCTCAATGCCGGTGTTCAGTGGCCCATCATCCAGGACAGAAGTGGGGACGTGCTCAGTATCTCTTCCAGGGTGAAGAGCTTCTCCGCGAGGATGGAGAAGAGAACAGGTTTCAGCGAAATCATGGAGGTAAGACGTAACGAGAGCCTTTAAGAATTGGTCAATGGTTACAAAGCGAGAGGGCTTTCATTGAGAGAGGCGTGATAACTGCCTTCTTACAGACATCAAGGACTATGCCTGTGATTAGAGAGGGATGGAGGCTGGGAAGAAGAGGGGCGCAATAGGAGGAAAGGGACACCGAAGGACATTAACAGGACAGGGGTTGAGAAGGGACCCATGTGTAGTGTGAAACTGTAGTCCTGGAGTGTAAGGGGAGTCAAGAAAGAGAAGGATGGTAGTGATGTGAGGGGGGGAAAGGGGATCTGAATAGAAATGGCATCATTTTCCAGAATCATTTTGTTAAAGGACGATGCTAAATTGCTGCAGAGGTCAAGGGAGGAAGGGATGGTAGAAGTGTGGGTAGGAGAGTTTAATAGGTGAAACAAGTGAAAGAATGTCCTTCTGTTTGTGGCCAGTATTGTTGATTCGGATTCCTTCCTGATTGTTGCTTTATAGCAGGGATCTGCAACCTGCAACCTCTCCAAATGTTTTGGACTACAATTTCCATGATCCCTCGCCATTGGCCATGCTGGCTAAGGCTAATGGGAGTTGTAGTTCAAAGTATCTGGAGAGCCAAAGGTCGCAGACCCCCGCTTTATACCCAATGAGTTGCCATTTATAATCAGTTGTTAAGCTGGACAGCACTCTGTGCTTTCTAGCTAGGGCTGCACTCTATACATTACCCTCATAGACACTACATACGGTTCTATGCTCTGAACTAAGGAGCAAAGCCGGCAACCTTGATTTCACCAGGATGTGGGGTTCACAGCAACCTTCAGCTGATTTCACCAGGGTGTGGGGTTCCCAGCAACCTTCAGCTGATTTCACCAGGGTGTGGGGTTCCCAGCAACCTTCAGCTGATTTCACCAGGGTGTGGGGTTCCCAGCAACTTTCAGCTGATTTCACCAGGATGTGGGGTTAACAGCAACCTTCAGCTGATTTCACCAGGGTGTGGTGTTCCCAGCTACCTTCAGCTGATTTCACCAGGGAGTGGGGTTCCCAGCAACCTTCAGCTGATTTCACCAGGATGTGGGATTCACAGCAACCTTCAGCTGATTTCACCAGGGTGTGGGGTTCCCAGCAACCTTCAGCTGATTTCACCAGGATGTGGGGTTCACAGCAACCTTCAGCTGATTTCACCAGGGTGTGGGGTTCCCAGCAACCTTCAGCTGATTTCACAATTCACCTTCAGCTGATTTCACCAGGGTGTGGGGTTCCCGGCAACCTTCAGCTGATTTCACCAGGGTGTGGGGTTCCCAGCAACCTTCAGCTGATTTCACCAGGGTGTGGGTTTCCGAAAGACCAGGTGTAAGCCAGTCACAGAGCCTGGGGCGAGAGAGGAGGGGTGCAATAGTAACAGTGACTTGAACATATGTGGCTACTGCGGCCCAGCTGCCAAACACGGAGGGCACTGCAGAGCACCAGGATGTGGAGGGAGCAGAAAGCAGCGAGGACAGATATGACCTGCTATGGTGAGAGTTTCTCCAGAGCTTGTGAGGCAAGATGGAATTTGGGAGGAGTAAGCTGAAGGCTGGAGGTGGACATCATTTTAAAGTGAATTGCACATTTGCAACCTGGGAGGCGCCCGTAGCCAAAGAAAATACTCGGGACGCGGGCTGTATTCATAAAGCACTTTCATTAGCGCCAGGCGCTTCCCCTCCTTACTCCCTGTCCCCATGAGCATTTTCTTTAAAAAAAGAAAAACGTACCTTTATCTCGCTGCACGGCACCGTACAGTGCCTTCAGCCAGTCAGTCCCATCTTCAATGTTGATGGCATCAGTCATAAACATTGAAGACAGACTTCCTGGCTGAAGACACTGTGCTGTGTTGGGCGTGAAATAAAAAGGTATGTTTTTCTTTCATTTTTCCAAAATAAAAAATAAAAACATTAGCACCTGTGTAGTGTAATGGCCTGCCACCCTCGTTAAAGAAACCCTCAACTTGGGCAGCGGGCCATTACCTACAGGGTCGGCCTGCCACCTCGGGGCATATCGCCTCACAATAGTCGGTGTGTCCATATAAACCGAGGTCAGAGAACTAGGAGGAGCTAGAAATTAGGTCCACTGTGTGATCCGCCAAATTTAGGGGGTTCAGCAACTAGTTGACAGCCCCAAGCTCTCCAGACCATTGAGAAAAGTGGAAGCGGGTAGATGGCTAGGGCTGTCGGCCCAGGTATCAAATTAGATGACAGCAAGAACTTTGGTAGGCAATAGAGCAAGGATTCCTAGGGCATTCAAAAAGGAGCCCCAGACGGATGTGCCAGGCTGCGGACAGTGATACACAATAAGAATTAGTACATTAGAGATATCAGACCGCGAAAGAAAGCTGGCCAGCTATGAGGTCACATGAGATAAGACACAGAAAAGAGTTGCTGTACAAAATGGCTCCTCCCCCCTCTAGTGGAGGTAGGAACTCGGTGTTGAGTATTGAACAGGTTGCATGCATGTTTTAGAAATATAAACAAGGTCCAGATCATTTGAAGGAAGAAGCGTGTGTGTTTCATACTAACGTTTTGGGAGGGAGTGGGAATGTATGTGGAGGCACGAAGGGATGGAAGCTGTGAAATGGCGGCGTAGGCTGGATGGGAGGGTCATTGGGGGGTCAGTAAGATGAAGACGGGAGATATTATTACGAGAGGCATTTTCAGCGATAGAGGACACACTGAAGAGGAGGGACAACTGTGGCGAGACTTAATGTTGAGAAGACATACATCAGTCGGGTATGATCTGGGGTAAAAGAAACCGGCGGCGTGGCGTACGCTTTAGGGCAGTGCACGCCCGGCATGACTGCAGCACAGTCAAGCACAAAAGATATTGTATCTGGTGCGCTTCTGGTACTTCCTGAAGGGAAATGCACATGAAGAACGGGGAGGAAATGAGCTGACCAAGAATTAGCCAATCAGAAGCAAGATGTCCTTTAGCATCTGACGGCCATCTTAGAATAGTTCACCAGTGTTAAAACTTAAAATGTAGTTAAAAGGCGGAAAAGAGCCCAGGCATAGTCCAAGGCAGAGGACTTATATGAAAATAAAATTAACGAACTAAAAGAAAAACGGAAGGCTCCATGCAGGCGACCCCGTGCTTGTGAAGCACTATAAGGAAAATATTACAATGTAAAGTATTAAATAAACACTTAAATCTGCTGGCAAATAGGAGAGGCCCCCCTCTGTTTCGCAACTATGAGGGCCCTTTCTGACATACCTAGAGGGCCCTTTGCCTTGAATCTGTCAATTGGTCCGATACACACTAAAAGGACTCTACAAACGGCTCAGAATGATTGTATAGGGGGCTGGCAGTCGTGGTCCGCTGTCTGGACATGGAAACCCTCCTTGGATATGGACGTGTCCAGGACCTTCTTGGAGGTAAACACCCTGGGTAGGACCCTGAGCTCTGAGTCCAAGTCCTTCCAGAAAAGTGCCCCCCAAGCCATCTGATGTCGTCATTATGATTTTTCCTTCTGCGTTTACTTTTCCCGGTTTGCTTAGAGCTGCCTGGTCCAAGGTCCTCCTCTGATCAACACTCGGTGTACTGTCCCTGTATTTTCAGAATCTCCTAAGGCAGAATGCAATTAAGGTGACCAGTGTCTGCGTTTACTATTCCCGGTTTGCTTAGTGCTGCCTGGTGCAAGGTCCTCCTCTGATCAACACTCGGTGTACTGTCCCTGTATTTTCAGAATCTCCTAAGGCAGAATGCAATTAAGGTGACCAGTGTCTGCGTTTACTATTCCCGGTTTGCTTAGTGCTGCCTGGTGCAAGGTCCTCCTCTGATCAACACTCGGTGTACTGTCCCTGTATTTTCAGAATCTCCTAAGGCAGAATGCAATTAAGGTGACCAGTGTCTGCGTTTACTATTCCCGGTTTGCTTAGTGCTGCCTGGTCCAAGGTTCTCCTCTGATCAACACTCGGTGTACTGTCCCTGTATTTTCAGAATCTCCTAAGGCAGAATGCAATTAAGGTGACCAGTGTCTGCGTTTACTATTCCCGGTTTGCTTAGTGCTGCCTGGTCCAAGGTTCTCCTCTGATCAACACTCGGTGTACTGTCCCTGTATTTTCAGAATCTCCTAAGGCAGAATGCAATTAAGGTGACCAGTGTCTGCGTTTACTATTCCCGGTTTGCTTAGAGCTGCCTGGTCCAAGGTCCTCCTCTGATCAACACTCGGTGTACTGTCCCTGTATTTTCAGAATCTCCTAAGGCAGAATGCAATTAAGGTGACCAGTGTCTGCGTTTACTATTCCCGGTTTGCTTAGTGCTGCCTGGTCCAAGGTTCTCCTCTGATCAACACTCGGTGTACTGTCCCTGTATTTTCAGAATCTCCTAAGGCAGAATGCAATTAAGGTGACCAGTGTCTGCGTTTACTATTCCCGGTTTGCTTAGAGCTGCCTGGTCCAAGGTCCTCCTCTGATCAACACTCGGTGTACTGTCCCTGTATTTTCAGAATCTCCTAAGGCAGAATGCAATTAAGGTGACCAGTGTCTGCGTTTACTATTCCCGGTTTGCTTAGAGCTGCCTGGTCCAAGGTCCTCCTCTGATCAACACTCGGTGTACTGTCCCTGTATTTTCAGAATCTCCTAAGGCAGAATGCAATTAAGGTGACCAGTGTCTGCGTTTACTATTCCCGGTTTGCTTAGTGCTGCCTGGTCCAAGGTTCTCCTCTGATCAACACTCGGTGTACTGTCCCTGTATTTTCAGAATCTCCTAAGGCAGAATGCAATTAAGGTGACCAGTGTCTGCGTTTACTATTCCCGGTTTGCTTAGAGCTGCCTGGTCCAAGGTCCTCCTCTGATCAACACTCGGTGTACTGTCCCTGTATTTTCAGAATCTCCTAAGGCAGAATGCAATTAAGGTGACCAGTGTCTGCGTTTACTATTCCCGGTTTGCTTAGTGCTGCCTGGTCCAAGGTCCTCCTCTGATCAACACTCGGTGTACTGTCCCTGTATTTTCAGAATCTCCTAAGGCAGAATGCAATTAAGGTGACCAGTGTCTGCGTTTACTATTCCCGGTTTGCTTAGTGCTGCCTGGTCCAAGGTTCTCCTCTGATCAACACTCGGTGTACTGTCCCTGTATTTTCAGAATCTCCTAAGGCAGAATGCAATTAAGGTGACCAGTGTCTGCGTTTACTATTCCCGGTTTGCTTAGTGCTGCCTGGTCCAAGGTTCTCCTCTGATCAACACTCGGTGTACTGTCCCTGTATTTTCAGAATCTCCTAAGGCAGAATGCAATTAAGGTGACCAGTGTCTGCGTTTACTATTCCCGGTTTGCTTAGTGCTGCCTGGTCCAAGGTTCTCCTCTGATCAACACTCGGTGTACTGTCCCTGTATTTTCAGAATCTCCTAAGGCAGAATGCAATTAAGGTGACCAGTGTCTGCGTTTACTATTCCCGGTTTGCTTAGTGCTGCCTGGTGCAAGGTTCTCCTCTGATCAACACTCGGTGTACTGTCCCTGTATTTTCAGAATCTCCTAAGGCAGAATGCAATTAAGGTGACCAGTGTCTGCGTTTACTATTCCCGGTTTGCTTAGTGCTGCCTGGTGCAAGGTTCTCCTCTGATCAACACTCGGTGTACTGTCCCTGTATTTTCAGAATCTCCTAAGGCAGAATGCAATTAAGGTGACCAGTGTCTGCGTTTACTATTCCCGGTTTGCTTAGTGCTGCCTGGTCCAAGGTCCTCCTCTGATCAACACTCGGTGTACTGTCCCTGTATTTTCAGAATCTCCTAAGGCAGAATGCAATTAAGGTGACCAGTGTCTGCGTTTACTATTCCCGGTTTGCTTAGTGCTGCCTGGTCCAAGGTCCTCCTCTGATCAACACTCGGTGTACTGTCCCTGTATTTTCAGAATCTCCTAAGGCAGAATGCAATTAAGGTGACCAGTGTCTGCGTTTACTATTCCCGGTTTGCTTAGTGCTGCCTGGTCCAAGGTCCTCCTCTGATCAACACTCGGTGTACTGTCCCTGTATTTTCAGAATCTCCTAAGGCAGAATGCAATTAAGGTGACCAGTGTCTGCGTTTACTTTTCCCGGTTTGCTTAGTGCTGCCTGGTCCAAGGTCCTCCTCTGATCAACACTCGGTGTACTGTCCCTGTATTTTCAGAATCTCCTAAGGCAGAATGCAATTAAGGTGACCAGTGTCTGCGTTTACTATTCCCGGTTTGCTTAGTGCTGCCTGGTCCAAGGTCCTCCTCTGATCAACACTCGGTGTACTGTCCCTGTATTTTCAGAATCTCCTAAGGCAGAATGCAATTAAGGTGACCAGTGTCTGCGTTTACTATTCCCGGTTTGCTTAGTGCTGCCTGGTCCAAGGTTCTCCTCTGATCAACACTCGGTGTACTGTCCCTGTATTTTCAGAATCTCCTAAGGCAGAATGCAATTAAGGTGACCAGTGTCTGCGTTTACTATTCCCGGTTTGCTTAGTGCTGCCTGGTCCAAGGTCCTCCTCTGATCAACACTCGGTGTACTGTCCCTGTATTTTCAGAATCTCCTAAGGCAGAATGCAATTAAGGTGACCAGTGTCTGCGTTTACTATTCCCGGTTTGCTTAGAGCTGCCTGGTCCAAGGTCCTCCTCTGATCAACACTCGGTGTACTGTCCCTGTATTTTCAGAATCTCCTAAGGCAGAATGCAATTAAGGTGACCAGTGTCTGCGTTTACTATTCCCGGTTTGCTTAGTGCTGCCTGGTCCAAGGTCCTCCTCTGATCAACACTCGGTGTACTGTCCCTGTATTTTCAGAATCTCCTAAGGCAGAATGCAATTAAGGTGACCAGTGTCTGCGTTTACTATTCCCGGTTTGCTTAGTGCTGCCTGGTCCAAGGTCCTCCTCTGATCAACACTCGGTGTACTGTCCCTGTATTTTCAGAATCTCCTAAGGCAGAATGCAATTAAGGTGACCAGTGTCTGCGTTTACTATTCCCGGTTTGCTTAGTGCTGCCTGGTCCAAGGTCCTCCTCTGATCAACACTCGGTGTACTGTCCCTGTATTTTCAGAATCTCCTAAGGCAGAATGCAATTAAGGTGACCAGTGTCTGCGTTTACTATTCCCGGTTTGCTTAGTGCTGCCTGGTCCAAGGTTCTCCTCTGATCAACACTCGGTGTACTGTCCCTGTATTTTCAGAATCTCCTAAGGCAGAATGCAATTAAGGTGACCAGTGTCTGCGTTTACTATTCCCGGTTTGCTTAGTGCTGCCTGGTCCAAGGTCCTCCTCTGATCAACACTCGGTGTACTGTCCCTGTATTTTCAGAATCTCCTAAGGCAGAATGCAATTAAGGTGACCAGTGTCTGCGTTTACTTTTCCCGGTTTGCTTAGTGCTGCCTGGTCCAAGGTTCTCCTCTGATCAACACTCGGTGTACTGTCCCTGTATTTTCAGAATCTCCTAAGGCAGAATGCAATTAAGGTGACCAGTGTCTGCGTTTACTTTTCCCGGTTTGCTTAGTGCTGCCTGGTCCAAGGTCCTCCTCTGATCAACACTCGGTGTACTGTCCCTGTATTTTCAGAATCTCCTAAGGCAGAATGCAATTAAGGTGACCAGTGTCTGCGTTTACTATTCCCGGTTTGCTTAGTGCTGCCTGGTCCAAGGTTCTCCTCTGATCAACACTCGGTGTACTGTCCCTGTATTTTCAGAATCTCCTAAGGCAGAATGCAATTAAGGTGACCAGTGTCTGCGTTTACTATTCCCGGTTTGCTTAGTGCTGCCTGGTCCAAGGTTCTCCTCTGATCAACACTCGGTGTACTGTCCCTGTATTTTCAGAATCTCCTAAGGCAGAATGCAATTAAGGTGACCAGTGTCTGCGTTTACTATTCCCGGTTTGCTTAGTGCTGCCTGGTCCAAGGTTCTCCTCTGATCAACACTCGGTGTACTGTCCCTGTATTTTCAGAATCTCCTAAGGCAGAATGCAATTAAGGTGACCAGTGTCTGCGTTTACTATTCCCGGTTTGCTTAGTGCTGCCTGGTCCAAGGTTCTCCTCTGATCAACACTCGGTGTACTGTCCCTGTATTTTCAGAATCTCCTAAGGCAGAATGCAATTAAGGTGACCAGTGTCTGCGTTTACTATTCCCGGTTTGCTTAGTGCTGCCTGGTCCAAGGTTCTCCTCTGATCAACACTCGGTGTACTGTCCCTGTATTTTCAGAATCTCCTAAGGCAGAATGCAATTAAGGTGACCAGTGTCTGCGTTTACTATTCCCGGTTTGCTTAGTGCTGCCTGGTCCAAGGTTCTCCTCTGATCAACACTCGGTGTACTGTCCCTGTATTTTCAGAATCTCCTAAGGCAGAATGCAATTAAGGTGACCAGTGTCTGCGTTTACTATTCCCGGTTTGCTTAGAGCTGCCTGGTGCAAGGTTCTCCTCTGATCAACACTCGGTGTACTGTCCCTGTATTTTCAGAATCTCCTAAGGCAGAATGCAATTAAGGTGACCAGTGTCTGCGTTTACTATTCCCGGTTTGCTTAGTGCTGCCTGGTCCAAGGTTCTCCTCTGATCAACACTCGGTGTACTGTCCCTGTATTTTCAGAATCTCCTAAGGCAGAATGCAATTAAGGTGACCAGTGTCTGCGTTTACTATTCCCGGTTTGCTTAGTGCTGCCTGGTCCAAGGTTCTCCTCTGATCAACACTCGGTGTACTGTCCCTGTATTTTCAGAATCTCCTAAGGCAGAATGCAATTAAGGTGACCAGTGTCTGCGTTTACTATTCCCGGTTTGCTTAGTGCTGCCTGGTCCAAGGTTCTCCTCTGATCAACACTCGGTGTACTGTCCCTGTATTTTCAGAATCTCCTAAGGCAGAATGCAATTAAGGTGACCAGTGTCTGCGTTTACTATTCCCGGTTTGCTTAGTGCTGCCTGGTCCAAGGTTCTCCTCTGATCAACACTCGGTGTACTGTCCCTGTATTTTCAGAATCTCCTAAGGCAGAATGCAATTAAGGTGACCAGTGTCTGCGTTTACTATTCCCGGTTTGCTTAGTGCTGCCTGGTCCAAGGTTCTCCTCTGATCAACACTCGGTGTACTGTCCCTGTATTTTCAGAATCTCCTAAGGCAGAATGCAATTAAGGTGACCAGTGTCTGCGTTTACTATTCCCGGTTTGCTTAGTGCTGCCTGGTCCAAGGTTCTCCTCTGATCAACACTCGGTGTACTGTCCCTGTATTTTCAGAATCTCCTAAGGCAGAATGCAATTAAGGTGACCAGTGTCTGCGTTTACTATTCCCGGTTTGCTTAGTGCTGCCTGGTCCAAGGTTCTCCTCTGATCAACACTCGGTGTACTGTCCCTGTATTTTCAGAATCTCCTAAGGCAGAATGCAATTATGAGACCAGTGTCTGCGTTTACTATTCCCGGTTTGCTTAGTGCTGCCTGGTGCAAGGTTCTCCTCTGATCAACACTCGGTGTACTGTCCCTGTATTTTCAGAATCTCCTAAGGCAGAATGCAATTAAGGTGACCAGTGTCTGCGTTTACTATTCCCGGTTTGCTTAGTGCTGCCTGGTGCAAGGTTCTCCTCTGATCAACACTCGGTGTACTGTCCCTGTATTTTCAGAATCTCCTAAGGCAGAATGCAATTAAGGTGACCAGTGTCTGCGTTTACTATTCCCGGTTTGCTTAGTGCTGCCTGGTGCAAGGTTCTCCTCTGATCAACACTCGGTGTACTGTCCCTGTATTTTCAGAATCTCCTAAGGCAGAATGCAATTAAGGTGACCAGTGTCTGCGTTTACTATTCCCGGTTTGCTTAGTGCTGCCTGGTCCAAGGTTCTCCTCTGATCAACACTCGGTGTACTGTCCCTGTATTTTCAGAATCTCCTAAGGCAGAATGCAATTAAGGTGACCAGTGTCTGCGTTTACTATTCCCGGTTTGCTTAGTGCTGCCTGGTGCAAGGTTCTCCTCTGATCAACACTCGGTGTACTGTCCCTGTATTTTCAGAATCTCCTAAGGCAGAATGCAATTAAGGTGACCAGTGTCTGCGTTTACTATTCCCGGTTTGCTTAGTGCTGCCTGGTGCAAGGTTCTCCTCTGATCAACACTCGGTGTACTGTCCCTGTATTTTCAGAATCTCCTAAGGCAGAATGCAATTAAGGTGACCAGTGTCTGCGTTTACTATTCCCGGTTTGCTTAGTGCTGCCTGGTGCAAGGTTCTCCTCTGATCAACACTCGGTGTACTGTCCCTGTATTTTCAGAATCTCCTAAGGCAGAATGCAATTAAGGTGACCAGTGTCTGCGTTTACTATTCCCGGTTTGCTTAGTGCTGCCTGGTGCAAGGTTCTCCTCTGATCAACACTCGGTGTACTGTCCCTGTATTTTCAGAATCTCCTAAGGCAGAATGCAATTAAGGTGACCAGTGTCTGCGTTTACTATTCCCGGTTTGCTTAGTGCTGCCTGGTCCAAGGTTCTCCTCTGATCAACACTCGGTGTACTGTCCCTGTATTTTCAGAATCTCCTAAGGCAGAATGCAATTAAGGTGACCAGTGTCTGCGTTTACTATTCCCGGTTTGCTTAGTGCTGCCTGGTCCAAGGTTCTCCTCTGATCAACACTCGGTGTACTGTCCCTGTATTTTCAGAATCTCCTAAGGCAGAATGCAATTAAGGTGACCAGTGTCTGCGTTTACTATTCCCGGTTTGCTTAGTGCTGCCTGGTCCAAGGTTCTCCTCTGATCAACACTCGGTGTACTGTCCCTGTATTTTCAGAATCTCCTAAGGCAGAATGCAATT
Source organism: Ambystoma mexicanum (assembly GCF_040938575.1). Classification (NCBI taxonomy): domain Eukaryota; kingdom Metazoa; phylum Chordata; class Amphibia; order Caudata; family Ambystomatidae; genus Ambystoma; species Ambystoma mexicanum. The sequence continues at coordinate 1,259,975,490 of NC_090933.1, read as the reverse complement.
AAGGTGACCAGTGTCTGCGTTTACTATTCCCGGTTTGCTTAGTGCTGCCTGGTCCAAGGTTCTCCTCTGATCAACACTCGGTGTACTGTCCCTGTATTTTCAGAATCTCCTAAGGCAGAATGCAATTAAGGTGACCAGTGTCTGCGTTTACTATTCCCGGTTTGCTTAGTGCTGCCTGGTCCAAGGTTCTCCTCTGATCAACACTCGGTGTACTGTCCCTGTATTTTCAGAATCTCCTAAGGCAGAATGCAATTAAGGTGACCAGTGTCTGCGTTTACTATTCCCGGTTTGCTTAGTGCTGCCTGGTCCAAGGTTCTCCTCTGATCAACACTCGGTGTACTGTCCCTGTATTTTCAGAATCTCCTAAGGCAGAATGCAATTAAGGTGACCAGTGTCTGCGTTTACTATTCCCGGTTTGCTTAGTGCTGCCTGGTCCAAGGTTCTCCTCTGATCAACACTCGGTGTACTGTCCCTGTATTTTCAGAATCTCCTAAGGCAGAATGCAATTAAGGTGACCAGTGTCTGCGTTTACTATTCCCGGTTTGCTTAGTGCTGCCTGGTCCAAGGTTCTCCTCTGATCAACACTCGGTGTACTGTCCCTGTATTTTCAGAATCTCCTAAGGCAGAATGCAATTAAGGTGACCAGTGTCTGCGTTTACTATTCCCGGTTTGCTTAGTGCTGCCTGGTCCAAGGTTCTCCTCTGATCAACACTCGGTGTACTGTCCCTGTATTTTCAGAATCTCCTAAGGCAGAATGCAATTAAGGTGACCAGTGTCTGCGTTTACTATTCCCGGTTTGCTTAGTGCTGCCTGGTCCAAGGTTCTCCTCTGATCAACACTCGGTGTACTGTCCCTGTATTTTCAGAATCTCCTAAGGCAGAATGCAATTAAGGTGACCAGTGTCTGCGTTTACTATTCCCGGTTTGCTTAGTGCTGCCTGGTCCAAGGTTCTCCTCTGATCAACACTCGGTGTACTGTCCCTGTATTTTCAGAATCTCCTAAGGCAGAATGCAATTATGAGACCAGTGTCTGCGTTTACTATTCCCGGTTTGCTTAGTGCTGCCTGGTCCAAGGTTCTCCTCTGATCAACACTCGGTGTACTGTCCCTGTATTTTCAGAATCTCCTAAGGCAGAATGCAATTAAGGTGACCAGTGTCTGCGTTTACTATTCCCGGTTTGCTTAGTGCTGCCTGGTCCAAGGTTCTCCTCTGATCAACACTCGGTGTACTGTCCCTGTATTTTCAGAATCTCCTAAGGCAGAATGCAATTAAGGTGACCAGTGTCTGCGTTTACTATTCCCGGTTTGCTTAGTGCTGCCTGGTCCAAGGTTCTCCTCTGATCAACACTCGGTGTACTGTCCCTGTATTTTCAGAATCTCCTAAGGCAGAATGCAATTAAGGTGACCAGTGTCTGCGTTTACTATTCCCGGTTTGCTTAGTGCTGCCTGGTCCAAGGTTCTCCTCTGATCAACACTCGGTGTACTGTCCCTGTATTTTCAGAATCTCCTAAGGCAGAATGCAATTAAGGTGACCAGTGTCTGCGTTTACTATTCCCGGTTTGCTTAGTGCTGCCTGGTCCAAGGTTCTCCTCTGATCAACACTCGGTGTACTGTCCCTGTATTTTCAGAATCTCCTAAGGCAGAATGCAATTAAGGTGACCAGTGTCTGCGTTTACTATTCCCGGTTTGCTTAGTGCTGCCTGGTCCAAGGTTCTCCTCTGATCAACACTCGGTGTACTGTCCCTGTATTTTCAGAATCTCCTAAGGCAGAATGCAATTAAGGTGACCAGTGTCTGCGTTTACTATTCCCGGTTTGCTTAGTGCTGCCTGGTCCAAGGTTCTCCTCTGATCAACACTCGGTGTACTGTCCCTGTATTTTCAGAATCTCCTAAGGCAGAATGCAATTAAGGTGACCAGTGTCTGCGTTTACTATTCCCGGTTTGCTTAGTGCTGCCTGGTCCAAGGTTCTCCTCTGATCAACACTCGGTGTACTGTCCCTGTATTTTCAGAATCTCCTAAGGCAGAATGCAATTAAGGTGACCAGTGTCTGCGTTTACTATTCCCGGTTTGCTTAGTGCTGCCTGGTCCAAGGTTCTCCTCTGATCAACACTCGGTGTACTGTCCCTGTATTTTCAGAATCTCCTAAGGCAGAATGCAATTAAGGTGACCAGTGTCTGCGTTTACTATTCCCGATTTGCTTAGTGCTGCCTGGTCCAAGGTTCTCCTCTGATCAACACTCGGTGTACTGTCTCTGTATTTTCAGAATCTCTTAAGGCAGAATGCAATTAAGGTGACCATTGTCCCGGTTGTGCCGGAACAGTCCTGGAATTGGGCCCTCCGGCCGCCCATCCGACAAGTTTTGTAATTTAAAAAAAACTCTGTCCCCGTTTTGGTGAAAGGGAGGGTCAGCAAAAATTATAACGGTAGTACTCATTAAACTAGAGCTGGCGGACGCAGGGAATTTAAGGGTAGGACCTAGCCTGGGGGTCTGGCCTGGCTCTTAGGGCCAAGCATGAGCCGAGCCTGGGATATGGCCACACAAAACAGGGGAGAGACCTTGTTGGGGGGCAAGAAAAGGGGGTGGGGCAGGAAAATGAGAAAGGGGTTGGGGAGGCAACAAAAAGGTCTAAAGGGACAAGAAAAAGGGATAAAATAGATGGGGCAAGAAAAGGGGCTAAAGAGAGCAAGATCAGGAGCTGTGGAAAGAATAGGAGCTAAAAGGGACAGGGGCAAGAGAAGGGGCAACGCGGTTCTGGGGGCAGCAAAAGGGGCTAAAGGAGTGACGATCAACAAAAGGGGCAAAACGGGAATGGGGCAGTTGAAGGGGATGAGGGGCAGCTAAAGGGGCTAAATGGTACTGGGTCAAGGAAAGGGGCAAAAGGGGTCAGGGTCAGCTAAAAGGGTTCAGGGACAGCTAAAGTGGGACTGGCAAATCAAGAAAAGGGGCACACCGGGCCTTGGGGCAGTTAAAGGAGTGGAGGGTCAACAAAAGGGGCTAAATAGGTACGAGGGGTCAAGGAAAGTGGCAACACGGGAATGGGAGCAGCTAAAAGGGTTAAGGAGCCGCTAAAGGGGTTAAATGGCACTGGGAGGGAGAAGAAAAGGGGCAAAACGGGTCTGAGGCAGCTAAAATGGGCAACACAAGGGGCATGAACAGGGGCTAAAGGGTGATGGGCCAAAAAAAGAGTCTGGGGTAACAGAATGGAGCTAAAGGGGGCAAGAACAGGGTCAACAAAAGGGGCAAAATGGGACTGGGGCAACAAGAAAAATGGCAGCACGGGTCTGGGGGCAGCTAAAAGGGGTATGGGCAAGAAGAGGGGCTAAATGTGACTGGGCGGGGCAAGAAAAGGGGCAGATCTGAAGCAAAAGGGGACAAAGGGTACTGGGAAGAGAAACATAGGGGTTTCACGTACCTTTTATGAATTTGTTGCCCCTTAACAGCACCACCATTGGAAGTGTTCCAGTCCTGCCACAGCCAATCAATGAGTGGCTGGGGCGAGACAAAAGAAAGAAAGGGACATGCTCCAGGTGTGCCTGCAGTACTTACGGGAGCATGTCTGCCTGACTTCCTGCCCTGCCCCAGCCACACAATGAGTGGCTGGGGAGGGACTAGCAGTCAGGCTGCTGGGACCGGAAGACAGGCAGACGCGCACGATCATGCTCGTTTCTTAAAGGAAAGTGGGAGCAACTGGTGGGGCTCATGGCCGGCCCCTGCTTTGGGTGGGCAAAGGCCTGAGGGCAGGTGGGTGGGCAATCAGGCCAGAGCCCTAGGTGGAGCTCGAGCTGGCCCGACCTGCGCCAGGCTCGCCCAGCTTTGTATTAAACTACACATAGAATTTTGCCATGGCAGACTGGGCTTGAACCCTCAACCTTATAGATACCAGGCACACGCATTAACTGATTGTACCACAGAGACCAGTTGGTAAAGGAATGAACAGCAAGGCTTCTAAAAGCACTTTTTATTATTAATAAGCTTATATTCACAGACAAAAGCGCTCAATTTACAGGAGCAGCGCAGGAAATACTGTTGGATGGAGGGGGAAGGCAGCTTGAGGGGGGGGTGATTGGTTAGGGGATGGGCTGCGAGTGGTTAGTCCTTTTATGTTGCTGGTCATCCAGGTATTTCGGCTTGAAAATCTGGTCACCCTAAGCATGTTTCACCTCCAGAAACACACAGGGACGTCAATTCACCAAAATTCCAGGGTTAGCGGAAGTGACATCACACGACAGTCGACACTGATGACATCACAGGAAGTGATGCCATTTGACCCCACCCCGAAGTGATATTGCGGGAAGACAAAACAGGAAGTGGAATCACATAGCATTGTACACTACGAAAAATATGGTTACGATATCACTATAATGTGATGTACATTTCATACAAGAATGTATCACCATATGTATCGTTAAGATCAGTGTGTATAGGCCCATATTACCAAATTACTGTGAATGCAAGCAGACGTCCATGACCAAATGATAATGAGGTGTTATTATATAGCACTTACGCTTAAGCGCTTTATATAGAACAAATATACACCCAATATCACCCAACCTGTGTTGGTACTCATTTATCGACCTCAGAAGGATGAAAGGCTGAGTTGAGGCGTTTAAGAACAGACTAAATCAGTGACTCACCCCCTGAAGTGTGCCTGAAATAAACCTTTAATGAGTCTAGCAATTATTGAATAGAATGCCAGAAAGACACATTGGGCCTCATTACGAGTCCGGTGGTAACCTGCCAATTTTTCCGGCTCGGTTACCGCCGGACTCGTATTACCATTCCGCCTTCCTGATTCCCGGAATTACCGGGGCATTACAACCCCGGTGACCCGGGCATTCCGGAGGCGGAATTTGGTAAATCCCCATTCCCATGGAGTCCTATAGGACTCCATGGGAATGGGGAAGTGGAAACACTGGCCCCACCTCGTGATGGTGCCGGTGTTTCCACGTCCGCCTGCAGGCGGGCGGCGTTAAATCCACTAGGTCAGACCTGGCGGGAACGCCACACCCCGCCTGCAAGACTCGAGATCGGGCAGTCCGGAATTAACAGTGGCGGCGGGTTTACCGCCAGTGTTATTTCCGGTCCGCCCGACCCGTAATGAGGCCCATTATTTGGTATTCCTATTCTTTCTTATTTAGGGTCAGTGCTGAAAGTGTTAGACTTGTGGCACTCATGTTCTTATTTTTTTTTTAAGGGGCCTGAACAAGAAAGCCAGCCACGCCAGAAGTAAAGAGACACATGGTGCTGGCCACAGCTTAGTTTTTGTTTTTTAGAGGTCGCAAAGGAGACCACAGAGGTCACAAGGGAGACCGCAGATGTCGCAGTTGCGGCCTCTGGTGACTCCTAAATGAGGTCCTTGGAAACACATCGGCAAGCACATTCTGCGGCATGTGGCAAAAGACCCGAGTCAGTGAAACCCATATGCACGAGACCTGCATAATATAGCATTGAGAATTCTAACAGGCGTCCAATTACAATCTAATTGGTGACCTACATACTACCCCCATGTGCAGTGGCTTAATTACTTCCAGGAAACGGTCAAATATATTATAAGGATTTTCAAAATCTATTCGTACATTTACTGGGCACTAATTGCTCCCTGGTTGAGAAGTTACACAGAAACCTTGGTGCGAAAATGTCTGCATGGTACAATAATTTAACCTTGGCATTGCTCCCGGTCCAGACTTCCAGAGTCAAGACAGAGTCAAGACAATTCCTCTGGCCTAAGGCTCTGAAGTACCCAAGACACGCATTGCACCACTTGCTGTGCACCTGGGTGCATGAGCTCCCACTGGATTCAGCATGCCGCCCTCCTTGCTGCTATCAATAAAGACTGGCAATGATGACTTACTGGTTTCAGCAGCTCAGGCTCTCCGTTAGTGTTGCCTCATTAGCAAATAATCCGTTCCCAGAGTGCTCCATTCTCCTGATAGGACGTTACACTGGTGGAATACGGAAGTCATAACCTCACTGGCATGACGTCAGAGCTCTTCCTTAATTGACACGCCATGGCAGTGTGGGAGCCTCAAGCCTGCTCGCTTTACTGTCATGCATCAACAATGCCATTGGCTTTAGGCCTGTTAAAGTACTGGCATCTAGCCAGTGTAGGGTGACCAAACGTCCCGGTTTTCCTGGGACAGTCTGGGGAAATCACCCTCTGTCCCGGGAGTTTTTTCATTTTAGAAACCCCGTCCGGGGTTTGCATGGCTGGGTGCCTATGGCCCTGTTTTTGCCGGGACCCGATTTCGAAATACCAAAATCAGGTCCCGGTGCAACTCTTCCTGCGTGATTGGGGGCGTTAAATGCTTTTCACGCCCCCATTTCCTCCCGCTTCCCCTCCCCGGCGCTCTCCTCCAATGAGAGCAGTGTGCCTGTGAGCACAACCCCTCCCCACCCACGCAAAAGGCCAGCGACATGGAAGTAGGACTAATGTTTTATTTGGATTCGCTTTACTCCTACTTCCATTTCTATGGCCTGTCCCATGTTTTCTTTTTTTTAATCTGGTCACCATAAGCCAGTGGCGTACCGAGCGGAGGGGACAGGAGGGCAGTTGCCCCCCAGTGGCTGTTTCAAGAGTCAGACCGGGCATTTGCAATGGGACACCTCTCCTGTTTGGCACACTGACATGAAAATAGGGGTGCCGAACAGGAAAGGTGTTCCTCTGCCAGGACAATGAGGGTGCCCGAGCAGGACCACACAGGAAAAAGGTGTCCGTGTCCCACCTGCCCTGGGCCACTGCAGCAGCTGCAGTCTGGAGCGGTACGGGACACGACACCAGTGCTGTATGTACCAGTGGCGCAACACCATTGAGCAGATTGGGCTCTAGCCCCCACCACCCTGACATTTTGGGCTATGTTGACCTACAGAGCTGTGGCCGACACAACAGGAAACGGCGCCTCGGCTTTCCTATTAACGAAGGCCTTGCAATTGCTAACATGAAGCATTTCACTTTTATCACCCGCATTCATATGCATGCCTTTTTGGGCAATTGAAATTGTGTTGAGGGGATTAGTACTTGCGTACCAGGGGGGTGCTTGGTAGGAGGGGTGGGGACAGAAACAGATCATTCTCACAGCAGTCTTTAAGTGTGTGGTTTCAGACGTGAAGGAGAGATTTAACTGCTTGTAACATTGAAGCGATCACCAGAATATTCTAATTAGAATGCGTAAAGAAGTTAGATGACCCCGCACAAGTAAGTTTGCCCCTTCCCCACAGTCTCTGAAGTTGGTGCCTCTCCCAACATTTGAAGTGTTAGCCCCCCCGCCCCCAAAGTTTTCGCTTAGGTGCACCCCTGGGTGTGCCCTGCTTTCAGTTCCAGTCCTGGGCAGGCGCATTCATAAGTCTGACTTCAGAAAGAAGTCGGTCATTTTTTTCTTGAGCTGGAGTGCATGAGACGCAGCAACGCGGGAACAGGGAAGACCACACTGTTTTGTGTGCTTGTGTATGTGTAGGTATTCCTGGTGCTGTACTTTGTGTTTAGGATGCATGTGTAGTGGGCGACTGTTGTGTGACTGGGTGAGTGTGGGCGTGTGTTTGTGCTGGCAGTGGAGGAGGAGCAGAGTTTGGCAGGTGGGGGTGAGGGGCAGTGTGCCATAATGGTACTGCCACTTTTTTAATGGTCATTCATGTTGAATCAATAATTATATGAATTATTACTTGGCTAGACTGGCATTTGGGGGCAGCCAGTCTAGCCCTTTCTTGCTGAGCCATGAGGACGTTTTACAGTAAGACAGGCTGCCCCCAAATGCCAGTCTAGACAAGTAAAAACGCATACCAAATACGGTATGCGTTATTACTTGTTTAGACTCAGTGGTGGAAATGGAAAAAATTTGGTGGGGGATCCCACAACACAAGGACTGGGGTGGGGGAGGAGTTGCCCGAGGAGGCGTGGTCTAGAGGGGCGGGGAAAGTAGTGCACATCCAGCAATGCTGGAATACTTGAACAAAAAAAAAGAAAACAAAGCGCCTGCGACGGCAGCATTGCCTTTTACCGCGGCTTTGGCACCGGTATGTAATGCACAATGCTCGCTACATGTACAACTGAAAGGAATCAGTTGTACATGTACGAGCATTGTGCATTACACGCCACTGCCTAAGCCGCGGTAAAAGGCAATGCTGCCGTCGCGGGCACTTTTTTTTTCTTTTTTATGTAATCCAGCGCTGTTCATGGGTTTCGGTGGCTGACTCTGGCCGGATCCTGCGATCCGGCTCCATATCTGGTGCCAGATCTCGGATCCGCCGAGAGCCGGCCCAATGACCAGCACTGGTTAGACTGGCATTTGGGGGCAGCCAGTCTAGCCCTTTCTTGCTGTGGCATGACTTTTTCTGTGCATCTTGTCTGGGACAGGAGTGCTGCCATGTGTTCTTCTTGGTATGACTGCCTGTAGAACAGCGGTCTGGAGAAGGGCACAGACAGCAGTGTGGCCGTATGCTCCTGCTCTGCACCCTCCATGCACAATGGGGGGCAGGCATAGCAGGAGCACACTCTGTCCTACTCCAAGCCGTTGATTGCACTGCAGGCCTAATAAGGGCCAGAGCCAGAGGCAGGACAGGAGCGCATAGCTCCATGTCCCACTCTTGTCCTAATGGTGCAGGGAGAGGGTACGGGATCAAGTCATCATATAAGTGCAGGAACGATTAGATGTCAGTTTAGCATTAATTTTCCAAGGGGCATTTGGGAGGAAAAGTAGCAGGACTTTTTTTGTGGCTCGCCCTCCTACGCTTTTCTTAATTTTGTATTAATAATTTGCTAGGCGTCTATACAACCCAATGCTGTTTCCAAGTGCCACAAGGTTAAACAGGGAGGGAACAGGGGAGTAATAAACAATAGTAAATAACAAACAAAAAAACAGTAAATATTCAACAAAAACGGTCTTACTAGGCCTTCTGGCATTCGGACGAGTAAGTGCAGGACAAAAATGGTCCTACTAGGCCAATGTTGGATACCCACCGGCACCCAGCTCTGTACAAGTGACAGGCTTGAGGCGCCCTCACTCATGGGAAGTTGTGCCGGGAGGGATGGGATGGGATGGGATGGGGAAGCTGAGATCACAGAGTTAATTGCAAGATTCCTGGTACGGTTTTGTTTCTTTTGCAGGGAGAGGAACCCCAAACTTTAGGGAGGTGTGGTTGGGGGAGGTACAGCAGGATAGCAGGTATTGTTTTGCTTCTTGGAGTGGGATTTGGGGAAGGCAAACACAAGGGGAGTATGATGGGGTGGCACGTAGTTTTGTTTCAGGTGGGTTGATGGGGGGGGGACAAACATGTGGGAGGTGAAGGGATGCAACAGTAAACCGGGTACTGGGTGTTTGTGGGGTGACAGAAGCACCCAGCCATATTGTGTACGCTTCTCTCATACTGTGCCTCTCGTACACACAGACACAAATTGACATCACAATTGCAAAAAGTAAGTGTGGTGATCTGCTTGTGTATGCTAATACCACGCACAGCTACCATTTGCATGGTCTCCAGGCGCTCAGGTGGCTCCGTGGGAAAGTATGGGTGGGGGACTAGGATTGTGAGGGATAGGATAGAAGTTGTGCTCTTCTGTTGGCGCTTGCAGAACCAGGAGAACCTGGCATCTGTGCCTGTTGGCTTTCTGGGTGTGCTTTAATTGTGTGCACTGGGGTTATTGGGCCTCATTACGACCCAGGCGGTAAGTTACCGCCTGGGCCGTACCTTTACCGCCATGGCGTAAACTACGTTTACGCCATGGTGGTTGGCGGACTTACCGCCCCATTCCGAGGTTGGCGGGGCGGTAAGTCCCCATTAACCCATTTACCCTTCCCCATTCCCATTTTTGCCCCATAGGGGGGGTGGCATGCAGGCGAGGAGCGAGGAGCAGGGATGGTTAGCAGTGCTTACGTTCAATACCATGGCTAGCCTCAAAGTGCATCTAAATTCAATATAGCGGCGATTCTCTAAATGCATCCAAATTCAATACTGTGGCTACTATCAAAATGCATCCAAATTCAGTACAGTGGCTACTCTCTAAATGCATCTAAATTCAATACAGTGGCTACTCTCTAAATTCATCTAAATTCAATACAATGGCTACTCTCTAAATGCATCTAAATTCAATACAGTGGCTACTCTGAATTCATGTACATTCAATACAGTGGCTACTCTCTACATGCATCTAGATTCAATAAAATATAATTAATAGAATTCAATAAATATATATGTTTTTATAAAAGAACAATTATAATTAATGGTGTGGCTATTCTCTAAAATGCATATTATGCATCTAAATGTGTTTCACCATAACAGCAACAGGAAGAAAGAAACATGAAGATTCCATGTTTTAAGTTGTCCAGTGCTAAATAATGGTGCCTCTTGGGAGATGCAGTTCTGGCTGCAACCTATTCAGCTTCAAGATATCAGTATGGGTGCTAAGAACATATTTCAGTAGCACAGCACAGTGCAAGGTGGAAGAAATGACACTGGTTACTGATGAAGGTTTTTCAGGAGCAAGTGCCAGAACCTCCCGGTCATGAACAGTGAAATGCTGCTACAATCCGCTAGCCACAGCCATGGATGCCGAAACTGGGGCCATTCACACTGATGAGCTGGACCAGAAAGGTGGAGCGAGTGAACGTCGGAACATCCTAACAGCCCATGAAACTTTAAGTCTCTTAAACCTAGAGCTAGGAATACCGCCTCCACCGCGGGTCTGGGCAGATATTGCATTATTTTGGCTTTGGAATATTTTGAAGTGATGATTTCTCTCCCACAAGCCCAGCACAGGGCATCATGGGAGATGCATTTCTTGGAGGAGTTACTCCTGACTGGAACTGCATTGGTCACCTGGCTACCCTCTGATCTCGGGCCCAGGTCCCCTCCCCCGCCAGTTGCACACCTGCACTGCCTCCCGGGCAACACCTGCATTTGGGGGCTGTTTCTGTATCCCTACAGTCCCCCACCAGCTCTTGACACCTGTTGTCTACACTTACCCCTGCGCTTGCCACATGCTGCCGCACTTCTATTGTTCTTATTTTTTACTGTTGATCCTATGTATTGTACTACCCCTTCCCACCTCTGCGCGCACTTTGCCCTTCCCACCCTCCCCTGCACTTGCGCGATCTCAATTTCACCTGGCATAGTAAGATCATTGTCTTTGTCTTCCCTATGTTCCCCCTCCCTTTCCTTGTCGCGCCTTGAAACACTTCTATATAGACGCGTTATAAATGCCATATATCATATCATATCATATCCAACATGACGGAATCAGGGAGGTTGGAAAGTGCAGACTCCAGTTCCATGTCTTCCAGTAGCGGACCTGTTGGGTGTCCTGACCCACGTTTAAGCTATCATGCTGCAACATTTGGTGCTGTGGGCTTAGAAAATTCAAGATGGCGGAAAACCCACATGTGCGCTGAAATCCAGGAAAGCTGCGCAGTTTGTGTGCACACTAAAATGGTTGCCTCACTTGCCACCCACCAGTGCGAGAATGAAAGGCTGGGTTGCCATGAGGGAAATGGGTTGCCAAAGGAAAAACAGTAGCGCCGGTTAGCTTCAAAGCGCTTTAAAACCACCATTGGACTACCCGCACAGTAGTCTGAAACCATTGGGAATGGCAATGCTGATTGCCAAATGCAACCTAGAATTGTGGGGAATTCATTTCTTAAATCCCAAAAATGGGTGCAGTACCAGTACTCACCACTATCCAAAAGCCGGCAGTTTAAAACCACCCTGTGTTTCTCTGAAGGCAAGCCAAAGTGCCTATTTCAAACATTGCAATATGTGCAAAATATTCACTGAACACCAGCAGACATTTGGTAGAATGGAGTTTTGTGTGCCTACAAAATCTGGGAAATGAAGAGCCCAGAAAAATGCTTATAACAAGACTGGCTGCGCTGTGGATTTCAGCAGTTTAAGTTGCATTGGACTGAAAGACACTACAAATCTAAATGTTCAAATTGACTGAGTGACCTACTTTTGAGTGTCACATAGGTTGCAATTGTTTAAATGTCATAGTTTTGCACTTAGAATCAGCATTCTAGCTGCATGTGTAAAATTGCAAGTTAATTTAAAAAGCAACAAATAACATGACAGTAGCTGAAAGTCTGGCGTAAGGAACTTGATTCTGCCTGGCAACTACCCCCATCAGCAGTGAAACTTGAGTCACCACTGTGTTCCCAGGCCAACCTTCCTTTTGCTGCCCACACTAAGGATATGCCATCTATCTGATAATTGAATTATCTGTGCTCTGCAGGAGAGTGAACAAAGCCCTCTTCACTCAGGCAAAGGTTTTTATTACCGCAGTCGTAAAATGTAGCTTCCTCTTGGCAAGAGCTGGGAGGGGCACTGCCTGTGAGAGCAAGCTGGCTTGGCAGAAACTGGAAAGACTGGTTTCTATACCATGTGACCTGGGAAACCACACCCCTTTGGAGCCAGAACATAACTTTAAAAAGATGAATAACTCATAGAGCGGACATGTGAAAATTTTATAAATGATACCATAATTCTTGTGATTTTTCTGCCCACATTTTAAGAGGTTTTTCGACCCGGTGGCATGTTCAGGGGGGTTTTAGCGGAAAAGTGGATATAACTCTAAATGTATGCATGTTAAAAATCTGAAACTTCATCAGTTAATGTCCCTACTCCCTGCACACATGTATGTAAAGTTGGGTCCATGTCAGAAATTGCAAAATCAGTTAAAAAGTGAAATATGTGCCATTTCTGAATGCAAGCTCCCAGGAAGAGCAGAGTTTGAACAGGGGATACCTCCTGTAATGCATGATGGGTGCATATGATTTTAAAACAATATGTACCTCTGCAAATATGTATTTGTTTCAAATCTAGATTTGTGTGTAAGTTGACAGGAGGAGTGGACTTTCTGCAGGCTGTAAAATGACATCACGCTGACTCACAGTTCATTCCCCAATCAAATGATAAATGGAAGTTTGACCAATTAGAAGCTGAGAGAGAGGTAGGGTCAGTGATGCTAGAACACACCCACATTCTAAACACATAAAAGCAGACAGACAGGACAGATAGAGACTTTCAAAATCCATCTGCCGCTGGAAGCTCTGCCGGAAAAATCCATACTTTACCTCCATCAAACCTCCAGAGAGCCAAACTAGATACTTCAATCTATCCAGAACTAAGAGACCAGACCAGAGAGAAAGCAGTGCTGTACCCAGAGAGACCCAGACCAGCAGAGAGAGCTGACCCAGATCACTGTGAAGTGCAGAGGCCAGACCAGACCAGAGTCCAGTCTAAAACCCTGACCAGATCCGTGATGAGGCCCATTTAATTCAAGAATATAGTGCGAGTACCCAGCAGAACTGTGTAGAACCAATCTCTTAGTTTAAATTCATCTAATTCAATCTATTTAATCTAAGTAGAACTGCTTCCTAGCTGTCACCTGTCATTTCTAGTTGCAAGCTGCACTTGTCATTTTGAGCTTTTGAAATTTGCAAAACCAAAAACGACCTTTATTAAATCGCTCATATCTCCGCGACCGTTTGGGCTAGAGACTTGCAGTAACTTTCCTCTGATAGCTTAGAATCGTAGCTTTGAATCGCACCAAGAACCGCATTCCTACCCCTTATAGTTTTACCGCAATCGCGGAACACGCATCCGCGAATTTTACCGCGATTTGCAATTTCTTCACATGTAAAAACTGCTGCTGTTTGCTTTCCATTTGCCAGAAATTCGTTTAACCTGCTAACTATCCCTGCATCATTGCTAGTGTGAGCCTGGACTAATATTAACTAGATACCACTCACCCTGAACCTCTGAAAGGGAATTAAAAGCGTTTCCAGCATATTTCTCATTCATTGCCAGCACATATCAAAGCAATTTGGGCCTGTGATTTCAAAACTCCTATCTGTTTTCTGTTGTCTAAGCTTGCTGGATTGAACTGATTACATTGATTGCATTTCTGAGAACTGTGTGCTTTCCTCCCATTTCCTTGCATTGCATAAAGAGGGGGGGAGTGAATAGCCAGAGAAAAGTGATTACATTGTTTGGTTGAAATCATATTGAGTATTTTCTGTACTGCATTCATTGAATATTGCATCCACCTGAGCTTACATAAAGCATCCTCTACCACATTATACTTTTGTTCCTATTTACCAGTGTGCTACCTTATCCATTTCTTGTCAACTCCTTATTGATTATAGAGAAGCGTGTTAGTGCCAGATTCTCCGTTATTAATCTTTATCATATCAGATTAAGTGTGCTATTCAATTATTAATTTATTATAAAGTGTGATCTATATATCTCTTGTTTAAATTATCAAATAAACCTTTTAACTTGTAAAACAGAACTACTTCTTGGCTCAGCGGGGTCAGGGGGATTCCAAGAGAGGGGTGTTATATAGGGGTAGTCATCCAGAACGCATGAACTGGACCTAAAGATATATCAATAAGGGTTTTCATTCAGTATTATAGACTAGGCGTTGACTTAGCTGTAGTGTTGAATTGAATCCTCTTACAGACCGCAGTGCATCTTGGAGGATGTCGTTTTTTGCTCAGTGTTACCCAATAGGACAGCATCAGGAAGGTTGCCAAATGCGGTGTTTGTAGCACCTGGTTTATATGGCACTAGTTTATGAATATGATTTTCTTCTAGGAGGCTTAAATTGAATAAGAAAACTTGACTAAAGGAATGTTGTACTTACCTTTGTAAAGTATTAATGCTAGCGCCAGTTAGGGGCAAGCACTGAGCAGGAGTGGTCCCTCCAAGAACCGAAAACCTTATTTCTCCAACAGAACATAGTCTTTTTTCCAGAATATGAGCAGTGCAACACCACTGTTTAGAGATTTCGAGTTACTACTCCTCATCTAATTAATGAGCCTGGACCAATGTGAGGATGCATTAGAAAGGCCAATGTTAACAATTAGCGTCACTGACTAGCTCCAAGGTGTGTTTACTAGCACCCCCTTCTACCCTCTTGCACCCGCAGCAAGAGAAGATGTGATTAACACAAGCACTACCTTCCACTGAAAGGAAGGATAGGCTCAATACTTGGGCAAAACTGCAGGTTGATGGCTGGAAGATTATGAATGAATCTTAACCACTGGCAATTGCTTTGGGAACCCTCCAGGACATCGCTTTTCAGCCCGCCATCACAGAACAGGAAAGACCATATGCAAATAATATGCAAATGATAACCAACATTCAGTGTTTGACCCGACAGATGGTGATATGCGCTGTACCTGAAGATGCCCTCGGTCTGGTCTCCGTTGAGGGCCAGCACCTCCTCCGACAGCCTTGTCTGCACCCACGGCAACTGGCGGTCCGGGTAGCGCTCCTTCTGCATGTTCATCACTTCCTGCAGCGAGCTACCGAACATCGACGGGCTGAAGACAGCGTTTCTAGCGTGCTTGATCTCCTCAAGGATTGGCTTCTTCAGTCCCTTTAAGGAAAGAAAGGAGGCAAACAAGTCATTAACAAACCCATAAAACGTTGTACAAGCATTAATGACACGCATGTTCCTGCTTCCACCGGCAATGACTGCCCATGACCAAAAACATGAAACACATCACACACCAAATGGGCTCCAACCATAATCCCCATAGGACTTCACGGGAATGGGGACTAGGAAGCACGGGCACCGTTGCGAACGGTGCCGGTGCTTCCGTGACAACTCTGCTTTCTGGGGCCGTTGCACCCAGCTGGTCAGACTTGCCGGGCGCAACGGCCCTGGCAGGCAAAATCGTAGTTTGAAGGTTGGAAAAGGTGCCGGTAAGTTGCTACAGGCACCCTTATTTCCGGACCGGCAAACTTGGAATGAAGCCCAATGTATGTTATGTACATGTTGGGAGTGTGTGATGAACGGAAGATGCAATGATAAAAGGCACTCCAACAGCCACTGGCCAAACAGCCCAGAGGGTCCGTCACAGCTACGGGTAAAATGCAAAGAGCACTAGGCTTTAAAGCATGAATAAGACGAGTAAGCAAATGGAAGTATATCTGCGCCATTTAGAAACTATGGAGCCACTGAAAAAGCTATGGAAACATACCAAAAAATCTATGCAAGTTTCCCAACAAAAAATTGATGATTGTATTTTGACGGCTTAGATTAAAGTTATATATATATTATTTTTTGTCGGCTTAAAATGGTTTACAACATAGAAAACTTTTAGCCCCCTATAAAGTTATATCCAAACAGGGAGAACATAGGCTGCAGCTAGAAGGTTTCCAGAGAGCAAAGATTATGCAGATTCTGTTATGTTGAGGTAGGAACTCTGGTTCATCTGTTCATTAGTTCTCCAGCTCTGTGATTTAGATGAATGATCGTTTCCAAAGAATGACTTCTGGATAAGAATTCTAAATAGTAATTAAACTTCTCCAATTACTGCAGCCATTCATTTTGTACATACGATTTTGGATGCTGGTTGTCTTTACAAATATTTGGAAATTTAAAAACATTTGTAAATGATTGTGATATAAACGGCTTTGTAATGTTAAGTGGGAAAGGTTGTCAACAGACCAAGCACAATAAATAAAAAACTTTTAAAAACTTAGCATGAGGGGATACATTTCCTGTGGTTTAAATCCTGAAAAGGTTTGTATAGTTTAGAAATGGTAAATTCCTCAATGCCTTAGAGCGAAGGGCTTAAACCAGGACTCTCGCATCCAACATTTTTACAAAGGCAACATTCTGTGCCTGCGGAGAGTGTGTGGCGAATCAACTTCCGGGGCACCAGTGGTCCAAGGATGAATATTGGTTTCTAAACCATCAATCAGCCCCACACCCCTAGTACATCAGAAGGGATCTGAACAGATTGGAGACACAAGCAAATTATAAACCTCCTTGTCCAATTTTGGTAATGTGGACGCAATAGCAGGCTTATCTCCACAAGGTCGTGGGTCATTGGTTAGTTGCAACATAGCAAAAAAACAATTATTACCCAATGATAAAAGATACTTGTCTTGTCATGGTGTATACAAATATCTACTTTATTGTTATTCAACAGACAGTGCTAGCAGACTACAAAATACAACCCACCCTGTAAAGGAATGCAGAGGACAGACAGTTTCAAGAAGGTAAAGGGATGCACTCTGGATACTGACAGGAGGGTAGTTGGTAAAGTAATTAATCGCAATAGTTCAAGGATACTTGGTTTCAGCACAAAGGGAGCAATGGGTCGTAAAATGTCACTAGGGGCTTTTGAAGAAGGACAAAGGGGACGGAACCATAATGCATCTTATGATTGTAGAAGTTCTTGGTGCTCGACAGGGTCGAGTCGGTTTCAGGGCACTTTGCAGCTCCTGCAACAGAGTACAAGAATGGAGACAGCTGCAGGTGGCAGGCGGCAGGCAGTTCGGCGAACGAGGTTGGACGGATGGCTACAGGTACCTATCTTCCTGTCTGTTGTGGATCAAAGGGTCTCTCTGGTTCATTGAGCTCTCTGCGGTTCCTGATTATAGTCATAGGTCTCCCTTGAAGCTGCGGCGGGACCAGACCTTTGGTCTCCACCAAACCACATACTCGTACCTTCTGAATGGGGTCCCCCTGCGGGGATGACTACTGTAAATACATAGTTCCAGACATGATGGGTCACTGCCATTGATACTGAGAGGCAGGAGTAGGCTCCAGGTTGACACAGTGAATATCAAAGGTTGTTTGGGTTTTCCTGTCCTTTGTTAGTCCTGCGACCAGGCGCCCAGTGGGTCTGCTTGAATTATCTCAGATTAGTTGTAACGCTCACCTTGTATCCACAGGGACGCCACTCGACTGGTCAGGGATGCTTCTGGGAACACTACAACTTCTCCGGGGTTCGTGCAGCCAGGGGTCAGTTCTAAAAGACAGGAGATGGATTTTAGCTACTACTCCTTCCCTCAAGACCCACCTCCCGGAGTTCCCCTTACGGTTCCCCTCGGGACTTCTCTCACTTTGGTTTTCGTTAAGGTGTGCTCTCCGTCCTGCCGTGCTGGGCAGGGGCGCGTTGTCGCTGGGCACCGTTCCGCCGAGTTACTTAACTGGCATGGCCTGTAGTCCAGACCGGCTGTGACTCCACTTTTCAGGTAAGTCTTTCGTATTAAGAATAAATGTCTATTAGTAGATGTTCCGAATAACCTTCTCCTTCTTTCTTGCAGGTGCTGAAGGAATGATGGTGGAAACGAGCTGATACTCGAGGCTGAACTCGAGAAGGTAAGGATGTGCAAAGCACGGCGCTGAGAGCGTCTTTGAAAGTTGGCTAACCTGTGCTGTTGTTCCTTGCAGGTCGCGGGAGGAATCCTGGAAGAAGTGATCGAACGGGACCAGTTGCCGAATGGACGATGTTCGAGTGGCGATGGCCTTCCAGGAGAGCTTGGTAAGTAAGCTTACTTGATGTCTTATTCTTGTCCTTCTTCCCAGGGGTGTTGCTGGAGGAAGATATTGATGTCCAAGAAGACTCCGGGTGGGTGGAGGAGCTGAAGCTGGGCAGGTAAGGATGACTGTGGTTCTTCGTCTTCTCTCGCCCATGTAGGCCAAGATGCTGAGCAGGACCCAGTGAACGTCACGCTGCTAGAGCAGAATAACGCAAAGCGCGTGCCTCGAGTCGGGCCTGGTTTAAATACCCAGCAGGTATCCCAGGTCCCTTCGGGGCGGGGCCTGCCCTGGATGCTAGACTGCTAGTTGCAGTTCCCCATTGGTCCTTGTGGGGGCAGCCATGTTAGTCCATTGCCCATTGAAACCCGCACCTGCCATGTGAGCCTGATGCCAACGGCACCAGGACCGACTCCAAGGGACCCGAGAGGGGCAAAATAGGGCCCTTTGGGTCTTGTTAAAATATTGTGGCGGGGGCCAGAGAGCCTGAGTTCCTTGGCCTGAAACTAAGGTCATGACAGCGCTCCCCCCTAAGGCCCCTCTCAAGGTGGTTCTCCTGTCCGGCCCCGGCTTGGATGGATACTCTCGATGGAAACGCTGAAGCAGGCGTGGAGCATGGATGTACTCACTGGGCTCCCATGTCCTGTCCTGTGGACCGTATCCTTTCCAATCCAGTACATAGTAGAGTATTGTTCTCAAATAGTTGGAGTCCAGCATGTCCTTTACTTCGTATTCGGGTTCCCCATGAACGATTACGGGTCCTGGTGGAGTAGTTATTCGGGTTCTGGGCTTGACCGGCTTCTGAAGAGATACGTGGAACACCGGGTGTATCCGCATGTGGGCTGGCAGTGTCAGCTTTACAGCAGCTGGATTAATGATGGACTCAACGGGGTATGGTTCTAAGAACTGTGGGCGAAATGTCCTAGTACCCTTTAGAGGTATATATTTGGAGGCTAGCCACACCATATTCCCTACTTGGTAGTCAGGGGCTTTGGTGCGATGCTGGTCCGCATACCTCTTCTGGCACGCTTTGGCTTGTTCTTGAGCTCTTGTGAAAGCCTGTGAGATTGTCGTGTAGAGGGTCGTGACGGCCGTAATTTCTAGGGTCGTAGGGACGTCTAGCTCGGAAATGCGAGGATGCCTTCCATATACCGTAAAGAACGGCGTTTGCCCAGTGCTGCTGTGCAACGGGTTATTATAGGCGTACTCGGCGATCCATAAAAGATCCTTCCAATCCCCTTCCACCTGGTGAAGCATGCAGCGCAAGTACTGCTCGAGAGTCTGATTCGTTCTCTCCGTTTGACCGTCTGTTTGGGGGAGATGGCTAGTGGACATTCGGATGTCTATTTGGGCCAATGAGCAACACTTTCCCCAGAAGTTGGACACAAATTGGGTACCACGATCCGATATTAAAACTGAAAGGAATCCATGCAGGCGCACTACATGCTCGAGGAAGATTCTGGCGAGACCGGATGCATTAGGCCGACCCTTGAATGGGAAGAAGTGGGCCATTTCGGAAAACAAGTCCACGATCACCAGGATGGTGTTGTAACCTTAAAACCCAAAGGTGGGAACCTCAATTGTCACTGGCACCTTGAGGTAGAGCAATACTAAAGAACACAGGTGGTGCCAGGAAAAGTGCAAAGAGAAAACTGGTGAGGACGAGACTTGAGCTATAAGTATTAAATCATTATTTTTATTTCTTTTTGATTTGAATAAAAATTTGAAAAAGATAAACATTTTTAATGAACAATTCCATAAAACACATTATAGGGTCATACATGCATACATTCATTCATACCACTCATTCATAAAACAATTCATAGTTTTAAGAACATTGGACATTTTAAATACTTTAGGCTGTATCTCTAACAGGTGTTCACTCAAAAAAATGTATCGACTATAGGTGCCCCAACTCATGGATCTTCTATTCATAAAGGGCTTCCATGTTAACAATAGTTTCGACTCGACAATGTCTGGTGATGATCTTCCAGACAGATTGTGTGCGTCTTCCTCAGGATATGTGAACATTTGTGAATTCTAAAAACAAACAGATAACATACTATTAAAAACCAAGCTCATGTCTCTTCTCACGAAGTTTTTCACACAATAGAACAATTTTTAATCAAATGAGGGGAGCATACTGCACTGTCTGGCTCTTACCCTAATGTTCAAGAGACTATTGAAAGCACGTTTTCATTCGGTCCATGACCATACAAGGTCCAGCTGTATTACGTAGCTGAACTATCAGTCTCACAATGGTCTAAATTCCCATTCTTAGTCTGGTTAAGCAAAACAATGTGTGCTGCCTGGACCGCCCAACATAACCCCCTACTAATTCCAAGGGTTCACAGGAAGCAATAAAGAAAATTATTTCTCGAAAACCCTTTTTCAACTCTAGCGCCCCGTCCAAACATGGCGCGACTCAGTTCCTCCCTATTGGGAACATGAATAAATTTATAAAATGCATAACATCGTACCTGAAATAACAGGTATCCGAAGAACTCAAATGCCAGATGGATCTTAATGTCAGTTAACTTCTGTACTTCATTACTCGTTGTCTTCAGTAAAGTAAACCGAAGCTACAGCAAAAAATTACATCAAACGTGATTTGAATCAAATGGGTTGTGTACTGCCATTAAACCCAAGATAATGTTGACCAAAAAAGTAAACAGTACCTTCTAAAAGAATGCCACGTGTGCTATTCAACAATAAAAGGAGCACAGTGTTCCGAATGAACCTTTTGACAACTCACTCTAAAAATAGAAAAGGGCGAGAAACTTAAGCTAAAGTTTAAAGCAGAACGTGCCTCTAATGCCTTATATTAGTGTAAAAACGATCGTTCTCTCACCTACAACGTTCATATAGTAGGTCAACCGCATCTGTGTCCACCGTGGTTAACCAATGGGTCTATTCCCTCAAGGCGTAATTTATTTCCTGTCATGCGGGATTATATAAAAAACAATAAAGAAGGGTTTAGTATAAAGCTACCGCGTGATGTTTTCGACTAAACAAGTTGGCCTGAGCGTTATTTAGTCTATATAAACACTTACCTTCAATTGTTGGTCTTGCTCCGTGTTCGCCGCGTTAGCATCCGATTAGAAAACGACAACCGGAAACGTACGTAATCCGCAAAAGGAAACCCCAAGGTGGGTCTTTTATCTCAATGCTTCAGAAGAATAGTAAGCAATGAAAAGGTACCATAAGGTTTAAACTACTGGGTCACAAATCACTGTGGAAGCTAAAAACGGACAATAAGGTTAAGATAGTCAAACCCCATCGAAATAAATCTATTTGTGAACGTGTTGCACCGTAAGATGAATGCTGGAAACGCAGGGTTCTTTCTAAAGCGATGTGTTTGGGACGCTCAAACCTCATAAGAGATAACACCACCATAAATGTGTGTGCCAAAGGCCCGTTATATCAAACGGCGCTCAAAGTAAAATGAAAAGTATCTTCCATCAGAAGACAACCGGAAATTGTAAAAGTAACTAGGTTACTCATATATAATGAAAAAATGAAATGGACCCAACAAAGTGTCATATAAACACTGCTAGGAATCACCTAGAAAAATGCAGGTAATAATGAATTTACAAGAGGAATAATTTGGAATAGGCTCTTTCTTCTACTGCTGCTGCTGCTACTTGGAGTCTGTTTACCATTGCTGCAACTGCTTCCAGGAGGAAGTAGTTTAAAATCCCTAACACACGCGGAGCGCGCAGTGTGCGCAGTGTGTTTTGGTGAGCCTGAGACTGCCCAGGCTCTTTCTTCTACTGCTGCTGCTGCTACTTGGAGTCTGTTTACCATTGCTGCAACTGCTTCCAGGAGGAAGTAGTTTAAAATCCCTAACACACGCGGAGCGCGCGGTGTGCGCAGTGTGTTTTGGTGTTCTGGTGTGGAGGTGAGGGTGAGGGGCAGGTTGTTTTTCATCCATGGAAGAAACTTTGTTCAACCACAGCGGGAAATCTGGCAGAAACCGTCTGTCCCTCCCCCCCCCCTACACCAGACTGCAGCTGCGACGCTGGAATTCCGCTGCCGCTCCCAACTCCATTGATGTACTGGGCACGTCTCGTGTAAGTATAAAATTAACATTTAACAACGAAACTGTAATGAAACCTGTAAATGATCTTGCTGAGACTCTAGTAGGAGAACACGCAGATTCAGGTTTACATCCGTTTCAGCCGTGTTTTAAGAAAAGAACGGCGAAGAAAAATACATTTCAGTCTTTAACTTCATCATTGGTTCCCAAACCTCTACCTGCGGACATTCCATTGTGTGTCCACTCTCCCCCAAAGCATTCATCACCGTCTAGTACCCCGCCTATCCCCCTCTCTCACTCTCCACTATGCAACTCTGCAGAGGACGCGAAAGAACTTTCATTGCATGTGGCGTTGCCGTGTTTGGGGAGGGAGGAGGGACTGAAGGGAAGGAGGTTGGCAGTCACGTTGGCTGCTCCATGGCAGAAGGCCCAGGCCCGGAGCACCCCGCTCACCTTGGGCCGTGTGGGTTGGCTCGGGAGGGTGCTGGGGCTTCTCTGGACGCGTGTGGTCCCGGGGATGGGCTTGCCGACGGGGCCGCCTTCCGCTTGTGCTCGGCTGCTTTTGCCTCAAAGGAGCCCGTGCTCGACCTGACAGCGAGCTCTGAGAGAGAGGTAAACCACGGAGTGGAATCCTGTGCGCCCGCTCCTACGTCCGATGTTTGTGACACGGAATGTGAAGTTGTGCCCATATCTTGTATGAGCCCGAGCACACCTAACTCATTACTTCCAACAGCGCATTATGCTAGAAATTCCCCCACAGCCAAGCTGCCCAAGTTAATGGTACTAGCTTGGCGCGCTCACACTATGAGAAACTGGGGAAACAATGATAAAATCGATGGTGGACTGGATCCAAATCGGACAGAGACTGCTGAGTCAAGAACGTGCCGTTCACACTGCTTGATACCTAAAATAGCCTTGGAAGTCTGTGCCCAAACTGACTTTGAGCTTGGAAATGCTGAGAAGAACTGTGAAATGGAAGATGAGGTATTCGGTCCCCCTGACATGCTCCCACATGCACTAAACACATCACATGAAGGGTGTGCCTCTCCTGCACTCATGAACAACAGGAGAGACTCACTTGAAGTGGTAAATAAAATCTTACAGAGCATCTCACAAATAAATAAGGCCCGCAATTTCTCGCCTAGAAGAGTCAGCCCTTCAGCTGGTCGGGAAAAACAGTGGATGCCCTCAGTGTCCACTCACGAGGCACAATTAGGGGTAGGTCGGACCACCTCATACCACAACCCGATGTATACTATGAAAAATGCAGCGCTTAACATAGAAAAAGCCGAGTGTCCGGCCTCACCTCGCTTATCCTGTTCTCAAGCCCGGGCTCCTCAAAGGCAGGACACTGCAAATGCGCTCAACTAACTTCAGAAGCGCCAAACACACGAGTGCACACACGAGTGCACACAATGGTGTGGCGAGTGACTCTTACGCTTCTAGTTCCTCCTTGTCTGAGACCTGTTCTTCCGTCTCCTCAATTATAGAACGTGATTTTCCAAAAGTCAGAACATCTAAAGCTCAACTACATAAAAAAGACCACTGCTCAAATGTCAGGCTGGACGCAAACCTCATTAAAGAACTTCAATCAGTATTAATGTCATCTACAGGAATTTCGATTGCCCCCTTCCTAAAGCTCTATGAGCAACTGAATGACAACGTGAAGGACCTGACAACGTTAGTGGCGCTTATGAATTCAAAACTAATTAACATCGAAAAAGACTTGAATGCTGAGAAAAAGGAAAATGGGGCTTTAAAAACAAAAAAAAACTTCGGCCTTGCAAACATTAATGGACCAGAAAGAAAACAACAAACTGGACAAAAAATGACTGGCTGAGATCGCCAAAGAAGCACTAAGTGTGCTAAAACATCGACAGGCGTTGCACCAGGATGCTAATCAGCAAGACAGGTTGGAGCCTCAAGGTCCCCAAAAAAACGATAATGGGCAATTATTTACTGAGCCCCCTGTCTCTACATCTGTCAGCAACCTCCATAAGGACACTGGAGCTCCGAGGCAGCAAATTATCATGGAATCCTTGGAAACTACAAAGCTCTCTGGTGATTCAATAGAAGCTCTAAAAATTACAAATATAAGCTCTAATTGCCCGGTCTCAAATATTCTGACCAGTTCTATGGGTACTCTGACTCATTTAGTATCTGCTAACCTGTGTAACCAGGGCCTAATACCTGACACTGCAAAACCTCTGCAGGAGGACCCAGCCCTTAGTCTGGGAAAACTGACAGATGATTCATCCGAACAAATGAACTTTGCCTGCGCTTTGGAAAGCAGTAAGAGCTCACACAATCCTGCGACGTTGGACCCGCAAACACCCTCGACATCGGCAAACACACTGGATATGGGCGCCCCTCGTGTGTCTGCAGAGACCTTAATTCCACAAACAGCTGAGCCGAAAAGTCAAATATTCAACATATTTAAAGGAACTGTACCTCAGAAACCAGGTCCAAAGGTACCTAAATTAGGACAAGTGAAAAAAACGAAAAATCAAAAAACAAAAAATCAAAGACTTGGAAATAACTCAAGAAAATTTCTCCGGAACCTAAAAACTGTAATGTCACTGTCAATAACACTCTTACAGAAGAGAGAGGCTCTGTAAAGAAAAAAAAGATCTCCCTACTGCCAATGCAATTGCAAAGAGCAAGGGACCGGAACCGTCTTCTGAACCTGCCGATGAACCTTCCATCAACCTTATTAATCTTTCTGTGTACGAAGACTTGGAATCCAAGGAATTGGCCCCTGAGACGGGAGACGAAGTTTTGGTAGCTGCCCCAGAATCGCAGAAAAAAACAAATGATGAAAATGACCCGGAACCCATTCAACTACCGATTGGCGCTACAAGAATTTGTACTTTACTTGAAAAGACCATTGCACAGGACGTGCTGCAGGCTGTCCCCTTGAGTCCGACTTTCAAAACTTTGGAGGACAGACGCAAAGCCCTTGTGCACCTGCAGTCAATTCCCAAATCAACGATGGAAAGGGTTCCAGATTTGAAAGAGGGCTCGCGAAATTACGGCGACCCAAAAGGAAAAACTTATGATCGGCCTGACTGTAACAAAGAGAACAAAACCAGATCAAGACCGGATCGACACGAGACCAAGGAATCAGGTCTTGGCCCAGACCAAAGAGAACGGCGCCAAGCAAACAGGACGGATAAAGGACGCAGCGAAAAAGGTCTATCACTTCATAAAGTCCAGCTAGAACGCATAGAAAACGGCGATAATCTCATCTTAAATCGCACAAACGTCCTATGCCTATTTCAACACGTGCCATCTCTTAGAACGATTCGTTCCGACGACATCAAGACTGTGGAATTTAAAAACGAGGATCAAAATGACAAAATCATCCTCCATTTTAGATCCAGAATCGTCCTGAATATTGTCCTGGACGCTGTATCTGCACTTATGTCCATGGGCTATGACATCTCAGAAGTGTTTGAGAATGCCAAAATAGACAATAGGTCAGAAATTCAAAAACCCAAACTTGCCAATGCTCCTCGGGAATCGTCTTCTTCTAACAGAGCCACTGAAATCGCCCCGTATCAAAACTCAGAAATGTCCAGAGAGAGCGAACCACATTCTCGCCTCGGCAATAAGAAAACGGAATTATCCTGTAGTGCCACTAAGAACGACTTAGGGAAATTCTCCAAAGATGACAATATCAAAATCACCATCAAAGGCGCCTGTGCTATGGAATCAAGCTGTGGCGATTCATTAAGCCCAAAAGACCCAAGAGGCGATCAAAAGGAATGGTCCTGGTTGGCGGAAGCCTTATGTAGACCCTCAAGACGATAATGCCAGGTGGTAGAGGAGCAACTGGAGTTCAGGATCGGATCCTGGAACACTAGGGGCTTCTCCCACCTATTCAAAGATCCCTGGCTGGATGTGCTTGACGTGGTCTGTCTTCAGGAAACTTGGCAGACTACTTGTCCGATCGTGGATACCTATGAAGTGGCATTCAATCCGGCCTTTAAAAAACACCAGAGGAAGACCTATGGCAGGCCTGCTGACACTTGTAAAAAAAGTTCTGGGTGCCGTATTATAAATACTACAAACTTGTCGCCCTTTATTCAGGTATCAACGTTAGCTTCGGCAGGGCCTAGAACTGACAATGTGACCCACTTCCATCTACTTAACCTATATTGGAACCATACTCAGGCCGGGACAACTCCCATCACAGATCAAGCCTTATCAACAATTGACGATCTATTGCTCAAAAATGAGTCAAACATATGTGGAGACTTGAACATCAACTGCATGGATATAAGACGGAAAAACAACGAAGTCCTTCATGTACTGAATAATTTGGCCACTAAATGGATGGCGGAAATGGAAGCCAGAGACCTGGTAATGCTAAATGGAAACACTGCCGGCGATATACCGCCCAAACCAACGTGGAGATGACTCGCACAGAATTCTATCTTGGATTACTTTTTCGTCTCAGAAAAGATTCAACAGTCGACTCTGTCTTTTGTGGTAAAGCAGATGACCCAAAGTGATCATGAGATGACAATTTTAACCTTGCGAGTTGTAAAACAACCATCTGATAAATGCTGGAATCATCAGATTCTGGTCGAGCCAAATAGAGTGAGGCTGTCACTCCATCCTGATGAAGTCTCTAAAATTTCAGAAACATTCATTAAGACTGATCTTGGAGTGGAATATGTTCATCTTCTCCAATCGTTTATGGGAAAAAAACATGGATCGAGAAACCCTGGGTTTGTAAACAAACATACATTTGATGTTGAGGTCATGAGGAGAAAGAGGGAACTTTGTGCCACTATTAGACACCGAAAATCCAGAGATCCCACAAATTTCTTGCAAGAAAAACATGCTGCAAAACAGAAATATAAAAATTGGATAAGATCTCACAAGGCTCTAATGTTCCAAAACGATGCAGAACTGATGCTGCTAAAGATGAGAAATAAAAACTCGTCTGAGTTTTGGAGTTTACTAAACAACGAAGGTGCTCCTCAATCTGCACTGATGACAAACATGGTTTCAGAGGCAGGGTGGTCTTCACATTTCGAAAATCTGAACAGTAAAAAAAGGAAGTGGTCGTCCCCGATGACACCGAACTTCACAAAATGGGACCTCACTTTCCCTAAAGCTGATTTGCTCCAGATAATTAAGAATGTCAGTGCCCCAAGGGCCCCGGGACCGGACGGCCTCACCAACTTCACTATAAAGCAAAATCCAGAACTATGGGCAGAGTTTTGTGAAGAGCTCTTTACCCTAATCTGTAGAAGATGTGAAACTCCAAATTCTTGGAAGACTGCAATAATAGTCCCCATCTTTAAAAAAGGAAATCGCCTTGAGCCCAAAAATTATCGACCGATAGCGCTCTTGGACGTGCTCGGCAAAGTGTACGCAACTATGCTCCAACAGAAACTGTCACAATGGATTGTTGATAGCAACCACACTGATGTACGACAGACGGGCTTCGTAAAAAGGGTCGGCTGCGGCCTAAACCTTTTGCTAATAAATTTGCTAAAGATGGAAGCAATTAGATCTGGAAGAAAGGGCTATTTATCCCTGATAGACTTCTCCCATGCTTTCGACTCCATCGACCGAGAACTACTGTGGACAAAGATGACCAACTGGGGCTGTCCTGAGAGTCTATTAGCCGCCATCAAAGAAATTCACACTGCTACTACCATCAGAGTGCGCCTCGACCAACGCAGATCTCTTACAGAGGAAATTAACACCTTCTGTGGAGTTAAACAGGGCTGCCCTCTGGCGGCGATCATATTTAACTTGTTTCTCTCGGACATTGGCATCTCAATTAACGAGCCTCGATCCTTTTCCCCAAAAATACGTGGCTCTGCTCTAAGCTGGATGCTGTATGCTGACGACTTAATCTTGTTAGATACCACCCCAATCGGCCACCAGCGTAAAATGAATGCAGTGGAACGTTATGTGGAAACCAATGGTCTGCACATCAATAACACAAAAAGTGAAAATTTGACGCTGCAAAACTTGCAAACGGGCCGCCATCAGAAAAACAACAAATTTAGATGGCATCTGGGAAAAGAAAAACTTACCACGGTGGAAAGCACTAGATATCTCGGCATGCAAATTAACACAAACATAAATGATAGCCCTTGGATGGAGATTGCGAAAACAAAATGCTGACACTTTGCCTCTCAAGCACTGATCCTAAACAAAAAATACGGGAAGTTCTCGCTTAAGCCAGTGATAACCTTTTACCAGCAGAAGGTGGTCCCGTCCCTCATATATGGAGCTGAAAATGCTTTTGGATGCCCAGCTGAATTCTGGCCAACCCTAGAACACATCTTCTGGGTGAAAATTTTACACCTACCTAATAGCATCTCAACAGCCTGCCTATGTTATGAGTTAGGCTTGATATCTATTGATGCACGGATCACATGGAATGCCCTGGCCTTATTTAGGAAAACTACACTGCCAGACGCTGCTCCATAATTTAAAATAGTGAGCAAACCTGGAAATGCGAACCCAGACTGTCTGTTAGCTTTATGGTTTAAGAAATGTGAAGAGCTTCTGACCATGTATGAGACCAACATCAAAACGCTGCAGGACAATCCGCTTTTGGTAACGAAAAAGATCTGGGAATTAGATTGGATCCAAACCAGCGAAGACCGAAGGATATCCAAAACAATGAGGGACGCTCCTAGTGAAGTAAGAGCGTTCAATAAACTGCAAAATGATGTGGTCTTATTCCCAGACAACAGGAGGAGCGCCACATACATGAGATTCCGCCTAAACCTGATTAGAACTAAAGATCGAACAAAGAACTGGGCTGGAAAGGATAAGTCCAATATCGTATGTAGGTTTTGTAAAGCCTGCGACGAAACGCTTAAACATCTCGTCTTATTCTGCCCCTTCTTTAGATCTCTAAGGACTAAACATCTTGGCCAAATGTTAAATGAATATCCACTGAGGAATGCCGAAGAATGGTGGCAGCAGATGTTCATGGGTTCAAACACAGAACTGACAAGGGTGTTAACCCTGTTTTTGCATGAGATTGAAAGGAGCCTTGAGATATCTGACACCGAAGTACAAGGACATTAGGGTAGTGTTTAACATGGCTTAGTCATCACATGAAGCAAACTAATCTCTCCCTGGCAAGGCTCTTTCGGCACTAAAGACACAAACCCTGTCAAAAGGATGTAACTTTATCTCATGCTTATGTTTTGTTTTGTATTGGGTCTGGACTAATTTGATGTGTTTTAAAGGTTTGTACAAACCAATAAAATAAAAAATAAAAAAAAATATTGATTCCTTTCCTCTTGTTGCTTAAGGCCTTTGACAAAGCTCTGTGTCTGGTACAGCCACCACTGCTCTCTTTGTGACAAACGGATCGCTGTGTTGGCAGCATTTGTGCCGTAAACCTTTTCCAAAGCCCACCATTTGAAATCATCTTGACAATGATTCAATTCCAAAAAATGCGAAACCAACGTGGCATTCAAATGTTTAGTTCTAATTTTAGATTTGTGCTCCCCTATACGTAGTCTTACCGCCCGCGAGGTCTTACCAATGTACGCTTTTTTACACGGGCATATTATAACATATATTACGTTTGCACTAAGACATGTGGTGTGATGCTTTAGTGTCCAGTTTCTCTCATGTATATTAATGTTGGAAATAGGTGAGGTACATGCACAATTGCAGCAGTTACCGCACAGATAATGCCCCACCACTGGTGGCATTCCCCAAGATAATGTAATCGTCGTTTGTTTTTCTTGTGCCTGATTTCCATTGGCTTTGGAAACCCAATCTTTAATGTTCCTGCCCTTTTTAAAGGCATAGATCGGTTTGGGTAAGGCCGGGATATTCAACTGGAGTAAATGCCAGTGGCTAGATATAATTTTCTTGATTCAATTGTGCTGTGTGTTGTATTTAAGGGCACAAACCAATTGGTCTTCTCCAAATTTTCTGCCTTTGTTGTCCTTTTTCAAGAGAACTTCTCTATGCTGATGTCTAGCATGTTTTTTAGAATGTTTTAGCAGCTTGTTATGGTAGCCTCTATCTTTCAATCTCTCCTCAATAATGGCTGCTTGTTTGGTAAAATCTTCCACTCTCGAGCAGTTTCGCCGTGCCCTTAGAAACTGCCCATAAGGGATATTGGACTTCATTGACTGTGCATGAAAGCTTTGGTGATGCAATATAGTATTTCTGTCAGATTCCTTTCTAAATAGATCCAACACAAGCACATCTTTTCCCACTTTAATCAAAAGATCTAGATATGAAATCTCTTTTTGCTTGTTTGTATAGTAAATTTAAAGTTGGGATTAAAATTATTGATCCATTGAAAGAACTCATTGTGGTTTCCTTTTGAGCTGTCCCAAATAATAAGTATATAATCGATATACCTTTTATATAGTATAAACACGGATTTAAAGGGATTTGCATCAGCCAAAATGTTACGTTTTTCGAAATCCCACATGTACAGTGTGGCATAATGTGGGGCAAAAGCTGCCCCCATGGCTGTTCCTTTTATTTGCATAAGTACATGTTCTTAAATCTAAAGAAATTTTTGGTCAGCGCAATTTCCAAAAGTTATACCAGAAATTCACTTGGGACCGAGCTAGTGTCAGTTCTTGTTGGAAGGAACCTTTTCATAATCCCTGGGGAGTCAGCCTGGGGAATATTCAAGTATAACGACTCTACATCTAGAGTAATTAAAATATTGGTGTCTTTGTCAAAAGGGAAGAATTCTACCATACGAATGACATCAGTGGTATCAGACAAATATGTGGGTGTGTTTTTAGCAAGAGGTTTTAGAAAAAAGTCCAAATATTGGCCAATGGGTTCTAAGATCGATCCACTAAGAGACACAATGGGCCGACCCGGAGGGTCGTTCAAGTTTTTATGTATTTTTGGCAACATGTAAATCAGGGGAGTCCTGGTATTAGTGGGAGTAAGGAAATTTAATTCCTTTTGGGTGATAATTTCCTTCGCTAAAGCATGTTTAGCTAACCTTTGTATTTCACTCAAAATTGTGTGCATGGGGTCACCTTGTAATTGGACATAAACTTCCTTGTTGTGAAGCTGTTTCATAACTTCTTGATCGTACTTAACCACATCCCATATTACAAGTCCACCACCCTTGTCTGCCTTTTTAATCACAACCGATCTCAACACAGCGATCCGTTTGCCACAAAGAGAGCAGTGGTGGCTGTACCACACACAGAGCTTTGTCAAAGGCCTTAATCAACAAGAGGAATGGAATCAATATTCCAAATGATTCCCCTTGTAAATTCATTATTACATGCATTTTTCTAGGTGATTCCTAGCAGTGTTTATATGACACTTTGTTGAGTCCATTTCATTTTTTGATCATATATGAGTAACCTAGTTACTTTTACAATTTCCGGTTGTCTTCTGATGGAAGATACTTTCATTTTACTTTGAGCGCCGTTTGATATAACGGGCCCTTGACGCGCAAATTTATGGTGGCGTTATCTCTTATGAGGTTTGAGCGTCCCAAAAACATCGCTTTAGAAAGCACCCTGCGTTTCCAGCATTCATCTTACGGTGCAACACTTATATGCATAGCACCGTTCACAAATACATTTATTTCGATGGGGTTTGACTGTCTTAACCTTATTGTCTGTTTTTAGCTTCCACAGTGATTTGTGACCCAGTAGTTTAATCCTTATGGTCCCTTTTCATTGCTTACTATTCTTCTGAAGCATTGGGATAAAAGACCCACCTTGGGGTTTCCTTTTCCGGATTACGTACGTTTCCGGTTGTCGTTTTCGAATCGGATGCTAACGCAGCAAACACGGAGCAAGACCAACAATTGAAGGTAAGTGTTTATATAGACTAAATAACGCTCAGGCCAACTTGTTTAGTCGAAAACATCACGCGGTAGCTTTATGCTAAACCCTTCTTTATTGTTTTTTATATAATCCCGCATGACAGGAAATAAATTACGCCTTGAGGGAATAGACCCATTGGTTAACAACAGTGGACACAGATGCGGTTGACCTACTATATGAACATTGTAGGTGAGAGAACAATAGTTTTTACACTAATATAAGGCATTAGAGGCACGATCTGCTTTAAACATTAGCTTAAGTTTTTCGCCCTTTTCTATTTTTAGAGTGAGTTGTCAAAAGATTCAATCGGAACACTGTGCTCCCTTTATTGTTGAATAGAACGATTGGCATTCTTTCAGAAGGTACTGTTTTGGTCAACATTATCTTGGGTTTAATGGCAGTACAAAACCCATTTTATTAAAATCACGTTTGATGTAATTTTTTGCTGTAGCTTCGGTTTACTTTACTGAAGACAACGAGTAATGAAGTACAGAAGTTAACTGACATTAAGATCCATCTGGCAATTGAGTTCTTCGGATACCTGTTATTTCAGGTACGATGTTATGCATTTTATAAAGTTATTCATGTTCCCAATAGGGAGGAACTGAGTCGCGCCATGTGGGTATGGGGCGCTAGAGTTGGTGGCATTGGCAAACTTTTTTAATTGAAAAGGGTTTTTCTAGAAATAATTTTCTTTATTTCTTCCTGCGAACCCATGGAATTAGTAGGGGGTTATGTTGGGCGGTCTAGGCAGCACACATTGTTTTGCTTAACCAGACTAAGAGTGGGAATTTAGACCATTGTGAGACTGATAGTTCAGCTACGTAATACAGCTAGAACTTGTATGGTCATGGACCGAATGAAAACGTGGTTTCAATAGTTTCTTGAACATAAGGGTAAGAGCCAGACAGTGCAGCATGCTCCCCTCATTTGATTAACAATTGTTCTATTGTGTGAAAAACTTGGTGAGAAGAGACATGAGCTTGGTTTTTAATAGTATGTTATCTGTTTGTTTTTAGAATTCACAAATGTTCACATATCCTGAGGAAGAGCACACAATCTGTCTGGAAGATCATCACCAGACATTGTCGAGTCGAAACTATTGTTAACATGGAAGCCCTTTATGAATAGAAGATCCATGAGTTGGGGCACCTATAGTCGATAATGTTTTTTGAGTGAACACCTGTTAGAGATACAGCCTAAAGTATTTAAAATGTCCAATGTTCTTAAAACTATGAATTGTTTTATGAATGAGTGGTATGAATGAATGTATGCATGTATGACCCTATAGTGTGTTTTATGGAATTGTTCATTAAAAATGTTTATCTTTTTCAAATTTTTATTCAAATCAAAAAGAAATAAAAATAATGATTTAATACTTATAACTCAAGTCTCGTCCTCCCCAGTTTTCTCTTTGCACTTTTCCTGGCACCACCTGTTCTTTGGTGTTGTAACCTTGACATGAAGGGAGATCGGTAATAAAGTCTAGTGATAGCGTGTGCCATGGGGCCGGTGGGATGTCCAAAGGTTGTAGGAGTCCAGCGGGTTTTTGCTTGGAGGATTTGTTCTGGACACAGATAGCACAAGAAGAAATGAACTCAATTACATCCTTACCCCACGTTGGCCACCAGTAACTTCTTTTCACATTAGTCAAGGTCATAGCAATTCCCGGGTGGCCTTTTATGAGGGAGTCATGGTACTACGAGATGACCTGTTCTTGAAGTTCTTTCACCGGCACGAACAGCCGGTTTCTGTAATAAGGCAGTTGGTCCTTAATACAGTAGTGTTCCCCTCTGGAACCCCATTCTCGTAGTTGCCCATGGGTTAAAACTTGCCGACTTCGTATAGAAGCTCGTCCTGAGTCATGGTGGTTGTGATGCCAAAGATTCTGTCCCCTGGGATGATGGCCACGGGGTCCGGAGGTATGTGCGCCACCTCATCGGTGCACATGCGAGAGAGGGCATCAGCCTTGCCATTTTTAACCCCGGGTCGGTACGTGATCACATAGTCATACTCCGCAAAATAAAGGGCTCAGCGTAGCTACCGAGATGATTGAGCCTTTGCGTCCTTTAGATATTGGAGATTTCGGTGATCCGTTATTACGGTGAGGGTGTGTCTGGCTCCCAACAGGTAGTGTCGCCAAGCCTTGAAGGCGGCCTTAATGGCCAGTAACTCTGTGATGGCGTAAATGAGCTCCGACGGCAAGAACTTTCGTGACCAAAAGGCCACTGGATGTAGTTGGCCAGTGTGTGAGTCCCTTTGCGATAAAACTGCACCCATTGCTATACTGGACGCATCCGTCTCCACTACATAAGGAAGGTCTGGGCGTGGATGTCACAAGATTGGAGCGGTGGTAAACTTTACCTTGAGTTCCTGGAAGGCCTTTTCAGCTTCTTCTGTCCAACGTAATGTCTTGTTGCATTTCCTCAATAATGAAGTAATCGGGTGTACTATTTGAGAGAACCTGGGAATAAAATGGCGGTAAAAGTTTGCAAAGCCTAACATACTCTGGACTCCCTTGATTGAATTTGGCGCTGACCAGTTGAGGACGGCGTTGACCTTGTGAGCGTCCATTCGTATGCCCTTGGGTGAAAGGACGAAGCCCAGGAACTCTACTTCCGTAACATGGAACAAACACTTCTTCAGCTTGGCGTAGAGGTGGTATTGTCGGAGCTTGGTCAGAATTGCCCATACATACCTAACGTGATCTTGTTCAGATGCCGAATACACCAGGATGTCATCGATGTAAACTAAAGCACAGACATCAATGAGCTCTCTAAGAACATCGTTCATGAAGTATTGGAACACAGCTGGGGCATTGCACAGGCCGAACGGCATCACTTGATATTCGTATAAGCCGTACCTGGTACGGAATGCCATATTCCCCTCGTCCCCTTCTTTAATACGCATTAGATGGTAGGCACCTCTAAGGTCCAACTTGGTATAAATCTGGGCTTCCTTGACCTGATCTAATAACTCTGGGATCAACGGTAGGGGATAACGGTTCTTGATGGTGATTTGGTTCAATGCACGGTAGTCGATGCACGTTCTTAATTCTCCTTCCTTCTTCGGTACGAAGAATAACGGGGCCGCGGCCGATGACTTGGACGGGTGGATGAAACCATTGGCTAGGTATTGTTTCAGGTATGTTTTCAGGTGTTGGTTTTTCAGGTTCAGTGAGTGCGTAAATACGCCCATATGGAATCCGGGCTCCAGGTAGCAGATCGATCTGCCAATCGTAGGGCCTGTGGGGTGGCAAGGTATTGGCTTGCTCCTTTTGGAAAACATCTGGGAAGTCCTGGTATTGCATTGGCAGAGTAGCGACCCTTCCAAGGACACTTACAATACCCTCTCGAACGGGAGAACTAGCATGCTTCCCCTTCCGTCCTTTTGGGTAGCAAGCGTGCGTGCAGCCGTGGGCGAAAACCAATTCGCGAGCATGCCAGTTGATCCCTGGGTTATGTGCGACTAGCCATGGTATTCTCAAGATTAGCCGGAACTGCGGTGCCTTGGTAAGATCAAAGGTGATGATTTCGCGGTGACCATCTTCGCACAGGAGAGTGAGTCCTGTGGTGCATTCGGACACAGGACCCGAGGCGATCTTGGTGCCATCAACGGTGGTTGCAGTCTCAGTGGTTGGCTTAGGGCAGAGTGGTAGCCCCATCTTTGCTGCGAGGTCCTGATCTATATAATTCCCCACTGCTCCGCTATCAATATAAGCTTCCAATGAGTGCATGTTAGATGGCTGCTGGTGGGTGATTAAGATCACGAGTAGAGCAAAATGGGAGGTCTGTAGTTGACAATTGGACCCCTACAATTGCCGGGCTTAGCAGTTTTCCAACTCCTCACCGGAGGTCTCCTTATCCGTAGCTCCGACGGTTCTTCTTGGCGGCTTGACAGGACATTCCTTAAGGAAGTAGCCGGCTTTGCCGCAGTACAGGCACAACTGCAGCTCTCTCCTCTTTTCTCGTTCGGCTTTTGTCAAGGGAGGCCCGACTCCTCCGATTTGCATGGGTTCAGTGGCACCTTCGGATCCCCGCGGG
Source organism: Ambystoma mexicanum (assembly GCF_040938575.1). NCBI lineage: Eukaryota > Metazoa > Chordata > Amphibia > Caudata > Ambystomatidae > Ambystoma > Ambystoma mexicanum. The sequence continues at coordinate 1,259,939,317 of NC_090933.1, read as the reverse complement.
GCCTGATCTTTGGGTCGCACGGATATGGGACGAGAATCCAGCTTACTACGTCATTTTTCCTATCTTGCAGTCGCCGATCCAGTTGCACCACCAAGCTAATGAACCCGGCACAATCCCGGGGTGGGTCCACCACTTGAGCCAAAACGTCCTTTAGCTCCCCTCGCAGAGCCCGGTGGAACAAGGTGGTCAGTTTGTCCTATGGCCAAACTGCTTCGACCACCAGTCTATTGAAAGTGGCGATGTGCGCCAGCAGATCCTGGCTTCCTTGACGAAGGGACAAGAGTTTGTTATCTAAAGCCTGTGCATGGTGGCGCCGGGCGAAGAGCTTTTCCAGCTCCTGCTGAAAACCTCCGAAGTCCTGTAACAGGGGATCATCCCGGCTGATAAACGACACCGACCAATCTGCTGCACTTCTACTCAGGTAGGATAAAAGGAAGGCCACACGTGATTGGTCAGTGGGAAATGCCCCAGGTCTGCACAGAAAATGGAGGCGACATTGATTCATGAAGGTCGCATATCGTTGGGGCTCCCCCGAGAATCGCTCCGGTGGAGCTAATGGTACTGTTCCAGGTAGGTTGATCTGGACCGGGTTGCTCGCTGGAGTTGGCGTTGAAGGGCCCATTCCCGATAACAGGTTTTGTCCGGCTTGCGATTGAAGGAGTTGTCTGCCAAGGTTGTCAGTTCGTTCTTTTGGCCACAATTAGTTCTCTCCGCAAGGCGTTAGTTTCTTGTCGGGCTGAGTGGACCTCTGCGCTTAACTGCCCAAACAATTGGGCCAACTGGTCTGTTTCCGAGGTTTCCATACTAGGCGCCCGGGTGGATTATTAAGTACGGCTTCGCGTTCTGTAACGCTCACCTTGTATCCACAGGGACGCCCCTCGACTGGTCATGGATGCTTCTGGGAACACTGCACCTTCTCCGGGGTTCGTGCTAACAGGGGTCATTTCTGGAAGACAGGAGATGGATTTTAGCTACTACTCCTTCCCTCGAAACCCACCTCCCGGTGTTCCTGTTGCGGTTCCCCTTGGGACTTCTCACCTTTGTTTTCGTTAAGGTGCACTCTCCGTCCTGCCGTGCTGGGCATGTGCGCGTTGTTGCGGGGCACCGTTCTGCCGAGTTACTTCACTGGCGTGGGCCTGGAGTCTAGACCGGTTGCGACTCCACTTTTCAGGTAAGTCTTTTGTATTAAGAATAAATGTCTGTAATTGTAGATGTTCCGAATAACCTTCTCCTTCTTTCTTGCAGGTGCTGAAGGAATGATGGTGGAAACGAGCTGATACTGGAGGCTGAACTCGAGAAGGTAAGGATGCGCAAAGCGCGGCACTGAGAGCATCCTTGAAAGTTGGCTAACCTGTGCTGTTGTTCCTTGCAGGTCGCGGGAGGAATCCTGGAAGAAGTGATCAAACGGGACCAGTCGCCGAATGGATGATGTTCGAGTGGTGATGGCCTTACAGGAGAGCTTGGTAAGTAAGCTTACTTGATGTCTTATTCTAGTCCTTCTTACCAGGGATGTTGCTGAAGGAAGATAGTGATGTCCAAGAAGACTCCGGGTGGGTGGAGGAGCTGAAGCTGGGCAGGTAAGGATGACTGTGGCTTTTCGTCTTCTCTCGCCCGTGCAAGCCAAGATGCTGAGCAGGACCCGGTGAACGTCACGCTGCTAAAGCAGAATAACGCGAAGCGCGTGCCTCGAGTCGGGGGTGGTTTAAATACCCAGCAGGTATCCCAGGTACCTTCAGGGAGGGCCCCGTCCTGGATGCTAGACTGCTAGTTGCAGTTCCCCGTTGGTCCTTGTGGAGGCAGCCATGTTAGTCCATTGCCCATTGAAACCCACACCTGCCATGTGAGCCTGATGCCAAATTGCACCAGGACTGACTCCAAGGGACACGAGAGGGGCAAAATAGGGCCCTTCGGGTCTTGTTAAAATACTATGGCGAGGGCCAGAGAGCCCGAGTTCCTTGGACTGAAACTAAGGTTGTGACATTAGTATGCAAAGCAGCCACCAACGGCTAACTAACGACAGGGCGGATCCATGGGGCCTTTGTTAGATAATTAGGATGGCCATGGCAGGAGGAAGGTTTTTCACTCCCCCTTCTGAGATGCTTTGATGTACTCTTGGCTGTCATATTCCAACTAAATATGACAGGGGGTATGGCGCCTTTAGGCTGCATCCACCCAAAGTACACAGGTCTATGTGTATGTCGTGCGGTGAGCATAGGAAAATGTGTGCGGATTAGTTCAAAAAAGGTAGCAGGCGCTCCTCTCCAGAAAGAACATGGCATGATAACCTGTTCTGAGATGAGAGTTTGAAGCACATGCTTTTTGCTCACTGTACCTTTCACAGATAAGAAATAACCATTTGCATATCAGTCTTTGTGCCGCCCACATGGGCAGTCCAGCACCAAAATGCTATGGCTATTCCTCTCTGAACAAGAGTACCAACAGCAACCCCATACACGTGTTTCAGCCTTGTTGGGCCTCATCAGTGAGGTGAAGCTGTGCCTCTCTGAGCACAGTGAGCAGGGAGTCCACGTTTGGTTGCCCGCAGGTAACTCAGGGTGACCTGCACATTTTCCATCGGTTGAGCTACCATCATTCAATTTCATTTAAAATTTCAAAATAGCCCAGGCGAGCGCACACCCACCAGGTGGATGGTCGAATTCCTCACAGAGTCGCTGACTGACAGGGAGAGGGTGCCCATAGGAAACCTCCCAGCATGTGCATGTCCCTTTCTTGGGCACCCCTAATTCATTCCCCAGAAACTCAACAGATAGGCCCCCTCAGACAGTCCCTCAGGCTGCCCTGTGATCCCATTACTGAGATTTCAGACCCTTCGCCATGAGAGCGTAAATCAGCCCGGCTGCAGACTCACCAGAGAGGCTGTGTGAATAAATGCCGCCACACCACATCATAGTTTGAGTTGACACCGGAGTGGTACAGCTGTGTTGCCATGTATTCAAGAGTATACAGGTGACCAGATTTTCAAGAAGAAAAACTGGAATGGCTAACATAAATAAAGTACCACACCCCCCGCAACGTGCCAGAGGGAGTCATTTTTTTGGGGGGGGAAGGGTGTTTGCCCCCCCAACTTTTGTGGCACCCCATTTTGTCCCACTCATTTGGCATGGGCTCCTTTCATCTAGAGGTCATGTGCCCCCAACATTTTCAGCAAAGTTACTCCACTGAACCTGCCCTTCCCCCGTATATCGACATCCCAATGCCCAGAGCTGGTGACACAGCCGGCACCAGATATGTAGCTGGATCTCGGGATCCCGCCAGAGTCAGCCCCAAACAACCCATGCCTTTAGCGCTCTGCACTAGATTGTTCTTTTAAAAAAAGAAGAACAATAAACGGGCAGGGCAGCACATTGGCGCCAGGAGCGCTCTTCTGGCTCTGTCCCCCTACGTATCCACAGCAGGACACCACGCAGATTACACTGCCGAGCATGCGAAGGTGGGGGCTTGGCCGCTCAGGGATCTAATTTGCCCTGTGTGAGCACACTGTGTTTACAGAGCAGATTACTCTTTGTGCACAGTGCTCACACAGGGCAGATTAGATACCTGAGCCCCCAACTTGGTGGGCTCAAAGTCTAATCTGCCCCACGGTGCAAGCGGACTGTGCACAACGCATTTTACTTGTTTTGTACTCTCTCCCCTCAGGTGCTTTCATTTTAATTTTACACCAGTTTCCTTTGTCTCTCTGGTGTTTGTTCTTATTTGGTTATATACAAATAAGAACAAACACGGAGCCAGCACAAATTCAAATCTCGCCTCTAAAAAATGAAGCACATCAGATAAGTTATATATTATCTGATGTTCTGCATTTTTTAGAGGCCAGATTTGAATGTGTGCTGGCTTCAGTGAATGTGTAGGGCTCCTCGTGACCCTGTGTGATTTGCAGATGGCCTCTGGCCCACGAAGGTGGGGGGATCTAATCGGCCCTTTGCAGGCTCAGTAACGGCACGAAATAGCCGTTTTCAAGTGGTAATGATATATTTTGGGTGCACCAGTGCCCATGGAAGTGGTTTAAAGTGGAATTGATATATAGTGTGGAGTTTGGAAAAGAAGCAGCATGAAAGAAATTGTGTCGTTTTAAACTATTATTTTGGCCATTTCCTTTGGTAGGAGGTGAACTGCTAGCTCTGCCCCTCTATGCCCAGCCTCATCGGACTCCACCCCCTCCTCGAAAACTCCGCCCCCACCCCGGCCCTTGTGGGATCCCCCACCACATTTTTTCCATTTCCACCACTGCCAATGCCCACCTCGACCCCTCTTCCACAGTATTTCCAGCACTGATCCTGCTTATAAAATGTGTGGTCCTTTCTCTTTGACAGTTTCTCAATGTGTCTCTGTGGCACAGCCAGTAAACACATGTGGGTGGTACCTGAAAGGTTGTGGGTTCGAGTCAAACCTGCTACAGCAAAATTCTGAAAATGTTATGATGTATGTTTACTTTAAAATTATTGCCCCTTTATCCAAAATCGGAACGGTCACCTTCCCATTCCCCAAAACTGGGACAGGGTTTTTAAATTAAAAAAAAAAAAACTCGGGACAGAGTCAGAACCGGGACGTCTAATCACCCTTAGCCAAATGCTCAACTGCGTGGCCATCTCAGACCATGAGGAGAGCGCAGGTGCCCGGGGGCCGGCCTGAGGTGAACTAGTCACTTTAGGGCACCTGGGATGTGTGCATAATTGGGCGAGCAAAAAAATCACTACCCCGAGCTGTTGTGGGTGAATAAAGAAAGCGGCCCCTTTAAGGAAAGGAGAGCGCGCTAGGGCGGGAGGGAGTGGGAGGAGAGCAGGAGGGGTGGGGGAAGGGAGAAGGAGTTTCAGTTTATGGTTGGAGCAATAAAGGGAAGTTTGACCCCATGCCTGGCTCCTGTGATTTGTGTGTACGTGACCTGATGGAAGTGCAGGGCCTACTCTAGAGGCCGACACAAGCAAGGGCACGTGCAATATTCATAGCGAGCGCTATCGCTTTTCTGCTTGGAAACATCTTCTCTGCAGCTATAGGCCCACTTTAGTTTTGGCCATAGACTCAATGTGTTCTTCCTTGTTCGCTCCCTAGCGCTGTACCGTTATTGAGGAGAGTAAGACTGTCGCCCCTGAGGTAAGTGGCATGGCCTCTCAACCCCCTCACTGGGCCAAAGGGACGGCAGGGGTTGACAGGAGTGTTCTCAGGGAGGCAGAGATCCACATATAGCAGCCGAGGGTCTGGGGGGTGGGGGTGGTTGTCATGAGCTACTGTCCTTTTCAAGGGAAGCTGCACAGAGTCTATACTCTACCCTGTTCATGGGTTTGTTATTGTCATGGGGGTGATATAAATAATAAGAAAAGGTGTGTCTTACCCAAGGGTTAGGCTGGTGGGCAGAGGGTGGGGTGGTGCTCAGTTAAACCACAAGTGGAGACAAGCCATTCCCTCACCCTGGGCATATGATAGTGAAAAGGATTCAGGTGGGCTACCATAATAGGTAACTGCGGCCCTACTCATGCATAGGTGCAGAGCCATAGCACATGCCACTCACCATCTAGGAACGCCCCATCCAGAAATAAAGGCCACGCATAGCTTAAGCTAATGCTCTGCAACTTGCTTGGAACGTATGCAGCTTCCCCCTCCTTCTTCCATTTGCTCATGTCGAGTTATCACTTACTATTGTAAAGGATAGGTAAATAAACTGCGTCCCTTGGTCTGGTTCCACGTGTACCCATCGCCCACTGGCCTTGGAATCCTACCGCCAGCTTTCTCTTTTTTAAGGGCTTAACTGAAAAAGGGGGGTTGGGGTCATTTGCACTGTTCGACATAGCTCTCTTCCCGAATGCAAGCTTCCTCAGAGCTCTCTTAAAGAGAAGAAGGGGGGGGGGGGGCAAGTAGGGATGGGGATCCAGACACCTGTGGGCTATAGGTGGAGCCCCCCCCCGCTGTTATCAGGATGCGTTTTAGAAGTGTTGTCCGCTTTAATACGACCACTGTTTCCACGTGGCCACACACGTGCTAGTACTAGCCCACTCAGCCCAGCGATACCCTGTAGCCAGAGACCTAATGACACAGAAATAGGTAACCCTCTTTCTCTAGCCAGTACCCTTCCTGGCATTCAGCCGCCCTCCTGCTGAAGGGTTCCTTCCACCCAGCATTCAGTAGTGTGGGTAGTGCCACTCATTGACCAGGACTGTTATGTGGATTTATACCACACACAGTTACCATTTGCATGGCCTCCAGGCGCTCACGTGGCTCTTTAATAAAGAGGGGGCGGTGGGGTTAGTGCGGTGAGAGCGATAGGATAGGCGATGTGCTCTTCTGCTGGTGCTTGCAGAACCAGGAGAAACTGGCATTTGTGCTTGTTAGCTTTCTGAGTGTGCTTTGTGTGCACTGGGGTTATTGTATCCGCGGGGGAAGGGGGGAGGTGTGTGCTTTGTGTGAAGTAAGGCTAGCCGAATGGGTGGGTGTGGTGCGTGGGAGGTATGCGGGAGAGCAGTGAGGAGCAGGGTTGGTTAGTAGTGCGTGGTTGTTTTATTGTTGATTTCAGTGTCGCACTGTCCTGTTTTTCGTCTGGGTTATGGGTTGTGCAAGGTGTTGTTTTATCCTTCTCTCTGTGAATTGAATAGCCAGGTTTTCAGTAATTTTATGAAGGTTAAGTGATCTTCTGTCGTTCTTATTTCTTTCGGTATTGAATTTCATAGTTTGGCTATTAAACGTGAGTATGTGGTTCCTCCAAATTTCCTCTTCTCGTAGTGTTTCGCTTCGATCTTCCTGGTTGATTTTGGTTTGGAGGAATTCAGACCCTTGTCCGTCCTTGCGTAGAAACAATCCACGATCGACCCAACCTAAGAGGTCATGCATCATGTGACTGCCCACCGCTCCCATCAGTGTGGCACCATCAGAAGAGTAGTTTGACCAATGAGGATAGAGGATGCCGACACCTCGTGGGTCTGAGAGTAGCTCACTCTCCATAGGCAGGGCTCTCCTCCCACTCTCTGAGGGCACTACTCCCTGTGGGCTGTCTCCAGGGATCCACCACTTACATGGCCAGTCCCACAACTCCAGAGGCAAGGTCAGCTACAAATGAGATCTGGGCCACTGCTCCGCTGGCAGGACACCTGCAGTGAAGTGTTGGCCTACCTCCACATTACATGCCATATGGGGCAGCGTGGCTGAAGCCTGAGCGGCCCATTCCACAGCATCACTACCAGACCGGGCTCAGCCCCACGTGAGGCTGGGCAACTGTCCAGGAGACCACCTGCCCAAACATCAAGTCCTTCCCTGGCTGGCTAGAGACAGAATAGTGAAAGGTCCTAAAGCCTCACTCCGGCATCACTCGCAGAACCCACTGAGCTGGTGGGGCAGGTTGACTGCTCAGGCACTCCACCCCAGGTAAGGGCTTGTGTTTCGAGTCGTGTATGAGGCGTGCAGCTACGTGGATTTGGTGGATGAGGTAAGCTGCAATCGGTGGTGAGCCGGCAGGATTTATAAGTTTAATGCTTGGTGGGTACGCAGTAGGGTGAGAATACTGGCAGGGGAGAGGCAGGGGAGAGGACCTATCTGCAGTGGTCTGAAGTTCTCTAGAACGAGTTACAATGGCCAGCACTGGCTCGTTATGGTTCCATGTGATAATATCGACGGTCGCAGAGCAATGTTCTTCTTCCGGGTCACTGTGTGACCCTGAACACCATGCTTGCTCTGCGTCTGCACTCCTGCAGTCACCTGGTAGAAAATACATCTATCCCATATTTCAGACGGTGCTGTAAGAGGTGTTGTTATGGCAATCCTCTTTCCATGTGTCCATCTCCAAGTGTTGGTCAGCGACAGCTCGCAGCTGCTGAAGGCAGGGACCCCAGGATCAGGCCGTTCTGTTCCAGGCACCATGAGAATGGAGCCCAGGAATCCGAGTAGGAGTAGGCAGAGGGAATAGTCTCAAGGTCAGGGATTGGTAGAACTTTGACATATTATAGGCCGTTTTTTTGCAACTACTTGCAAGACAAAACCAGGTGCCAATTGTTGTCAGACTGAGGAATGCATCGCCATAGAAATGGTTGGAGACAGTGCCAGGCAGGTCATTACATTTAGTGGCTATAACTCAGCTGCCACCTTTTTATTGTCAAAGAAAATCATTGATGCTTGCACAGAAAAAGCCTTATCCTTGTTTAGAGGATGAAGCGTGCATTCAGTGCCTGTAACTCAGTGCTCCATGTTTCTGTGGCCAGACAAAATACTTGATGTCCACCCAACTAACCCTGCCCGCCCTCCTTCCTGTTTACAGATCCGCCAGAGCGCCTGGGGACCAATTCCGTTGGTGACGGTGCGCTATATAAGGACCTTTAGCATAACATAACATGTTTAAGAAATGACACACAAAAGAATTTGGAATTCTTGCAGGCCAGAGAGTGCAAACACACACGGCTTTGGAAGTAAGTTGAGGGAAACAATAATTGTGAGTGGCAATATATCAGGAACACCAACATGTGCCAGAGAGACGGGGAGGCGGGCTGCAGAGGGCTTTTTACATCATGCCACAGCATCTGCTGTATGCCCCGAGGAACCCCGAATTCTGTGCGCAAAATTGAAGGCATCACTGTCATGATCAGCAGCTCCTGCTTCCCAATAGTAGTACAATCTCAGTTATTGCATTTAGAGGAAACACAGGTTGAGTCCTACTGTCTCGGGGGCAGAAGGGGGAGAACTGCAGAATTCCAAAACATACAACGCACACTGAAGAAGGGCATATAGAGCCAGGATAAATAGAACACAGTGTGCATGAGCATGATGTGCCAGGAGAAACGGCACACAGCATAGAGGAGCATGATGCGTTAGGTGAAACAGCACACAGCATAGAGGAGCATGATGAGCCAGGGGAAATGGCACACAGTGGAGAGAAGCATGAGCCAGGAGAAACAGCACACAGCATAGAGGAGCATGATGGGCGAGAGGAAACAGTACACAGTGTAGAGGTGCATGATGAGCCACAGGAAACAGCACACAGCATGATGAGTCAGGAGAAATGGCACACAGTGGAGAGAAGCATGAGCCAGGAGAAACAGCACACAGCATAGAGGAGCATGATGGGCCAGAGGAAACAGTACACAGTGTAGAGGTGCATGATGAGCCACAGGAAACAGCACACAGCATGATGAGCCAGGAGAAATGGCACACAGTGGAGAGAAGCATGATCCAGGAGAAACAGCACACAGCATAGAGGAGCATGATGGGCCAGAGGAAACAGTACACAGTGTAGAGGAGCATGATGAGCCAGATGAAACAGCACACAGTGTGGAGGAGCATGATGAACCACAGGAAAAAGCACACAGTGTAGAGGAGCATGATGAGCCAGGAGAAACAGCACACAGCATAGAGTTGCATGATAAGCCAGAGGAAACAGCACACAGTGGAGAGGAGCATGATGCGTCAGGAGAAGCCGCACACAGTGGAGAGAGAAGCCGCACACAGTGGAGAGATGTATGATGAGCCAGAGGAAACAGCACCCAGTGGAGAGGAGCATGACGAGCCAGGAGAAACATGGTGCATGATGAGCTAGTGAAAATAGCACACAGTCTAGAGGAGCATGATGAGCCAGACGAAACAACACACAGTTGAGAGGAGCACGGTGAGCCAGAGGAAACAGCACACAATGGAGAGGAGCATGATGAGACAGGAGAAACAGCACACAGTGTAGAGGAGCATGATGAGCCAGAGGAAGCAGCACACAGTGTAGAGGAGCATGATGAGCCAGGAGAAACAGCACACAGCATAGAGTTGCATGATAAGCCAGAGGAAACAGCACACAGTGGAGAGGAGCATGATGCGTCAGGAGAAGCCGCACACAGTGGAGAGATGTATGATGAGCCAGAGGAAACAGCACCCAGTGGAGAGGAGCATGACGACCCAGGAGAAACCACAGACAGTGGAGAGGTGTATGGCAAATTAGAGGGAAACATCACACAGTGTAGAGCCGCATATAGAGCCTGTGGAAACAGCACAAAGTGTAGAGGAGCATGAAGAGCTAGTGAAAACAGCACACAGTGTAGAGGAACACAATGAGCCAGAGGAAACACATAGTTTAAAAGAGCATACTGAGCCAGAGGAAACAGCACACAGTGGAGAGGTGTATGACAAATTAGAGGGAAAAACACACATGGAAGAGCTGCATGTAGAGCCTGTGGAAATAGCACACAGTGTAGAGGAGCATGAAGAGCACATGGGAACAGCACACATTGTAGAGGAACACAATGAGCTAGTGAAAAAAGTACACAGTGGTGAGGGGCATGATGAGGCAGAGGAAACAGCACACAGTGTAGAGAAGCATGATATGACAGGAGCAACAGCACACTGTGTGTTGGTTCCCCTGGATGATCATACACCACGGCCCTGTGCATTGTTTCCCCTGGCTGATCATGCTTCGCTCCACTGTGGCATGGTGTATGATCAGCCAGGGGTACCAAAACCCAGTGTAGAGAAGCATAATGAGCCAGGAAAAAAAGCACATAGTGTAGAGGGGTATGACAAGCCAGGGGAAACAGCACACAGCATAGAGGAGCATGACAAGCCAGGAGAAACAACACACAGCATAGAGGAACATGACAAGCCAGGGGAAACAGCACACAGTGCAGAGAAGCATAATGGGCCAGGGGAAACAGCACACAGCGTAGAGGAGCATGATGAGCTAGTGAAAACAGCACATAGTGGCGAGGAGCACGATGAGGAAGAGGAAACAGCACACAGTGCAAAGAAGCATAATGCAAGGCATGCATTAGTTTTCACAAATTGATTAGCAGAGTTTGCTAATTAAACATTTTTTGATAAGTAAATAGACCAATTTGATTAGCAATTTAGTACTAATAGTGTTAATGTCACGAGGTGTTATTTGTACCCAAGACATGAAACGAGCAACAATACAGCAGTTTTGCGTACCGCTGAAAAAAAATATTAGTTGGAGGAGTCAGGTCTTGCAAATGCTTTAAAATTCAGCTAGACCTGCAGGTCGGGTAACTTAGTTTCCCGGTTCAACCTAAGAGAAATGCACTCAACCCAGAGCAATGGAAAATGCGATTGGTGTACAATGGTGCATGTCACTACAAACCAGCTTTGATTGGCACACTGCTGCCACCCAGAGGCCAGCCATGCACAGTGAAACGTTTGTTTGACATTTACTGCAAACAAAGCAAATGTTACATAAAAGTTTCAAACATCTCTTGCAAATGCTAATGGCCTGTCATAAAATTTGCACGACTATGCGAGTGGGCGAAAAGACTTTGCGAGCCACAGCTGAGTGTCTAAAAAATGAAAAAGATTAACTGCATGAATGGACACAAATAAATAGATATGATTGCAAGGCTCTGAAAATAGTTTGGCCAGCTGTCTCCTGCAGGTGGTAATATATAATGCAATCATATTCATAAAACAAAGCGAGCTCTGGAGGCTATCTAGAGTTTTGGTATTGCAATAGATCTGTAGATGTACAGATTGGATGGAACTATTGATCACTACTTTGCATAAGCATCTAGCTCGCTTTGTGTATTCATTATGTAAGAGGAAAGAAACTAAGCAGAGTGGATTGCGTAGCAGGCAGAGAACTGGGCAAACTAGATTGAATATTATAGTTTGTGGTCATCTCAATTTCAGGGTACCTGGTATGAATCAAGTGGGTGATAATATAGAATGTCAAGGAGTATGGGTTCAGTCATGGGTTGAGCACCAGTTGCAAGATGTATGCAGCCTGCAGGTTACAGAACTAGGTTTTCCATCAAAAGCATTTGATCATGTACATTTTCAAAGTGTTCACTCGTCAATATGATGCATCTTTCCCAACAAAATGAAATATAGTTGACACAAAGAAATTTAGATACACTAACTTAAACTTCGGAGATGATGCCGTGTTTTACAGTATCAATACTCTAATCATGCATTATCTAACAACCTACATTTTAGGAATGGAATTTCATGACTGCCTTTTTAAAAAAATATAAAGTTCACACATAGTGGTCTTTACCAGACAGTACATATAAAACTTAATAAAAGTAGCATCCCGATTATTTCGTGTTTGCAATTATTTAAAAATTAAATTCTTGCCTAGCACTCCCACACATGCCTTTGGCACTTAAGAGTGGAGGAGATGATTACTGCTGCACTTTCTCTTCATTAGGAGTTGAAGTGAACAGAGAAAAGAGGGGGAAGAGAGCACAGAGGGCATGAGAGGAATGCAGTGCGAGCTGTGCTTTCATTGAAGAGGGCAATTTAAATAGCTATTTTTGCTATAAAGTGTCAATTTGATTAGCAAACTGACAGAATTGCATAGCAAATTGCTATGCGGAACTGCTTATTTTATGCCTTGATAATGAGCCAGGAGAAACAGCACACAGTGTAGAGGAGTATGTCAAGCAGTGGGAAATGGCATACAGTGCGGAGAAGCATAATGAGCCAGGCGAAACAGCACACAGTTTATAGGACGAGTATGACAAGCCAGGGCAAACAGCACACAGTGTGGAGAAGTATAACAAACCAGGGGAAACAGTGCGCAGTGCAGAGAAGCATATGAAGCCAGGAGAAATGGCACACAGTGTAGAGGAGTATGACAATCCAGGAGAAACAGCACACAGTGTGGAGAAGATTAATGAGGTAGGAGAAGCAGCACACAGTGTAGAGGAGTATAACAAACCAGGGGAAACAGTGCGCAGTGCAGAGAAGCATATGAAGCCAGGAGAAATGGCACACAGTGTAGAGGAGTATGACAATCCTGGAGAAACAGCACACAGTGCAGAGAAGTATAATGATTCAGGGAAAACAGCAAATATTGTGTAGGGGCAGAATGAGCAGCCATGGGAAACAGTGCCCAGTGTAGAGGAGCATGATGTGCCAGGGGAAACAATACACATTGCAGTGGACAGGGCCCAAGTCGAGAGACCACGTCGGTGGACGGCATCCGCCCACTTTTTTGAGAGGGTGGACACCGCCCCCTGTGTTTTTAAGGAACTAAATATTTTCTACACATACTTCAAGTGTGCAGCTACGTGGCTAGGACTCAAACCTGGGTTGCAAAAGTGAAAGGCGACAGGCTTAGCCAGATGACCAGATGAGGCCTGAATTAAAAGACAATTCAATCTCTCCTTTGTTCACTTCTTGTGATGTCACTAGCTAATGCACATGTCATAGTTACTCCACTTTTTTATTTAGGACTCGAGCTCTGGTGGTGGAGCATGATGAGCCATGTGAAGCAGCACATAGTGTAGAGGAGTATAATGAGCCTGGGGAAACAATGCACACTGTAGGGGCGTATGATGAGCCAGGAGAAGCAGCACACAGTATAGATGAGTATAAAGAGCCTGGGGAAACAGCACACAATTGTAGAGGAGTATAATGGGCAAGGGGAAACAATGCACATTGTAGGGGTGGCTGATGAGCAAGGAGAAGCAGCACACAGTGTAGAGGAGTATAATGCGCACGGGGAAACAGCACACAGTGTAGAGAATAACGCACCTGGGCAGACAATGCACATTGTAGGGGTGAATGATGAGCCATGAGAAGCAGCACACAGTGTAGATGAGTATAATGAGCCCGGGGAAACAGCACACAGTGTAGAGGAGTATAATGGGCCTGGGGAAACAATGCACATTGTAGGGGTGCATGATGAGCCAGGAGAAGCCGCACACAGTGTAGAGGAGTATAATGAACCTGGGGAAACAATGCACATTGTAGGGGCGCATGATGAGCCAGGAGAAGCAGCACACAGTGTAGAGGAGTATAATGAGCCCAGGAGAAGCAGCACACAGTGTAGAGGAATATAATGAGCCCAGGGAAACAGCACACAGTGTAGAGGAGTATAATGGGCCTGGGAAAACAATGCACATTGTAGGGGTGCATGGTGAGCCAGGAGAAGCAGCACACAGTGTAGATGAGTACAATGAGCCCTGGGAAACAATGCACACTGTAGGGGCGCATGATGAGCCAGGAGAAGCAGTACACCGTGTAGAGGAGTATAATGCACCTGGGGAAACAGCACACAGTGTAGAGGAGTATAATGCCCCTGGGGAAACAGCACACAGTGTAGAGGAGTATAATGAACCTGGGGAAACAATGCACACTGTAGGGGCACATGATGCGCCAGGAGAAGCAGCTCACAGCGTAGAGGAGTATAATGCGCCTGGGTAAACAATGCACACTGTAGGGGCGCATGATGACCCAGGAGAAGCAGCACACAGTGTAGAGGAGTATAAGGTGCCTGGGGAACCAGCACACATTGTAGGGGTGCATGATGAGCCAGGAGAAACAATACACAGTGTGGGAGAGCATGTTTAGCATGTGTGCATCCAGGGAATGGGAGGAAGACAATGCCACAGTTACAGAGATTGGGGGCGGGGTGGGGTAAAGATGCTCCTCGCCCTGTGCACATGGTCTTTAGAATACAGCTTGTACGTTCTAGAAATGAAACACGTCAGTGTGTGGTTCCCAGACCGCCACCACCACCACCGTCTGACTCTAAATGTAGAAGCCCCATATTAGCCATCCACAAAAATGCAAAGTGTCGAATTGTTCAACGGGGACAAAGATCAGCAACATCTCACCAACGGCGCACTCTGCACAGTGGGGCGCCTGCAACCAACCTGGGTACCACATCTTTGTGGTCCCACATGGCTCTACACCCAACACAAGAGCTGAGCTGTAGCCTCTCACTGGCCCAGTAGCCACTCCTCATACTACCTCCAGCCTGTACGGTCACCCAGAAGACACTGCTGCTGGGCCAACACTGTTCTGGATGCTCCAATTCCCACAATGATACTACTCCTAAGCACCGAGTGCGCACGGAGAAAACATGACAGGTTGCATGACCGAGTGCGCTTACTCACCTGAAACCTGGCGGCAATGTTGCCTAGAAACCTTTTGTGGTATTCACTTGTTGAAAACTCCAGTGTCTGTGTGCGCATGAGTAAAGGCAGTCACCTCTGGGAAGCCAGTCGACCCTACTCTTCATGCAAAGCTCGTCTAGAGTTCCTAGACAAAGTGCTGTTTGCAGTCGGTCGGGCACTTGATCACAGAGGCCCACAAGGTGCACCTCAACAATAGCATGTGGACCAGAGGACAGGGCATTAACTACATGACTGACCGCACACCGAGTGACATTCCCTTCATCGGAGCAGGTCAAGCAGGGGAAGAGGTTAGTTCTTTTCAGATGTGTGTAAAGCGCAAAGCTATCATGCAAAGTCTATCAGAGCCCTGCATGCAGAAGGGTTGGCAAACAACAGATAAAACAGTAGATAATTCATCAACTAAATATAAAAATCGGGCCTGTTTACAGAACGTGTGAAATCCAACTCCCTGAGGGTCAGTCGATTTTCTAAGCAACGTGTTGGGGGCAGATCTCTCTCTTCGGCCGGCGCTTGGCACACTCGGAGGGAGAACTACACACGCGCGGCATGGGTGTTTCTTGAACCAGGAATAGGAGTAGTTTTTGGATACATGCAACAAGGACCCATTAGTGCAAGGGTGAGACCCCCTTTGGAGGGACACAGGGAATGGGGTCATCACCCTCTGGAGTTATCAATCGTGCACTATGAACAATCGTGGCAGGGAGACACCTGTTTGAAAGGAACGGGCCACAGCCATAAGACGTAAAAAACTGCCCAGGAGGGAAGTCCCGGTAGGCATTGACATCCAGCACAGGTCTATTACATGAAACACACCCGAATGAAAACGTCTTGGACCCAAGCGTGCTCAAGTTTCCCTCAGCCATTCTTCTTTGGAGGCCCTCATAGAAACACAGTGTGATCTACAGAAGTATGAAACTCTTTTGAAATTGGCAAGAAGTTATATCTTGAACACCTAGATGATATGCATTACATATCAAGCTGAACTATGCCAACATGAACTGGCTTTTTGGTATCTAACAATGTATATGTCCTGATGAGGCGCACCAAATAGAAATATTATATGTCCATAGTGGTGCCCGCAACTCGAGTAGACAACACCATAGAGCCCACTTTGTCGAGTTGGGCTTCTCAGAGTTTCCATAAAATATATAGGCAATTGACACATGTTCATAAATAAGTTCTTTTGAACATTTGCCTGGTTCAACTCTGTGAAAAGAATAATTCAGTGTCAAATAGGCCTTTGTACTTATACAATAACATTCAAACCCTAATAGATGGATGTTCTACTTCTAGAACAAAGTGATTAAGAACTGCGTTTTTTTGCACAGTACGAATGGTGGATAGTATGAATGTGGATGAAAGTGGATGTGAGTAAGAATGGGTGAGATGTGATCACTGGTTTTGATATGGTATGTGTTTTTCTAGATGTGATGTGTATCTTTAAAATTGGTTTTTAATATATGAAATGTCAATGTGTTATGTGTGGTTATTTTCTATAAATGAATGCTTTTTCAATGATTTGTATGCAACAAATGAACTTTAAACATACCTACTGTGATTTGTCTATAATATAGGGCCTTTTAGTAGGGTTATCACTTCAGAAAGGATGATTGTTAGCATCTTTATGCATGAATCGTCTCAAAAATGAATGGAGGGGGTGCACTTATCCACATATAATTGCAATTTTGTATAGTCACCTCTGGAAAGCCAGTCGACCTTACTCTTCATGCAAAGCTTGTCTAGAGTTCCTCGACAAAGGGCTGTTTGCAGTCGGTCAGGCACTTGATCACAGAGGCCCACAAGGTGCACCTCAACAATGGCATGTGGACCAGAGCACAGGGCATTAACTACATGACTGACTGCACACCGAGTGAAATTCCCTTCCTCGGACCAGGTCGAACAGGGGAAGAGGTTAGTTCTTTTCAGATGTGTGTGAAGCGCAAAGCTATCATGCAAAGTCTATCAGAGCCATGCCCGCAGAAGGGTTGGCAAACAACAGAGAAAACAGTAGATAATTCATCAACTAAATATAAAAAGCGGGCCTGTTTTCAGAACGTGTGAAATCCAACTCCCTGAGGGTCAGTCGCTTTTCTAAGCAACGTGTTGGGGGCAGATCTCTCTCTTCGGCCGGCGCCTCCCTCTGGAACAGCCTCCATGCCTCACTGAAACTTGAGCAAAACCACCTCCGGTTCTGGAAACAGCTCAAGACTTTCCTCTTTGCTTCTGCCTTATTTCTTCCTCTTCCTCTTCCCTGCTTATCTCCTGTCTGATACTGCACTGGTTACCGGGCCACCCTCTGAATCATGGATCCAGGTCCCTGCCCTCCCAATTGGACACTTGCACCGCCTCCTGGCAACCCTGCCCTTGGGGGCTGTATCTGCATACCTACAGTCCCCCTACCTGCACTTATCCATCACTTGTTGTCTGCACTTAACCCCTGCACTGCCACCTGTTGGCCACACTCTTTTCTATGTCATGATTCTATGTCCCGCACGTCTCCTCCTCCCCTTCCCCTGGCACTTTTCCCCTTCCTTCTCCCTTGCACTTGCGCGATCTCAATGTCACTTGGCCTCGTAAGATCGTTGTCTTGTTCTCCCTTGTTTACCCTCCCTTGCCTCGCCGTGCCTTGCAACACTCGTGTATAGGCGCGCTATAAATAAAATATATCATATCATATAGGAGGCTCGATCGGTTTCTATACGAACGTTCAAAAAGGCAATATTTTACCCACTGTTTAAACAGAAAAAAAGGATTGTTCCATAATACAGTACAGGTGACAGCACTAACCCATGAGGCAGCTATCGTGGCACTGTCACCAGACCAGATTAGCAGGATGTACAGTGACGGAGGGGGAGGGGCGAAAGGATACACAGGATCCAAGAGGTCTCCTGCCTTGGGTGCATTCCACACACCCCCACCACTCATCTCACAGGATGCTTGCACCCAATGCTGGAAATGGAAAAAATGTATTGGGGGAACTGTCACCTCTTTGTAGGGGCAGGGCTATGGGAGGAGGGGGCGGGACCAAGGGGTGTGGCCCCCGGGCCGGTTGCGCAACACAGCATCTCATCATAGAGCCCAATCCTAGCAATTTGCATAAAAGCAAAGAGCATTATGAGAACATCATAATCTCCAGAATTTTAAATGTTTAACATGTCGTATAGTGATTCAGTAAGAAGTCCTTTTAAGAGAATAATGGACTCTTCTGTTTTGATTGGTCACAATATTCGGCCTAATAAAGAGAGGCCTCTAAATTACAGGACATATATACTAGTCTGGATGGCTGCAACACTGCATGTGATGCTTTGGCAGTTTCTGCCTGCAGTGATCAGTCTTCTGAAACCTCGTTGATAAAGAGGTTACTCCTGCGTGCAATGTAACGAGCAGACTACGTTCAGAAGCAGGCCCGTTTCTTTGCCCGGTCTAAGTGGGCGGTTGCCCGGGTGCAATTTCCCGGGGGCAGCGGGAAATTAAGCCCGGGAGGGTGCGATTTCCCTGGGCGACACGATTGTACTGCGGAGAGTAACGGCAGCAGCTGCTCCCTCTGCCTCTTCTGACCAGCGTAACATTACGTGAGTCAGAGAGGCTAAACCGCTGAGGAGGGGGGCGCAGTAAAGGGCCCACCCAGCAGCTGTCTCTGATCTGGCCACACAAAAGATTAAGGAGCCTGCTGTACCGGTGGGCGTTCCTCTGCAATGTGCGGCTGGCGCTGGCTGCTCTCTGCTGACTTTTGGATGACTGCAATGCATTGGAATCTGCAAACAAAGGAATGCATATTCCAAACGCAGCATGTGAGGTGCTCTGGAGTCACACACTGTGTGACCCTCATTCTTTGTGTTGACAGCCTTTCAAGTGGGGCAATTTATAAGTGATGGCTCATTTCACAAGCCATTGTTTTATATAGTATGTGCTTAACATTTCAGTGTTAAGAACTGAACATGGGCATTTTTATTCAAAGATAATTAAAATGCCAAACAGAAAAAGTTTTCAACTATTTTCTTTATTTTCATGTCTCTTTATTTGAAACACCAAAACGTTTTTTTTGTATATTACTTTTTAGTTACATATGGTGCATCCCTGTCATTTTCTTGCTTACGTACTCTAGGGGCTGTTTTGGGACATGGACTAAATGCATGTGTTCAGCATCAAAGATCTTTTAATTTTCTAAACAAGCGAGCCACTGCCTAGCGCACACCAGATGGCAACTCAATGTCACATTGTGTGTCACCATGTTGACAGTAGTCCATGGCAAATCAAAGCAGTGATATGTGAGCAGCAATGTTTGGCTGCACAAGTCACCACCCTGTTGGTTATTGGCGTCTATGTGGCACTCCCGTATTCAACAGCACATATGCCTGTTTTTGTCTGATGTGTCCCAAGTCTATACAATAGCATACTGGGATGTTTTGTGTATGTGGCTCTGATGAGCATGCCATACTGTGCCCACACTTAAACGCATGAAGCAATCAAAGAAGTTGCCTCAAATTTTACATCCCCTAGGCCAAATGCCCTTTCTACACTGCCACACCACGATTTTCACTAGCTGCAGGCCAGCACTAATAAGAGATGCTAATGCCAGCTCTGTTAGATAAAGCATGGGCCTGCTAGTTTTTGCAGAAATAACCCCTGAGGCCGGCGTAAGAGTGAGGAGGTAGTGGCTGAGGACCCTTTACCATGCATTAGAAGCCGCGTTTGTTTAAAATGCTTCATCGGCTTATTACTGATAAGGCTAAAGTTTGTAAGAGGTACAATCGTTTCTGTGTAACCTATCTGTGCATTGTTTATTGGGTCTCTCTTCTGTGGTATCCTGTCTATAGATATAATTCCCAAAAGATGTTTCTGTATTGGGGGCTGGGCATGCTCACACTGAGACCCAGCCCTTCCTCATCTAAAATTCTTCAGAAACAAGAAGCAAAAGAGCCCTTGTACCCCATTTGAGTGTCTGATGTTGCAGCCATTTTATATCACATCCAAAACTTAAGTTGTCCAAATGAGTATGCATGGTTTATGGTTACAAATATTTGAGTGTTGTGAACAGGGATGTGAGCACCAAGCCATGCATTGGTTATGAGTTTAGAGATTCACACATACAATCCGTTTATCACAGACTTGCATATCCAATAAAAGGATCTATGATCACTGTTCTAGTCCTGAAAGGCTCTGTGATTTAATGCAAAGCATACAGGAACCCTCATTGGTGCTATTTCACCCCTTTCCCAATCTCATAGAGGTATTTTGAAAAAGTATAATAAGAGTGTACCAGGCTGTCCATCATGGAATGATAACCTTCCATCAGAAAATAATTCATATGGTTAGTCTAGTATTGCCCCTTTCACCCACTGATGCTAATGCAGATGGCATAAGCACGGTGGTGCCTGGTCCAAAGACCTGTGGCGGATGCGATTTCACCCACTGATGCTCATGCAGATGGCATAAGCATGGCGGCGTCTGGTCCAAAGACCCGGAGTGGATGCGCTTTCACCCACTGATGCTTGTGCAGATGGCATAAGCACGGCGGCGCCTGGTCCAAAGACCCGGGATGGATGCGCTTTCACCCACTGATGCTCGGTCCAAAGACACGGGGTGGATGCATTTTCACCCACTGATGCTCATGCAGATGGCATCAGCACAGCAGCGCCTGGTCCAAAGACCCGGAGTGGAGGCACTTTCACCCCCTGATGCTCATGCAGATGGCATAAGCATGGCGGCGCCTGGTCCAAAGACCCGGGGTGGATGCACTTTCACCCACTGATGCTCGTGCAGATGGCATAAGCATGGCGGCGTCTGGTCCAAAGACCCGGAGTGGATGCACTTTCACCCCCTGATGCTCATGCAGATGGCATAAGCATGGCGGCGCCTGGTCCAAAGACCCGGGGTGGATGCACTTTCACCCACTGATGCTCGTGCAGATGGCATAAGTATGGCGGCGCATGGACCTAAGACCCGGGGTGGATGTACTTTATCCCACTGATGCTCGGTCCAAAGACCCGGGGTGGATGCACTTTCGCCCACTGATGCTCATGCAGATGGCATAAGCATGGCGGCGCATGGACCAAAGACCCGGGATGGATGTACTTTATCCCACTGATGCTCGGTCCAAAGACCCGGGATGGATGCGCTTTCACCCACTAATGCTCATGCAGATGGCATAAGCATGGCAGCGCCTGGACCAAAGACCCGGGGTGGATGTACTTTATCCCAATGATGCTCGGTCCAAAGACCCGGGGTGGATGCACTTTCGCCCACTGATGCTCATGCAGATGGCATAAGCATGGCAGCGCCTGGACCAAAGACCCGGGGTGGATGCACTTTCACCCAGGGTGGATGAACTTTCACCCACTGTTGCTCATGCAGATGGCATCAGCACAGCAGCGCCTGGTCCGAAGACCCGGAGTGGAGGCACTTTCACCCACTGATGCTGATGCAGATGGTACACCTTACTGTTAGGATTCCCAAGCTAGCCCAAGGGTTTACAAGGAGAGAGGCATACGGGCTCGACAATGGGGGGCAATGCTCCCTTCATGAATGGCTGTGGCAGCTGTATTGGGTCCCACAGAAATGGGGGTGCACTTGACACTTACAGAACATAGGGGGGGGAGAGAGGCTACCATTCGAGGCCCCACTCCCGCTCCAGTACATCGCTGGGACGTCCAATGCTGTACGCAGTAGTTATGGAGGTCCAAAGTAATCCGGAAAGGAATAACCCAGAAATCTAAAAACAAAGCTAGATTCCAAGGACGATATTTAAGAAAACTTTGCTTCCCTGTTTCAAGGCTGGTTCCCCCAAAACCTGCTCCCGCCTCCTGCTGCATACTGCAAGACGCGAGCCTTGAATCTCAAAGCTGGAGGAGAGACGCCGGGGATTGGAGGAAGCTGGGGGTGCTCAAGCAAGGGGCCACTGGGTGGAGAGGGGTGGCCAAAGACTGAGGGCAGCTGAGCACCGGAAGTGGAAGGTGATAACCCAGAGCAACCTTCAGGGGCAGAGAAGCTGGCAAGGAGATTATTAATTGGGAGGTGCCCTCATGGGCGAAGAACGAAAGCAATAGGGGAGCAGTGAAGGAGAGGGACAGAGTTGCTCTAAACCGGCAAGGTTGTCCAACTCCAGGCCTCGAGGTCCAGGATCCCGACAGGATTTCAGGATATCCCTCATTAATATTCATGAGGAAAAAGGTGCATCCATTTAGAATCAGTGTATGGAACTGTATCTCATAAATATTAATGAGGGGTATCCTGAAAACCCAGCGTGGATCCGGCCCTCAAGCACTGGAGTTGGGACAACCCTGCGTGAATATGGACCAAATGAGATCAATAATTGGGTGGTACCCACAGGGGTGAAGGACTGAGAGGCAGGAGAACCGTGGAAGGGACTAACAGCCAGAAACTGGTAGGAGAGACAGCAATACATAATGGGCGAAGGAGAAGAGAGTATTGACAGAAAGCTGGGAGGTATCCAGAGGGGTGGGTAATGGAGTATTGATAAGAAGGCGAGGTTGTTACAGGTGAAAACGTTTAGGAGGAACATACAGGAGAAGAGAGTATTAGTGAGTAAAGTTTTGAAGAGGAGTGGTGGTATGAAGGAATAGAGTGGTAAAGGATGGAAGGAACAAGAGCGTTTCGTAAAGGCAGTGAGAGGTTGGTAGAGAAGGAGGGAAAAAGAGGGGAAAGAGCATACGAGGAGGAGGAGATTATGGGTGGAGACTAAAGTGGTACAATCAAGGGGAAGAGATACATGTTGATTTCTTGGAGAGCTGAGGCAAAGGAATAACAGCTTCTGAGAGGTGGAGGATGAAAGGGAAGGATTTAGAGGAAAGAGACAGGAAGCTGATACAAGTGTTAATTTGAGAGGTGGACGAGTGAAGAGGTTTGATGCAACCAGGAGGGAGAGACGAATGGGTAGATTTTCAACTGAGAGTCAGACGCTCTGAACAAGAAAAGAGAGGCAATTGAGAGTATGTTTCTTGTCTAAGTTCTAAGTTAGCACGAGTGGGACACTGAGGCAGGAAACTTGGCCAACCAATCACCCTGCAAGCCGATCGTGGCCGACATCCAGTACTGTGAATGCTTCAACATGCTCGGCCATGGGCCCTTTTTACACAAGCGAGTCATTGCAGCGACCAAGCAGAACGCTGACACAGAGAGTCTCCCTATGTCTTGCCAGATGGAAAAGGCTTCTGAGACTAGAAAGAAGACGTCAAGAGGAAAAGGACCAAGCAGGGTAGAACACTACTCTGAATCCAGTGTCTGAGGATTGTTGTCTCTGCGGAAAACCAGAAGGGAACAAGACCCAGGCGCAGAGAGCCAGGAGACTTTACCTTAAGACTGCCGTACACGATCCCTTCAACAATCGGATCCCTGGGAGAAACTCTGAAACTGAAGAAGTGGAATCTTGAACCTTTTACTCATTCATGAACTTTTAGTCTGATGCAGATCAGACATGTAGACGAGCAGGTGATGTCATCTCTAGTGCCCGCCCCCTCACCTGTGTCATACTGGAAGAACAGCAAGGGAGCACTGCATATCATCCCAATACCGCACCAAAGATATGGGCACTCACCAATTCGGATTCATAGCATGATACAGGACTGAGACGGCACTCTTAGATCTTAAGCCTAACATCTCAGGCATTTTAGAAATGGGCGCCCAGCAGTATTAATGTTGTTGGACAACTCTGCAGCGTTTGATCTCACTGATCACAACGTTCTTCAAGAAAGATTGATAAACATTGCTAATAGTTCAGAGAGAGCGACCCTATGGATCTTATCTTTTCTAGCGCCTAGGACATCAACGGTGGCCATTGAGAAAGCTGAAGCCTCTCCCATCTCCTCTATGTGTCGAGTTCCACAGTGATCTTGATCGTCTCCGACCTAGTTTAACATATACACGAGACTACTACTTGACCGTTTTGATGGACTGGATGTCCAATATGCTAATTATGCAGATGACACCCAGGTCCTTTTCGCGTTAACTGGTACCTACATCACTGACATCAAAACAGTAAATAACATCTAGACTGAAATTCAAACCTGGATGGCCTGCAACTCACTTGCATTGAACAATGAGAACACTGAGCTTCTCATTGTCGCCACGGGACCTCGCTTAAGGAAAATTGACTCCAGGTACTCCCACTTCTGCAACCGGATCTCTGTCAGCAAATCAGTAAAAACCTCAGGCGTCATGCTGGATTCCGAGTTGTCAATGAAACAACACGTTTCAAGCATTCAGTCCTCTGGCAGCTACGTCACTAAACTACTCCACCAGATTAGGCCCCATCTTACCACAAAAAACAGATCCCTCGTGGACACCGCATTAGTCAACATGTGGTTAAATGATTGCAACAGTTTGCTCAATGGCACATCACAATCCAACCTTTGCCGTCTACAGACTGCGCAGAATGGTGCTGTCAGGGAAATCTATGGATTGGGTAAGAACAACCATGCATCAGATTTCAGAAAAGGGTTGCACTGGGTCCCAGTTAAACAGAGAATCGGGGATAAGGGTCTATCCCTTACTCAAAAATGCCAGAACTCTGCAGCTCCACAGTATTTGGGAAAAAGGTTTTCCTCCCAACAGCCCACAAGAGTTCTGCACTCTAATGACATCAATATATTGCACCAACCGCATTTTAGTCTAAAAATCTTTGGAGGGACAAGCTTTGAAAATCATGGAACCTTGAGAATGGAATGCACTCCGATTCGCCTTGAGATCCGTCTCTTCTCTGACAGTTAAAAAAAAAAAACATTAAGACTCTCCTCTTTAATTCAGCAGATTAATTGTCACGGTGCCTGCCCTTTTCACCTCCTCCTATGAATAATTTAGATCTCTGCTAATTGTCTGTCCTTTTTTTGTGCGCTCTGAGGCCCATGGGCAAGTATCGCTCTATAAGAAATAAATAATATGAGAAACGTTATGCACTCAGACAGCCATA
Source organism: Ambystoma mexicanum (assembly GCF_040938575.1). Classification (NCBI taxonomy): domain Eukaryota; kingdom Metazoa; phylum Chordata; class Amphibia; order Caudata; family Ambystomatidae; genus Ambystoma; species Ambystoma mexicanum. The sequence continues at coordinate 1,259,914,543 of NC_090933.1, read as the reverse complement.
TCGAATGTACCCTCATACTGAAGTGGTGGAAGGATGTTGGCATACACCATTGAACAGAGAAGAGTTGTAAGTGTACACGGAGAGCTGCAAAGTGACGTCATAAAGGGAAGACACGAGGACGTATGGAAATGATACGTAGATATTTAAAGAATGAAGGTGCAATTGAAGTAACAAAGGAATGAAGTGTAAAGAGATGAAGAAATCGTCCACGTTAAAAAGATGAGTCAGATGATGCCCAACAAATGTACATATGCAGAAATGTAAGGTAGATGAGAATTATAGAAGCTTGCTGCAATTAAAGCTATAATGTGTATAGAGCGGCCATGATGACGTCGGATCGTGTTGAAATTACCTCAGAGGCAAACAGACTGCAAGACTGGGAGAGGCTGCAGAAACCGCTTTGTGCGAAGAACGAAGAATATCTGTTTTACTAAGACCAAGGATGATGCAGCAGGGCATAATTGTAAAGTACAAAGGGAGTTAACCATGATAAGCTAAGAAGGAAGGGCACATTTCTCTCAGATTAAGCAGAAGCAAAACCATCTGCCAGTGACAAGTACTGGACAATTAAAGATGCGAAAACCATATGTAAGGTGGAAAGACCAAGTCTCCAGAGGACAAGAGGAGTGATAGCACCCAGCATAATGAAATCAAATAGCAGTAAATAAAAGGATGAAATTGACAAATTTGTGGCCTATTTATTTATTGTGCATGTGTTCGACGCTTATACAAGTAAATTGTGTTTCAAAGCGCCCACAGAGCAACAGGGAGGGAACATGGGACAGAAAACAATGAATAAACAGGAAGAAAAGACGAACCGACTAGGCCTTGTGAGCATTCAAAGTGTGCAAGAGCAGAGAGAGGAGAAGAGGGAAGAGGAAGAGTGTGGTAAGTGCTGGAGTACCCATGCTCATGAGTGAGCAGTGGTTGTAGGTGCCCAGAGTAGGAAGTGCTAGGGAACTATCATCAGTAAAAAATAAATGGGTAAGCCCTGCAGTAGGCCCCTCCACCCCACGTACCATGAGGTGACTCTGCCAGATTATGTTTTTAAGACCCATCCATATGTTGTAATCCTTATGCGTGGTCTTGCACTATGTAGTATGTCACTTCGCACTTACTGGAACTAGCGCCTAGATGCCTGAAGGTTTTGCGCGCTGCTATAAATGCAAAAAATACATAAATACAAAAAATACATACATGTAGGCCTACAGTGGTGAAGGCCAGTAAGTGCCAAGGCAAGTGCTGTGTGTAGGCGGAGGCTGAAGGCAATTGGGTGTAGGATGCCGGGGCCCCGAAAGTCTAGTCATCAGGCCTCAGAGGAAGATAGTGGTGTACTCCCTTAAAAGTCCCAGAGAAGAAAACAGTCATCAAGGTCAGCCATAAAGGAGACGCCATGGATTGTGGCCTAACTGATGAGAGAGGGTAGGCTAATTGACCAAAGTGGGCAGTGGTCTAATGTGCTCCTATCTCTGCAGCTGGGTTTCGTTTTGCTTATGCGCTGCTAGCGTGCCGAATGTCCAAGGTTGGCTATGCCAACCAATCATGAGTGATTATGGAGCAGCACGCTATACAGTGTTGCAAAAGCCAATCTGTTGTTACTATTTTGCTATAATCAGGATTATACGTATTTTGGGGTTTGCGTGAGGCGTGCCTACTAGATAAAGGGCAGCCAATGATGTTATTTGCATTTACACATACTATAAGTATATATGTACGCTTAACCAACCCCTCCCCTCGATAGGTTTTGTTGTTTGCCACATAGGATGATGTCATAGCTGACGTACATTGAAGTATAAAGACTTTGTATAATCAAAGATTAGACGAGAGGGAGTGAGCTGCATTTTGTATGGTCACCAGATTTCCCTACTTTATTTGAGCGGACAATAAAGCAGTACTTTGCCATATTCTTGGAGTCTGTCGGGTTATTTGGGTCTGAGATCATTCCGTTCTGCGCACGCGATGCGCTCCAGCTGCAAGTGCACAGACACATCCAGAGAAGCGAGTTCTTGTAATCTGAAGGTCTATCATGACATTTCACTTGAAGTTTTTTCCACCTTGGTTCCTTATTGGATGCCACACTGTGTAAATCCCTTGATAGATCACATTAAATATACTTTCACTGTGGTGTCTGGTTATAGGATCCCGGGCAGAGGCTGCAGGGGAGAGAGGGGCACAGACAGTATTGCTCTTCTATAGCGGTCTGGATTTATGTGCTCCCGGGAGATCGTCTTTCAACCAGTTTTGTGTCTCACTGGTAATGGATGGCAGCTTCTCCTTTAATATTTCTCACACATGGGAGGAAGGGTTTTGGACTTCAGAATGCAGCACGGACTTGCTTTACTCAATATTTTTCTAATCCCTATACCATTTTGCGATATTCTTCAATTCCCACAATAATAGTAGTGACTTGCTTGACATTGTTTCAGAACACTTGGAATGTTAAATCCAACTACAACAATTCAGCGTTCCGTAAGTTGTCTTATTGTTTTCTAACTCATAGATTGTTTTTTAAACTTTTACTTCTATTCCCAGAATGCAACATTTTCTTACTTAAATTAGTTTATTTCTCTTATACAGAACGGTTTGTGAATTTTGCTCCAAATCCACGAATGCAGCATTGTCTTAGTTCACTCAGTGCTTTTCTCATACTAATGCCAATTTAAATCCCATTCCCAGACTGCAGCTGTGTCTTGCTTTACTTAGTTTCTACCTTCTGTACGAAATGCTTTAGGATTTTCAACCCAATTTTCAACGCAAAAATGCGCCATGCTCTTGTTTGGCTCAATATCTTTCTTACACAGGGAAGGCTATGGAATTTTCACTTTGATTCCCAGAATGCAGTGCTATCGGTATTACCCATTTTTGCCAATTGACATTTTCGCAGATTTTTTTATGGCACATTTATTCCCACTTTTTTAACTGCAACCTTTTAGATAGTAAGTTTGGGTAAGGTATATAATATAGAAAGGGTGGTTGCGGCAGATGGGTGGTTCTGGGAGTCGTCTTCTTATTTTCATAAGTAACAAAGCAGCAAAATTATGAAAATAAAATTTGGGCAAAAATTTCATTGGGCAAAAATTATTCAAGAATTGTTTATAGATGCATACTAGCGTCCTTTGATTGGTTTGCGTTTCTGCATTCTGGATCACCCAAATATGGGGTTCCCGGTGCCCTCACGGTTTTGGTTCCGGGCGACTTACCTTTGTAACAGTGGCTTGTGCCTAGTGACATCCCTCGCAGCAGCCGCGCAACTTTTAAGCAACTTGTGTCTCGTAGCATCTGTAGAGCAGTGTCACCAGCGTACCGCTGTCTTGTTGCATCTCTCTCAATATTCCAACAGCTGCCTGTGCCTTGCTGGTCTTCTTGTGGTGGTTCACTAGTGCCTTGCCGGTCCTCTTGTGCTCTTGTGGAGGTTCACTAGCAGCTTGTGCCTTGCCGGTCCTCTTGTGGAAGTTCTCTTGTGGGATGTGCCTTGCCAGTCTTCTTGTGGAGGTTCACTAGCAGCTTGTGCCTTGCTGGTCCTCTTGTGGAAGTTCTCTAGTGGGCTGTCTTCTTGTGGAGCTTCACTAGCAGCTTGTGTCTTGCAGGTCCTCTTGTGGAAGTTCTCTAGTGGGCTGTCTTCTTGTGGAGGTTCACTAGCAGCTTGTGTCTTGCCGGTCCTCTTGTGGAAGTTCTCTAGTGGGTTGTCTTCTTGTGGAGGTTCACTAGCTGCTTGTGCCTTGCCGGTCCCTCTTGCAGCAGTTCACTAGCTGCTTGTGCCTTGCCGGTCCTCTTGTGCTCTTGTGGAGCTTCACTAGCAGCTTGTGCCTTGCCGGTCCTCTTGTGGAAGTTCTCTAGTGGGCTGTGCCTTGCCAGTCTTCTTGTGGAGGTTCACTAGCAGCTTGTGCCTTGGTGATCCTCTTGTGGAAGTTCTCTAGTGGGCTATCTTCTTGTGGAGGTTCACTAGCAGCTTGTGTCTTGCCGGTCCTCTTGTGGAAGTTCTCTAGTGGGTTGTCTTCTTGTGGGGGTTCACTAGCTGCTTGTGCCTTGCGGGTCCCTCTTGTGGCAGTTCAATAGGTGCTTGTGCCTTGCCTGTCCTCTTGTGCTCTTGTGGAGCTTCACTAGCAGCTTGTGTCTTGCCGGTCCTCTTGTGGAAGTTCTCTAGTGGGTTGTCTTCTTGTGGAGGTTCACTAGCTGCTTGTGCCTTGCCGGTCCCTCTTGCAGCAGTTCACTATCTGCTTGTGCCTTGCTGGTCCTCTTGTGCTCTTGTGGAGCTTCACTAGCAGCTTGTGCCTTTCCGGTCCTCTTGTGGAAGTTCTCTAGTGGGCTGTGTCTCGCCAGTTTTCTTGTGGAGGTTCACTAGCAGCTTGTGCCTTGCCGGTCCTCTTGTGGAAGTTCTCTAGTGGGCTGTGCCTCGCCAGTTTTCTTGTGGAGGTTCACTAGCAGCTTGTGCCTTGCCGGTCCTCTAGTGGAAGTTCTCTAGTGGGCTGTGCCTCGCCAGTTTTCTTGTGGAGGTTCACTAGCTGCTCGTGCCTTGCGGGGCCTCAGTAGTGGCTTGCTGTGTCTCTTCTGTTGTTTCACAGGCATACTAATGACTGGTGCCTGAAACCATCTCTCGTGGTGCCTCCCTACTGCCACAGCAGTGTGGGCCTTAAAGTGTCTTACTGCACTACTTTCGCTGGCTTTCTCTCAGTGCCATACTGGACCATGGCAACATCCTTTCCTTCAGCTCTTGACAAGAGCCCGACCTGCTGCTGCTCAGCTTTTATCAGCCTGCTCTTTCTATGGATGACTGCCTTCTCTTCACACACTTCTCACCCTTTCTGTGCAAGTCCTTTTAATGGGTCCCTCGACTCCTGCAAGGCTGTCATAGGCATACATGTACCTTCTAGTTTAAAGCGCGGGCCTAGTTCGAGAGCAGCACAGCGTGGGTAGTCATTGTTTGGGCTGGCATCTTTTAACATTAGCACTGTGAGTTGCGCCTGTGCATCTATTGGGATTAGTCCTTGGCCAGGACTTGAAATCCACGTTGATATAGCGTGCTGTTTTTGAGTCACAGTGAGCTGTAACAGTGAGCTTTTGACAATTCTTGTCCATGACTAATGGTGCTACAAGTAAAATAGCTCTGTCAACAGTTGAACGATATCAAACAAAATATCCCAGTTAAAAACAATCTACATTCAAATCACTATGTCGTATCCAATGAAGAACGCACTCTGCTTTCTGTCCAAGGTGCTTTGATTAGTGAGTAAACATTTTATGCAAAACATTTTTCTCTGGACGGTGCTTGGAGGAGCATGCCCGGTTTTGACACTTCATGTCTGCAGCACTGTAATTGGCTCACAGAGAGAAATGCGACTGAAGGTTAGTTTGCAAAATGTTCTTTACTTGACCACATCCTTTGCCAGGACCCCATGCACCATCTGAGGGTCCTGCCTGCAAAACGTAGCTTGCTGGGACTACAACACCCATGACTCTGCCTGCACGGATGGATGCGATTGGCTCCCAGAGGGACATGTGAGATACTGTCTTTCTTATTCAGTCTCCCCTGGGCATCCAGCCTGTGCATCTGCAGCAAAGGGCCAGGAGGACAGGAGCAGCAAAGGGCTGCTTCGATTTAGGCTTGCTCAGCATGAAAGGACCCTATTGCTGGTGTCTGCAACCTTTGGCTCTCCAGATTGTTTTGGACTGCAACTCCCATCGCACTAACCAGCAGAGTCAATGTTGATAGATCATGGAAGTTGTAGTACAAAACATCTGGAGAGCCAAAGGTTGCAGACCCCTGGCCTGCGTAATCCAGGACTTCACCCAGCTCATCCTTTACCTGACTGCTGCTTCCACACATAGGGATTCTTCCACCCATTGACTATCCTTTCACCATGGAGCTTCCGCTATTTTACGGGACAAGGGAACATTGCTGATTTAGGCCTGTTCACTGTCTTTTGATTACCTAAATCCCCATTCTAGCCCAACTGAGAACATACACAGACTTCTTCTCAGCCAGCCATCTACCCCTTCTCTTTCCGCTCACCCACCTACCCTCTCGCTCATGGGCTGCAACCTTTCTTCATTGGCTTCACTTGACTATTGCTTCTAAACTTCATCATGCAGCTCGACTTCACTACATTCCTCCATCTACCCACTCTTCTCCTTCCTTTCTCTCACAGCCTTCCGCCTCAACTTGGTGCAGCTTCTGCATCACTCTCTGGCCTCCCTTCCTTGCTCCTGCCCTTCTTCATCTGCACCGTTCAATGAAGACCGTTGTGTGCTCTCAGGATCTCCAACCTCATCTATCCCTTTGCCTGCTGAAAAACATCTCACCCTTTCCCCCACCTCCTATCACTCTTTCACTTGGCCTCTGTAATAATGACCGATCCTCCTGCAACAAGGCTCCCTCCATCACTGACAACTTCGACTCCGATCAGCCTCAACTTTCCCTTCTTGATATCACGGAAACCTGGATCTCCCCAAATGACTCTGCTGCACTAGCTCTCTCTACACTGAGGTTGCTACCTTCTCCCACTCTCCCCAATCTGCTGGGAAGGGCAGAGGTGTGGAGTTACCTATCAATAAGGTCCTCAACACTGCCTCTTTACCCCCTCTGAAATCAACACTTCCTCTTTTGAATAGGCTACTATTAAACTCCTCCCTCAAACTCCTCTCATTGTTCTGGCTCTCTGTTGAGCCCCTGGTTGTCTCAACTCCTTCCTGATCCGACCATTCTCCTTGAGTCACTTCCTACCGATATCCCCATTGTCATGCTGGGGACTTTAACCTCCCCAAGCCATTTCGAGCCACCTGCATTGAAATGAACTCCCTCCTATCTGACAACTCCTTCTACTCCTTCAATAACCAGCCTTCCCACTCTGGTGGGAACTCTCTTGACCGTGTTTCTCTAATTCACTCTCCTGCTATGACCTCTCCTTTGACCACTTCTCCTTATGATCCCTCCATTCTTCACTAACATCTTAGCTCCACCTTCGACTCCTCCTCTCCCCTCTTCAACGACTAAGAGGAAAGTCAGGAAGGACTTTCTTACCCCATACCTAGATGATTTGAGGACTCTCTCCTGTCTCTTCCCCTATTCACCTGTGCCTTCTATACCTTTCACTATACACTTATTACTCCATTTGGCCAATACTATCCTGCTTGCACATTCACACCTCCCGTCCCCCTTCCTCAGCCTTAGATCATCTTTGAAATTCATACCCTCAAAACAAACCTGCGCCACGACCTACAGAGAAAGCGAAAATTACAGATACCACCCTACTCCTAGCCTACAATCATTCCTTTGCTCTCCTAACCTCTGCACTTGGGTCTGCCAAATCCTCCTACTTCACAAACCTAATCTCCTCCCTGCGCAATCACCCCCGCAAAGTTCCATCTACCCTCCAAGCTTTGCTCATACCTCCCAAGCCAATATCAATTGCCTCTCCCTCAAAAATTGATGCGTCTCACAGCCCTCCTTTCTCTCCCTGCCCCACCCTCCTGACAACCACCTCTCGCCCTTACCTTTTATACTCTCAACTACTTCTCCCCTACCTCTCCTATTGAATTAGTACCCATCCTCCGCAGTGCCATCCCATCCTGTGCTCTATTGACCCCTTTTCCTCCCAAATACTCAAAGACTTAGTCTCAATCACTTGCCCTTTTCACTCTGCTCACTTTAACCTCTTGCTCTCTCCGCTGGATTCTTCCTTACCTCCTTCAAGTCTGCAACTATCTTACCACTATTGAAGAAACCCTACACTGGCGTAAGCACCCCAGCAAACTATCCCCCAGTTTCTCTCCTACCTGAAGGGGAGGCATGGTATCACAAATATGACACTGACACAATAAGTACAATTTGTAAAACCTTTATTGAAGTTTCTGGGGTTGGAAAAACTACTATGCCCTATAACTAGTAGTTTCGACCATCAAACGATAAACAAAACGGTCCTAGTGGAGTCTGTCAAATCAAAATGGCTAACCAAACCTAATGCCTGCCCTATCTCTTGTACAAAAAGTGTATAAAGGAGAAATGTATGTAAAGGAAAATTCAGTGTTAAAAAGAATAAATGTAGCTGAATCTGCTCTCCTCCACGTTACAGCACACAGAGTAATGCAGTCGCTGTAGGCAGGACGACACACACTGGCTCGGGTTTTCAACACAAACAGTTCTAAAACATAGATCGAGGCCCGCCTGGCCTTCCACGTTAAAGTCTCTATTTCCAGAATTCCAAATAATGTTTAAATAAAAGGTTCACGTAGGTTCTCATCTGTCAGGCTCAGACCTCTTCAAAACAAAGTTCAACAAGACTGGCAAGGGGGCTCCCTTCCCCAAGCTTATTACACTTCGAGACTCCCTCAGTCAGGCTGAGACCATTTTTGGATGTCGAAGACTTTCAAGCGTGTGTGGCTTTCTTTACAAACCTCTGCTGGACCACTTTGACTAAAAGTTAATGGTTTAACTTTCACTCTCCCCTTCTCTAGGAGTTAATTTTGCTTACTTTGCTTTTGCCGTTCATTCTCCTTATCGTTACAAACAATGCACCTTTCACCAAGATTTTCGAGTGGGCTACTACTTCCGATCGCCAGACCACTCCGTTACTCAGTGTCGCTGATTTCACAGCTGTCCTTATTTCAAAGTTCATTCACAGGTATGCCTTTCTTCGCGTCTCATCCACACGTGTGCAACCTTCACTTGCGATATAATGTTACCACTTCAACCTTTCTTTAACACACACTTGACTCTCAGATCGCTTGCCAACTCTCCGGCTGTGTGCTTTTCTTTTTTGGTTTTACGATTTCCAATTCATGAGTTAAGGTTAGTACCAAAGGCTTGACCTTGCCTCCCCAACTCTGCCGTTCACCCGGGAGGGTCGCTGGCATCCTTAAAAACAAAATACAGCCTTCTGATGGGGGATCTGGCCTTCTCCAGGTGTCTTTCGTGGCCTGTCGGGGGCAACGACCTCCAGTGGGGAACTCTTGTGGTTTTAGACCCACTGCTCTCATCTCTTGGTATGTCGCTCTGCTCTAGTAGGATTGCCTTCACCCCAGAAGTTCTGCTCGTACTTGTGTTCTGCTTTGCTCAGAGTGTGTCTCTAGGTTCCGCCTTTTATCCATGTGAGAGCTAATTGGTATCAGTTGTATGCACTTCAAGTCAAGTGCCTGACCCGATTAATGAGACATGTCCAGTGTGATGTATGAGAGTTAGTCTTGTTACTCCCAATCAACCTCTTCCTCGGCCGAGTGTTTGTGTGAGAAGGGGTGGGGGAGTTGGGACCTCTGAGAATCCTAAAAAATAAGATGGGTTAGATGAACAAAAAAGGAGGGCCTACCGCGTCTCATCATCGTTTTGCCTCACCCCACTCCCCGAAGACCCCTCACCCAGGTGATCCTCCCGCACTGGTCAACCCCCAAGACTTGGATCCAAAAGCGATGGCCGTGTCCTGGCCACCTGGATGACAAGTCCCAGAAGACTGGCACCCTTTGGTTTCTCACATTCCCCATTAGTCAAAAGTCTTTTTGCTATGGAGGGATGGGTTCTTTGATCAGATCACTCAGTACCTTGAGGATAATGGCTAATGGCCTTGGAGATCCATTTCAATCTGGCTTCCTTAGTAAACAATCAACAGAGACTGTACTCATGCATGTCTTCAACTTTCTCTCTGATGCTCTCCACTCTATACTCATCCTTTTGGACCTATCTGCCGCTTTCAACACTGTTGACCACTCCTCCCTCTCCTTCTCACCATCCAGGACCTTGGCCTTTGCTAATCTACTGTTGCCTAGGCAACCTCCAACCTGGAACGTCGATCCTTTAAAATATCTTGGAACTCGCAAACCCCCACCCCTCTCTCAGTCTGCATCCCCAAAGATCAGTCCTTTGACCTCTGTTTTTCACTTTGCCCTAGGAAGACTTATCTCATTCTTTGGATTTCACCATCATCTTTTTGCCGATGACACTCAAATATTTTTCAATTTTCCTTCCTTCACCCGAGCCATCTTACAACGGATCATTAACCATCTCCCTGCTATGCGTCACTTGATAAGCTCTCTGCTGCCTCATGCTGAATTTTTAAAAAATGTCATCTTTCTCCCGGCTTCCAATGCCGTTCCGTCCCCTCCTCTTTCCCATCCCCTTCCCACCTGACTTCCTCCCTCACTCAAGACATGCAATCTTGGGGTCCTCTTAGATAGCGACCGACAACAGCAACAATGAATCACTACCACTGCCTTTGATGCACATATTAACCTGAACATTCTGAAAATGGGTCCTTTTCTTAAACACTCTAATCTCCACTCTTGTGCTTAGAAAACCTGACTACTGTCCAAGCCTACTGCTTGGTCTTTCTATCTACTCATTGCGCCCTCTAGAAGAAGTTCTCAACTTTGTTATGCAAACTCTCTATGCCCTGCCCAGTTCCTCCCCACCTGTACCTACCAACAACATGGTGCTTGACTCCCCAGGCACAACCAATCACTTTTTAAGTTCCTTCTCCTACTCTACAAACCTTTCAATGGTCTTGCTGCTCAGTACCTGTCTGATTTTATCTCAGCTCGCTCACCATCTCATCCTCTGCAGTCAACCTCACAAGACCCCATACTCCGCCTGTACCTTCTTTTGCTTCCGCTCTTTCTCCCTACTCGCCTTGCTCTGCTGGAACCCACTGCCCAGAACAATCACAGCCAGCCCAATTGTGGATATCTCCAAAGCTCGGCTTCACTTACTTGCTAAAGATGGAGCTTTCCCTGCTCCCTCCCCATCCTCCCTACCTGATCCCCCCCACTGTCTCCAGTAAGGCATAAAAGTGTAATTCTGTATATTTAAATAGTACGCCTCTTGACTGTGAAGCACTTTTCCCCTTAGGTTAATGTTATCTTTTGTAAGACACATGTTTTTTTATGTATAAATATTTGTTCTGTTGGTTTTGTTTTGTCCCTGGTTTATGTTCCACTTTTGTACACATCTCATAAACAGGCTCCCCACTTGTTCTTATCTTTGTACAGGCACCCTTCATGGGAATGCATCCGCCATCTGTAAATGTGTTATTTAGTGTAAGTCATTTCTGCTTGAAATTGAAATCCTTAGTATTTGGTGGCTTGTGAGCCTTGCATTGTCTTCTGTGTATTGCATTAAAGTATTCATTCCTTATGTGAACTCATTATTGACAATGTACATTAGTATTATTTATTCCATTTAAATCGTCGCTCATGTAGGACACAACATCCAATGTTCCCCATCATGCCTGCTGCAGTGTAACATTCTACATGATCATCGCTCTCATGGATGTTTCGGCATCTTTCGCGAGTTAGTAGTTTTCAGCTACTCACACTCGCTTACGCTTTCAGTATCCTCAGGTTAATTATCAGATAGAGTCTCAGGGCACTATTGACTCTCTCCTGCATTCACGCGGAGTCCTTTGAACTTTTAAGGAAATTGGAGCCTGTATTGATTATTCCCTTTTCTGGTTGTTAATCGATCCATGCAGTGTTTGTAGGTGAGACTATGATTGTCGTACAATGAATGATGGTGCGCTTGCTGGTGAGTGCTGCACGCAGCAGGAGGGAAGTCAAAAATATGAAGCATCGAATGGAAATAGTGTGAATAAGTTTCAAGATATGTTTTGTTTCACCTTCCTTTGGTAGCTTTCTGCAGGTCCTTCCCTTGGAGCTAAACTCAATGCAACTATGTGAACGTTGAAGCTTAATTGCCAGCGGCCACTGAACAACCTGCACCGAGCGCCTGGTTGAACTCGGCCATTATCAGAAATACATGAAGATGTGCTATTCAAGACACAATCCCTTGGATGCGTGCTCCCCAGACAGTAATAAACTCATGATGCAAATATACTGGAAATGCAAAGCTCACAGGTCTTCTTCTAGATTTTACAATCATTCCAATGTAACTATTGAATAACAGGTTACATATTTCTCCAACCTTTAGGTAACATTTGTAACCACAATATAGCCTAATTAACACAACTAACTGGCAAATAATAGTTTTAAACACAATGTAGCCAACACATGTGTTGTGCTATACCGATCTTTGTCATGGCTTCAAAATGTTTCTGCCAGAAATTAGTTTTCAATTTTCATCCTTTTCTTTTTTTTATCAATTGATTAATTGTGGGCTTCCCTAAGCAGATCGCATATCAATCATTCAGTGGTCATTCCAAATTAAACTTAATTCTTACTTCTGGTTGGCTTAATTAAGCCCACTTGGTGGTTTCAAACCTGTACTTTGCAGTGTGTTTCCACTTATTTTATGGTAGTGGTCTTTCAGCTCCAGGGCAAGGGCTTCAGCATGAAGGCTGGACAAACAGTAGCATAAGATCCCCCCGATCTGGAAAACATTGGCTCACCTTCGAAGATGGCGGTCACTGAATAAGCCTGGATACCCAATATGGCCGACTGAGCAGTGAGACACTGACTAGAGTATATTAGTGATAGCTATTGGGGTCAAGTTTGGATACATTTCTGCATACTCCAAGAACATTAGATCCTAAATAATGTGAGGGTCAGGATAACCAAATGAGGTGATTATAGCGGTTTATCTCACCCCCCCCGCACAACCCCCTTGGTTTCAGGGTCCTAGCATAATGCAGTCATAATCCTTGGACGAGACACCCCTACTCTAAAATAGAGGACCCAAAATGATGGGCAACAGAAAAGATAACCTACTCTTGAGCAGTACTTGATAAAATGATTTCCCAACCCGCGCTGAAAAACCACTCACATAAATTTGTGAACAAATTTTGTGGAAACGGAAAAGATTTGGTGAAGAGCAGTGTCAACATTTATTGTACTGAGTGGAGATTTTAAACATATAATACTATAGTCATCAATAGGCACTTTGTTCCACACTGACTCAAAAGTGATACTACCCCGCTCTTGTATTGGCACAATATACCAAGAACACCACTCGCTGCCACCGGTTGCTGCTGCAGGGTATGATTGCTCACCCTTCTGTTCCCTCTAAGGAAGGTTTGGGTTTTGGCCTCTGGCTTCCTGCCAGGCCCGCAACCAAAGAGGTGCCTCAGCATGGCGAGATGCAGCTCCCCCAAATGCTATCCAGCCTGGGCAGCCACTTCCTTACTCAATGTGGTTACTTCCCCTGGATCTCTTTCTGACAAGGGATCAGGATTATCCAGGTTGATCTCCGGGGTGTAGACTCCAATGGTTTTCTGAATGAATGTGAGGATGCGTCTCTTCCAAGGTTCTCACCCCTCATGGGCTTTTCCCCACACTCTTTATACTTCAGGAAGATGCTTCCTCCCTCCCCCTTAGTCTCCAAGGTTTGGTTCATATTAGGAAGGGACTCCTCTTATTAGCGCTACATTGGCTTAGCAAATCTTCAAAAGTAGGCGCAAGAGTTGACGCCATCTCAGATTGCATGACAATGCAGATCGTGAGTCTGTGTGTTTATTTATGCTTCCTCGCCGACTATTCCTGTTCATCGGAATGTGGACTCTAACAGAGTGACTTCTATACTCTCCTACCTGGACGGCAGAGCTTCTGGTCCGACAGAAGAGTGTTTCATAGAGACTGTGGTCTTGCAGTCGGTCCTACTGTTCACAAGTACCATGTGGCCGCAGTGTACATCATAGTGGTTCTCGTTGCTCTGTGAGGTTCTGTTCAAACTCCAGAGTCCCTCAGTAGGGCCCAACGCATCTTGAAACTCAGACTGTTCCTCCTCAATTGGTCTTCCTTTGATGAGGCCCAGGATATACTGAGACTTTGTGAGGAGTAGCGGGCCTGCTCAATCCAGCCTCTGACACTCTGTGTGGAGGAACATCAGGTAGTCCTGTCCTTAGTGGCTCACTACCCTCAAAGGTTCTAATGGGAAGTGGCAGCAAATCAACACACCAGCAACAGAAATACATCTCCAGGAGCACCATCTGGGCTATAGCAAAAGTGTGTTCCATACCCTCTGTGGCACGGAGGCCACCAGAGGAGAAATGTAGGCAGGTGAGTGCTCCCGGCAGACACTAGATCCCCTGGCGCTCTTTGATAAAGTCAGCCCCAAAGTACTGGGCCGGGCTCCCAGGCACAGTCCGATCCTTTCTTAATGAATGAAGGATGATTATACGGGAGAGTGGGAGGGGTTGGTTGGAGGGTGGGATAGGTGATGCTAATCTGGCTGCTCGGAATGTGGGCATTATAGACGGGTCAAAACACTAATTCCAGCCAGCTTTAGACCTGGGTGCCCTCCACCGCCAGCCCTGACTCCAGCCCCCGCTCCCTCCTGACAACGAATAAAATGCATTGGCACCCGGGTGTTCTAAGCGTAGGTACTACTGCAGTTTATACAATTATAAAGTACATGGATTACCATGAAATGATCGAATGGAGAAATTACCGCATTTTTCTTTTAATAATGCAGGTGGAGACCCCCACTCGTCTTCTCCTCCCTACCTTAACTATTACCCTTACCCAATCCCACCATATATATTTTAGAAAAATGTCCCAAAATTCCGATTAAAATCTACAGATACCGAAGCGCACACAGAGGAGGTTTTCGTTGTTTACCATTGTTCCTTGGGGCTGAGTGATGTCCTCTAAAAACAGACCATTGGGTTCTTGATGACCTTCATAGATCTGCACACAGGACACTGAGCCCATCCGCGACCCATTCCCTTCATCAACGTCAAGGCACCCAAATGGGCCAGTCTTAGCCTCCATTTCATCAATACTAAAAAACCACAGAGCGGCGCGATGGCCCAACAAGATAGCGCAATGCAAAAGTGTGCAGAAAATACACACCTAAACCTGTGTACCACTAACATCCTCTGGAGCCTGAGCAGTACCTGCAAAAGACTATTGAACGCCATTGAAAGAGATCAAACAAGAGGAGGGCACACCCTACAGGGATAAGAGGGCAAAGGTCATAAAAAAGCTTTTGGTTTCAGATAGAAAACATGGGTGTGGATTAGATGGCAACAACTAAAATAAGAGATAGCGTTTGACATTGTTTTGCCACAGCCTAAAAGACCTAAGATCGATCCATCTGTATAATAAATGATTTTAAAAGATGGGGTTGGACGCAGAACTTTGGTGGGAGACCTTGTACGGTGGGCAAAATTCGAGAATCGTGTTCGTCTTGATCAAATTCTTGGAAGCAATGTTTGCTGAGCTGGAGAAGAAACAGGATAATTCACAGTTTGAACTAACTAGTTGCAAAAGGGTGATTGGAGCAGCCCCAAAATTGATTGCAAGGAGGATCTTGAAGACCTTTAGTAGTTTAGTGCGTGAGACATGTACTATGGAAACTGTTAAAAAGTTTGTTAAACTGAATAACAGAAATTAAATAAAACATTCACAAAAATAGGAGATATAGAGAGAATAAAGGAAAGAGGAAATCTCTAAGCCAATGGGCAAAGCCTATAAACATTTAAAAGAGGCAGAAATAAGGGATGCATACTAGTATGTCTCCAAGAAGAGGGCAAAGAGAAGGACTCTGGCAGGATGAGCCAAGCACGTGACAAAAGAAGGTAAATAAAGTACAAACAGGGAGCGAGGATGCACGGAGAGACCAGGATGGCTGCGTGTAGAGTGGGGAGAATTCTGGAGTGAACACCAAGCCTCGACATAGACAGCAAGGACTAATGCCAGCAACAGTGCACAAAGAGTATCGAGAAGAGCAGAGTGCCAAGAAGAGCACGCACAGCGCTTTGCCACTGACCTCCTGGAGACGATGAGGAGCTGTTGGACAGTGTGCAACGGAAATCAGATGGAGGGAGATGGCGGGGGCATAAGGGGGAAAGCTGCGAGTGAATCAGACGGTCAAAGGGTTATTAGGAAGATGCAAAAGAGGGGGAAAAGGACAGTATCTGGCAGGGAGAGCGGGCACGAGGTGGACATTTCCAAGCAAGGACTGGGAACAGGAAATACAGCAGGGTAGAAGATGGAGAAGAGGGGAGACGCCGAGGGGAAGTGTCATTATGAGAACCAATGAGACTAGACGGGCGGAATAGCATTGAGGCCGAGGACAGATAGAAGGAACATACGTTCAAGCAGCCCAGGTTCTGTTTGGGACATTATAACGGCGACGTGATTGGCTGAAGTCTCTACTGTCCAATCTCCTGCATGGGCGTGCAAACAGACCGTGCCTTTATTTGAGGTTTTAATGCTCCAGGGTTGGTGGGTGGGGGGGTGTTGCTAGGTCTGGAAAAGATCCGGGGCTATGCTAATTTTGGGACTGTTGGGACTGAGGCCTAGCTAGCCTTTTTGGTTGTAACCCTTCAGCTTCTATCCGGGGCTACAAGCAAAAGAACCAGGGCTATAACCCTTCTATGCCCCCCCCCTCAGCAACGCCTCTGTTGCGCGATAGTGTGGGGCAGGACAAGAGGGAAAGTTATTTACCACGTGAAAACAGTTTAAGCATTTGTAGAGTGTATATTCTATTCCCCCTTCACCCAAACTGACACCTCCCCCCGCTCCCACGAGGTGTCTCTACTTACTGGGAAAGGGCTCTGCAACCTGTGCTTCTCCAGATGTTTTGGACTACAACTCTCAGGATCCCTCCCTCACCATTGATGGGACTTGTAGCTATAAACATGCGTCGAGCTAAAGGTTGCAGAGCCTTGTACCAGAAACGTCCCCATCTTTCCCTGGACAGCCATGAGCTAAAGCACATACCAGCAAACGTTCTGCACATATTTCCATATATGATCAGTCACGTTCCCACCTAAGAACGACAAGCGAATAGATTTATAACCAGACACCAGCCAATCAATACATGTTCCATTTCAGGGGAAAGGGTCAGCAGAGGGCTGCAATTCTCTCTAGCTCACCTCGTAATGAGTGTTAATGGATAAAAATTAAGAACTCCATCAGCTAAGATAGGTCAAGTAGTGTCAAATTTTACATTACACCAGGGCAGGGACGTCATTTCACCAAAATGCTAGGGGCATCGGAAGTGACATCACAGGACCCCGTGACCTCTGACAGCACAGGAAGTGAGATCACTGGACCCCACCACGAAGTGACTTCACGGGAAGCGATGGAAGACAACCTTTCACCCCTTGACAAAACAGGACGTGGCATCACATAGCACTGTTTCTAAGTACACTACGAAAAGAACAAGTTACTTCTTACCTTGTAACGTTCTTTCGACGGGATGTTCCTCCGGCGTATTCCTCATCTTAGATATCTCCTTCCAGCTCTGCTGGCCTCGGAAAATGTTTCTCTCTCTAGAGGGCGCTGGGCGTCGACGTCCTTCGAGTCGATGTCCCTCGACAGCCGCCGTATCGACGCCAACGTCATCCTGGCTATAAAGGCTGCGCGCAGCGCCCGTTGCTCAGTTCCGTTTTATAGCCCACAAATATGCTTTCTGGACTAAACTAATCCCCCTGAAGGAGCGTAAGCTGCAACAACAAGGGAAGTAGAACTGCGGGGATGGATGGGAGGGTCGATGAGGAATACGTCGGAGGAACATCCCGTCGAAAGAACGTTACAAGGTAAGAAGTGACTTGTTCTTCGAAGGGATTGTGTCCTCCGACATATTCCTCATCTTAGATATGCTCCCATAGCAGTATTCTATTATTGGAGGAGGGAGTACTGACTTCATGCTGTCTTCTATTGATGAATAGAATGCAGTACAGCCCTTCCAAACCTAGTATCTTGACTGGAGGAGGAATCCAAATTGTAAAATCGTGTAAAGGTATGGACAGATGACCATGTAGCGGCCGCACAGATGTCTTTAACCGGCACGCCTCTTTTGAGGGCCGATGAAGCTGCAATACCTCTGGTCGAATGAGCCCTAAGGTTTTGAGGGGGCTCTTTTCCTGCCAATTTATAACATTCCAGAATGGCTAGGATGATCCATCTGGAAATGGTCTGCTTAGTTATTGGTAACCCCAGCTTGTGACCTGCGTAACCTACAAACAGCTGATCTGCCTGTCTTATCCTGGTTAGTCTACTGATGTAAAAACTTAAAGCCCTTCTAGGGTCTAGCCTGTGTAACCTCTCTTCCTCTTTCCCCGGGTGAGGAGGAGGATAGAAAGATGGTAGGGTAATCTTCTGAGTGATATGGAATTCAGAAACCACCTTTGGGAGGAAATTAGGCTTCACTTGCAGGACAACTTTGTCTTTGTGAAAGATCGTGTGAGGGGATTTACAAGAAAGAGCTCGTAATTCGCTCACCCTTCTAGCAGATGTAAGTGCTATTAATAAAACTGTTTTAAGGGTAAGGAATCTTAACGAACAAGAATGGAGTGGTTCGAAAGGTGTGCCCATCAGGAAAGTTAGGACTAAGTTTAAATCCCATAGGGGAACTTGGAATGGTCTTGGGGGATAAACATTGGTTAACCCCTTAAGAAATTGTATTACCAAGGGTAACTTGAAATAGGATGGTTCTTCCGCAGTGCGCTTAAAGATGGATAGCGCTGCGAGATAGCCCTTAATGGTGCTAACTTGAAGGCCTGAATTTTCCAAATATAGTAGGAAGGACAAAACCATTGGTGTACCACATGAAAAAGGGTCAATATTCTGTTCTCTACACCAGCTGCAAAATCTGTTCCAACGGCAGCGGTATAAAGCCTTTGTTGCTGGCCTCCTTGCCGAAAGCAACACCTCCATAACATCATCAGGGAGGTCCCAATCCTTGTACCTCAGCCTTTCAGAAGCCAAGCGTGAAGGTTGAGGGTTTTGATGTCTGGATGGAGAACCTGACCTCCCTTCTGTGAGAGTAGGTTCTCTCTGAGTGGAAGTCGAATTGGAGGGCAGATGGACAAGTCTAGAAAGTCCGGGTACCACGTTCTCCTGGCCCAATCTGGGGCAATTAGGATCATGGTTCTCTGGAATCTTCTCAACCTCCTGATCATTTGAGGAATGACAGGGACCGGTGGGAACGTGTACAGAAGCGGAAACTCCCAGTCCACTATGAACGCGTCTCCCAGAGCTCCTCTCGGGGGAAATTCCCTTGAGCAGAACAGGTCGCATACAGATCTACCTGAGGGGTTCCCCAAAGGGCGAAGATCTCTTGAAGGACTTCCTGAGCTAGCTCCCACTCGTGGGAGACTGTGCTCTGCCTGCTCAGAGCGTCCGCTGTCAAGTTCTTCTCTCCGGCTAGGTGAACTGCCGATAGAGAGATTCCTTCTTGGATTGCCCAAAACCAGAGCTGCATCGCCTCTCTGCACAGTGTTCCTACGCCTCCTCTTTTGTTGAGGTAATGCATGGCCACTGTGTTGTCCGTCATTATCAGGACGTTCTTCCCTTGTACAGCTGGCAGGAACGCCTTCAGCGCAAGTCTGATGGCTCTCAGCTCTAACAGGTTGATATGTAGTCTGGACTCCGATAGAGACCAACGACCGCTGATGGTCAAGTCGTTGGCGTGGGCTCCCCACACCGTGAGTGAGGCATCCGTGACTACTGTTATCTCCGGCCAGGGTTGCCAAAACTGTTCTCCTTTCAGAATGTTCTCCTGACAGGCCCACCACTGAAGGTCTCGAGCTACTCTGTCGGGAACCTGAAGAAGATCTGTCATTCTCCCTGAGAATTGTGACCACTGAGTCCTCAGTGCACACTGGAGGGATCTCATTCTCAGGCGAGCCTCTGGCACTAGGAAAATGCAGGATGCCATGAGGCCTAGCAACCTCAAAAAGTCGAAGGCTGGGAGACGTTGGGCATGTTGGAACCTGTAGAATATCTTGAGCCCTCACCTCTGGTGGCGAGGCTTTTCCCAGGGAAGTGTCCAGGATCGCTCCTATGAACTGGAGTCTCTGCAATGGTATCATTTGTGACTTCTTTAAATTGAGGGAGAAGCCCAGTCTGTGAAGGAAGTGGCACACGTGATTTAGCTGGATCTGAGCTTGTTCCGAAGAAACAGCCCTGATCAACCAATCGTCCAGGTAGGGGTAGACGTGAATCCCTTCCCTCCTTAGACTTGCCGCCACTACCGACATAAACTTGGTGAAGACCCTCGGGGCGGAGGTCAGCCCAAATGGCAGCACTCGAAATTGATAGTGAGAGTTGCCAATTGCGAACCTCAGGTATTTCCTGTGTTTGAGATGGATAGGCACATGGAAATAAGCGTCCTGAAGGTCCAGAGATACCAACCAGTCCTGGAACTGAAGGGCCTGGAGGATCTGAGAAAGAGTGACCATCTTGAATTTGTCTTTCCTGAGGAATTTGTTCAATTCTCGCAAGATGGGTCTCAGTCCTCGGTCTTTCTTCGGAATGAGAAACTAAGGGGAGTACCAGCCCTTGTTCCTCTCCGCTACAGGTACCGGTTCTATGGCACCTTTCTCTAGCAGGTCCAAAATTTCCTGCAAGAGGAGCGGATCTGGAGCTTTCTGAGAGCTGATCCCCGGTGGATGACTCCGAGGTATACGTAGGAAAGGCAGGCAGTAACCTTGGGCAATTGTTTCCAATGCCCAAGCATCTGACGTGATAGCCTGCCATACCGCCAGATGTTGAGTCAACCTGCCTCCTACAGGTGTCCTGTGAGGGAAGTCCTCAGAGTGGTTTTGGGGCGGCTGATGCAGATGCCGATGGTAAAGAGGCACCTGCTGTTGCTGCGGCTTTTGAATATCTACCCCATCCACCTCGGGTAGTTCTTCTTTGTCCCCTTTGAGCCGGTCGTCCTCTACCTCTTCCGAAAGCGGAGTAGAAGCGAAAGGACTTGCCCCTCGCAGAGGTTCCTGTGGGACGAAAAGGAGTCTGACGGATTGCAGCTCCTAGGGATTTTGCTGCTGCTTTTGAAGTTTGCAGTTTCTCTAAACTGTCATCCGCCTTTTTCCCGAACAAAGAAGAGCCATCGAATGGCATGTTCAAAAGCCTGGCTTGCACATCTGGGGCAAACCCATACTTTCTCAACCAAGCGAATCTCCTGGTTGATGTACTTGCCGCCATTGCTCTGCTGATACTGTCAGCCGAATCAATGCCCGTCTGGAGGGATTCGCACATAGCGTCTTTACCGTCCTGTATAATATTCAGGAACGCATCCCTTTCTTCTCCCTCCGGGATGCAGTCAGCAGCTGTAGAAGCACACTCCCAAAGTGTATGGCTGAACCTAGCAAGGGTGCAAGTAGCATTAACAGATTTTAACGCCATGCTACATGCTGAAAAGACTTTCTTTGCCATAGCATCATATTTTTTATCGTCCCTGTCCTGTGGGACGGTAGGATAAGCCGTCTTGACATCGGTAGAGGATGCTGCCTGTACCACCAGACTTTCTGGGGATGGGTGTTTAGACAAAAACTGTCATGATCTCTGCTTCCAAAAGGTCAGGGTTTTCCCAACTCCCTTGGAAGCAGATCCATAACCCAGGTTCCGAGTGCCAACCAGTCCCAATTGGGACCTTTTGGACCCAGTCTTGGCGCCAGTGGCACCAGGCTCATAAATATACCCAGTCCCAGCGCTGGAAGCGCCGGGCTCATAATGCCTGGGTGGACTTACCTGCAGCAGACCATGCTGCTTACTTGCCTGCCAGTTGAGCCTCTGATCCTCTTCTGTTTGGAACTACTTTTCCTGTTGGGTGGGGCAGGATCCACTCCCTAGATTCAGAACACTGGAACTCTTCTGGAAAGCAGGAACTCTTTTCTTACCTAGGCGTGGCTGTGGAAGGAGACGCCTAAGCACTACAGGAGGCTATTTAAACCACACCCGATGGATGAATCTTGCTTTGCGTTATTCTGCATCCTCTGCAGCAGAACGCTCATCGTGTCTTCTGCATCTGATCCTGGGCCTAAGGAAAAAGGCTTACCATCCTGAATCCAGTCTTCAGCAACACCTATAAAGACAAGAAAGAACAGGTTAGCATTACGGTCTTCAGTGACAGCTCTTCACTTACCTGGTCCATCGGCTGTCACCAACGCCTCGCGCTGCATTCCGGCATCTGAAAGACAAAGGCTTACCTACTCTTCGTGCGCTCCGGAGGTCTTCACACTGCATTCCTGCATCTGAAAGACAAAAGCTTACCAACTCTTCGCACGCTCCGGAGGCCTTCGGCGCTGCATCCCGCATCTGAAAGACAAAACAAGGTGCGTTTAAAGACATTGGGGAACTTTAATACTCACGTGCCATTACTCCTTTCCACATCTAACCCAGTGGGTATTCCGGCACCCTGCAGCCGCTCCGAACTTGTACCTGCAAAATAAAAAGACAGTTAGAGCGCATCGTGAAGCAGGCAACAAGCGCTTACTTACGTGCTTCCAGGCGCTTCTATTCATCACACGGGCTCCATCTTCAACTCACTTCAGCCCGTCATCCGCCATCGCCGGAACCCTGCAAAACAAGAGACATCATTACTAAAGACTTTAAAGACATTAGAATTACTCGAAACTTACCGTTCGTGCAGTAAACGACGGACAGCAGTCCTCTGAAGTCAAGAGGCCTGCTCCCCTTATCCAGTGAAGAAACTGGTTACAGCACCCTGCCCCGAGGCAGATCGAGAGCACGGCGTTCACTTACCTAAGGTGAGAGCGTTAACCTTTGGGGTTCTACAGGAGAAGAGAAAGGGAAGAAGAGAGAGACATTCAATAACCCAGTTCCTTAATCCCATATTTTCTATCTGCAGACATCTTACCCTTCGAGTCAGACATACAGTGCACAGAGGTCCAGCCCAAAGAGCCAGCCGTGTGTTACACATCACCTTTGAAGATCCGGTATACGCCCAGTCAAGACCGGCGCCTCTACGGGAATCAGGTGAGCGTTACAGAACGCAAAGACTACCACAAAACTCCCGTCCAGGCGCTATGGAAACCTCGGATACCGACCAGCTAGCCCAGTTACTTGGGGAACTAAGGGCAGAAGTGCATGCAGCCCGTCAGGAAACGAACGCTCTAAGAAGGGAACTGATTATTTCCAAGGAGCGAACAGATGATCTCGCTAGACAATTGCTACAGTCACAAGCCGGACAGACCCCGTTACCCGCATCTGGGGGAAATCTTCCTTCTACATCCTCTATGAATCCAGTGCAGATCAACCTACCTGGGAATGTACCTCTGGCTCCGCCCGAACGATTTTCTGGTGACCCAAAGAGGTTTGCAGTATTTATCAATCAGTGCCGGTTGCATTTCTTATGCCGGCCAGCAGCCTTTCCAACTGATCAAGCTAAAGTAGCTTTCGTGCTTTCGTACCTTAGTGGCAATGCGGCAGACTGGTCGATCCCTCTAGTAAATCAAGATGATCCGGTCCTCCATGATTTTCAAGCTTTTCAGCTCAGTATGGAAAAACTGTTCGCAAGACATTCACAGGGGCAGGCCTTGGACAATGAGCTTCTTTCGTTGCGACAAGGTAATCAAGACCTTTTGGCTTATATTGCGTCTTTCAACAGACTGATAGTGGAAACTCAATGGCCTGAGGACAAAAGGATTACGCTGTTTTATAGAGGTCTACGTGGAGAGCTCAAAGATGTGTTAGCCCAAGTAGTGAATCATCCACAAGATTGTTCGGACTATATAGACTTAGTCGTTCAAATAGATCACAGACTGCAGAACAGGAAGGCCGATCGTTCCAAGTTTGATGCTCGAGTATTTTCCAAACCGCCAACTCCTTCCAAAGGAGTAGACTCCGGGGAACCCATGCAAATAGGGGGTCTGAAAGGTCCTCTAACACAAAAGGAGCGGGAAAGGAGAAAACAGTTGCAATTATGCCTCTATTGCGGAAACTCAGGGCACTTTCTTCGAGACTGTCCGGTGAAACCTGCCAAGAAGGCAGTAGGAGCTGCAGTTACCAAAGTTACAAACTCTGAGCAGGGAAACGACCTCGCCCGACAAGAATAGAGGTCCTCTTGCCGAGCGTGAAAACCAGTTCCGTGACCTCGCATTTCGTGATACCTATGGTCCTCATTAGCCCTGATAATCCGGATCGATTACATGCAATTGAAGCTTACGTTGACAGCGGTGCCATCGGCAATTATGTGGATCATGAAATGGTTTTGAGGATGAATCTAACTCTTTGTCCCAAGGCTGTAAAGGACGTCATTACTACGGTGGATGGTACGGAGATAGCCTCCGGGCCAGTAACGCATACCACTCAAGAGGTGACGCTAGTAAGTCAAGATGGACACCATGAGAAGATCGTGTTCGATGTGATCAAGGCCCCTCAGTTTCAGATTATTCTAGGAATACCTTGGTTAGAGAAACACAATCCTCTGATCGATTGGCGAGCAAGAACGGTCCAGTTTCCAGAATGTGTCTCTACTTGTCACCCTCCACCTGGTGTTGCACTGGCAGCAATTTCTTCAGAGACTCCCCAGTTACCTCCTGAATACTTAGAATACCAAGATGTTTTCCGGAAGGATCAGGCTAACTCTCTACCTCCTCATAGGTCTTATGACTGCCAGATAGACCCGATACCTGGATCTACTCCTCCTTGTAGTAGAATTTATGCCCTCACCGAGCCTGAGAACCTTCACCTTCGACAATACCTGGATCAATACCTGGCAAATGGGTTTATTCGTCCTTCCAAGTCCCCTGCTTCTTCAGCTTTGTTCTTCGTTCCAAAAAAGGAAGGAGACCTTAGAACTTGTATAGATTATCGCTCCCTGAACCAGATCACCGTTAAGAATAGATATCAGTTACCTTTGATCCCTGAACTCCTGGACCAAGTCAGAAAAGCATGCATATATACAAAGCTGGATCTTAGAGGAGCTTACCACTTGGTACGAGTAAAAGAGGGCAATGAATGGAAGACGGCCTTCCGCACCAAGTATGGGCTATTTGAATATCAGGTCATGCCCTTCGGACTTTGCAATGCCCCGGCCGCCTTTCAATATTTTATGAACGATGTCCTCAGAGAGCTCATAGATGTGTGTGTTGTTGTTTACATTGACGACATCCTCGTTTATTCTTCATCGGAATCTGAACATCGGAAACACGTGAAAATGGTCCTCGAAAGATTGCGTCAACACAAACTTTTCGCTAAGTTGGAAAATGTGTTTTCAACGGGACTGAAGTTGAATTCTTGGGATTCATATTATCACCTGGCGGAGAGCGTATGGATTCAAAGAAGGTCGATGCAGTTCTCAAATGGCCATCACCATCCTCCGTAAAAGGTGTGCAAAGCATGTTAGGCTTCGCTAACTTTTACCGCAGGTTTATCCCCGAATTCTCTCGAATAGTCCAGCCCATCACTGCCTTGTTAAAGAAAAACAAACGTTTTGAATGGTCTACCGAGGCGGAACAAGCTTTCCAGGATTTGAAGACTAAATTTATCTCTGCACCAATCTTAAAACACCCTCGCCCCGAACTCCCCTACATCGTGGAAACTGATGCTTCAAGCCTTGCCATGGGGGCAGTTCTATCACAAAAGGACCCGGTAACCAATCAGTTGCATCCCGTGGCATTTTGGTCCCGCAAATTCTCGCCTCCTGAAATCAATTACACGATTACTGACAAGGAACTTCTGGCTATCAAGTCTGCCTTTAAGGGTTGGCGGCATTATCTGCTGGGGGCCCGACACACCGTTACTGTGATTACGGATCACCGAAACCTGCAATATTTGAAAACCGCAAAAGCCCAATCCTCTAGACAACTCCGTTGGGCATTATTCTTTGCTGAGTTTGACTTCATAATTACCTATCGACCTGGTACAAAGAACGGTAAAGCTGATGCCCTTTCTCGGATGGGAGTGGAAGAACACTTGATCAACCCTAAACCTGTACCAATCATTCCCGAACAAAGAATTCTGGGTGTAATCGCCACAGAATCCATAGAGGAAGTTAAGGATAAAGCCAGGCAACTTGTAACTCCAGCAGACATACAGAATTGGCATCTGCAGGGAAAGGACTTTGCAGTAAAGGACAACTTATTGTATTTCCAAGAACGATTATACCTACCCAGCACAGATTTACAGAAAAAAGTAATCTCTTGTTATCACGATTCTTTAATGGAAGGACATCCCGGTATGGCCAAGACCTCAGAAAAGATCAAGCGCTACTTCTGGTGGCCGTCTTGGAAAAAAGATATCAGAGACTTTATAATGTCCTGTGGAATATGCGCCCAAAACAAGAGTCAAAAGGAAAGACCAGCAGGCCTCTTACGCCCTATTGACATCCCACCTCGCCTTTGGCATACGCTTTCTATGGATTTCATCACCGATCTACCTCCATGCTCCGGATACAATACGATTCTAGTAATCGTGGACTTATTCTCCAAGATGGCGCATTTCATTCCGCTCAAAGGCTTGCCAACAGCAGCAACTCTGGCCCGAGAATTTCTCGGAAACATCGTCCGACTGCACGGTTTTCCTTCGGTTCTAATTTCCGATCGAGGTAGTCAATTTATTTCTCATTTTTGGCGAAGTTGCTGTCGGTCGGCTCAAATTGATGTGAGACTATCGATCAGTCACCACCCTCAGACCGACGGACAAACCGAGAGGACCAATCAAACTCTGGAACAGTATTTACGCTGCATGCTGCAACAAACTGAAAAAACTTGGAAAGACATCCTTTGGATAGCCGAATATGCCTACAATAACTCTGTCCATTCGGGAACTGGGAAAACCCCGTTTTTTCTTTTGTACGGCAGTCACCCTCGAACCTCGGAGTTGGATCCCCTCCAAGATCTTGAAACACCAGCAGTAGACTACCTGCATTCTACAATCACCCAAGCCTTTAAGGAAGCTGTTTCTCACCTTCAAAGGGCTAAAGAACAATACAAGAAAGGAGCAGATCAACATCGGAAGGAAGCCCCTCAATATCAAGTAGGGGATCAAGTCTGGTTATCCACCAAATATCTACCTCTAAAAGGGCCACGCACATTCAACCCAAGATACCTTGGTCCCTATTCCATCACTACCATAGTAAACCCAGTAGCGGTCAAGTTGGACTTGCCCCCGCACATGAAGATACATCCGGTCTTCCACGTCTCTCTATTAAAACCCGTGCAACCTCAAACCCGACTAACTAAATCTCCAAAACCTATCCTAGTTGATGGAGAACTCGAGTTTGAAGTCAAAAGCATTCTGGACTCCAAGATCTCCAAATCTAAACTATTTTACCTAATTGACTGGAAAGGCTACGGCCCCCAAGAGAGATCCTGGGAACCTGCTGAATATGTCCACGCTCCTCGCCTAATCAAAAGATTTCACCGAACATTTCCTGACAAGCCAAAACCCCCGGAGAAGCCCGGTTTGGGAGGGGCCTTGAGGGGGGGTACTGTCATGATCTCTGCTTCCAAAAGGTCAGGGTTTTCCCAACTCCCTTGGAAGCAGATCCATAACCCAGGTTCCGAGTGCCAACCAGTCCCAATTGGGACCTTTTGGACCCAGTCGTGGCGCCAGTGGCACCAGGCTCATAAATATGCCCAGTCCCAGCGCTGGAAGCGCCGGGCTCATAATGCTTGGGTGGACTTACCTGCAGCAGACCATGCTGCTTACTTGCCTGCCAGTTGAGCCTCTGATCCTCTTCTGTTTGGAACTACTTTTCCTGTTGGGTGGGGCAGGAGCCACTCCCTAGATTCAGAACACTGGAACTCTTCTGGAAAGCAGGAACTCTTTTCTTACCTAGGCGTGGCTGTGGAAGGAGACACCTAAGCACTACAGGAGGCTATTTAAACCACACCCGATGGATGAATCTTGCTTTGCGTTATTCTGCATCCTCTGCAGCAGAACGCTCATCGTGTCTTCTGCATCTGATCCTGGGCCTAAGGAAAAAGGCTTACATCCTGAATCCAGTCTTCAGCAACACCTATAAAGACAAGAAAGAACAGGTTAGCATTACGGTCTTCAGTGACAGCTCTTCACTTACCTGGTCCATCGGCTGTCACCAACGCCTCGCGCTGCATTCCGGCATCTGAAAGACAAAGGCTTACCTACTCTTCGTGTGCTCCGGAGGTCTTCACACTGCATTCCTGCATCTGAAAGACAAAAGCTTACCAACTCTTCGCACGCTCCGGAGGCCTTCGGCGCTGCATCCCGCATCTGAAAGACAAAACAAGGTGCGTTTAAAGACATTGGGGAACTTTAATACTCACGTGCCATTACTCCTTTCCACATCTAACCCAGTGGGTATTCCGGCACCCTGCAGCCGCTCCGAACTTGTACCTGCAAAATAAAAAGACAGTTAGAGCGCATCGTGAAGCAGGCAACAAGCGCTTACTTACGTGCTTCCAGGCGCTTCTATTCATCACACGGGCTCCATCTTCAACTCACTTCAGCCCGTCATCCGCCATCGCCGGAACCCTGCAAAACAAGAGACATCATTACTAAAGACTTTAAAGACATTAGAATTACTCGAAACTTACCGTTCGTGCAGTAAACGACGGACAGCAGTCCTCTGAAGTCAAGAGGCCTGCTCCCCTTATCCAGTGAAGAAACTGGTTACAGCACCCTGCCCCGAGGCAGATGGAGAGCACGGCGTTCACTTACCTAAGGTGAGAGTGTTAACCTTTGGGGTTCTACAGGAGAAGAGAAAGGGAAGAAGAGAGAGACATTCAATAACCCAGTTCCTTAATCCCATATTTTCTATCTGCAGACATCTTACCCTTCGAGTCAGACATACAGTGCACAGAGGTCCAGCCCAAAGAGCCAGCCGTGTGTTACACATCACCTTTGAAGATACGGTATACGCCCAGTCAAGACCGGCGCCTCTACGGGAATCAGGTGAGCGTTACAAAAACTCCGGGTCTGTAGAGGATACCCTGTACTTTGTAGACAGTTTTTTATTTACTGCTGGTACGACATCTGGGGTTTCCCAGTTTGTCATGATCTTCCTCTGAAGAGCTTTATGAAAAGGCACCACAGGATCCTCCTGTGGGCCTTTGTCAAGAATATCCGTGAGGTCATCTTGTTGGAAAGACTGTGAAGGTGCAGACCACCCCATAAACTCTGTGATCCTGGCCATTAAGGCTCTATAGGGGGTTTCAGCATGTTCCCCCGCGTCTGGCCTAGCAAACTCCACCTCAGGGGAGGTGTCTAACCCACTTGCCTCATGTAAGGAATCATGAAGATCCTTTAACCTGCGTTCTTCAGAGGAAAATTCCTCTCTAATTGGGGTTACAGGTCCCTGCAGCTCAAATGTGTCTTCCTGTTCAGACAATTCACCCTCTTCCTATATTGAGGACATAGTTCTCAATTGTTCTGAACTCATAAAGGGTGTAAACCCCATTTCCAAGGCTGAGGGTGCCGAACTTGTCATAATCGGCCTCGAAAACGTTGATGTCGTCGACGTCGAAGGCTTCGAGCGTGGCGTCGAAAACAAAGGCGGAGGCCTCGAAGACCTCGACAGAATTGGGATTCTACTCGACAATCTCGAAGCCATCGACGTCGAGGACCTGGGGATAGACACTGGGTGTGTCGTAACCGTGACTTTTCTTGGCGTCGACACCGGCGTCGAGTCGACAGACTCGTGTGTCGAAGGTCCCTTCGACAACGGCGTCGAAGACATCGACCTCGACGGAACTTTCGTTGACTGCGTCGACGGAACCTTCGAGGAAGGTTTGGAGGTCATAGTCCTGCTCGAGGGTTCGTGACGCGCTCGAGAGGTTTCCTTCGCCGGGTACTGCGACTCGCGGCGTTTTTGACCTTCGGGTCTTTCGACCAGAGCATCGCTCTCGGCAGTCTTCGAGGGGGTCGAGGCCGCTTTCTCGAAGACGCTCATCATATTTTTGCGGAATTCCTCCCATTCAGCCCGGGAACTATGTTTCGTGGGGCACGGGATTCTCTTTGGCGAAACAGAAGAAGAGGAAGACGGAGAAGGGGATCTTCAACGTCTCCTCTTCGAGCGCTTCGATCTCGAGGAGTGATGAGACCCACTCCAAGATCTGGAGCGCGAATGGTGACGAGGAGACGAATGTCTCGACTTCGTCGACGAAGAAGAAGCTTTAAAAGTCTTACCTTTCTCCAGCTTCCCCCTACGCTCCTTCAGGGCCTTAGCTGTCATGGACATACAGTCCTCGCGCTCCGAACAATGGTGTTCAGCTCCCAAACACCACAGACAAACTCTGTGAGGGTCAGTCAGCGACATCTTTTTCCCACAATCTCGGCATTTTTTGAAGCCGGATCGAGGAGTTGTCGGTTCCGACGAAGAAGCCATCGAGTACGGTATCGAATAACTCGAGGTAAATAGGTTTAACTGACAAAACTGAGCAACGGTATTCCGAGGCACTGAGTACGCCCGGAAAAACGGAACTGAGCAACGGGCGCTGCGCGCGGCCTTTATAGCCAGGATGACGTCGGCGTCGATACGGCGGCTGTCGAGGGACATCGACTCGAAGGACGTCGACGCGCCGCGCCCTCTAGAGAGAGAAAAATGTTCCGAGGCCAGCAGAGCTGGAAGGAGATATCTAAGATGAGGAATACGTCGGAGGACACAATCCCTTCGAAATATGGTTACGATATCACTATAATGTGATATACATTTCATACAAGAATGGATCACCATATGTATCGTTAATATCAGTGTGTATAGGCGCGTTACAAATGCCATATCATATCATGAAGGCCCATATTACAGACAGTCGCCCAAGGCCAAATGATAAGGATATGCTATTATATAGCACTTACGCTTAAGCGCTTCATATCGAACAAATATACATACAATATCACCCAACCTCAGCAGGATGAAAGGCCGAGTTGACCCCACCGGGAGTTGAACCTGCAAACTGCAGAAAACACACACACACACACATTGCAGCAGTGCGCACTCAACCCACTGAGCTATCCTATCGCTATAGCTATCAGAAAACCAGCCACTCCAGAAACAGAGCCACATGCTGCTGGCCACAGCCCAAGAGCCTCAATTTAAAATTTTAAAAAATTCAGCACATGTGCAGGGAGTTCCAAATCACTGATAACACAGGTGATGTGCATGAACAAGGGAACATAGTAGGGAGCCAGCTGTTGAGGCTCTGAAGTGTGTTCAATCCAAAAGCTCTAATACATGCAGAGCCAACACATCCCTATATAGCGCTTCATGCCCGACTCCTCCAGCTTCTTGGCATTGTAATAACAGGTGTTATTATTCCTCCATTTTAATGGGGTGCTTGAGTTGTCGGTCGGTAGGAAGAGCGGCTAGTTTGGCACTGCAGCAAGAGGATTAGAACTTGCAAGATGCAGGCTGCCCTCATGTCAGAGGCCAGCATTTTGCCATTGTAGCTATCCACCCTTGGTTAATAGGACTCTTAATTAGGGAGAGTCTCCTTGCTTCTGACGCAGCACTGAAGACTGTTCCGTGTACTAACGTTCACCGCATCGGCAAAGCTGTGCACGGCCAACCTTGGAAGTCCTGCAGCTGTTCACCCCATGCAAGAAATTATTTGTTTCCAGACTTGTGTCATCCCTACCACGACAGTAATTAGGTTAACATTGAAAAGGGCGCCAGTTGGATAGACCAATCGCAGGGCGCCCGACACGGGAAGAGGTCGGTGCCGCGTACCATCGACTGAGGCCTTCATTCGGCCGCAGTCGATACGTTGAGTACGAAGAGCAGCTACTGTTGGTGCCACTATTTCAATATGTAGCCACTAGAAGAAGAATTTGATATTGATATAGGGCTTTGATCCAAAGTGCTTTACATACATTATTATTATTACCCAATCGAAATTGGTACTTAATCTGTCGACCTCAGAAGTATGAAAGGCTGAGTCGACCGTATCGGAATTTCAACCTGTATGTCCAGTCTTCACTGCTCTAGCCTCGCTGCAGCGGCGGCCGACATTTCAAATTTGCTCGTAAGATCTTTCCGTCAGCCAGTCCCGCAAAGATGTTATAAGCTATAGATATGCAGACATGCCGACTTATTTTTGAGATTAGGAATTTTAACAGAATAACCCAGTAGAAGGGCTAAAATAGGAGCTTTGGCAATGCTGGGGTCTTGGGGCCCTCTAGCTCGCTGTAAGGCACCCACAGAGATTACAATGAGGTCTCACTTGTAAGGTCAACTATTATGACGACATGCATTTCTTTAAGGGAGTTTGCGCCCCTACACACTGCGATGTTATTATTACCCACTCGTGGTACTCAATGTATTGACCTTGTTAGCATGAAGGGCTGAGTCAGCCATACTGCGTATTGCGCCCATGTTGCGTGGCGAGCATGTTGCACAAGAGATTTTCGCCCGGGTAATTCTAGACATCGACCAAACAGTGAGAAATGTGCACGTGATTCGTTCATGCGCTGGATGTACGCAAGGTCAGCGGGAGGGGCGCAGAGCTCATCTTTCGCGGTTCCTCTCACTTATTCTGCGCAATGAAACACAGACGTGGCCTGGGGTGGCACGTGTTACCTCTGGAATCTGATTGGGCATCCCAGGTGCCACCCCATTACCCTAAACTATGATCATTATGTGTGTGTGTGCACTCGTACTTCATGCCACCCCCGCGTCAGTCAGTGCCCCACTTGGGCCACCCCAGTCAAAAGAGTATGGATACGCCACTGCTGACAAGCACTTCTAGGCGTCTACTGCCCGGACTGGGCCTGATTCTATAAATGAAGGACGCGTAGCATGAGGAGCATTTACACAACCTTCTTTATTGAAAGTACAACACGAACTGGGGCGAACTGCGCCAAGCAACTTCCCTTTCCCCCTCGTCACTAATCCCTGCCCCCAACGGCGCCAAGCAACTTCCCTTTCCCCCTCGTCACTAATCCCCGCCCCCAACGGCGCCAAGCAACTTCCCTTTCCCCCACGTCACTAATCCCCGCCCCCAACGGCGCCAAGCAACTTCCCTTTCCCCCTAGTCACTAATCCCCGCCCCCTGCTGAGGCGGGTTCGATCCTTAAAGGAACAACGTTAACAGCGACTGCTGTTTGCCTAGAGTTGTAAACTAGGCATGCGGCCCAGGCTTCACCATCAGGTTCCTCCCGACTAGTGGCAGAGCCCGGTCCTGGGGATTAGGAGGGGCAGGCCACTGCAGGGATGCTCTGTGTCGGACCACACGCTGCCGACTGCTCGGTCTTCAGCCAGACCCCACCCACTGCAGCCAATATTTCAGTCCATGCCTCTGGGTTGGCCCCATGGATTCAGGTCTCCAGTACACCACATGCCCAGCACTCGGTCTTTCCCTTTGTAGGGCGTTGTCCTCTGGCGCGCCAGCTTAAGTTAGTCGCTAATAGTACAGCTCCCAGAATCCACTTACAGAACTGGCCATCCCGCTGCTCCAGTCTCAATCCTGCAGGGATCACGTGAGAACCACAAGGGACAACACTCTAACATGTTGCAGAGCAGGAGCAAGAGAATTTTATAAAGAATAGAGTGCGACGGCTCTTTTGCTTGTAAACAAACCTCTGCAGCATTTTGCCAAGGTATTCCTTCCTGTAGTGTTTACATCTTTCCGCTGGGAACACTAGCAGACCCCCCTCTCCCACCCTGGCTCCCTCCACTCCTCTCCCTCCCCGAACCCCCACATGAAACCAGTATATTATGATGACAAAGCAAGACTCCTCCTCGCTACTTTGGTAGCGTGCCATGAACCGAGCTGCAGCGTGGGTTTTGTGCAACTTGCACGGGTGGAGTAGGTAACCTGTGGCCCCATAGATCGTTTGGCCTACGAGTCCTATGATCCCTCACCATTGACCATGCTGGCTAGGTTTGATGGGAGTTGTAGGCCAAAACATCTTCACTACCTGTAGAGCATTCCAGCAACCAAAACCTAGAGTTGACTTTCAACCAACGGTACCCAAGAGAGGCAAGACTTTACAAGTCCCTAGCTTACAAGGTAATCTCGTGATAGGGTGTGACACATGGCACCAAAATATCTAAGCTCCATCATACCGGTGTACTCACACGCACACATGCTATTTTTATATTCATCAAGTGTGTGGTTATCTTGGGCAAGATTTCTTGGAAGACTGATCAAAGATCTCCTTTGCCGTTTCCTAAGAAGGCCACAGATACTGTGGAGAATTGTAGGAGCAGACTTGTCCAACTCCGGGCCTCGAGGGCCGAAGTCCTGATAGATTTTCAGGATATCCCTTATTAATATTCATGAGGAAAAATGGGCATACATTTAGAATCATTGTATGCAAATTTATCTCATGAAAACCCGGCACGGATCTGGCCCTCGAGGCCTGGAGTTGGACAACGCTGCGGCTGGTGGACTGTACACATCACATTCTGTGTAGGCAGGAACACCAAGAGGCTGATTTCCCCTTTCCATGGCAATCCTCGGCTCTTGATGTAGAGCGGTGCGCTGCTGGCATCACTGGTCTGTGGTTTGGTCTGAGACCCACCGCTGTGTAACACAAGGCATCCACAGAGAGGTTCACAGGACCCTAATAGAATTAGCAGCGCTCCACTGGGCTTGCGCTAATCTTGCCTGAAACCCCTAAGCACCAGATGGACTGTGAATGTGCCCTGAAACCCGCTGGACATTTTGCCTCATGTGGAGTTTGATTACAAGACTAGAAGATCCTTTCTTAGATTTGCAGATGATGCAAAATGTGGCGGCCGCTCCACTGGGGACTCCCAAATGCATAATCTTGCAAAGCCAACATTAAAGCGTTTGCTCTGCACACAGAGGGCCATCTTGGATGCACAGCAGTCATTTTGCAAAGAGATGGACTGGGCACAGCTGGACCATTAGAGTGCGATGATGTGGAGGGACGGGGAGGGTAGGGGCCTGTTCCCCACAAACAACTCTGAAATAAGTGTAAAGAAGTGAGACTTATTAAGATTTTAGTAAGGCGCTTGTTACAAAATATAGTACACAAGTAAAACATACCATACCACCAAAATGCATCGATACTGCCACGGGGCGAAGTGGGTTGCTGCCCACACTGGAATTAATGTTATGTCACTGTTGACACCTGCGTGGTTTCTGGGCGCTCAGGCAGATCTTTAAAGCAATGGGGGAGGGGGTAAGTTCATAGGACTGAGCGGGAGAAAGGAGCAAGAGAGCAGTGCTGAGCTGTTGGCGGCTTCAGTTCGGTTGACACCGTTCACTGAGCATAGGTGTGTTTTTCGGTTGGTAACTGCCATGTGCTGTTGGGCAAGGCTATGTGTGGTGTGTTTTTGTTGTGATGTTGTGACATGCGTGCGGTTTGTGGTGCTCAGTGCCGGTCCCAGGTCTGCCAGCGCCCTGTGCGAGATTTGCTTGCCCCTCCACTCCACACCCCTCCCACCACAAATGCAGAACAGCAGGGGGCTCAGTTATGTTGTTCGGCTGAGACTTGTTCTAGTATCAGCCGAACAACAGATCTGAGCCCCTTGCTGTTATTGAAAAGTGTGTTTAAGGGCACTTTCCTCCAGCTCAGTGTCATGTAAATAGCGTCTATTAAAGAATAATTTCTTTAAGGTGCTGTTTACATGACATTGAGCTGGAGGCAATGCCCCCTTTACTTGCTGAGCCGTGGGTGAACCCTTGTGCGGCTGCACCCTCTGAGCGCACCTTGAGCCGGTGCTGGTGGTGCTGTAGTGGTCTGGTTGTGTTTAGTTCAGAGTTTGAGAGGTGTATGGAGATGGGTTAGTTTTATAGTGGGGTGAATGAAAGTTTTGCCGAGGGAAGCTAGGGAAAGTGTCAGTTTTTACTGAGAAAATGAGGAATAACGGAACCTGCAACCCTACAAATGAGGTTTTCTGGCCTTAGAAGATATTGTGCTAGCAATATGTCCTCCTTTGCTCCATAATGTGCCGCTTAGCAGAAATTACAGTTTCCAGGCACCCATCAATGGGCAATGTATATGGGCAAATTGCCCGATTTAGAATGATCCCACTTTGCCCGGCAAGTCTCCAAATATAACGCTCCCAGTAAGTTCCATTTAGAAATTCCACAGGGTTCCACCTAGCATTGTGCTAGCTCACAACATGCCAACCTTATTAAGGTGATCCTCTAGCGTTGAAATGCTAGCCCGAGTGAAATGGAATGAACATTTTGGGAGGCCAGAGCAGGTGGTCTTTTTTTAATAAGTAATTAAAGATCAGAGAGGTGCTAGGAACCTCCAGGTTAGGGCCACTGGCGGTTCGAGCTATGGACTGTTGCAGCACACCCTGTGATTACCCTTAGCACAGGACTTGACACATCTTGCACTGAGCCCGCGCTACCACTCATTAGGCCTCTGCCGCCAGTCCCAGGCTATGCCGCTGGGCTCCTATCAATGCATGCGACTGTACAGCAGAACTCTCCCTTTAGGGATAGATACTCCCGCTCTGACCCAATCAGGCGGTTCTGTGTGCTTCCATCAACCACAGTTATTTCAACCACCTTTTGTTTGACTCTTGTTGGTCTTTCTACATTTTACATTAATGGGGTTGTCCGGTCCCCCTATACACCACTACCTCCCCTCCTTTAAGCTCCTCCCAAACCATAGTTCCCCATAACACATATATGAGCAACTTAACCATAACTACACAGCCGCTACCGCAGGACATGTAATATGTATACATATACACACACACAACACCAAGAAAGTTATGGTGGGTTTAATGTTAAAGTAGTTGAGCCAAGTCACATTCCACAATGCCACTTGGTAGCCATCGCTGGATGTTCACCTCCAATTCTGAGCCATAACTTGGTGTTGTAAAACATGGCTAAATGCCCCAACCGCAAGGCTGTCAGGACTATACTGCATTGGTGATCCCAAATAAGGGTGGAACCAGGTATGTGGTTGTCCTTGTAGCCGTGCAAATGTCTGTCTTGGTCTGATTAATCTATGTATAAAGTAGCAGTGCCCAATTTCTTGGAGAAAAAGGTTTGCATTTGAGTTAATTTGTATACCCACAATGCCTTGCTGTTGTGGCTCAGAACTGGAGGGCAACATCCAGCGATAGCTACTAGGTGGAGTTGTGGAATGTGTGACTTGGCTCAAATGAACTTTCCTACTTTCACATTTCAGGTGAAAGGTTTTTTTCCAAACCTTTTAAACCCACCATAACACGCACACTGGTTGTACGACCAACAAGAGTTGAACACATGGTGGTCGAAGTCACTGTGGTTAATGACACGATTACCACCGGCATATAGTTATGCCTATGTCCATGCTTCAATAATGTCAAAAGCCAAGGGCGCTGTTTCAATAATCACAATTGCACTAATCTAAGCATGTGCATATGCCATCAATTGGCCCAGTTGCACAATCTGTTACCCAGATCATCGGTGAGATTACTGAATCTGAGCAGTTTCCTGCTCCCACATATCAGGGCACAGTTTTAGCCTTTTGTGGACCTGTTTCAAAGCAAGAGTGCCCTAAAAACTGTAATATTTTAAGAGATAAATCTGTGGTGCTATAAAACTCAACCCGGGGAATATGGGGGCTTATTGGTAAACTCTGATGTTACTCTTAGTATTTTAAACTTCAGGATTTCATTTTAGGCATAACATGCTTCCGGTCAGATAGCACAGCGAGTAGAGCGCTCGCTTTGACATCCGTGCAGAGCCTGCCGATACAAGTTCGAATCCCGGCAGGGCCAAACTCGGCCTTTCATCCTTCCGAGGTCGATAAATGAGCACCACACACCGTGGGTAATATTAAGCAGCGCTCAGATGCCCGAGGGTTCGTAGTGCTATATAAATAGAACATTGTTATTATGCAACATCAATACTGTGATGGACTCAAAATACGGCACAGGACATTACTAGGGTATTTATTGAGTGCGGACCTGTCTTCAGGAAGCAAACATTGGGAGTCATTATGAGTTGGGGGGTAAGGGATACCGGGCACCGGTTAGGAGACCGGTGCTGGTAATCCCTTACCGTCCAATTCCGAGGTCCCTTAGCGGGAACCGTAAAGGACGTGTGGTCTGACCACAGGTCCTTTACGGGTCCCGCTAAGGGACCAGGGCGCTAATAACGGGCCTGCTATTCGCGGGCCCGTTATTAGCGCCTTCCCCATTCCTATTGAGCCCTATGGAGGCTCAAATGGGAATGGGGAATGGTTGGTTGAATGGGGAATTACCGGGTCCTCCAGGGTCGGAATGACCCGGTAAGTCCCCATTCGACCAGACCGGTATTGGAGGCAGCCATGGCGCAAATAGCGCAATGGCTACCTCCAATCTCGGAATGAGGGCTATTGTCTCAGGAGGCAATACACTCATCTTGGAAGCAAGATGACGCGGAGCATCACAGGTTCGATCCCCGGGTCTGCACTCAGAAACCTCTGGGTATTAAGCGCGTTATGAATAACCCACTACAATTATAATGCACTGCTTTACAATCATAGGGGGAAGGACACAGAGGAGAAAGCAGAGAAACAAGGGAAAGGGGGTAACTTTATCAGCGCAAGGGCATTAAAGCAATGTGGAATTTCAACAATATCACAAGCCTATATATGAATATTGTACCCAATGTCCGTGCTTGTTCACACTTTAAAAAAACATTTCTAATCCTGATAAGGGCTAGAAAACAGTCGACTGCTGTCTCACTGGAAAAGAAAATACATAGATGGGTCGGTACAGATGTGTGCCCCCTTTTCGGGCTCCCCTGCAGCTTGGTGGCTCGTAAATCAAGACTTAAGGGACAACATATTTTTGGCCGTGTGTGATTTATTTTTTACTTCCCCATTTGGGAGGAGATAAAAGGATGTTGAACCAACTCAGATTATGTCGGGGCTGTTTTAATCCTTAACCATGAGGTAGTAACTGCATGCAGTATTTCAAAATACCGCCTAGAGTAATAACTCACCACTCATTAGGGGCACTTTCAGTAACCCCGTACGTCAAATACGCCCCGCATTTACACCGAATGCCCCCTTCTGTAGAGTTTATGATGATAATGCGGACATGAACATTGGGAGATGGTTGGGGTGGGGGTTTAGATCCATAGGTCTTGGGCAGAAGTTTGGAGAAATTAATATTCTCTCAATCTGGACGATCCACCGGTGTCCGCCATTACCTGAGCGACCTCAAGGTGTTCAACCTCCAGAGTGAACGATACACGCTCCCGGAAGAGGAAACACACGTTCGAAGCTGCTATGATTTGAGAGGCCAGCCAGCCAAGTCCAGCGCCTGGCAGTGGCAACCGGACAACACAAAGGCCATGGAACTAGAGCGAGAGTCATCTTTTGAGTAATTCTTCCCACAGTGAGATTTTTCAGGAGATTTTCCTGACCCAGAAGGACAACATGTTTAC
The DNA here is from genome assembly GCF_040938575.1 of Ambystoma mexicanum. Lineage (NCBI taxonomy): Eukaryota > Metazoa > Chordata > Amphibia > Caudata > Ambystomatidae > Ambystoma > Ambystoma mexicanum. The sequence goes on along the minus strand of NC_090933.1, from coordinate 1,259,875,631 downwards.
CTCCTGGAGTCGTGAGGAAATTATTTGAGATTTTAGGGGCGGCACTGTGTGGGGAGCATTATAAACAATGGTCGAAGTGGGCGGGAGCGGTGCTCCTGTACTTACTTTTATTACGTTCTGCTGTTTCTATACTTTTATTTTAAAAATAAACAGTTCTAGAATGGCTTTGTTTTTAAATTAAAGTGTAGGAAGCAGTTGAAACTTGCACATCCGTGCACTGCAATGAATATTCCCTTAAACAGCAGGTGTGTGTGTTTGAGGGTTTGTATTGTGCGTGGGAGGCAGCGTGGCCATGAGGGTTGTGTGGAGCTGGGGCAGGCCAGTAGGGAAATAGCTCCACTACTTCTTTTCGTACACTTCGAACACTGATATGCAGAAGCCGGGACACATAATCCAGCGGCAGAAGCGTGGAGGCTCTGGAGATACAATCATTGTAGGTTGGCAGTCTACACCTTCTGCAGGAAAAGAACGTAACTGGTTCAAACACATAATTGTGCAGCATCCAATTTCAGATTTCTATCATCATCTACGACTCGGAGCTTATTATGAACGGAGGAGGAGGCCGCGAAGGACGATGAAATAAAGAAAAGTGGAAATAAGAATATAACACACTGAAAACAAAGAGTCAAGTTAGACATTGGTTTGACAAACATGCAGCAATGCAATGAGTACTTCTGTATAAGCAGCACTGCTCTAGATAAGATTTCGAAGTGAGAGTATTTTACTACCTATTTTTTAAAGTGGGGGATAAAATGATTTATCAGGAGTAAAAAAAAGAAATCCCATTCCCAAAGGGAGTATTTAAATACACAAAGAAATGTTTTAAATGTGAAAAATGTTTTTGTAATATTAACGCACATTAAAAGATCCAGGTCTACTATCTCTTCAGATCAGACAGTAATGGCAGCGTTTCTTCCTGTGGCTCTGGGTACTACCGGAACAACCACATCCATGGAACAGTGTGACAAATCAATTTCCAGGGCACCAGATGTCCAGGGATGAATATCGGTTTCTAAAGCATCATTCAGCCCCACACCCCTAGTACACCAGAAGGGATCCGAACAGATTGGGAACAAAAGTCAATTCTAAACCTCCTTTGTCCAATTTTGGTAACGTGGACGGAACGGCAGGCTTATCTCCGGGGATCGTTGGTTAGTTGCAACACGGCGAAAATAAAATTATTACCCAATGATAAAAGGGACTGTCCAGCCAAGGTTGTATACAAATATCTATTTTATTATTATTCAACAGACAGTTCTAGCACACTACAAAATACAACCCACCCCATAAAGGAATGCAGAGGACAGACAGTTTCAAGAAGGAAAAGGGATGTACTCTGGATACTGACAGGAGGGTAGTTGGTAAAGTAATTAATATCAATAGTTCAAGGATACTTGGTTTCAGCACAAAGGGAGCAATGGGTTGTAAAATGTCACTAGGGGCCCTCAGGGAAGGACCAGGGGGACAGAACCGCAATGTACCTTGTGCTTGTAGAAGTTCTTGGTGCTCGACAGTGTAGAGCCGGCTTCAGGGTGCTTTGCAGCTTCTGCAGCAGAGTTCAAGATGGGAGACAGCTGTGGGCATCAGGCGGCAGGTAGTTCGGCGAGCACAGCTGGTTAGGCAAAGGCGTAGAGACCCATCAGACAGCAGGTGCTGAGGATGCCGGCGTTGCGTGGCCTGAAGTGAAGGAGCAGCAGTCCTCGAAGTCCGAGGACGGAGCCAGGAGCAGCGTTGCTTAATATGAGGGTAACACGCCTTAGGCCGACATTTCTCCTGGGACCCGCTGGGGAGGCACGAAGGCGGAGGATACTGGGAAGGCCCAATACACTGGGAGAAGTGGCAGGGGTCCCCCCACCCAACGGATAAGGAGAGTAGACCCACCAAGTGGGGGTGAGAGACCACCCCCTGAAGTGCTGGGAGGCAGTCGGCTATGGCGCTGGGGGGTATAGTGGAGAGATCATGGTGAGCTGTACACCGGAGGAGCGTCCCCCCCGCCTGTTCATCCGAGGGGTTGCGGTGCGTTATC